>NC_069500.1:1266767779-1267427779 GCF_027579735.1 Bombina bombina | reverse complement strand
TACACTGCAACCCTCTCTGGTAGCCAAGGGGTTAAAGTGCTCTGCTTGTTATGTTGTCATTCTAGGCAGCATTAGAAGCCTTGTGCAGTCCTAACCTGTTTTTCTGAACCTTTCATTCCTCAACAAAAAGTGTCTGCTACACATCAGCATGGAGCTTGGCTGTGTGAGGCAACAGAAGTACATAAAATAAAAGTGAAACTAAACATGCCTGGCGAAAATTTAAATCTTTGCCCCTCTCTCCTTCATGGCTCCCTCAACTGCTGTAACATATTCCCAATGAAACACTCGACTCTGTAAGCACCTGGCAGGACAATTCTTACTAAAATTAATGCCCTCACAAATTTTTTTTTTTTTTTTTTTAAATTACTGACAGGCAGGCGCCCCTCACTGCAAGGCACCTATATGCACATGCCTACTGTGCCTAATGGGAAATCCCTGTTAGTTATATTGTAGCTAACTTAGGGCTTATTTTACAGGTAAGTATTTAATTTTAAATAGGAATTATTTAGGTAATTATAGGAATTTTTATTTAGATTTATTTTAATTATATTTAAGTTAGGGGGTGTTAGGGTTAGACTTAGGTTTAGGGGTTAATACATTTAGTATAGTGGCGGCGACGTTGGGGGCGGCAGATTAGGGTTTAATAAATTTTGGTTGGTGGCGGCGATGTTAGGGGCAGAAGATTAGGGGTTAATAATATTTAACTAGTGTTTGCGAGGTGGGAGTGCGGCGGTTTAGGTGTTAATATGTTTGGGAGCAGCAGATTAGGGGTTAATAATTTTATTTTAGTGTTTGCTATGCGGGAGGGCTTCGGTTTAGGGGTTAATAGGTAGTTTATGGGTGTTAGTGTACTTTTTAACACTTTAGTTATGAGTTTTATGCTACAGCTTTGTAGTGTAAAACTCATAACTACTGACTTTAGATTGCGTTACGAATCTTCCGGGATAGGCTGTACTGCTCACTTTTTGGCCTCCCAGAAAAAGCTTGTAATATCGGTGCTATGGAAGACCCATTGAAAAAAGACTTTACGCAAATTGAGTAAGTTAATTTGCAGTACGGACAAAAAAGTGTACGGTGCCCCTAAACCTTCAAGGCTCGTAATAGCAGCGGTAGTGAAAAAGCAGCGTTATGGGCCTTAACGCTGCTTTTTTACTCATACCGCAAAACTCGTAATCTAGCCGTTTATTTGTTGCCTGGAACCAAGCTTGCAGGACATGTGAAGTATGCAGATATCCAGAACAGGCCAAGGTGCTCACCAGATAAGCAGAGCCAGATATCAGCACACAGGGTAATCCAAGAGAGTAGATGATAGCCAAGCTTAAGTTTAATACCATCAGGAGCCAAATATCACAAGGGACCAGGCAAAAGGATAGTCAAAACTTCATTTCAAGAGGTCAGATACAAAGATATCGTATACACGTTTTACCTCTGTGATTACCTTGTATCTAAGCCTCTGCAGACTGCCCTCTTATTTCAGTTCTTTTGACAGACTTGCATTTTAGCCAATCAGTGCTCACTCCTTGGTAAATTCACTTGTGTGAGCTTAATGTTATCTATATGAAACACATGAACTAATGCCCTCTAGTGGTGAAAAACTGTCAAAATGCAATCAGATTAGAGGCGCCTTTAAGGTCTAAGAAATTAACACACGAAGGTTTAGCTTTAACTAAGAATACCAAAGTAAAAAGCAAAATTGGTGATAAAAGTAAATTGGAAAATTGTTTATAATTACATGCCCTATTTGAATCCTGAAAGTTTTTTTGGACTTGACTGTCCCTTTAATAAAATGCTAAAATGTGGCTGGAGCATTACACAATGCAAATGGAATGAGAAGCTATGCAAAGTTTTCATAGTGAGTGCCAAATGTTGTCTTCCACTTCTCTTCCTCTCTAACACACACCAGATTATATGCACCTCTGAAGCTGATCTTCATAAAAACCTGCGCACCTTTTATTCTGTCCAAAGTGGCAAAGGCTACCTGTTATGGATAGTATTACTGTTAAGAGCTCTGTAGTCCACATAAGGTCCCAGGAACCCATGTTTCTTGTCTACAAAAAGTATTCCTGCTTTAATCGGACTGCCATCAGCTACAAATAGTTGGATTAGAGAGCTCTTTAATTGAAGCAGAATACTGGTATTACTTGCCAGGGCAGAATCAACAAAACAGTCACTTGCACTTGAATAAAAAATTGCATCAATCTGAGTTTCCCTGTGGACCACTGCAAAGAAAAGGGAACTGATAAATAATTGATTTCACCAGAGGAAGGAAAAGGCCCTCTGATTGCACCAATCGGCATGAAATCCTCTGAAGACTCAGGTTCAGCAGCAGAAGTATGGACGTATGAGGACTGCATCTCCCATATTGTCTCTCTCTGAAGCACCTATCAAATTGAATTACTAGGAGATCAAGCTTTCCAAAACTTTTTTGCCAGACCCACATAGGCTAACTCTTTTTTTTCAAATACTTCATGATTCACTGCCATATGCAAGGATAACATTATGAAAGTCGCAGACAAATTGGTAAAAATAGTCAGGAGCGGTCCAATGCAATAAAAGTCACAGACAAAATCCTCTAAAGGCCTTTTCTTTCCATGAAGCTCTCAAAGCCATTTGAGCAAAAGACTAATGAGGGGTAATAATCAATCACATAATTAACAAATGAGTCCCAAGTATTATGGATATCATTGCTCCTCTTCATTAAATTGTGTGCCCTTAAGGATATCACTGTTCTACTCTATCAAATTGTGTTGCCAAATCTGAGGTTCACCAGTCAGTAAAGAAACAGATGTGTGAACTTTAACAAAGTATGTGGTGTAAGTCTCAGGCTTTACAGAGAACAGAATATGGCAGATGTAAGTACAGGACAGCTGTCTATATCCACCAAACCTTTCTGGCAATGGAAGAATAAGCTATGAGTAAGTTAACTGTCCTGTTTTCTGCAAACTAGGAGCAATTGGCATGCTAGCCCTTTCAGCAGCAGACGACAAAACCATAACAGTAACAATGGTGAAAACTCCAACAGCAGACTGTAAAAGTCCACCCACATCGCCACTCATCTGCAATCTCAGCAGGGGCTGTATTCAAAGTGTGTTTGCGCAACCTAGATTGTGCGTTCGCTAAAACAAATAATGGTTTTTGGTGTAGTAACACTTCAAATTATGCCTATGTAAATTAAGTTTCACTGTAAATTCACTAGATTTCTCACAATAGAAATTCTCACCACTGAAAAGCTGATATGGCTTAATAGATGCTTCCAAGATAGAGGACAGTGATTTTAATATTAGAAACTCACGGCAATGTTTCCCCATTAAAATACAAGTAACTTCCATGAAACACCCATTAAACTCCCGCGGAACACCTATATATTTCGTCTGTCTGCAATTTCCATTGTTAATAGACAAACAAATGTACTATTAAACCTATTGGGGTTGTGGGATTGTGTGTATTTTATACATGCATATGCAATGTTTTATTTATATGTATTTTATTGTATAATGCTATAATAAGTATTTAAATTATTGCTGTGTTTATAAAATCATATTTTTTGCTTTTGGCATTTTTATCTTTTTAGGAAAAAGATTTTGTGTTTGTGATATTAATATTTCATGCAAAACAGTAGCCGTGGCTTTTTAGCTTTATTTCTTTATTTCCGATATAAGTTCTCAATGTTCTGAACGTGTTGTGCTATAATATTGCAAACACACTGTAATAAACATTTTATTAATATAGAACACTATGGCCTCTAGTTATCAAGCTCCGTACGTACCTGCCATCACCGGCCCAAATACGCCCGCCTAAGCTCGTCTCACATCGCTGCCGCAGTCCTGAATACGCTCGCCAAAGTTATTAAAAAAGCTGTCCAAAAGCCGTGCACCAAGTATGGGGCGATGAGCAGCGGACTGTGATAGTTATCACTCATCCGATCTCGCTGCTCTTCAGCTTTTTTACAGCTTTATTAATACCCCTGTCACTAAGCACTCACACTATACTATACTGTTCTACCCCTATACCGGTGCCCCCGGAGCCCCCCGCAACTAAATAAAGTTATAACCCCTAAACTGCCGCTCCTACACCCCGCCGCAACTATAATAAATGTATTAACCCCTAAACCGCCGCTCCTGGACCCCGCCGCAACTATAATAAATGTATTAACCCCTAAACCGCCACTCCCGGACCCCTCCGCCACCTACATAATACCTATTAACCCCTATCCTGCCCCCCCATACCGCCCACACCTATAATAAATTTATTAACCCCTATCCTGCCGATCCCGTACCCTGCCGCAACTAAATAAATTGTTTAACCCCTAAACCGCCACTCCCGGACCCCGCCGCCACCTATATTAAACTTATTAAACCCTAATCTGCCCCCCCTACACTGTCGCCACCTATAATACATTTATTAACCACTATCCTGCCCCCCTATACTGCCGCAAACTATAATAAAATTATTAACCCCTAAACCTAAGTCTAACACTAACCCTTACACCCCCTAACTTAAATATTAATTAAATAAATCTAAATAAATATAACTCTTATTAAATTAGTTATTCATATTTAAAACTAAATACTTACCTATAAAATAAACCCTAAGATAGCTACAATATTACTAATAATTATATTGTAGCTACTTTAGGATTTATTTTTATTTTACAGGCAAATTTAAATTTATTTTAACTAGGCACAATAGCTATTAAATAGTTATTAACTATTTAGTAGCTACCTAGTTAAAATAAAGACAAATTTACCTGTAAAATAAAAACTAACCTAAGTTACAATTACGCCTAACACTACACTATCATTAACTAAATTATTCCTATTTAAAACTAAATACTTACCTGTAAAATAAACCCTAACGGCTAGATTTAGAGTTTTGTCGGTAACGACCCACGTAGCTAACGCTGTCTTTTTTCTGGCCGCACCATTAAAATAACTCTGGTATTGAGAGTCCACAGAATGGCTGCGTTAGGCTCCAAAAAAGGAGCGTACAGCATATTTAACGCAACTTCAACTCTCGATACCAGAGTTGCTTACGGACTCGGTCAGCCTCAAAAACGTGCTTGTGCACGATTCCCCCATAGGAAACAATGGGGCTGTTTGAGCTGAAAAACACCTGCAAAAAAGCCGCGTTCAGCTCCTAACGCAGCCCCATTGTTTCCTATGGGGAAACACTTCCTACGTCTGAACCTAACACTCTAACATGTACCCCGAGTCTAAACACCCCTAACCTTACACTTATTAACCCCTATTCTGCCGCCCCCGCTATCGCTGACCCCTGTATATTATTTTTAACCCCTAATCTGCCGCTCCGTAAACCGTCGCTACTTATCCCTATGTACCCCTAATCTGCTGCCCCTAACACCGCCGACCCCTATATTATATTTATTAACCCCTAATCTGCCCCCCACAACGTCGCCTCCACCTGCCTACACTTATTAACCCCTAATCTGCCGAGCGGACCGCACCGCTATTATTATAAAGTTATTAACCCCTAATCCGCCTCACTAACCCTATAATAAATAGTATTAACCCCTAATCTGCCCTCCCTAACATCGCCGACACCTAACTTCAATTATTAACCCCTAATCTGCCGACTAGAGCTCACCGCTATTCTAATAAATGTATTAACCCCTAAAGCTAAGTCTAACCCTAACACTAACACCCCCCCTAAATTAAATATAATTTTAATCTAACGAAATTAATTAACTCTTATTAAATAAATTATTCCTATTTAAAGCTAAATACTTACCTGTAAAATAAATCCTAATATAGCTACAATATAAATTATAGCTATTTTAGGATTAATATTTATTTTACAGGTAACTTTGTATTTATTTTAACCAGGTACAATAGCTATTAAATAGTTAAGAACTATTTAATAGCTAAAATAGTTAAAATAATTACAAATTTTCCTTGTAAAATAAATCCTAACCTAAGTTACAATTAAACCTAACACTACACTATCAATAAATTAATTAAATAAAATACCTATAATTATCTACAATTAAACCTAACACTACACTATCAATAAATAAATTAAATACAATTCCTACAAATAAATACAATGAAATAAACTAACTAAAGTACAAAAAATAAAAAAAGAACTAAGTTACAAAAAATAATAAAAAAGGATTCTATCAGCCAATCGGAATTAAGGTAGGAATATTCTGATTGGCTGATGGAATCAGCCAATTAGATTGAGCTTGCATTCTATTGGCTGTTCCGATCAGCCAATAGAATGCGAGCTCAATCTGATTGGCTGATTGGATCAGCCAATCGGATTGAACTTGATTCTGATTGGCTAATTCCATCAGCC
This sequence comes from Bombina bombina, assembly GCF_027579735.1. Lineage (NCBI taxonomy): Eukaryota > Metazoa > Chordata > Amphibia > Anura > Bombinatoridae > Bombina > Bombina bombina. Next base: position 1,267,421,464 of record NC_069500.1, on the reverse strand, counting down.
AATCAGAATATTTCTACCTTAATTCCGATTGGCTGATAGAATCCTATCAGCCAATCGGAATTCGAGGGACGCCATCTTGGATGACGTCATTTAAAGGAACCGTCATTCGTCATTCAGTCGTCAGCCAGGATGGATGTTCCGCGTTGGAGGTCTTCAGGATGCTGCCGCTCCGCCCCGGATGGATGACGATAGAAGATGCCTCTTGGATGAAGACTTCAATCGGATGTAAGACCTCTTCTGCCCCGCTTGGATGAAGACTTCTACCGGATGGAGGACCTCTTCTTGCTCCACTTGGATGAAGAATTTGGCTCGGCTGGGTGAAGACGACTCAAGGTAAGGAGATCTTCAGGGGCTTAGTGTTAGGTTTATTTAAGGGGGGTTTGGGTTAGATTAGGGGTATGTGGGTGGTGGGTTGTAATGTTGGGGGGGGGTATTGTATGTTTTTTTTTACAGGCAAAAGAGCTGAACTTCTTGGGGCATGCCCCGCAAAGGGCCCTGTTCAGGGCTGGTAAGGTAAAAGAGCTTTGAACTTTAGTAATTTAGAATAGGGTAGGGCATTTTTTTATTTTGGGGGGCTTTGTTATTTTATTAGGGGGCTTAGAGTAGGTGTAATTAGCTTAAAATTGTTGTAATATATTTCTAATGTTTGTAAATATTTTTTTATTTTTTGAACTTAGTTCTTTTTATTTTTTGTACTTTAGTTAGTTTATTTCATTGTATTTATTTGTAGGAATTGTATTTAATTTATTTATTGATAGTGTAGTGTTAGGTTTAATTGTAGATAATTATAGGTAGTTTATTTAATTAATTTATTGATAGTGTAGTATTAGGTTTAATTGTAACTTAGGTTAGGATTTATTTTACAGGTAAATTTGTAATTATTTTAACTATTTTAGCTATTAAATAGTTCTTAACTATTTAATAGCTATTGTACCTGGTTAAAATAAATACAAAGTTACCTGTAAAATAAATATTAATCCTAAAATAGCTATAATATAATTATAATTTATATTGTAGCTATATTAGGATTTATTTTACAGGTAAGTATTTAGCTTTAAATAGGAATAATTTATTTAATTAATTTCGTTAGATTAAAATTATATTTAATTTAGGGGGGTGTTAGTGTTAGGGTTAGACTTAGCTTTAGGGGTTAATACATTTATTAGAATAGCGGTGAGCTCCAGTCGGCAGATTAGGGGTTAATAATTTAAGTTAGGTGTCGGCGATGTTAGGGAGGGCAGATTAGGGGTTAATACTATTTATTATAGGGTTAGTGAGGCGGATTAGGGGTTAATAACTTTATTATAGTAGCGGTGCGGTCCGCTCGGCAGATTAGGGGTTAATAAGTGTAGGCAGGTGGAGGCGACGTTGAGGGGGCAGATTAGGGGTTAATAAATATAATATAGGGGTCGGCGGTGTTAGGGGCAGCAGATTAGGGGTACATAGCTATAATGTAGGTGGCGGCTCTTTGCGGTCGGCAGATTAGGGGTTAATTATTGTAGGTAGCTGGCTACGACGTTGAGGGGGGCAGGTTAGGGGTTAATAAATATAATATAGGGGTCGGCGGTGTTAGGGGCAGTAGATTAGGGGTACATAAGTATAACGTAGGTGGCGGTCGGCAGATTAGGGGTTAAAAAAATGTAATCGAGTGTCGGCGATGTGGGGGGACCTCGGTTTAGGGGTACATAGGTAGTTTATGGGTGTTAGTGTACTTTAGAGCACAGTAGTTAAGAGCTTTATAAACCGGCGTTAGCCCAGAAAGCTCTTAACTACTGACTTTTTTCTGCGGCTGGAGTTTTGTCATTAGATTTCTAACGCTCACTTCAGCTACGACTCTAAATACCGGAGTTAGAAAGATCCCATTGAAAAGATAGGCTACGCAATTGACGTAAGGGGATCTGCGGTATGGAAAAGTCGCGGCTGAAAAGTGAGCATTAGACCCTTTTTTTAATAACTCCAAATACCGGCGGTAGCCTAAAACCAGCGTTAGGAGCCTCTAACGCTGGTTTTCACGGCTACCACCAAACTCCAAATTAGGCCTAAGATAGCTACAATGTAATTAATAATTACATTGTAGCTATTTTAGGATTTATATTTATTTTACAGGTAACTTTGTATTTGTTTTAACTAGGTAGAATAGTTATTAAATAGTTATTAACTAATTAATAACTACCTAGCTAAAGAAATACAAAATTACCTGTAAAATAAATCCTAACCTAAGTTAAAATTAAACCTAACACTACACTATCATTATTATTATTATCGGTTATTTGTAGAGCGCCAACAGATTCCGCAGCACTAGCATTAAATAAATTAAATTAATTAACTACAAATACCTACAATTAAATACAATTAAATAAACTAACTAAAATACAAAAAACAAAAAAAAATAAAAAAAATTACAAGATTTTTAAGCTAATTACACCTAATCTAAGCCCCCTAATAAAATAACAAAGCCCCCAAAATAAATTACACAAGTTAACAGCTCTATTACCTTACCAGCCCTTAAAAGGGCCTTTTGCAGGGCATGCCCCAAAGAAATCAGCTCTTTTGCCTGTAAAAAAAAAAAAAACTACCCCCAACATTAAAACCCACCACCCACATACCCCTACTCTAACCCGACCAAACCCCCCTTAAAAAAACCTAACACAAACCCCCTGAAGATCACTAACCCCCTGAAGATCTCCCTACCTTTATCTGTCTTCAGCCAGCCGACCACCGATGGAACAGAAGAGGACATCCGCAGCGGACGAAGTCATCATCCAAGGGGCACTGAAGAGGTCTTCCATCCAATAGAAGTCTTCATCCAGACGGCGTCTTCAATCTTCATCCATCCGGAGCGGAGCCTTCTTCAAATGAGCCGACGTGGAGCCATCCTCTTCCAACGACGCCTACCTGACGAATGAAGGTTCCTTTAAGTGACGTCATCCAAGATGGCATCCCTCGAATTCCGATTGGCTGATAGGATTCTATCAGCCAATCGGAATTAAGGTAGGAAAAATCTGATTGGCTGATCCAATCAGCCAATCAGATTCAAGTTCAATCCGATTGGCTGATCCAATCAGCCAATCAGATTGAGCTTGCATTATATTGGCTGTTCCGATCTTAAGGGGATTAGTGTTAGGTTTTTTTAAGGGGGGTTTGGGTGGGTTAGAGTAGGGGTATGTGGGTGGTGGGTTTTAATGTTGGGGGGTTGTATTTTTTTGTACATGCAAAAGAGCTGATTTATTTGGAGCATGCCCCGCAAAAGGCCCTTTTAAGGGCTGGTAAGGTAATCGAGCTGTTAACTTTTGTAATTTAGAATAGGGTAGGGCATTTTTTTATTTTGGGGGGCTTTGTTATTTTATTAGGGGGCTTATATTAGGTGTAATTAGATTACAAATCTTGTAATATTTTTTTATTTTTTGTAACTTAGCTTATTGTAGGTATTTGTAGTTAATTAATTTAATTTATTTAATGATAGTGTAGTGTTAGGTTTAATTTTAACTTAGGTTAGGATTTATTTTACTGGTAATTTTGTATTTCTTTTAGCTAGGTAGTTATTAAATAGTTAATAACTATTTAATAACTATTCTACCTAATTAAAATGAATACAAAGTTACCTGTAAAATAAATATAAATCCTAAAATAGCTACAATGTAATTATTAATTACATTGTAGCTATCTTAGGGTTTATTTTACAGGTATTTATTTTTAAATAGGAATAATTTAGTTAATGATAGTTAGTGTAGTTTTAGGTGTTATTGTAATTTAGGTTAGTTTTTATTTTACAGGTAAATTTGTCTTTATTTTAACTAGTAGCTATTAAATAGTTAATAACTATTTAATAGCTATTGTGCCTAGTTAAAATAAATTTAAATTTGCCTGTAAAATAAAAATAAATCCTAAAATAGCTACAATATAATTATTAGTAATATTGTAGCTATATTAGGGTTTATTTTATAGGTAAGTATTTAGTTTTAAATAGGATTAATTTAGTTAATAAGGGTAATTTTTATTTAGATTTATTAAAATAATATTTAAGTTAGGGGGGTGTTAGAGTTAGTGTTAGACTTAGGTTTAGGGGTTAATTAGTTTAATATAGATGGCGGCGGTATAGGGGGGCAGGATAGGGGTTAATACATTTATTATAGGTGGCGACGGTATAGGGGGGGGGGCAGATTAGGGGTTAATAAGTTTAATATAGATGGCGGCGGGGTCCGGGAGCGGCGGTTTAGGGGTTAAACAATTTATTTAGTTGCGGCGGGGTACGGGATCGGCAGGATAGGGGTTAATACATTTATTATAGGTGGCGGCGGTATGGGGGAGCAGGATAGGGGTTAATAGGTATTATGTAGGTGGCGGCGGGGTCCGGGAGCGGCGGTTTAGGGGTTAATATAATTATTATAGTTGCGGCGGGGTTCGGGAGCGACGGTTTAGGGGTTAATCAGTTTATTAGAGTGGCGGTGGGCTCCGGGAGCGGCAGTTTAGGGGTTACCATGTTTAATATAGGTGGCGGCGGTGTAGGGGGGCAGATTAGGGGTGTTTAGACTCGGGGTACATGTTAGGGTGTTAGGTGCAGACGTTTCCCATAGGAATCAATGGGATGTCAGGCAACAGCGAACATAAACTTTCGCTATGGTCAGACTCCCATTGAGGCGGCAGTTTGAAAACCAGGTACGCTGGTCCGGAAAAGTGCCGAGCGTACCTGGTAGTCATTTGATAACTTCCAAAAGTAGTCAGATTGTGCTGAACTTTCATTTAGAACATCTGGAGTGACGTAAGAATCGATCTGTGTCGGACTGAGTCTGGCGGATCGAGGCTTACGTCACTATATTCTACTTTTGCCGGGCAACAGGGCTTGATAGCTTAGGCAAATCAGCCTCTCCACAAATACGCTGCGGAATTCCAGCGTATTTGAGGTTGACGGCTTGATAACTGGAGGCCTATATATAAGGCAATAAGACATTTACCTTGTGTAAGGTTGTGGGAGGTGTCTGGAACTCAGTATGCAGGAATGAAAAGCCAAAGCAATTTTTCTTGATTATAGTTTACTAGAGAAATGTAATGCGAGAACAGAATTGATAAAGCATATATAAGTAGGCACAAGTCTCTCAACAAGCACATAGCCCAGCGGGTACTATTGGTGAGGTATGTTGCAAAATGTCCAGAAACAAGAGAGCATATATAAGTAGGCACAAGTTTCTCAACAAGCACAGAACCCAGTGGGTACTGTTGGTAAGGTCTTTGGTCTCAGCAGTAGTCACAGCAGAGGTCTTTGGTTTCAGCAGTAGTAAAAGCATACATCAGAGTAACAGCAGAGGTCTTTAGTTTCAACAGTATTATAAGCATAACCAAGTATCATAGCAGAGGTCTTTGGTCTCAGTAGTATTACACATATGCATCAGGGTCACAGAGGTCTTTGGTCTCAGCAGTAATATAAGTATACCCAGGTATCATAGCAGAGGTCTTTGGTCTCAGCAGTGGTATAAGCATGCATTAGGGTCATAGGAGATGTCTTTGGTCTCAGCAGTAATATAAGCATAACCAAGTATCATAGCAGAGGTCTTTGGTCTCAGTAGTAGTATAAGCATGCATCAGGGTCACAGCAGAGGCATTTGGTCTCAGCAGCAGTATACATATTGATCAGGGTCACAGCAGAGGTCTTTGGTCTCAGCAGTAATATAAGCATACCCAAGTATCATAGCAGAGGTCTTTGGTCTCAGCAGTAATATAAGCATGCATCAGGGTCACAGCAAAGGTATTTGGTCTCAGCAGTAATATAAGCATACCCAAGTATCATAGCAGAGGTCTTTGGACTCAGCAGTAGTATAAGCTGCATAAGGGTTACAGCAGAGGTCTTTGGTCTAAGTAGTAATATAAGCATACCGAAGTATCACAGCATAGGTCTTTGGTCTCAGCAGTAATTTAAGCATACATCAGGGTCACAGCAGAGGAGCAGGAACAAGGAACAGAACCTACCAAGGCAAAAACTCAGTGCCGAGTGAAGCACAGAGTAGCTTTTTATAGGAACTCCCACACCTGTGCCTTTCAGGTGGGATTTCCTATAATTGATGACTGGCCCTTTAAATCTAGGCAGTGTGCGGCTAGAGATTTGCAGCTGCAGCTGCTGACAGACTGGTCTCGAAGTCTATCCATGTGGCACGCTGAGACGGACCACAGGGGCCTGTCTTCCCCACAATGGCGGTCAGGATGAGCAGTTGGAGGCCCAGTTCTAGCCGCAACAGTGTCCGGCTAAGTCAGGGATCCTGACAGTTCCCCTCCGGGGTGGATGGTCAGGATGTTTCCTCTTGAAATCTCGGATGCGTGCAGGAGCATGCACCTCAGTTGCTGGTACCCAACTTCTCTCATCAGGACCATATCCCTTCTCCAGTTTTTCTCTATGGATTCTGGCATTTAGGATTTCCTCAACTTCATACTCTTCTGAGCCATCCACCATGACTGGTCCTAGTGTATGAGATAAGAATGGATCTGGTATTACAGGTTTAAGAAGAGAAACATGAAATACTGGATAGATATGGTAATAAGGAGGTAATTGGAGACATATAGCTACCAGATATATGATGTTCTCAATGGTGAAAGGTCCAATAAAACGAGGACCCGATTTCTTAGGGTAGAGTAAGTTGGAGGTAAGAGGTGGATAACTACACTTTATCCCCTGCTTTATAATCTGAGGAAGGACGTATTTTCCTATCGACATACTGTTTGTATTGTTGCTGAGCCTCTAGTAACTTTTTCTTTATAAGTGCAAACATATTTTGGATTTTAAGTAGACGTTGATCAGTCGCTGGTACTGAGCTTTGGAGAGGGGTACCAGGTAACATAGTTGGATGATAGCCATAGATACATAAAAAAAAGAGATATGGATGTAGCTCTATGAATCTGGTTGTTATAGACGAATTTGGCTAGTGCGAGGTATTGAACCCAGTCATCTTGCAAAGTTGTGGTGAAACATCTTAGGTATTGTTCAAGTTTAGCATATACATTATTGCTTCTTAAGCGAGATAGTACTGTGGTGACATGTTCATGGTGTTGTTTTTCAGAAGAGGAATAAATGAGTACGTCATCAAGGTAGTCTACCACAAATATATCCAGGATGTCACGAAAGATGTTGTTGACCAAGCTCTGAAAGGTATACTCATAATGTCCTTAATGTGAACGAAAAGTGGTTTTCTAGTCATCTCCTCTTCTTACTCTAACAAGATTGTAGGCACCTCTTAAGTCAATTTTGCTCAAGATGACTGCTGATTTCATTCTATCCATTAGCTCTGGGATGAGCAGTAAACGAATGTGCCAGCTCTAGCAGGTGACTTGGATGGCTTGATAAACCCTTTCTGAAGATTCTCTTGAAAATATTCTATTAAAAGTTTTAACTCTGCCTCAGACAATGGGTAATTACGTCCGAAGGGAATTGGAGCTCCTGGAAGAAGATCTATGGGACAATCATACTCCCTGTGAGAAGGAAGGATATCTGCTCCTTTCTTTTCAAAGACATCATTGAATTCTTTATACATGCCGGGTATTGGAACAGAGGTATTTACAGAGGTCTGGGTATGAAGGGTAGAATTAAGGGAGGTTTGAAAACAAGTCTTGATATAAAAGGGTGAATGGAAACGTATGGATCCAGTTTCCCAATTAACTGCAGGGTTATGCTTACGCAACCATGACAGGCCGAGTACAAGAGGAAATGCTGGTGACATTGCCAAATTGAAAATAAGCTTTTCTTGATGTTCAGACCCAATTAGAATTGATAAGGGGATGGTTTCTTCTGTGATAGGGAAAGTCTTTAAAGGTGAACCATCAATAAGTTGTATGTGGATGGGAATCTTTTCAGAAACACTGGGTAGCTGAAGACTTTGGGCTAATTGAATGTCCATAAAGCAACCACTGTCGCCCGAATCAATCATAGCAGTTAAATTACTGGAATTCTTGTTCCACTGTAAAGAGAGAGATATGGACAAATGAGCCAATACCTCGGTATATGATTAATAGAAAGCAGACGAGTAGGTCTCTTACCCCTAGTGGTTTTAAGTTTCACAGTATAGTCTTGTACTAGATGTCCAGGGTTTCCACAATATACACAGAGATGTAATGATCTTCTTTGCTTTTCTGCATCTGAAAGGGGACCTGAAGACAGAGGACAAACAACATGTTTGTGTGGTGGAATATATCTAGCAGTCTTTTCCATACGTCTTTCCCAAAGATAGAGGGTTGATAGAGAAATAATTTCTTCTAGAGTTTTGGGGACTCCCACTCGTGCTAGCTCGTCCTTCAGGCTATCGGATAGACCCAACTAAAACTGATCAAGAAGGGCAGCCTCCTTCCAGGATGTGAGGGTAGCAAGTTGGCCAAACTCTCGCCTAGATTTAGAGTTTGGCGTTAGCCGTCAAAACCAGCGTTAGAGGCTCCTAACGCTGGTTTTTACCGCCCGCTGGTATTTAGAGTCAGTCAGGAAAGGGTCTAATGCTCACTTTGCAGCCGCGACTTTTCCATACCACAGATCCCCCCACGCCATTTGCATATCCTATCTTTTCAATGGGATCTTTCTAACGCCGGTATTTAGAGTCGTGGCTGAAGTGAGCGTTAGAAATCTAACGACAAAACTCCAGCCACAGAAAAAAGTCAGGAGTTAAGAGCTTTCTGGGCTAATGCCGGTTCATAAAGCTCTTAATTACTGTGCTCTAAAGTACACTAACACCCATAAACTACCTATGTACCCCTAAACCGAGGCCCCCCCACATCGCCGCCACTCTATTAAATTTTTTTAACCCCTAATCTGCCAACCGCACACCGCCGCCACCTACGTTATCCCTATGTACCCCTAAACTGCTGCCCCTAACACCGCTGACCCCTATATTATATTTATTAACCCCTAATCTGCCGCTCCCAATGTCGCCGCCACCTACCTACAATTATTAACCCCTAATCTGCCGACCGGACCTCACCGCTACTATAATAAAGTTATTAACCCCTAATCCGCCTCACTAACCCTATAATAAATAGTATTAACCCCTAATCTGCCCTCCCTAACATCGCCAACACCTAACTTCAAGTATTAACCCCTAATCTGCCGACCGAACCTCACCGCTACTATAATAAAGTTATTAACCCCTAATCCACCTCACTCCCGCCTCACTAACCCTATAATAAATAGTATTATCCCCTAATCTGCACTCCCTAACATCGCCGACACCTAACTTCAAGTATTAACCCCTAATCTGCCGACCGGAACTCACCGCTTCTCTAATAAATGTATTAACCCCTAAAGCTAAGTCTAACCTTAACACTAACACCCCCCTAAGTTAAATATAATTTAAATCTAACGAAATAAATGAACTCTTATTAAATAACTTATTCCTATTTAAAGCTAAATACTTACCTGTAAAATAAACCCTATTATAGCTACAATATAAATTATAATTATAATTATATTGTAGCTATTTTAGGATTAATATTTATTTTACAGGTAACTTTGTATTTATTTTAACCAGGTACAATAGCTATTAAATAGTTAATAACTATTTAATAGCTACCTAGTTAAAATAATTACAAAATTACCTGTAAAATAAATCCTAACCTAAGTTACAATTAAACCTAACACTACACTATCAATAAATTAATTAAATAAAATACCTACAATTATCTACAATTAAACCTAACACTACACTATCAATAAATTAATTAAATACAATACCTACAAATAAATACAATTAAATAAACTAACTAAAGTGCAAAAAATAAAAAAGAACTAAGTTACAAAAAATAAAAAAATATTTACAAACATTAGAAAAATATTACAATTTTAAACTAATTACACCTACTCTAAGCCCCCTAATAAAATAACAAAGACCCCCAAAATAAAAAAATGCCCTACCCTATTCTAAATTAAAAAAGTTCAAAGCTCTTTTACCTTACCAGCCCTTAAAGGGCCTTTTGTGGGGCATGCCCCAAAGAAAACTGCTCTTTTGCTTGTAAAAGAAAAATACAAACCCCCCAACATTAAAACCCACCACCCACAGGGGCGGGTCCGGACACCGACCAAGATGGCTGCTTTTTAATTTCGGCTGAGTTCAGGAGCAGTTAGATCCGCTGTCTATCACTCCTCTGACCAACAACCCAAATGCTACCTTACTGCTGATTCATAGAATATCTCCTAAGGAACAGATTTATATGTTTTATTTGTTTGTCACACTTAGAACTTTAGCCTAGCAGACCGGAATAAATGGGGTACGCAGCGGAGGCCTAGTCACCAGCCTGAACCCTCATTTACCCCCCCCTGACTCCTGACATATCAGGTAAAAACAGCTATATACGCTGTCATTAATTTCTGGAACACAGAGACATTATCAATTCAATTATACCCTACGGAGAACAATACTGCGTAAACCTGCCATGGAAGGGATATATCATGCGATACAGGCCATGCTGACAGACTTTGAGACTCAGATGCACAATGTTATAGTGGACGCACTGAGACCATTGAACCAGGGAACACCTGACTATGCCTTGAGTCGCCAGGATTCTGGAGATGATCGCAATATGAAGGCAGTCTTTTGCTGGCAAGATCCGGAGAGAGACAACATCATGGAGGCGCAGGATACTAGCCAATATAAAATTGAGCCATTGTCTACATACCCACCTTCAACTATCAAGCCAGCATATACTCCGGACTCCCCAGCGACTCAGAGGGAGATACAGAGAGAGACATATGCTGCGTGGGGAGTGCAGGAAGCACAGAATACAGGAGAGACCATACTGATCGGACCCATGAGTATCTCTTATAACGACCAGATCTTACCTTATACTAAATGTGGAACAGCTGGCTGCCTCCTAGTGAACATAAAGATTAAAGATTGTGTGGAGATCCGCAGGCAAGTCTGGATGGCAGATGAGGCTGAAGATTAGAAGCTTTGGGGGTCTGAGGGAGACTATCATGGTCGTCACTCATCCCCGGTGCAGCAGACCAAGTTCCCACATATATCGGCAATGGTGAAAGCTGGAATTGGGTAAGACCCTAAGCAAACTCAGGGCCATTTCCTTGTGGGAGACATTTTTAGCTGGTACTAAGGGAAGGCCCCCTTGGATACAACCTCAGCGGTCAAATGATTGATGAAGACTTTCCAGTCTGTTAATACTGTTTAACGTTTTATGTTCCACAGTTGGAGAAGTTGCATAGTTTTCTTATGCTTTTTATTCCTATTGGACCCAGTTATGGTACTAAAGTGACTCATGTGGGACATTTGCAAATATATTACATACTCAGCTGCTAAGCTATATAAGTGTACATAAGTGTTGTGCTTACATGTCTAGAGCCAGTCAAATTGTTTATCAAACGATATACGCATCACTAAATGCAATATCTATCTTGTATCATATCAGTTATAGAAAATGTATAGCTTTGTATTAGCTCTCTGTTCCTAAACGTTCCAGTAATTATGCTACCGTAACCCATAGGGGACACTTACAAATATGCACAAAGCTTACCTGACTAGTTTGACAAGAGCATATGTTATTCAAGTTTTGACTTAGATATGCTGAAATATATGCCCAAATGTATTACTGTCCATTTCATATAAATGCTATTAAGCTCCTTCTAGCATCTTGCTCATTGTATAACAGTCCCCTGTAGTTGATAGTAGTATTTCACAAAAAGAATGTACAATATATGCTATGCTCTAATAGTGTTTTGAGAGTCCAAAAGTGACCCAAATACTAAATATTCTTCTATTATGTTTTATGTTAAATTCACTGGAGGTCCAAAAAGTGGCCTGGCATGTTTTCAAGAGGTAAGAAAATGAGGTTGGAAATTTGTTTTTGTTTTGTAATATCCCATAGGTACTACCTAGACAGTTAAATTTATGGCCATATTTCACTCTCTTGAGCCCAGGAGATTCATATACTTCTTTGTCCATTTACTGTCTTGGCTTACATTGAATGTACACTTGTTTTACTTGTATCAAGATACCTGTCTGTTTATTTTTCAATTCCTCAATAAAACTATATTCTTGAAAAAAAACATCACCCACATCCCCCTAATCTAACCCAAACCCCCCTTAAAAAAACCTAACACTACCCCCCTGAAGATCATCCTACCTTGAGTTGTCTTCACTCAGCCGAGCCACCGATGGAACTGAAGAGGAGATCCAAAGCGGCAGAAGTGATCCTCCAAGGGGCGCTGAAGAAATCTTCCATCCGATGAAGTGATCCTCCAAGCGGCGCTGAAGACATCTTCCATCCGGGCGATGTCATCTTCCAAGCGGGGTCTTCAATCTTCTTTCCTCAGGATCCATCTTGCAGACCTCCGACGCGGAACATCCTGCTGGCCCGACAGACTACCGACAAATGAAGGCTCCTTTAAGGGACGTCATCCAAGATGGCGTCCCTCGAATTCCGATTGGCTGATAGAATCCTATCTTGGATGACGTCCCTTAAAGGAACCGTCATTCGTCGGGAAGTCGTCGGTGAAGATGGATGTTCCGCGTCGGCGGGATGAACTACATGTATCCGGAAGAAAGAAGATTGAAGATGCCGTTTGATAGAAGACTTCAGTCGGATCATGGACCTCTTCAGCTCCCGCTTGGATGAAGACTTCAGCCGGATCATGGACATCTTCAGCCCCCCGCTTGGGCTTGGATCAAGACATCGGAGGCTCTTCTGGATCAATCGGTGAACCCGGCGTGGTGAAGACAAGGTAGGGAGATGTTCAGGGGCTTAGTGTTAGGTTTATTTAAGGGGGGTTTGGGTTAGATTAGGGGTATGTGGGTGGTGGGTTGTAATGTTGGGGGGTATTGTATGTTTTTTTTTTACAGGCAAAAGAGCTGAATTCTTTGGGGCATGCCCCGCAAAGGGCCCTTTTCAGGGCTGGTAAGGTAAAAGAGCTTTTCTATTTTAATTTTAGAATAGGGTAGGGCATTTTTTTATTTTGGGGGGCTTTGTTATTTTATTAGGGGGCTTAGAGTAGGTGTTATTAGTTTAAAATTGTTGTAATATTTTTCTAATGTTTGTAAAAAAAAATATATATTTTTTGTAACTTAGTTCTTTTTTATTTTTTGTACTTTAGTTAGTTTATTTCATTGTATTTATTTGTAGGTATTGTATTTAATTAATTTATTGATAGTGTAGTGTTAGGTTTAATTGTAGATAATTGTAGGTAGTTTATTTAATTTATTTATTGATAGTGTAGTGTTAGGTTTAATTGTAACTTAGGTAAGGATTTATTTTACAGGTAATTTTGTAATTATTTTAACTAGGTAACTATTAAATAGTTATTAACTATTTAATAGCTATTGTACCTGGTTAAAATAATTACAAAGTTGCTTGTAAAATAAATACTAATCCTAAAATAGCTACAATATAATTATAATTTATATTGTAGCTATATTAGGATTTATTCTACAGGTAAGTATTTAGCTTTAAATAGGAATAATTTATTTAATAAGAGTTAATTTATTTTGTTAGATTTAAATTATATTTAACTTAGGGGGGTGTTAGTGTTAGGGTTAGACTTAGCTTTAGGGGTTAATACATTTATTAGAGTAGCGGTGAGGTCCGGTCGGCAGATTAGGGGTTAATAATTGTAGGTAGGTGGAGGCGACGTTGGGGGCGGCAGATTAGGGGTTAATAAATATAATATAGGGGTCAGCGGTGTTATGGGCAGCAGATTAGGGGTACATAGGGATAACGTAGGTTGCGGCGGTGTACGGAGCAGCAGATTAGGGGTTAATAATAATATGCAGGGGTCAGCGATAGCGGGGGCGGCAGATTAGGGGTTAATAAGTGTAAGGTTAGGGGTGTTTAGACTCGGGGTACATGTTAGGGTGTTAGGTGCAGACTTAGGAAGTGTTTCCCCATAGGAAACAATGGGGCTGCGTTAGGAGCTTAACGCTGCTTTTTTGCAGGTGTTAGGTTTTTTTTCAGCTCAAACTGCCCCATTGTTTTCTATGGGGGAATCGTGCACGAGCACGTTTTTTAAGCTGGCCGCGTCCGTAAGCACAGCTGGTATTGAAAGTTGCAGTGGCAGTAAATATGCCTGTTCGCTCCCTTTTTGGAGCCTAACGCAGCCATTCTGTGAACTCTAAATACCAGCGGTATTTAAAAGGTGCGGGGGAAAAAAAGCATGCGTTAGCTACGCGGGTCGTTACAGACAAAACTCTAAATCTAGGCGTTAGTGTTTGTTATTTTTTGTAACTTAGTTGTTAGTTTTTTGTAACTGTAATTTTTTATTGTAGCTTTAAATTATTTGAGTAGGGTTAGGTGTTTAAATATGTAATATAGTTAATTTAATTTGTAGTTTAATGTAATTTTAGTATAACAGTTAGTGTAGATTAATTATTAGTTTAATATAGTTTAATGTAATTTAGTATAATAGTTAGGGTAGGTTAATTAATATTTTAATATAGTTTAATGTAATTTAGTATAATAGTTAGGGTAGGTTAATTAAAAGTTTAATATAGTTTAATGTAATTTAGTATAATAGTTAGGGTAGGTTAATTATTAGTTTAATATAGTTTAATGTAATTTTAGTCTAATAGTTTGGGTAGATTAATTAATAGTTTAATATAGTTTAATTTAAATCTAAAGGTAAGTTTAAATATATTATAAGATAGGGATGAGTTAATATTTAATGTACAGTTAGCGGGTTTTTAGGTTTAGGGGTTAATAGGTTAATTTAGTTTATGGCGATGTTGGGGGCTGGCGGTTTAGGGGTTAATAACTTTATTTAGTTGCGGTGGGCTCCGTAAGCGGTGGGATAGGGGTTAATAACATAATGTAGGTGGCGGCGGTGTAGGGGGCGGCAGATTAGGGTTTAAGAGCATAATGTAGGTGGCGGCGGGGTCCGGGAGCAGCGGGATAGGGGTTAATAAGTTTATTAGAGCTGCGGTGGGCCCCGGGAGCAGTAGTTTAGGGGTTCATAACTTTATTTAGTTGCGGCGGGGGCCGGGAGCGGCGGGATAGGGGTTAAACAGTTTAGTATAGCGGCAGTGTTTAGTGACAGGATACAAATAAAGCTGTGAAAAAGCCGAATAGCAGCGAGATCGATGACTGTTAGTTAACAACAGTCCGCTGCTCATCGCCCCGTACTTGGTGTGCGGCTTTTTGACAGCTTTTTTGTTAAATTTGGAGAACGTATTAAGGTCCGCTGCAGCGATGTTAGGCGATGTTAGGCGAGCTTATTAGTGCCGTTGAATGCAGCACAGTTGACGGCTTGATAAGTAGGCCTCTTGGGTTCCAACTTAACTAATAAGTCTAAAAGTGCAACCTTGGAATCTGATAAAAGGGTTAGGATTAGCATGACCCCTAACTTGCATAGGTGAGAACCTAAGACCTTTACAATTCCTAATTGAGGAATTGACTTGAGATGGTGGAAAACATATTTTATGTAATACAAATACTTTATTCATGGACAGTGAATTTCACTAAATTCTTTTTTTTCCTTAGTATAGGAACAACCATTTTACAAATAAACAAACAAAAAACAAAAAACTGTAATACATTTAAAGTAGGCAAAAAAGGCAAATTGCAAAATGTCCAGAAACAAGAGAGCATATATAAGTAGGCACAAGTCTCTCAACAAGCACAGAACCCAGGCGGTGCTGTTGGTGAGGTCTTTGGTCTCAGCAGTAGTCACAGCAGAGTTCTATGATGTTCAGTAACAGGAGAAACCGCTGGGACCATGGAACCCTTGGCACATAAATAGAACATATTCCCGGCTAATATAACTTTTTATGGTATATTACTCTCATATGGGCTCCTTCAGCATGCTCCTGTGGAAAATTTCAATCTCCTGAATTTTAATGTTTGAGACTGCTGACTATTGTTGGGTTTGGACTGTAGTGGATGGAGACAGAGCTGGAGGGTGTCATTTCATTCTTGGTCCTAGGCAGCACAATGGGCTCCATTTATCAAGCTGCGACCCTGAAATGCTAGTTAAGTAACATCGGTCTTAAGACTGCTGCTACTTAACCTCTCTGCCACCTAAAGTGTGTCTGATGTCAGTCATCCCAATCAGATCCGATCGTGGTGATTGACAGCTCCCATTGTGATGATTGACAGCTGGCCATGTGATGATAGGGGGTGGCATTGCACAAGAGTTAAATGTGGCCAGTGGATGCTGCCAGTTCAACACAAGACTGGGTAGACAAGGTTCATGATAGCTCACCTTGTCTGCTACCAAATGATAAATTAAGCCCCATGTCTTGAGTTGGCCCTGGTAAATAGTACAAACAGAACCAAGAGTTAAATACATATATATCAAAATGTCAAAATGTTTTATTATAGAACCATTGTTTGAACTTTATCTTTACAAATGAATGGTGAAAAAGTGGAATGTTACCCCGTAAATTACTTTAAACTTTTCAAATGCAAATTCACTTCATTTGGCAATAATATTTCTAATACCAAATATTCTAGATGATTCAGCAATCAAAATGTACACCTGTGCTGCAAATGAGCGTTTGTGTTTTTTTTTTTTTTACTACAAACTGAACCACAGCATTATTCATTTGCCAACAAAATCAACTATTGTGATGATATAGCAAAATATTTTCTCAAATTCAGTTTTACTCAGAAAATAATTATCAGCTGAAACAGAAGTGCCAAAAAGTATGTTTACAATAAATATGATTAGCTGTGCAATGGTTATTTTTATCATCTTTATTCTATCTCAGTTGTTGAAACATTTCTGTAACTCTTGCAGAGATAGTGCAGCACGATCCTGTGTTATATGACATTAATGCCCATTTTGGGCCAGATTACAACTGGAGCGCTATGTAACCCTCCCGCTCAAGCGTTAACTCTGCTAGAAGTAAGGTATTTGTGTTTGTCGGTTTGCACTCATATTATGAGTTAAAAGTAAACTGTTTTAGCTCGATCGCTAATCTGATGCGTGCAAAAAGCTGAACTTATAATATTGCATGTGTGATACCGCATTCCCCCGTATATAAGTCTATGAAGTGAAAAAAAAACAACACCCTTCACGTGCGGAAACCGGATTGCATATTCTGAAGTGCTCTAACCTGTCATGAAAATATGATTATTTCAAATTCCAATGTTCTTCACATAGCAGAATATGTTCTATGTATTCAGAATCATAAATATAAATGTCTATATATATCTGATGGTATTTTGCACAAATATATATATATATATATAAAACAAAATCGGCACTTACAAGTAAGAAGCTTAGTGTTGACTATAAACAGGCGGTTAAGAAATACAGAGCTTCAGCACATACCTAAGACCGCAAACTGTTTATTTAAAATCAGCACACAGCCTTTAAAAACTGTAAAAACTGAAAACAAAATCGGCACTTACAAGTAAGAAGCTGAGTGTTGACTATAAACAGGCGGTTAAGAAATACAGACCCTCAGCACATACCTAAGACCGCAAACTGTGTATTCAAAATCAGCACATAGCCTTTAAAAATATTCAGTATTGAATACGGTAATACGTTCAAACTAGACAAATTATCAGTATAAGCAATATTAAGCTGACTAATTTGACTACAAACAGGCGGTTAAGAAACACTGAGCTTTACTACATATCTAATACTGCAAACTGTTTATTTAAGATCAGCACACAGCTTTCTAAAATATCCAGTATTGAACACGATAATACGTTCAAACAAGACAATTATCAGCACAAGAAATACTAAATCAGCCTTACAGCAGCTAATTTGCAGTAGCACTCTAACAAAAATATATATGACAGTGATAAGTGTGTAAATGAAACAAACATAGGGGGATATTAATTCAATAACTTGGATGACTAATGTAACAAATTTCTAAGAGAATATTTTAAAGTTGCACTAACATTATTCAATTTATAATACAAAAATTGAATTCCTCCGTGAGTTATAAATTACACACAGCATATCTAAGTCTATACTACAAAATAGCGGGTTTACTGATACTGAGCCAGTGCTACCAACATTGAAATAATATATAGTGAAAGAGATTATCCTGATGTCT
Source organism: Bombina bombina (assembly GCF_027579735.1). NCBI lineage: Eukaryota > Metazoa > Chordata > Amphibia > Anura > Bombinatoridae > Bombina > Bombina bombina. The sequence goes on along the minus strand of NC_069500.1, from coordinate 1,267,403,495 downwards.
TACTGACATTCAGTTTCTCTTAAACATTTATCACAACCACTCCTATCTCCCGTGATTTACGGAGAGAACCTACCCAGACCCTATCCTGTGATTTTAATAAAGTATATATGTAAAGTGTGTTTGTTGTTGCTTTTTATTTTTAATTTTCCAAATAAAAGTTATATTTTAACATATCGCCACATACTCCTCCCAATTTAGACCTCTATACCCTGTCCAACTTTTGCCATCACAAAATAGGGGAAGAGTGCTATTCAGGTGTACATTCCATCAATCCCAGGATTGATCATTTTTTGTTAGGGTTAGACTTAGCTTTAGGGGTTAATACATTTATTAGACTAGCGGCGAGGTCCGGTCGGCAGATTAGGGGTTAATACTTGAAGTTAGGTGTCGGCGATGTTAAGGAGGGCAGATTAGGGGTTAATACTATTTATTATAGGGTTTGCGAGGCGGGAGTGAGGCGGTTTAGGGGTTAATAGATTTATTATAGTGACGGTGAGGTTAGGGGTTAATAAGTGTAGGTAAGGTAGCGGCGACATTGGGGGGGGGCAGATTAGGGGTTAATAAATATAATATAGGGGTAGGCGGTGTTAGGGGCAACAGATTAGTGGTACATAGGTATAATGTAGGTGGCGGCGGTGTACGGAGCGGCAGATTAGGGGTTAATAATAATATGCAGGGGTCAGCGATAGTGGGGGCGGCAGATTAGGGGTTAATAAGTGTAAGGTTAGGGGTGTTTATACTTGGGGTTCATGTTAGGGTGTTAGGTGCAGACTTAGAGAGTGTTTCCCCATAGCAAACAATGGGGCTGCGTTAGGAGCTGAACGCTGCTTTTTTGCAGGTGTTAGGTTTTTTTGCAGCTCAAACTGCCCCATTGTTTCCTATGGGGGAATCGTGCACGAGCACGTTTTTCAAGCTGGCCGCTACCGTAAGCAACGCTGGTATTTAGAGTTGAAGTGGCGGTAAATTATGCTCTAAGCTCCCTTTTTGGAGCCTAACACAGCCCTTCAGAAATACCAGCATTATTTAAAAGGTGCGGGGGGAAAAAACACGCGTAGCTAACGCATCCCTTTGGCCGCAAAACTCTAAATCTAGCCGTATGTTTCTATATTGGTGATGATAATTTCTACCTGGTTGCTGTGTCAGTGTGGCAGCAAGGATCTTAATGTTTTCCTAATTTCATATCCTTGTTTAGACTCCTAGTAACTTGGGCATAGCTTGAGATAGCTATGTAGACATAGAGGGTATTTTTCTGGTGTAATATGGACATGTTTTTAGAATTCATAATTGTGGTTGATCCATCTAGTCTAAGATTAATGCTATTCCTAATAGAAAGAGCTGTTATTTGGTGTTATTGGAGTTGCTGTTGTTAGGACTGATTTAGGCTTGTGGTTTGCACTAAAAGACTTTCATGGGAATTCATTTTATCTGAGTTTTGATATTTGGGCATAAATCTGACATAAAGGGGTGATGTAGCATACCATGTTGGATACATACTTCTATCTTATCTTGTTCCTTTAGGAGGTGCTTAGTATATGATTGGAATGTTATTAAATACATATATTTGACATCATTACTAGCCTGAAATAGTCACACATTTTAAATATAAACATTTTGCTTGGTTTGAAACGTGTTGTACTGGTTCCTAGATGCTAAGCAAATTAGTTGGAAATAAAATTTCCAATTCTCCAATGTGAAAAGCTTAGATCATTCAATATAAATAAATTATATATTTCACTGAAAAATATCATTATTAAGCTTCTGTGCTAAGAAATTAGCATCATCAATTTGCTTTTTTCCCCCTTTTTTTAAAAAAAATATAGTTATGTGACACACTCTCTTGAGACCCATATTGAAAATGACTGGTCTAGAATTATTATGTTGCATGTGCTCCTATAGCTATGACTGCTGTTTTTGACAACAGATTATAGTAGGAGGAATGAACAAAAATGCTGCAGCTTAAAATAAATGCAGCTTAACTTTTAAGAAATCAAGAAAAAGAAAAGGGAGAAAAACATAATTCTTAGTAGAACGAGTATACGCCAGAAGACATCAATAATACTTTCTCTTTAGGGTATCAGAGAAAAGTGCAACATTGAAGCACTTGTCCATCACTGAAAGCAAACATGAACAAAGACAAGCAAGTTTTAGCTGTTCCCATTCACTTCCCTCCTGCTGGCTATGTACAGATGTACTCTGTAGGCTTTCTGTCTTTGAGCTGAGCAGTTATAGTGTATAAGTCTTTCAGAGATTGAATAGCATGTTGCTATGCACCCTCAGTGTGTTATATTTTATCTAAGCTGTATATTTGTAATGTTCACTAAACCAATAGAGCATATAGTTTGTCCTGCTGTGATCATCTGAACACGTCTATTGGAGTGAATCATCGTGATGCTGCTAATGAAAAGCAATACAAAGAAAAAAATTACCTCTGCGTTTGAATATTTCCTGTTCTTAGAACAGCTGGAACATGAACAAATGCTGCCAACAAATCTGTTTTTCTGGACCGTGCATTCATTTTGCATTAACACTTGTTCCAAGCTCAGGTATTTTCCCTCATTATTATGATTATGTATTCATAGGTATATAGCTGCCTGTGCATGCACCCATGAAGAATATCACCAATTTCTTTCGCTCAGGTGCTCTGAAATCATTATACTATCAATTTAGTATTTTATTCAGTGTGCAGGTAAGAATAACCAATGCATTAGAAAACACTGTGAGAAATATTCATCTGTATTGCTATAACTAATAAAGCCAAGGAAAATAAATGTATTTATTTATGGTCGGGGAGTGATTGTGTAGTTAAAGGGATACTAAACGCAATTTTTTTCTTTAATTATTCAGATAGAGCATTCAATTTTAGCATCTTTCTAATTTACTCCTATTATCAATTTTTTCTTCATTCTCTTAATATCTTTATTTGAAAAAAAGCCGGAATGTAAGCTTATGCGCTGGCCCATCTGGGTACAGCTTGCTAATTGGAGGCAAAATATACACACCAATAAGCAAGCGCAATCCAGGGTTCTGAACCAAAAATGGTCCGGCTCGTAAGATTACATATCTGCTTTTTCAAATAAAGATGGCAAGAGAAAGAAGAAAAAATGATAATGGGAGTAAATTAGAAAGTTGCTTATAATTGCAGGCTCTATCTGAATCATGAAAGAAAAAAAAGATTGGGTTCAGTATCCCTTTAAATTGCTATTCTTTACATCTTGTTTACTGACAATTTTTAAATCTGGTTGTCATAGTAACATCATTAATCAATTTAAACTATTTTAGATCACATGCCATCGACACCTTTGCATTGTATTGTTTGCCATTTTGTCATAAGGACAATAATAATGTCCTTTGAGGGACATTAAAGTGAAAACAAAACTTTCATGATTCACACAGACGGCTCTGTTTACCAAGCTGCAATAGCAGCTTTGGATTCCCAGCGTTTCAGGCTAAACACTGCTGCTACTTATCCTGTCCATGACACTTTAGGTGGTGGATTACAATAACTTGACTTGATCGGATTAAGATGATTGACAGCCCCCCTTGCGCGTGATTGGTCGAGCGCAAGTAGGGGGAGACATTGCACAATCAGCGGGCCGAGAATGCAATTTGAAAATGCTTTCCAATTAGTGTCTATTCTAAAATGTAATTAATTCTCTTGGTATACTTTCTTAATGATAAATCTTAGGTAGACTGGGCAGTGAGCAAATGTCTTAAGAAATACATAACAGCTGTATTTGCAACAATGTTTGTAACAATGTTATACATTATATAGCGCTGCATGCTTGCTAACCTAACAAGGTGTTCTGCCATAGAAAGGAGTGAGATTGACAAGAGATAGATCTGAAAGTTTAATACTAATATTGCACTCTCTGAATCAGGAAACTCTTTCAGATCTCCATGACTCTTTATAAAACATTTTACTATTTGCATGTTTCTTAAAGGGACAGTCTGGTCAAAATCTAAATGTAATTATTCAGATAGGGCATGCAACTTTAAACAACTTTCCATTTTACTCTTATCATCAAATTTGCTTTGATCTCTTAGTATTCTTTGTTGAAAGCTAAAACTTAGGTAGGCTCATATGCTAATTTGTAAGCCATTGAAGGCTGCCTCTTATCTTAGTGCATTTTCACAGCTAAATAGTGCTAGTTCATGTGTGCAATATAGATTACATTGTGCCCACTCCTAAATACCTGTACTCACTCTGATTACTACCAGAGTTAAAGGGACAATCTAGACAAAATTAAACTTGCATGATTCAGATAGGGCATTCAATTTTAAACAAATTTACTTTTATCATAAAATTTGTTTTGCTCTCTTGCTTTTTTTTGTTGAACGATAAACCTAGATAGGCTCATATGCTAATTTCTAAGCCCTTGAAGGCCACCTCTTATCTCAGTGCATTTTGACAGTTTTCAGACAGTGCTAGTTAATAAGTGCCATATAGATAGCATTGTGCTCAATCTCGTGGAGTTATTTATGAGTCAGCACTGATATGTCAAAAGTACTGAAATAAGAGGGCAGTCTGCAGAGGCTTAGATGCAAGGTAATCACAGAGCTAAAAACTATATTAATTTAAATCTGTTGGTTATGCAAAACTAGGGAATGGGTAATAAAGGGATTATCTATCTTTTTAAACAATAACAATTCTGGAGTAGATTGTCCCTTTAAGGTTGCATAGAGGTTACCTGTAATTCTGCTTTTTAAAGTTGTAAATATGTTTGTTTTCTTTTTATAGCATTTTTTTTTAAAAGCAAAATTCTAGAAGTAAAGCTCAGGGATAAATACAAAGACTATATTTTCTTATTGCCATTCCTTAGTTCATATTGTTAAAATGCTTTTTCTTAAATAAAATAAACACCACATATACCATCTATAAAGATATCTGTCCTGTGAATGCTTAAAATTAGGTTTCATACCTCAGAGAACATATATAATTAGAATATATTCTTTCTAATGGGGAAACTCAGAACACACCTGCTTTGTTCCTTCAAGACCCATTTCCTCTAGTAACACCTGGAATATTTTCTAAATGATTGTACTGGTGTTTCTACAGTGATTTTTCCAATCATTTTAGCACTTTAAACTCTACAAAGTCATATTTTCATACCTGTTTTTTTGCCCAAAGTTATAGCTATTACAGTTGTAATACAGCTAGAAATGAATGTTACAAGTTTAGGAATAATAATACTATGAATAATACTCCTGTTTACAGTATGCTGAACAACATGCATAAAAATGCAATATTATTATACTGAGCTGATGATGCCTTTATGAAAGAGAACGTTTGACATATTTTAGTTGGGCAGATAGATATTGTTTTTTTATTTTTATAAAAATATGGCTTTGTTTACCTGTCGCCCTAATTCAATTTTAAATTTAAATGACAAAAAAATATGAGAATTCCAGAGATTAAAAGAACAATTTATGTAAAAAGTTTTAGTCATCCAATTTAAAGAAAAGCATTAATCCAATTTTTTTGGGATTCACAATTTAAAGTGAAATGTTTAAATGGTACATTGAATATAATAAGTCAATATCAGTTATGTACTTCTTGTTAAAGGGATAGTAAATTCCAAAAATGTTTATTTACCATACCCCATAACCAACACTGTTATTAAAATATACTTTTTACCTCTGTAATTACCTTGTATCTAAGCTTCTGCTGACTGCCTCCTTATCTCAGATCTTTTGACAGACTTGCATTTCAGACCATTAGTGCTGACTATTAAATAACTTCACGTGCATGAGCACAGTGTTATCTATATACAACACATGAACTAACGCCCTCTAGTTGTGGAAAACTGTCAAATGCAGAGGCAGCCTTCAAGGGCTAAAAATGAGCATATGAGTCTACCAAGATTTTCAACTAAGAATAACAAGAGAACAAAATAAATTTGATGATAAAAGTAAATTGGAAAGTCGTTTAAAATTACATACCCTATCTGAATCATGAAAAATTATTTTGGACTTTACTATCAATTTAATGCTTATTGGCTGATGGATACTTACTGCTGGTACTCAATGGCTGACAGGTACTTCCCACATATGCTTGCTCATTGGGTAATAGGTACAAATATTCATTGTACTTATTAGCTAGCAAGCATTAGTAGGAAGCACACAACTGATACTACTTTATTACTTCTAATTTAAATGGAAACAGATTTTACTTCCCAACTTTAGGTTAAAAAACACCAATCATACTTACAGGGGCATTGTACTAAAATATTTGCTTTCATGGCACTTTTTAGAGTAGTTTTTTTAGATATTTTATTATGTGTCGGTGGGGTGGGGGTTGGGGGGTTAATGTCAGCCGCACAGTTTTTTTTTGGATAGTGTTTTTTTTTAGATTAGGGATTCTTTTTTATTTTCTTTGTGCAGCAAAAGGGCACTTTATATATATATATATATATATATATATATATATGTTATAACACAAGCACTCACTGGACTTGATACAGATGAAATAAAAAGTGTTTTATTCCATATAAACCAGTGATGTTTCAGGGTGTTCACCCCTTAATCAGACCAACGATGATGAAGGGGTGAACACCCCGAAACATCACTGGTTTATATGGAATAAAACACTTTTTATTTCACCTGTATCTAGTCCAGTGAGTGCTTGTGTTATGACTTGGATATTTTAACTTTCTATAGCACCCTGACAGAATTGAAATTTACTGTTCGTGGGAGTGCACTTATTTCAGTGGATTTATATATATATATATATATATATATATATATATATATATATATATATATATATATATATATATATATATATAAAGCAAAAAAGAAGCACTCACTGGATTTTCATCAAATAGTGACCAGAATTTAATGTAGTTTGTGACGTTTCGGGACAACAACAGTCCCTTCCTCTGACAAATAAACACTGAACCAAAGTTGCCTTAAATAGGCTCCCAAATACACTCCCCTCAGGTTCAGCCAATCAGGCTGAATAATTACACACACCCATATAGTGACCAATGAAAAAACATAATCCAAATTGTGCATGTGACTGTTATAGTATTGTTGCAAAAATGCTTTAAAAACAAATTCCCTTTGGACCCCAATGCTAGTGGTCATGCCCTCTAGTTACAATAAACATCATATGTGGTTATCAATCGTCTAAATAAAAGCAAAAAGACATAAAGTCGTCTATTATTGAACATCCAATCAAACATTGGATTGCAAAAACTCAACTTGTAATTGGTTCAAATTCGTCATTCCTCATACTCCTGATCCGCCCCTTGTTGCCAGGGACGAGATCAGCTGTATGTCTATAGCCATCAAACAAAGTTACCGATCAGCCCCTGATTGCTAGGGACACAAACCTCGGTACAACTTTAACACTCGAAAAAGATACGCATCACAGCACATAATAGCGCCTATGTTGCTGAGTTACTAATTACCTGTGCCTTTCCAGATACTATGTAGCCGATCGCCCTGTAAAAGACTATCAAACATGTCAACAAAGAATCGTCCAATGGCAAAGTGCCATGTAGAAGAATGGGCGTGTATATAGGAACGTGCATGCCTCAATAGTAAAAATGCTAATGTCTAATACACCACAATCCCACAGGCCAATGGCGAAGAGCCACGACGAAAAATAGGCGTTCACATAAAGATTTGCATGTCTCAATCGTAAATACACTGACATCCGATATACCGCAATCAAAAACGTAAATAAAAAACCAAAACAAGACATTTAAACAAAAATCGACGACCACATTGCCACAAAATACACCAATGTATAAACCAATATAAGCACATTGTTCCAATCCCTCAGAGCACCGGCAACCGTATCATATAAAGCGAGATCGCCATGTACAGATTGTCAAGATGTACATAAAGCAAAGAACAGCTATATCCAGTGTCTCATGCCCTTGGGTGCATATAACTAAACATATAACAAGGATTTACTTCTAGAACACCTATTTGGTGTCCATCATGTGTGATATAATTACATTATAAATTGCCAGCTATAAATAAATAAAGCAAATTTAACCAATCGCTATTTGTCTGTGCCCAATGGGCGTGTTATTAACTCATAGTGCCTAAATAGATGAGCCTATTGCTCAAATCCTAACGTGAATCAACACTTAAAAATTATCATTTAAAAAAAAATTTTATACAATCCCCGTCTGTGAAAAAAAGAGGACTGAAAAAGTTACAAAAATATAAAAATATACAAAAATGTACAAAAATATATATAAAGAATATGTGTCTAAATGAGTGAAACTGAAATTATCACCTAAAAGTGCATAAACATAAAAGTGCATAAACATAAAAGCCTATCTCCACACATGTTGACCACACCATGTCACAGCGCCGATCTCGGGCATCAAGCTGTATCCCCAAGGGGAAACAAGGGGGGGGGGGTGACAAAAAAAGGGGCTACATCATATAGGGCATGACAAAACTGCAGAAGGATCCAATAGGAATCGTGTAAACACTCCTTAGAGTGATACACCACACGACCAGTACAATTAAAATGAAACAGTTAAAAACAAAAATTGGCACATGGAGAACTGACAGAGAACAAATATTTCATATTGAAAAAATAATCATATCAAAAAGAGCGATTATCCAAGAAAAAGCAAATATGTTACAACAGATTATCGTGGACTCTCACCAAGGCATGAAATCAAAAATAAGCAACAAGGGGCGGATCAGGAGTATGAGGAATGACGAATTTGAACCAATTACAAGTTGAGTTTTTGCAATCCAATGTTTGATTGCATGTTCAATAATAGACGACTTTATGACTTTTTGCTTTTATTTAGACGATTGATAACCACATATGATGTTTATTGTAACTAGAGGGCATGACCACTAGCATTGGGGTCCAAAGGGAATTTGTTTTTAAAGCATTTTTGCAACAATACTATAACAGTCACATGCACAATTTGGATTATGTTTTTTCATTGGTCACTATATGGGTGTGTGTAATTATTCAGCCTGATTGGCTGAACCTGAGGGGAGTGTATTTGGGAGCCTATTTAAGGCAGCTTTGGTTCAGTGTTTATTTGTCAGAGGAAGGGACTGTTGTTGTCCCGAAACGTCACAAACTACATTAAATTCTGGTCACTATTTGATGAAAATCCAGTGAGTGCTTCTTTTTTGCTTTTTATCATACACCGTACAGCACCCTGGTAGTTGTTGAACGTTGGTGAGAGTGCACATACACCAATTTTTTGCCTGTATATATATATATATATATATATATATATATATATATATATATATATATATATATAATTTTTTGGGGGGGGTAGGGGTTGGAGGTTAATTTTGGAAGGTGGTAGTTTTTTTTAGATTTACTACTTTAGGGCAATGCTCTACAAAAGGCCCTTTGAAGGGCTATTTGTAGTTTAGTGTTAGAATAGTTTTTTTATTTTGGGGTGTTTTCTTTTGAGGCGGGTAGAATAGGCATAACCTTTTGTTTTTGGTAATTTATTTGTTATTTTTTGTAAAATTAAGTTTTTTTTTATTTTATAATCTTTTATTGAGATTTTTGGCATTAACAAAAGATAACATGTCCATTTACAGTGACAGCAAACGTACATATTATAAGCATTCAAACATATAGAAAAAGTTACTAAATAAGAGCTTTGTAACCTTAGACAAACAATAGTAATAAATGTATATGCTATGTCAATAGCCTTTTTGAAAATAGATTAGGACATATAGTAGTAAGCAGTAGAGTAGTAGAAGTGTTCAGTCTAAGTGATGTAAATGAACATGGGGCTATGAAACCTCATTTTATAAAATAGGATTGAAATACCTCCCAAACTTCTCTTGTACCCGAATCAGAGTATATGATACTGGGGAGGGCCTCAAATAATATACATGGTCACTCTTGGACCACTGATAGGAGAAAGTGATTAGCATCTGATGTTTAATAATGAGTGCTAAACTCTTATTTAGTAACTTTTTCTATATGTTTGCATGCTTATAATATGAGACAACAGAGAGGGAGTCAGAGACAACAGAGAGAGGGTGGCATAGGGAGATCAGAAGTAGGGATGGAGATCAGAAGGAAGGAGGGAGGGAGAGGGAGCAAGAGGAAGGGAGAGAGAGCAAGAGGAAGGGATAGAGAGAGAGAGAGAGAGAGAGGGGGGAAGGGAGAGAGAGCAAAAGGGAGAGAGAGAGAGAGAGAGAGGGGGGGGGGGAGAAAGAGAGAGAGGGCAAGGGAGAGAGAGAAAAAGGTTGGAAAAAAATGGAGGAAGAGAGAGAGAGTGCAAGAGGAAAAGAAAGAGAGATGGAGGGGGGATGTAAGGGAGAGGGAAAACATTTAAGCACTTCCTTAAAAATGTTTAACACACTTTTGACAAATCTTCAACAACAACAAAAACTGCCTATTGGATTTTCTCTAAAATGTTGTAAATATGTTTACTACACAGATGTCCACAGTATATTAATTCAATAGATCCTGAAGGGGAGATGAGGGAGAGAGAGACAGGGAGAGAAAGAGAGAGAGGGTAAGGAAGAAGGTGAGAGAAAGGGGAGAGAGAGGGAGGATTGGAGAGTAAGGGGAGAGAGAGAGATAGAGATAGAGAGAGGAAGCTAGAGAGGGGAAGAGAGAGAGAGAAAGGGACAGAGAGAGAAGAGGGAGTAGAGAGAGAGAGAGAAGGGGGAGAGAAAGAGGGAAAGAGAGGAAGGAAAAAGAGAGAGGAAGTGAGAGAGAGTGGAACAGTATGGTAAAAGTTAACACTTCCATAAAATAGTTTTTAACACACTTTTAACAAATCTTCAACAAAAAATTGCCAAATGGAAATTCTCCAAAATGTTGCAAAGATGTTTACCACACAGAAGTCCACAGTAAATTAAATGTAGGAGCTCAATTACTCAGTGGCTAATAAACACAGCTCTAGTGCTAGATAGAGGCAGATCTCCATTATCTATACTTTTTAACAATGCAAAGAAAAGAAAAAACTTGAATTAAATAATTATAAATTAATCATAAACTATTCTTTATGATCTAAACAGTTTTTTGAATGATTGCAATTAAAATACTAAAAATATAATTAGTGGTTTAAAACAAATAGCACAACTTGGAAATGCAATGCCAAGATATATAGCAAAGATTACATATTTTATGATTATGCCTTGAAAACCTGTCTAAAAACTCCATCGGGAATGGCATGGTTGACATCATGGCACACAGCCTTAGCACTTGTGCCCCCCCCCCGTCCAGCCCCCTTATTCTGCACCCACATTAGCCCCTCCACTGTATAGCCCACCCAAAGTTTTTTCTTTAAAGTAGAACACACAGGTGTAAGGTTAGTCCTAAAGTAGGAACAAATAAATGACAGGCAAATAAAATCCTTTATGGAAGGAGTAGCAATGCACTGCTGGGAGCTAGCCACACACGTCAGGTGGGCCAATGAAAACAGGCATAAATGTGCAGCTACCATTTAGCACCTAGCTCCCAGTAGCTCATTGCAGCTCCTGAGCCTACCGAGGTATGCTTTTAAACAAAGGATACACAGAGAATGAAGATAATTAGATAATAAAAGTAAATTTGCATGTTCTATATGAATTATGAAAGACAATTTGGGGGTTTGCTCTTTTAAAAGGTTCACAAAAAAATGAATCTATCTAAATGATTAGATTTATAACAAATTAAGAGACAGGTACAATTTTGTATAAAATGCTTTAAAGAATTATGTAATTGAAAAAGTAATAAATAAACAATCTAGAGTCAGAGATTAGGTAATGTGGTCTCTAGCTATGGAGATTTCTCAGGTCTTGCTTCAACACACACATAAATTGTTAGAAAATACAAATTATGATTACTACTAATTCCTGCATTTATAACTGATTTCTATATAATACATTTTTTAAATGTACAATTTCGATATTCCCCTCTTCTATTGATTCTAGACATGACAAAACTAAATGTGAGGGTGTAGCAGTTACTTGCTTATTTATAAACTAACAAACAGTATTAAACAACAAGCACAACTGTCAGATGTTTATGTTCACCTTTTAATTTAAAAATCTTGAAAGGTTTTTCTATTCTTTATAAATGTAGTATCACTTAAAAAAGCCTGATCTTGAGTTAATATTATTTTTTGTACTTTAACATTGTTACAGACTAGCAGCCACTATTAATAGGATGGTCAACAATACCCTTAATGCAGTTAGGTGTCTGAATTTAAATTTTGTGAACATAATTTTTTTTATAATAGGTATCTCTGGCAATACATTCAAAGTGATTGAGGTATAAGATTGTACAGGATTCCCAAAAACCTTTTCCCTGCAACATTCTTCAAAGTGACTGCTTAATAAGTGTAGGTGTTTATATATATATATATATATATATAGTAACCTAGTATATATACTAGGTTACTAGGTTATAAGCCTGCTAAAAGGGCAGTCTATGTTTAAAAAATACAAACCCCCAAGCTAAAGTTACTAAAAATAAAAAAAGTAAAATTACAGAGAAAATAAACAAATCTATCCAAAATAAAAAATGTAAACCTAAAGTAATACCCCTATAAAAATACCCCCCAAAATAAAAACACTGCCTAATCGAATACTTAACTACCAATAGCCCTTTAAAGGGCCTTTTTTAGGGCATTGCCTCAAGTTAAACAGCTCTTTTACTTAAAAAAAAATACCAATCACCCCCTAAGAGTAAAACCCCCCACCCAACCAACCTCCCAAAATAAAAAACCTAACACTAAAAAAACCTAAGCTACCCATTGCTCCTAAAGGAGCATTTGTATGGGCATTGCCCTTAAAAGGGCATTCAGCTCTTTTACTGCCCTTAAAAGGGCAATCAGCTCTTTTACAAACCATTAAATGCCTAATCTTAAAAATAAAAAATAAAAATAAAATTAAAGAAATTTGTAAAACTAAGCCCCAAATAGGTACTCACCGTTTCTAAAGTCCGCGGGTGAAGGTCTTCTTCCAGGGGACTCCATCATCTTCTATCTTCATCCGGAGCAAAGGCGGTGCGGAGTGGAGTTGCGGAGCAGAGGTGCAGAGCGGTCTTCCCGATACAAGGATTGGAGTGGCGGTCCTCAGTGGTGGTTCTCAGCGGCGGTCTTCAGCAGCGGTCTTCAGCGGCGGCGATCCTCAGCAGCATGGAGGCTTCTCTGCATCCGATCTCTGGCGTACACTGAAAATTGAATGCAAGGTACCGCATTCAATTTGGGGTAACTTGCATTCCTATTGGCTGAAATTTTGAAATCAGCCAATAGGATTAGAGCTACTGATTTTGAAATAAGCCAATAAGATTTCAGTAGCTCTCCTCCTATTGGCTGATTTCAAAATTTCAGCCAATAGGAATGCAAGGTACCCCAATAAATATGGGTAAATTAGGTTTATTGCCATGTGGGGGGTTGGCAGTTTAGGGGTTAATAGGTTAATTAGGTTTATTGCGATGTGGGGTTTTGTTGGTTTAGGGGTTAACAGTATAATTAGTTTGCTGGCGTTGTAGGGTTTAAGGGTTAATATTGTAATTTATTTAGTTGGCGTTGTGGGGGTTTGACGGTGTAAGGGTTAGGTAGTTTCTGTTTTTTTGTTAATACTTAGTATGGACGGTTATGTTTATTTTTTCTATGTGACGAACATAGGAATGTAAAATATGCATAACTCGGGTTAGAGCATATGAATAATTGCTAATTTCAATGCTTGATATTGAAATATTACATATAAAATATTAATAAAAATTATTAAAAATACTGTAAAATATTCTAAATAATACATAGAATAAATATATGGTTTTTACAGTATGCAATATTTTATATGTAATATTTCAATAACGCACATTAAAGTTAGCAATTCTTCATATGCGATACTCTACTGTTTTAGTCCTAAATTGCAAACCCCTGCACTAAAGTCTGTGGATTGTTGGTGGCCTAGTGGGGAAGGTAATTCAAACCCCTCAATCTCAGCTCCCTTACAAGCTACAGATGATTAAGACCCCTCATTTGACTATATATATATTTTTTAGTTATCTAAATAATTATAGCAATCTGTTAGCTGTCTCTTTTAATTATTTTAAAGAACTGGTTGACTTTTGAGAATCTTTTTTTCATATATATATATATATATATATATATATATATATATATATATATATATATGTAAAACACAGAAAAAATACAGCGCTACAAATACAGTGGTCCCAGAATCTGAGAATCTGGAATAACATAAATGTCCTGGAGATACAGGTCTCCCCCAATTTAGCATGAGTGAGATTAAAGAAGGTTTATCCCAAAAGACAAATGGAATCCACCCCACAACAGGAGAGCTTCCAAAGAAAATCTGGAACAGAAGAGGGAAGGGCGCACAGCAAAAGAGTCCTTTCTGGTGTAGTATATCAAACAAATTTGAAAAATTTCAATTAAATAAGGCCAAATGGACAATCACGTTTTTCAACCTCAACTCCTATGAGGTATGGATAAGACACTGTGTGGCATATAGCCGTTCCGGATTGTAACTTGATTTTCCTCCTTTGTTAACATGTTCCATTCTTTCAGATGTAGTCCTCCCCTCCCCAACAGAAGACTAACTGTTTCAGAAGGGGGGCTATTGATCTGTAAGGAACAGGTCTGTATGACCCCTTATTCTAATATAATATAAGCACATTTTTATTCTCTCCAGCGTGTTGGAGCAAATTTTATGATTGCTTGTTTATACACAAATAATATTATATGTGCTCATTTATGTTAAATAAAGTGCGTTTTTTAAATGAAGTTGGTTTGTATGCCCACATCTCTCCTCCCTTATATTATATTAGAATAAGGGGTCATACAGACCAATTCCATATACTGTAGATCAATAACCTCCCTTCTGAAATGGTTAATCTTCTGTTGGGGAGTCGAGGACTACATCTGAAATAGAGGAATGTGTGTTGACAAAGGAGGAAAATCAAGCTGCAATCCGGAGTGGCTATATGCCACACAGTGAGGCCTATTTAATGGACCTGATCCGACAGTGCAAATCAGGTCCGCAAGACCTCACTAAATGCAGAGAGCAATACACTCTCCGTATTCAGCATTGCACCAGCGGCTCACAAGAGCTGCTGGTGCAACACCGCCCCTGCAGACTTGCGGCCAGGCCACCAGCAGGGGGGGTGTCAATCAACCTGATCGTATTCGATCGGGTTGAATTCCAGAGATTCCTTTCCGCCTCATCAGAGCAGGCGGACAGGGTTATGGAGCAGCGGTCTTTGTGACCGCTGCTTCATAACGGAGCTTGATAAATGTGTCCATACCTCATAGGAGTTGAGGTTAAAAAACGTTTCCATTTATTTTTTTTTTTTTTAAATTGTTTATTTATATTCCAGCAGAGGATGCATTAAAACTCAAATACATAGTTTGCGCCTCGCAGGGCCAGTTAATACATCTTAATCAACCATTAGGAGGCAGTTTATAAAATAAAAATAACAATAAAAAATAAAAAAATAAAAAACAGGCCCCTTTTCAACAATATAATTATATAGAGATAAACAGTAAAACAAAGTGAACTGCATATACTACTGGGATTTTTTCGTTTTATACATTTTACTTTACATCTCAGTGTTCTAATCATACTAATTAATAATTACCTGCTAAATAAAAAAAAAACAAAAAGAGGAAAAAAAAAGGAAAAAAAAAAAAAAAAAAAAAGGAGGGAAGAGGAGAAGGAAAGAACAAGCTGGATAGACAAGGATCAAGGCCTTAATTATTCATAAGTTAACTTGCAAAGATCTACCAAACTCCCAGAAGAACCAGCTCCGTATTTCTAAAGGGATAAATTAGATGTTCGATTTCGCTTGTGGGTAAAGCCTTGATAAAATCTGACCATTTAGAAAAAAAATTCCCAACTTCTTGTTCATTCTGCAAGTTGGTATCTAGCTGTTCTATTATACATTGTTTCTTTAAACAATTCTTTATCTCTAATATACTTGGTGTTGCTCGTGATTTCCACTTCCTCAGTATTAAATATCGGACAGCGAGAATTATCAGAATGACTATTTTAAGTTTATCTCGAGGGAGGCCGAAGTCCTCCAATGGGAAAATTATATTTAGAGGAGATAATGACATTGAGGGTATTCCTAGTACGTTGACCATCCAGTATTGTATTTTCTGCCAACAATTCCTTATTTTTGGACAATACCAGAACATGTGGATAAGGTTAGCCGAGGGGTAGGAGCATTTTGGACATTTATTAAAAGTATCACTTCGACATTTAGCTCCCTTCTCCGGTGAGAAGTATGTCATAAATAATAATTTAACATGTGTCTCTCTCCACGTGGCGGAGAGGGTAGCACGAGCTATCGCTTGAATTGATGAAGTAATTACAGAAGTTTCTCCTAAGTTTTCTGATAAAGTATTTGTCCACTTAGCCTGCAAGTTTTCTAATATTTCTGTGCCTTCCAGGGAAGCCAATCTCTGATATATATAGGAGATGGATGTAAGGCCATTCCTGGCTAATAAGATCCAATTCTCAAGTATGCCTAGGGACCATTCCCAACCAAAGTCGTTTACCAACCTAAGGGCATAATGTCATGCTTGCAAATAAGCGAAAAAGTTTTTATTGGGAATATGGAAGTCCTTTTTAAGAGAATCGAAAGTTTTAATACATTTATTTTGGAAGTCAAGTAGTTGGTGGATATTCTGAAGGCCTAGGGATTTCCAGTTAAAGAAGAGAGCAGATTGCATACCTGCTTAAAAATGTGGGTTATTTAAGAGAGGTAGATATCGTGATGTTCTAGTCTGGATATGTAGCATTGAACAAATCTTTTTCCACATCTGGATTGGATTGTAGATTAACTTAATTTTCTTTAATATAGGTGGAATTATCTTTTTATCACAGTGTAATAGGGCTATCAAGGAGCATGGATGGGCTATGTTTTTTTCGAGTTCAAGACTTGTTACATAATTAGCATTGGTTAACCAATCCATTGCTGTTCTGGCCTGAAAAACTATATTATACAATCGGATATCTGGCAAGGAAAGCCTTCCCTGCTCGACCGGAAGCATTAATTTAGATAGGGAGATCCTAGGTTTCTTATTTTGCCACAGAAAGGAACGAAGCGCCGAATTAAAAGATAAAATATCTCTTGTTTTTAGAATGAATGATGTATTCTGAAGTACGTACAAGATTTTAGGGAGGAGAGTCATCTTGTAAAGTGCAATACGGCCTGACAAGGATAAGGGGAGTTTTTGCCAATTTTTAAAAGCTTCTGTAATTTTTTTAAGTACCGGAGGAACATTTAAATCATACCAGGCATTAGGATTGGAGGAAATCCATATGCCTAGATATCTAAATGCATTTTGAACTATAGTGAATGGAATATTTGTACAAGAATATTTAGTATGTGTAAGCCAGCAAAGCTCCGATTTTAGAATATTTACTTTATAGCCGGAAAAAGAACCGAATTGGTCTATGATAGCAAGAAGTTTTGGGATGTTTCTAGCCATATTAGAGATGTAAAGCAGTACATCATCTGCATATAATGAAATTTGCAATTCTTTCCCTTTAATTTTGATCCCTTGAAGTTGATGGCGAATCTGGATGGCGAATGGTTCAATAGCCAGATCAAACAGAAGGAGGGAGAGAGGACATCCCTGTCTAGTCCCTCGTCTCAATCTTATGTCGGGAGTCATATCCCCGTTAACTAAAATTCTTGTATATGCATTACTGTATAAATTATTGAAGGAGCAGAGAAAATTACCTCCAAGACCAAATTGTTGTAGCGTAAAGGACAAGTGATCATGATGTACCGAATCGAACGCTTTTTCGGCGTCGATAGATATAATTGCTTTATCAGAGATGTCCTCTCCCCCCAACCCCTCCGAATCCAGCAGGTTAAGATATTCTATTGTCGTGAATACCTCCCTTATCTTAGCCGATGAGTTTCGTTTTGAAAGAAAACCTGCCTGATCACTATGTATAATGGAAGAAAGTAAAGGTTGAAGTCTGTTTGATAAGATAGATGTAAAAAGTTTATAATCTGTGTTAAGGAGCGCGATGGGTCTATATGACTCTTTTTTTTCCGGATTTTTCCCCTGTTTCAGAATAAGAGTTGTATAAGATGCAGTGAATTCCTTAGTTGGAATATTACCTAAGACATATATATCATTAAAAAGAGAAATTAAGTGTTTTATTATCTCGGGAGCTAGTATTTTGTAGAATTCATTTGGAAGTGCTTCAGGTCCTGGTACTTTATTAGAGGAGAGATTTTGAATTGCTGTAACAATTTCTGCTTCGGTAAAGGGAGATTGTAACGTTTCCAATGAGTCTGGGGTCAGAATTGGAATAATTATTTGATTCCAAAAGTTTTCTCGCTGTGGAATATTAGAGTTTTTTAAAGAATACAGGGACTCATAGTAATCTGCAAATATTCTGGATATTTCTTCGGGGGAATTAAAGCTTTTATTACCACATGATATAGTTTTTATTATAGAAGAGCCTCTTTCAATCTTCACTGTTTGCTAGAAGCTTCCCTGTTTTGTTGCCATAGTGATACAGTTTAGCCTTCAACTTAAGATCTCTTTGGGTGCTTTTATAGAGCAGAAGAGAATCTCTCTCCGTCAATGCCGCATTGTATTTAGACCAATTCTCAGGTGTTTTGACTAAAATATAACGATTGTATGCATTTGTTACAGCCTTTAGTGCCTCAGTCTCCCTTTTTTTCATTTTCTTAGTTCTAGAAATGGAATAGGCCAATATTTCCCCACAAAGAACTGCCTTCGCAGTTTCCCAAAATAAAGCAGGTTTAGAAGTATGTTGTTGGTTAATAATTGCGTATTCCCAAAATCTAGAAATAAGCCAGTTTTTAAATTTTAAGTAATTTGCGAGATAACGAGGAAAAGAAAAACCAAGATTCTTGTTCCCTGACAAGATTAAATCAAGTTCAAGAGTGATCGGGGCATGGTCCTAGATAGTAATAGGTAGAATATTAGCAGTTACTTTTGACTTGCAAAATCTTTCGTCAATCAAAAACATATCGATTCTTGAAAGTGATTTATGCGCTTTCGAATGGCATGTATAGTCTCTAAGATCCGGATTTTGAATCCTCCATATATAACAGAGCTTTAAATTGCGGAAAAGTTTAAGAAACAATTTAGACTCTAAGTTGTCTCTCTTGGTTTTAACTGGAACAGAGTTCTGTCTAAGTCTGTCAAGAGGGTGCTGGGGAGCCATATTGAAGTCACCAGCCAGCACAAGATGGCCTTCAGCAAATGAGAAGAGCTTGTTTTGCAATGTTTCCTAGAATGGGAGATTAAAGACATTTGGGGCGTATACGTTGCAAAGTGTGTATAATACTTTTGAAATTTTAATTTTTAGCATTAAGTATCTACCTTCCTGATCCGTATCTACCTGGATAACGTCATAGGGGAGTCTCTTCCCCAGGAGGATCGCGACCCCACTCTTTCTTTTTACCGTAGAGGAAAAAAAAACATCTTTAACCCAGGAAGATTTAAGTTTTAAAATGTCTTCAGATTTTAAATGTGTTTCCTGTAAGAGGGCTATATTAGTATTAATCTTTTTTAACTGAAGAAGTATTGCCTTCCGCTTAATCGGGGAGGTAAGGCCTCCAATGTTCCATGAGGTCATTTTAAGTTTATGGCCCATCGTCATCATTTTTTATAAAGAAGAAAGAAAAGAAGAGGAGAGAGAAAAAGAAGAAGAGGAAGAAGAGAGGAGAGAGAGAAAAAAAAAAAAAAAAAAAAGGGGGCAAGGAAAGGGAAAAAAGGATAAGGAAGGGAGAAAGGAAAGATAAGAGAGAAAAGAGAGGGGAAAAAAGGAAAGAGAGGGAAGAGAAGTAGGGGAGAAAAAAAAAAGGTGAACGAACGTCCATGTACAATAAAAAATTGTGCTACCCATAGCACTTATTACCCTATTACCCTAACCTAAAAGGCCTGGACTTTTTAAGTTCTTTTAGGGGGGAGAGTTCGTAGAGTAGAATTTTTCTGCTTCAAGAGCTGTATCAAAAAAATATGTTGTGTTGTCAATCATTAGTCTAAGTCTGGCAGGGTGTATGATAGTAGCACGAAGGCCTTGTTGTATAAATTTCGTGCACATTGGGGCCAACTCTCTTCTTTTTTGTGCCGTTTCTGCTGAATAATCCTGAAATATGAGGACTTTGGCACCTTCAACCATTAAAGTTTGGTGTTTACGATAATTTTGTAAAAACATGATTTTATCCTGGTAGTTCAGGAACTTGGCTATAACAGGTCTAGGCCTCTTATTGATATTAACCGAAGAAATTGGTCCTATCCTGTGTGCACGTTCAATTATTATTTTAGGATAGTTCTCGGGTATCTGTAGTAAATATGGAAGGGTATGTGTAAATAATTTGTTAAGATCTTCTGGCTGCTTGCCCTCAGGAAGACCAATTAATCTTAAATTATTACGCCTTGAACGGTTTTCAAGGTCTTCAACTCTGTTTTGTGTTTTAATAAGGGCTGAAGATATGGCTTCTAATTTTTCATTTTGAATTGAGACCAGGTCTTCAAGATCCGAGACTCTTTGCTCAACCTCAGAAAATCTTTCGTCAAATTGTTTGACTTCTGAGGATAAGCAAGCAATGTCTTGTTTAAGCTCCTTCTTTAAGGAATCAAATTTAGGGGTGAGGGCATCAGAAATTTTAGAGACCAAGGATTGTACATCAATATGTTCCTGCATATTTATAAGATCGCAGGAAGGTGCCTGCATTTCTGTTTGTACCTCAGGAGCAGATTTATGTTTCTTATCTCTTTGTCTAACCGACATGCCTGCTGGTGAGGTTTTACCGTGAGGGTGAAAAAATTTATCCATAAACTATGAGTGAACAGGGTGAATTAGAGTGGGATTAGGTTATTTATTATTTTATTTTAAGGGGAAAAAAAAAAAACCACAGTCAAGCAGGGGAAGGGGGAAAAAGGGGGTGAAGGATGTGAGGTGAATGTGAGGGTGAGGTGAGAAGAAAAAAAAAAAAAAATTTTTAAGGGGTGAGGTGAATTAAGTGTATCAGGCAGCCACAGCCGGGAGACAGGAGAGCTTGTAATCTCTTGGTTCTCTTTAGAATAGTTTAAATGAATATAAGGCTGCTCACTGTATGAAAGTTATATACAACATAAGCTGGCCTAAAAAATGTCAGATATGCAAGTATATTAGTATATATGATGGGAAGAGATCTATTTATTGGTCTTAGTCAGCCATTTTGTCCCGTATATCTCTTAATCTGGGATGTCAGTAATCAGAGTGGGGGCGAAGGGGGTTGTAAAGGTCAGGGTTGATAGAGCTACTTGTATAGTATAGATTTAAAACTTATGGTAAATTTTATAAAGCTCTAAGACTAGAAGCCTTATAAAGGGCTACAGTGGTTTTATAATAGTATTTTGTCCCCTCTGATATAATATTCTGTTTTCTAGCTATTAAGGTTAGTACTATTACCTTTTCTTTTTTTCTTTCCCTCCCTCTATCCCCTCCTCCTCCGCTCTGCTCCCCTCTTCTCCCCAATTAAGAATGAAGATTTAGAGTGATTTAGGAAGAGATTCTGAAAAAATTGTTTTAGCTAAGAAAAACCCTTCTCCTCCTAGGTAGCAATTGTCCCAAAAAGAAAGAAATTATGTAACAATCCTTTAGGGAAGTTTTCCTTCTAATGGAAAATAGAATATACAAAGTGAAACATCAATTATTTACAATTACTTGTACTTCAGCAAAATTTAACTCTAAACATTTCTGTGCTTCTTGGCATATACAAGGCTGTATGTTAAATTTACAATATTTATAGGTTAATGGATCATTTAAAAAAAAAATAGCCTTGTAGTCCCCAAAAAAATAACAGTGTTCAACCAGATTTTCTCCTCTTTTCCTTCCCCTCCGTCTTTCTCCTCCTCTCTCCCCCTTATCACTCTTTCCTTCTGTTTAAGTAAAAAACTCAGTTTTTGTTTCAGTAATACATTTTTCCATATATTAAACTTTGAAGGAATAATGTGTCCTTGGCAAGCTTTAGTTTATTTCAGGCAGAAAACGTTGTAAGGCTTACCTTTTAACCTGCTGCCCCCTTGTATCGATTTATATCCAAACTGTGCCGCCGGCTGGCTCGAGAAGAAAACAGAACAGGCTTCCAGTCATATTCCCCTGCCCATGGAGGCCACACAATAAGGGTATGATCGTTGGGCCGGTCCTCTAGGCCCTTCTCAGACACTATCCGGGAATCCACCTCCACCCGCGCAGCACCAGTGGGGGGGGAGGCAGAAGAGCTGTCAGAAAGGAATCAGGTCCAGCGCCGACCACAGAAGAACGCAGGGAGCCCAAGCAGCAAACGACCAGCGGCACCCCAAGTCCCACCTCATCAGCCAACCAGGGCAGCCAGGCGCAGCAGGAGCCAGACCGTCCACCGGCCACGTCAACTCGCCTCCTCCCAAGCAGCACCGGTGGGGGAGGAGGGGGGGCAGACTCCAAAGCTCAGGAAAATCGTGGTCCAGTCAGAGGATGAAGCGGGAGTTTAAAAAAAACTCAAGGACCGAGTCAGAACCGGCTCATCAGGCACATCAGGGCTGAGGGAAAGCAAGCAGGTAAGCGAAGTAGCGGTTTTGTTATTGATCCGCCAGGTGTATCCTCACCTCCTCCCACGCAGCACCGGTGGGGGAGGAGGAGGTTCAGGCACTGAGTAAGACCGGACCCTTTCAATACGAGGAAGCCTCAATTGTTACAGGGCAAGTGGGGATCAGGGCCAGAACCGGCTCAGCGGACAGTAGATTAGCCAGGGGAAGCAGACAGGCAGGGTGGAAAAAAAAAGCCGTGTATGTCCCGACAGCCACAACCTCACCTCCTCCCACGCAGCACCGGTGGGGGAGGAGGGAGAGAGAAGAGGTGAGCAAACAGAGGTAAATCAAGCCAAAAGATCCAAAAAAACGTCCCAGGTATGTTGAAACTTGCAAAAATGTATCGGCTTTTGCGGAATAACTGTTCTTTAGGGAAAACGGCTGTTTAGCAGACGGGGGAGAGGAGATGGGAGAGAATTTATCCTATAGGGTTTTTTTATTGCAAGGTGGTTAGAAGGAATAAGTTTCCAAGAAGCAGAACGAAAAAAAAAAAAAAAAAAGGAAAATGCCAAAATATACTGTTGCTCCTGTGCCCTACAGAGGAGAGCGGGGTTTATCAAAGAGAAGGCATCGCATCCCCTTAGATCATCTGTTGAGAACGTTAGTTTAAGTTCCAGGTCTCTCAGGGTAACCTGTTTACCAGAACAGTGAGATGTATTATCACTGTTAGGGGTTCCCGAGATGGTGTTTCAATCTATCCAAGAACAGATTATGCTCAGGGAAAGGTATATTCTTAGAGTAACAGTAATAATAAATATCCAGACTCTGACGGTACAGACAAAGAATACGATTCCACTGACGTTGAACTCTCGGAGGGAGAACAAGTCCCAAAGTCCATACTTAATAATAAAAAAAATAAGTCCCGAAACGTCACAATAAAGTATATTTGATTTACATTGTTGTCTACAGTCCAGTGAGTGCTTTCAACTTTTCATTTTCTACATACCTGGCTACAGCACCCTGGCAAGTTGCGGTCTGTTGGTGAGAGTGCATATACTACAAACAAACTTTTTTATATATACATATATATATATATATATATATATATATATATGTAAAACACAGAAAAAATACAGCGCTACAAATACAGTGGTCCCAGAATCTGAGAATCTGGAATAACATAAATGTCCTGGAGATACAGGTCTCCCCCAATTTAGCATGAGTGAGATTAAAGAAGGTTTATCCCAAAAGACAAATGGAATCCACCCGACAACAGGAGAGCTTCCTGGAACAGAAGAGGGAAGGGCGCACAGCAAAAGAGTCCTTTCTGGTGTAGTATATCAAACAAATTTGAAAAATTTCAATTAAATAAGGCCAAATGGACAATCACGTTTTTCAACCTCAACTCCTATGAGGTATGGATAAGACACTGTGTGGCATATAGCCGCTCCGGATTGTAACTTGATTTTCCTCCTTTGTTAACATGTTCCATTCTTTAAGATGTAGTCCTCACCTCCCCAACAGAAGACTAACTGTTTCAGAAGGGAGGCTATTGATCTGTAAGGAACAGGTCTGTATGACCCCTTATTCTAATATAATATAAGCACATTTTTATTCTCTCCAGCGTGTTGGAGCAAATTTTATGATTGCTTGTTTATACACAAATAATATTATATGTGCTCATTTATGTTAAATAAAGTGCGTTTTTTAAATGAAGTTGGTTTGTATGCCCACATCTCTCCTCCCTTATATTATATTAGAATAAGGGGTCATACAGACCAATTCCATATACTGTAGATCAATAACCTCCCTTCTGAAATGGTTAATCTTCTGTTGGGGAGTCGAGGACTACATCTGAAATAGAGGAATGTGTGTTGACAAAGGAGGAAAATCAAGCTGCAATCCGGAGTGGCTATATGCCACACAGTGAGGCCTATATAACGGACCTGATCCGACAGTGCGAATCAGGTCCGCAAGACCTCACTAAATGCAGAGGGCAATACGCTCTCTGTATTCAGCATTGCACCAGCGGCTCACAAGAGCTGCTGGTGCAACACCGCCCCCTGCAGACTTGCGGCCAGGCCGCCAGCAGGGGGGGGTGTCAATCAACCTGATCGTATTTGATCGGGTTGAATTCCGGCGATTCCTTTGTGACCGCTGCTTCATAACGGAGCTTGATAAATGTGTCCATACCTCATAGGAGTTGAGGTTAAAAAACGTTTCCATTTCGCCTTATTTTATTGAACTTTTTCAAGTTTGTTTGATATACTACACCACAAAGGACTCTTTTGCTGTGCACCCTTCCCTCTTCTGTTCCAGCTATATATATATATATATATATATATATATATATATATATATATATATAAAAAATTATATATATATAGTTTTATATATATATATATTAATAACGTTTTTGCTTGTAATGTGTAATGAATAGATATTTTTTTATGCAACTTACATCACTTACAACTTACATCAGTATTGATTAAAAAGCAAAATACACTAACTTTGATAGCTTTCTAAAAACATATTTCGGAACAGTCATTACTATTTCTATGAGACACATTATTTCACAGAAGACAATCCATGTTTTTTGCTTATCTTTGAAGTATCTTTACCAATGTATGGCTATTGGATTGGTTTTGATCTGTATGTCAAGTGATCCCTTTTTTTTCCTTTAATAAAATTATATTAAAAGTGAGAAATAATTGCATCAATTAAAGTAATAATAATAATAATAATTAGATAGGGACAAAGTTGAGTTTTGGAATCTCAGTTCATCACCTGATTTGCTACTGATTTTAGTGATTACATTTGCACAATTTGAAAATGCACACATTTGTAATCAGTAGCACACACACAGACCACTTGAATGAAATGAAGAAGCCAAATAGATAACTGTATAGGTTACACTAAGAACATTTTAAATTAGCATTTGATACCAACACTGGATTTTGATGCAATTTTTCATAAGTAATCCCTGCTATAAATTGAAATCTTATACTTTGGACTCAACTTATTGGCTTGACACAATTTAAGTCTGTCTGCCATTACCCGTGACTAGCAATTGAATGTTCGGCATCCAAAGTTATGAAAAATTACCCTTCTTTCATTCACTTCAAATCCAACGCTAGCTACAGCGGACTGTTGAAAACTTTGGGTACATCAATGACGCGATTAAGCTGTTATCAACTAACAATCTAAATTAAACCAAGTGATCCATATTTCTAAGTAATAGTAGCCATCTTTTCATGTACTTTTTGTTAATATATTCTGTATGGTATGTGAAATGCATTTGTTTTTAACTTTTAAATATTAAATGGCACCAAAAAAAGGATAAAGTAATATACAATGGAATCTATGCTCTATTTATAAAATGTAGAGTTCTGAAATGATGGCAGTACACCATTATTAAGCCAGAATAAAGGAGCATTTAAATAAATTATTAATTGATAAATCAACATTTCTATAAAACAATTATGATTGTCCTATAAGACAAGAAAAAAGAGAGGCGCTCTTGGTGCAGCAAGTTCCAATCAGCACAACACACAGTTATTCGAGAAATGGTATAGTACTCACAAACAAATATGCACATGCAGTGCAATAGTAGGTGGATCGAAACTTCAGAGCCGTTCGGCTGACTCCCCAATGGCGACTCTGACAGATGACGGTATAACACTGGTTCGTAAATGCAAAGATCCAATACTCCGTGACACCCAGGGATGATCAGTTAGGGAATAGGCGTAGAGTCCACTGGCTGCTGAAGGTTTTAAACAAATCTCCAAAGCAAGGAAGAGTATTAAAAAATCTGTTTTATTAAAAACACTTTAAAAGTTGCTTTACAACGCGTTTCTCGGCTAGCAATGCCATTTCATCAGGCTACATAATTATTACACACTACCTTGCTACCTTTTATTTCACAAAAGACCAATCAGCAGTCCGTGTCTCGGAAAACACCTACATCACTGCAGACAAATCAAATGCCATGTAATCCACACACACCTAGATTTCACATCCGTGCTCATTACTATCTTTGAAGTTATTAAGTGTGCGGAAGACAAAGCCCTTTGCTAAGACTGGAGTGAATATAAACATCAAAAAACAGGATTTTCGTTCCTATGACAATTCATAATACTAATCGGTGTATACATTGAAAATGATTGAGTCGCTTGTTCTAAATAGACGGTCTCCCACCATAAAGCAGTTAGTTAATACATACAAATACTCACAATACAAAAGATAAACATTAATAGTACAAACAATGAATTATTAAAATTATTTAAAAAAAAATATAGTTATTGCTAAACATATGTTTGTACTATTAATTCATTAATAATTCATTGTTTGTACTATTAATGTTTATCATTTGTATTGTGAGTATTTGTATGTATTAACTAACTGCTTTATGGTGGGAGACCGTCTATTTAGAACAAGCGACTCAATCATTTTCAATGTATACACCGATTAGTATTATGTATTGTCATTGGAACGAAAATCCTGTTTTTTGATGTTTATATTCACTCCAGTCTTAGCAAAGGGCTTTGTCTTCCGCACACTTAATAACTTCAAAGATAGTAATGAGCACAGATGTGAAATCTAGGGGTGTGTGGATTACATGGCATTTGATTCGTCTGCAGTGATGTAGGTGTTTTCCGAGACACGGACTGCTGATTGGTCTTTTGTGAAATAAAAGGTAGCAAGGTAGTGTGTAATCATTTTGTAGCCTGATGAAACGGCACTTCTAGCCAAGAAACGCGTTGCAAAGCAACTTTTAAAGTGTTTTTAATAAAACTGATTTTTTTACTACTCTTCCTTGCTTTGGAAATTTGTTTGTAACCTTCAGCAGCCAGTGGACTCCTATTCCCTAACTGATCACCCCTGGGTGTCACGGAGGATTGGATCTTTGCCTTTACGAACCAGTGTTATACCGTCGTCTGTCAGAGTCGCCATTGTGGAGTCAGCCGAATGGCTCTGAAGTTTCGGTCCGCCTACTATTGCACTGCATGTGCATATTTGTTTGTGAGTACTATACCATTTCTCGAATAACTGTGTGTTGTGCTGATTGGAACTTTCTGCACCAAGAGCGCCTCTCTTTTTTCTTGTCTTACAGGACAATCATAATTCTTGCATACATCCCGGAGAGAGCAGCTTTTCACTTGGTTGATGAACTTTTGTCATATCGACTAATATCAGTCAGAGTACCCATCAGAGGAACTTTTTCAAGTATTGTGACTTCCTCTTACTCTTTCCTTTGTTGTAAAACCACCTCTATCAATATATTAATACATATATATATATATATAGATATATACTTTTTGATTCATGTATATTGATTGTAATTAATATTTGCATTCATAAGTTCAGTATTATCGTTTGTGGCTTAGTTGTTTGGCGCACCTTTGTTTTCCATCTGGTTAGCACAGAAGTTGTACTGTGCTAGCACCATACGTGTTTTCTATAAAACAACTTCTTTGTGGTTCTTTAATTGTCCTTTCATGTTCTCAATTTCCATGCTCCTTCTCCTGCATTTAAAAAGGATGCCAAAGCTAAACATGAGCATAAATATATTCATGTTTTAAAGAGCACTACAAAAGAGCATGTACACAGCTGTAGGTTCAAGAAGAGTATGTAAAAAACAAGGTTGATCATTGCCTTTTTATAGTTTACACTACTATTGTTTACTTTTAGGTAGGATTTTATTATTCCCCATTGCTTTCTATGGTATTCACAAGCCCTAAGGTTGCAGATTTTAAGTCATGTCTGCAGAGTCGTTCAACGTGCAAATTATCAAATTGACTGCTTGATTGCTTAGAAACCAGGCAGATTGATGATCACTACATGCAATTTAATCTATCTGGGCGAAAAAATTCCCCATGTATTGAACCCTGCAAATTAATTGAACAAAAAAATGCCCTCTCAGATATAATACATTGCCATTCCTCTGTAAGACATTACCTGTGGCAGGAGCAGAATAGTTCTGTATCTAACAATTAGAAGAGGGGTCCCACTTAGGTCTTGATGATAAAATATGCCACAAGGTGGCGATATATTCAAAAGGGATACATTGCCATGTTCAGAAAGCCAGCAAAATAGTACAAGCAGCTGACGTCAGTGTTTGAAGGCAGCATCACTGAGAGGCATTTTACTATACATCGCAATGGGTAGCAGTGCTGCTTAAATATTCTAAGCGGCAATGCCACCTACATTGTCGATGTAAAGTAAAAGATCCATTTTGCATGTATCACACAACAAAATAAATGTACCGCGGCCTACACTATTAAACCCCATACCCACATAACTTGTCATATCAATAACCCCTACACTACTTAACACCATATACTGCAATTACCCTCACTGTAATAAACCTCCTCCCCTATTAACCCCTATACAGCCACTACCCCCGTCGCAATAACCCCTAACCTATTGATCCCCTAACAACTTATCCCCCCAAGACCCCTAATCTAAGAACCCCTAAGTTACACAAATTAAAAAAACACTAGCATTGCAAAAAACTAAACTAAAACTAAAGTTCATTTTAAAAAAATCCAAAATGAATACTAAAACCTACTCCAAAGATTTGTTGGGCAGTGCCCTAGTTAAAGTGATTAGCTCATTGCATAAAAAAATCACTATACTAAAACCAAATCCCAAACCCCCCAAAAATGTATCTTTATATAATTGCACTGAGATGGACATTTGCCGGGCAATGACCTAAAGTAATCATAGCTCTTTTGTATTAAAAAAAAATATATCTGAAAAAAATCTAATTTAAAAAATTCCTATGCTAACAAAAAAATGTTATGTCCATAATCAGGGCATAATTAGGGATCATAGCGCTTTTACTGTCACCACAGTATACATATATGGGTTTCTTGAATTTCTATTGGCTGATTTTTAAATTCAATTTCAAATCTGCCAATAGAATGAAAGCTTTTCCTATTGGCTGATTTGAAATGGAATTTTAAAATGAATAGAAATGCAAAACACCCCTATATAAGGGGGGACCTTGCATTCAAGCTTCAGTGTGCTGCGGTGACAGCATGCATAGTACGTTGAAGAAGCATTGAATGGAAGACAGAACATGGAATAAGACACATTGGATTGAAGAGTAAAGCCCCAGAAGAGTGTCTGCATGGAGGAGTAATGAAGAGGAGCAATGTCATGGACCTGTAGCTGCCCCCTATAGAGCCAGATTCAAGTTTGGTGAGTACCAACTTTGGGGTTTAGCAATAGGTTTTTTTTTTGGGGGGGGGGGGGATTTTTTTCCCCTAGCAAAAGAGCTAAATCCCTTATGCCCGTTAAGTTTTTTTTAGTGTAGGTTTTTATTTTAGAATAGTTTTTTTTAGACTGACAAAAGAGCTAAA
The DNA here is from genome assembly GCF_027579735.1 of Bombina bombina. Classification (NCBI taxonomy): domain Eukaryota; kingdom Metazoa; phylum Chordata; class Amphibia; order Anura; family Bombinatoridae; genus Bombina; species Bombina bombina. Next base: position 1,267,373,644 of record NC_069500.1, on the reverse strand, counting down.
TCTTATGCCCTTTTCAGGGCATACTCATTTGCCTTTTTTTTTTTTTAGCATAGGATTTTTTTAAAATAGGATTTCTTCAAGATAGGATATTTTTTAAATAGAAGTTCTTTAAGATAGGATTTTTTTAAATTAGGATTTTTTTTTTTATGCAATGGAGCTATAATGAAAAATAAAGCAGGAATGAAAGCTTTGGAGCCGGCCAATTTTAGTTTCAGAACCTGGGTTGTTCTTGCTGATTGGATGGCTAAATGTAGCCACCATTCAGCAATCGCTATCCAGGATGCTGAACAAAAAATGGGCCGGCTCAAAAGCTTTCATTCCTGCTTTTTCGAAAAAAGAAACCAAGAGATCAAAGGAAAATTGATAATAGATAAATAATAAAATAAAATTGCATATCAAAGCACTGATGCTAGCGATGAAATGGCGATCCAAGTCACATCCGATTCTCCGCAGTTCTGAACCGGAAATAAACTCGTCAAACAAAAGGTCATCTAAGTGCTGTAGCCGTGGCGAAACCAAACCACTGATGCTGAATTGCAGAAGGAACAGGGAGGCAGGCACTGCAACAAGTCTTCAGTAAAAATATGAACGTTTATTGAAAAATAATTAAAAAGAGTATATACAGCAACAAGCACTGTAAGCACATAGACAAACATGTATCAGGCAAAAAAACATTCACACATCCTATTAGGAGATGATACGTTAAAACCATTTATTAACAACATCAGATTTGTTCCCAAAAAATCTAGGATCCTTGGTCAAAAGTTATCTCCAAGTCACTAGAGATAAAATTCATAAACAAAATTGGTTATATAAAACTGGTAATTTTAGATGTGGAAAACGTAACTGCCTTATGTGCACACATATACAGGAAGGTAACCATTTCTCTAGTAGTAGCACAGGTAATGGCTTTAAAATAGATTTTTATGCAAACTGTGGCACCACTTTTGTAGTTTATTTACTTGTAATTTGTGTCAGCTTCAGTATACAGGCCAAACTTCTAGGGAGATTCGAAAAAGGTTCAGCGAACATACTAGGGATGTCAAGAATTTTAATAAAGATTCAGCAGTAGCTAATCATTTAAATGAATACCATCTCACTAATGTAGCCAATATGAATATTAAGGTTATTGACATAGCCATTACCCCTATTAGAGGAGGCAACAAATTTAAAATATTGGAAAAGAAAGAGTTATTTTGGATGCTTAAATTACAAACACGTTCCCCATCAGGTATGAACCGTGAATGTGACATGAATTACTTTATTGATAAATAGAATAACATATTTATTTACTCATATTAATATTTTAGGACTTCTGGTATTTATCATATAACTTTCCTGTATCTGTTTTTATCCAATTTATGATTTGGTGATAACACACATATTTTAAGTGGCATAAATATAATTTATGTATGATAATGAAATTGCTCAACAACAAATGGTAGAAACATAATTCATGTATTATAATGAAATCTTGTAACATATAGTTTAGGTTAAGTTCTTTTTGTTTTTAATTAGTTTTTGTGTATGATATCTAGGTTTTCTTCTAGGGGTTCTTTAATTGTAATCAAGCTCCTGTTTGGTTGGTGTTCAGTTTGTCGTACTAACCTATTACATGGGAGTTTACCCTTTATATAGAATGAGCCTAGCTCATACCTTATGTCTATGAATAAGCGCCACTAGGGGACGCGAAATGCATCAGACACCTGTGTCTGTTTGTCCTCCTGCCTGATACATATTTGTCTATGTGCTTACAGCGTTTGTTGCTGTATATACTCTTTTTAATTATTTTTCAATAAACGTTCATATTTTTTACTGAAGACTTGTTGCAGTGCCTGCCTCCCTGTTCCTGCTTAAAATTGCATACTCTATCTGAATCATGAAAGGAAAAACATGTGGGTTTTGTATGCCTTTAAAGGGACAGTCAAGTCCAAAAAAAACTTTCATGATTTAAATAGGGAATGTAATTTTAAATAACTTTCCAATTTACTTTTATCACCAATTTTGCTTTGATCTCTTGGTATTCTTAATTGAAAGCTAATTCTAGAAGGTTCATATGCTAAATTCTTAGACCTTGAAGACTGCCTCTAATCTGAATGCATTTTGACCACTAGAGTTCATGTGTTTCATATATATAACATTGAGCTCATGCACGTGAGATTACCCTGGAGTAAGCACTGATTGGCTAAAAAGCAAGTCTGTCAAAAAAACTGAAATAAGGAGGCAGCTTGCAGAGTCTTAGATACAAGGAAATCACAGAGGTAAAAATTGTATTTATATAACTGTGTTGGTTATGCAAAACTGGGGAATGTGTAATAAAGGGATTATCTTTCTTTTTAAACAACAACAATTCTGGTGTTGACTGTCCCTTTAAGGGGGTTAATAGTATAGGGGGTTTATTGCAGAGGGGGTAATGGCAGTTTAGGGGATAATAGATTATAGGCTTAATAGCGAAGGGGGTATGACAGACAAGGGGTTAATAGTGGGGTTAGGTTATGCTAGGGGTGGGGTGAGTAATGGGTTAATAGTTTAGAGGAGTATTATATGTATATATTGTTTCATGTATATGCACTTTCTAATATAATGCATATAAGTGTAATTATTGTATATTTTTGCATTTTTTTTTAAAACAATATTTTATTTGTTATAAAAGCAGCTGCAACTTAATTTTTACATAACTGTATTTGTTTAACTTTGCAGTGTTAAACATTATGCTGTTATGTAAAACTTTAAAGTTGTGGCTACTGTCTTTTGTAACAAATTTATATAATGACAAATAAATATTATGCTTTATTTTTTAAAGAAACAGCAGCTGTTTAAAATCAAAACAATAATTACAATAAAATTCATTATACCAGAAAATGCATATACGGGGATCATTATATATAATGGGTTGCACATGGCTACTCATGGGCACTTCACGGTTCAGTCCCCTTTTTTGGAATATACTGACAACCTAAGCAGGCAGTTTCTCGCTGGTCGGTCATTGTTTTGAATTTCAGGGCCTTAGGAAGAGCACTCAAGCACACCCTCTACACACAGCATGAATATAAGATATCCATTTATTGCTACAAATGGATGTACCATGTCTGCAAACCTATACTGTCTGCATTAAATACTGGCAAAATGAATACTTCTGTAACTGTGGTGTTGGGCTGCTTTATGAGCTTACTCATTAAGCAAAAAAGAAGACGGCGACAGTTAATTTTGTATAATAATCCTTATTTTTATTACTTATCCGGTTTTTAAAACTTTACATTACACCATTACATATATAAAAGCTGCATTCGTAAACTGAAATATACATTGTGAAAATGTGATAGATGATTTATGATTGTGCCACTTTGGTATGCAGTTATGTATATTGCTTTATACAAATTACCCTTACTTCTCAAATATTCAGAAATTGTGGTGAAATGAGCATAGAACACTCTCACACAAACACAATCAACATCATAGCTGCAGTATACAAAGGTCTTGGAAAGATAAGATAAATATATGAAAGGAATCAAGCAGTGATTCCTGGATGGAAGGGCTAAAAATAGATTGCTTTCATTAGTAAAGTGGCCAACTGCTTATAAAAGTGTTCCAAAACCCTGAACAGTCCATTTCAACCCCATGACACTTCTCTGATGAATGTGCAAAACAGCAGTATGAAAAAGGAACTAATATCCTGATCCATAGGCTATGCATTACTGGAATGTTTGGCAGAAAAAAAAGGTAATAGGTCTCTGCAAAGTATATGAGGCATATAAGCAAAGTCAAAAGCACAAATATACATCTTCAGCAAATGGACAGCATACATTAGAGAGGAGGAAATAGAAACCTGTTCAACTATTAATTTTACTGAGTTGTAAATTACTAGACCATTTGTAGATTGGATATTGGGTCGATTAACGTTACTGAGGTAGGAGAAACACTTCCTAGTGAATTTTAAGGCTGAGAAGCATGTCAAAAAAATACAGCAAAAAGTGACAGCATTCATTATTTTGCTATAAAACTGAAACATTTTTCTTGTACATGTCTTTTATTTTTATATTTACTGTGCATATTAAAAGATAATCTACTGCTGAACAAAATAAAAGTTTCATTTTATTGTATTAATGAGGGTGTAGATTGTTTATGTGTGGATTCTTTCACCACCCTGCCATTTTCGGAATCCACCGGGATGCAGTGAAGGTAAACGGAGCATTACAAAAAAAAAAAAAAAAAGCCTGCAATAACCACCCGCAATAAGTATTAAAAAAAAAAAACCTAAGCGCCCGAAATAACTATTTAAAAAAAAAACTGACCACCGTACGAAGTATTAAGAAAAAAATAAACTAACCGCCCACACGAAGTATTAAGAAAAAAACAACAACTACATAATACAATTATTAACCCCTAAAATCCGCAAACCCCAACATCGCAAACTACCTAATACATATATTAACCCCTAAACCGCCAAACCCCCCACATGGCATTTAACCTAATTTACCTATTAACTTCTACACTGCCAAGCCCCCACAACGCAAAAAACTAATTTAATGACTAAACCCCCTAACCTAACCCCCCTAAATTAACCCCTTAATTACAATAAAAATAAACTACATTACAATAAAAAAAAAAAAAAAATTACATTACATTAATCTCATTACAAAAAATAAAAAAGGTTAACATTACAAAAAATAATAAACACATTATCCAAAATAAAAAAAATCAACCGAATCCCTATTAAAAATCCCCCCAAATAAAAACACCCCCTAATCTAATGCTAAACTACCAATAGCCCTTAAAGGGGCACTGAACCCAATTTTTTTTCTTTCGTGATTCAGATAGAGCATGGAATTTTAAGCAACTTTCTAATTTACTCCTAGTATCAATTTTTCTTCATTCTCTTGCTATCTTTATTTGAAAAAGAAGACATCTAAGCTTTTTTTTTTGGTTCATACCTCTGGACAGCATTTTTTTATTGGTGGAAAAATGTATCCACCAATCAGCAAGGACAACCCAGTTTGTTCACCAAAAATGGGCCGGCATCTAAACTTACATTCTTGCATTTCAAATAAAGATACCAAGAGAATAAAGAAAATTTGATAATAGGAGTAAATTAGAAAGTTGCTTAAAATGTCATGCTCTATCTGAATCATGGAAGAAAACATTTGGGTTCAGTTCCCCCTAACAGTAAAACCCCACACCCACCAAACCCCCCAAAATAAAAAAAGAACTAACACTAATAAACCTAATCTACCCATTGCCCTGAAAAGGGCAATTGTATTATCATTGCCCTTAAAGGGCATTTAGCTCTTTTTCACTGCCCTTAAAAGTGCATTCAGCTCTTTTTCTAAGTGCCCAAAAAAACCTAAGTTAAAAATGAAAAAAAAATAAAAAAATTTTAAAAATCTAACACTAAAGCCCTAAATGGGTACTCACAGTTTCAGAAGTCCGGCGGAGAAGGTCTTCTTCCAGGCGGGTCCATCATCTTCATCCACAGCAAAGGCGGGGTTGGGCGGAGGTTCGGAGCGGTCTTCCCAGATGTGGTGATCCTCAGCGGTGGTCCTCGGCAGCGGCAGTCCTTGGCAGCCATCCTTGGCGGCGGCGGTCCTCGGCAGCATGGAGGATCCTCTTCATCCAATCGCCCTTGGTATACTGAAGAAAGAATGCAAGGTAACGCAATCAATTTGGGGTACCTTGCATTCCTTTTGGCTGAATTTTTCAAAACAGCCAATAGGATAAGAGCTACTGAAATTATATTGGCTATTCAAATCAGCCAATAGAATTTCAGTAGCTCTCATCCTATTGGCTGATTTGAATTTCAAGAATCAAATCAGCCAATAGGAATGCAAGGGATGCCATTTTGAAAAGGGTCCCTTGCATTGAAGATCCAGTGTACAGCAGTGACCGTATAAAGAGGATGCTTTGCGCAGGATGTCTTCAAGGATGGATCCGCTCCGTACCGCCGGGATGAAGATAGAAGACACCGCTGGGATGAAGATAGAAGATGCCACCTAGATGAAGATAGAAGATGCCGCTGGATGAAGACTTCTCGCCGCTTGGATGAAGACTTCTCGCCGCCTAGATGAGGATGAATGTCCGGACTTCAGAAACTGTAAGTGGATCTTCAGGGGTTAGTGTTAGGTATTTTTTAACTTTTCTTGCGTGTTTTTTTTTTAGATTAGGGTTTCAGCTTTCTTTAAAAGAGCTGAATGCCCTTTTTAGGGAAATGTAAAAGAGCTGAATGCCCTTTTAAAGGCAATGCCCATACAAATGCCCTTTTCAGGGCAATGGGTAGCTTAGGTTTTTTTTAGAGTTATTTTTTTTTATTTTGGGGGGGTTGGTTGGGTCGTTGGTTTTACTGTTGGAGGTCTTTGTATTTTTTTACAGGTTAAAGAGCTGATTTCTTTAGGGCAATGCCCTATAAAGGCCCTTTTAGGGCTATTGGTAGTTTATTGAAGGCTAGGGTTTTTTTTATTTTGGGTGGGCTTTTTTATTTTGATAGGGCTATTAGTTTAGGTGTAATTGTTTTTATTTTGGATAATTCCGTTATTTTTCGTAATTTAGTGTGTTATTTTTTGTAATTTAGTATTTTTTATTTTTTGTAATTACAGACTTATATTTTTTAAGTAGTGTTTGGATTTTTTAATGTGTAATTTAGCTTTTTTAATTGGTAGTTATTTTAATTTTAGTATAATAGTTATGTTAGGTTCATTGTTAGTTTAAATTTAGGTTTTTTTAAATTTACAGGTAAGTTTTTATTTATTTTAAGATAGGGATATTGTAATTTTAATATAAAGTTAGGGGGTGATAGGTTTAGGGGTTAATAGTTTAATTTATTAGTGACGATGTGGGGGCCTGGCGGTTTAGGGGTTAATCGGTTTATTTAGTAGTGGTGATGTGGGGGCTGGTGGTTTAGGGGTTAATAGGTTTAGTTAGTGGCGGCGTTGTCAGGGAGCGGTGGAATAGAGGTTAATTGCTTTATTATAGTGGCGGAGATGTGGGTGGGCGACAGATTAGGGGTTAATACGTTTTAAATTGTGTTTACGATGCGGGAGGGCTTAATAGGTAGTTTATGGGTGTTAGTGTACTTTGTAACAGTTTAGTTATGAGTTTTGTGAAACATTTTTGTTGTGCAAAACTCATAACTACTGCTCTCATATGGCGGTATGGATCGTGTCAGGCTAAAATGCTTGGGTATTGCTATACCAACAAGACTCGTTATGGCCACATTACTGTTTTTACGCTAAAATTGGCATTTTTTCAGCGTTAAATCCGTAACACAAAACTCGTAATCCAGGTGATAGTAAATTATGTACTTTTGTGCCCCACCAGATAAAGATAAAGTGAGTTGAATGCATACATAGTGATAAAGTGAGTTGAATGACTACTCATTAAACCCCTTTTTAAAGGAGTTAAACATGGTAAAATGTAGGAATTTGTTTAAAAATAAATGTGTTTACTCTAGAATGTACCTAATTCGATTATTAGTATTATTTGGCTACAATAAAATTGTTGGTAACTTTATTAGATACACAATAGAAAGATATTCTATTATGTTCTTGATCTTCAAGTATTCAAAATAGTTTCCTTTTTTTTTCATTTTATATCCTTTTTATTCTGAGAAAACTGTGGGAAGTCATTGTGATAGTTCTATTAAGTCCCATTGATTCTATATGGAACTAAAATATACACAGAAGTTGATTGGAGATAAGCAGCCTATTCTCTTCTAAAGATTGTGTGGGATTTTAGAAAATAATTTTCAAGCAATATTCTTTCAATTCCTGCTTTATTCAAAACACTTCAAATATGTGTTGATTATTTCAAAGAAAATGTTGATGCAAGTCAAATAAATGTCTCTTTCACATGCCTTTTTTTCCTACCATTTCTACATTTGACATTTTCATGCCAGATACAAACACATAAGTTCCTTATCTGTTCTAAAAATCTCTACTCAACTTTTTCTTGTGTCCATTATTCTGCATTTATTTTCTGCTTGATTTCTTTTTTCTATCTTTTTTCTCTTAGTGATTTCTTTGTTTCTGTGAACTATTTTCTTGTCCTATGCATGTATTTGTTTTCAGCATCAACAATTTACAGGGCAATCAGTCTTTTCCATGGCATATGTTGCTTAAAACTTTCATTTAAGTAATGAAGTCTGTATTGATAAATCTAAAACAATACATTAACCAACATACATACTATTTTGCTGCTTTTGACATTGCTGTTCAATTTAATCTTTTGAAGCATAGCAAAACTAAATCCTAAACCAACCATTAGAGTTATAAAATAAATTTAGAATGGGAAGTCTAATATATAGATGAACATCTAAAGAAAAGGAAACAAAAAATCAAACACAATAAATAAATCAAGTGTAGAGAAAAGTGGGATCAATAACAAATTGGGACAGGAGTTACAGATACAATTATATCATATATAATACTGTATAAATAATACTGTCCCATAATTGTATCTGTAACTCCTGTCCCAATTTGTTATTGACCCCACTTTTCTCTACACTTGATTTATTTATTACTTATTTTTGTATTTATTTATTATTGTCATGAAGTATATACATTTATTTTCACTGCTGTATCCATTCACAATAGCGGTAACCTATCTAAACTTAACTGTTATTTTCTGGTTGTTTTTAGTTGTCAGAAATATATAAGATCACACCCTGATTTTTTTGCCTTTCTCTTTGGAAATGGATAATTGCTGCCATTGGAAAAATGGCATGTAGTGCATAATTTTGGAACAACATCCATGTTAAGAATGCAGAAGATAAGAGAAAGAGGAGGAGTGAACTTGTTTGACTTGCTGTTAGTAAGATGTTATGCATTATAAGGACTTGTCATGGATGTCTCATACCTGAGTATTTAATGGAGGCATCACATGATAATTATAACAGCTATTGCAATAATAGGAACATACATTTTAAAATGTTTGTTGTACAGTTACCCGAAAAGGTAGGAACTGTAACACTAATCTATAAAAAAAATTGCGTTTGTAATGTCCGTCGCCGTCAGCAGTTGCGCACGCAAAATATTTCACCTTGATGCACCTGGATTCTTTTACCAGGTGCATCTGTAATTTTAGCTTAATTTAAACTTAGGTTTATTTTTTTAATTTTTGGGGTTAGACTAAGGTTTATTTAAAAAAAAATATATATTTTTTTTACATTAGGGATGGGCAGCAAAAGAGCTGAATGCTCTTTTAAGGGCAACTTCCCATACAAATTCCCTTTTCAGGGCAATGGATAGGTTTTTTAGTATTAGGTTTATTTATTTTGGGGGGTTTGGTGGGTGGTGGGTTTTACTGTTAGGGGGGAATTTGAATTTTTGGTAACTGCAAAAGAGCTGTTTAACTTAGGGCAATGCCCTACAAAAAGCCCTTTTAAGGGCTATTGGTAGTTTAGCATTATATTAGGTGTTTTTATTTTGGGGGGCTTTTATATTTTCATAGGGATTAGGTTTAATCTTTTAATTTTGATAATTTGTATATTTTTTCTGTAGTTCTATTTTTTTTTTAATTTTTATTAACAACATATAGACGGCCCTCTGGGCAGGCTTACCAACTAGTAAAACATAAAGCTGTTTTAGGGATGGGATTAACAAGAATCTAGATCCAGGCCACTAAGAGTTAAACATCCTAAAAAGTAGGCACTCATCCGATTGACTGGAACACATTTATTGTATTCTGTATTAGCCATTCAAGAATTGTTACTGACCAATCAGGAACAGCTGTAGTGGACTTTCTGCTATTGGCTGGCTTATCATCAGGCTGATAATTGGTCCCAATTCCTCAATTCTAGGTTTACTGACTGCCAATTGATAAGTGTCTAAGACATTGTAGTTTTTATTGTTTTATGGTACCTTGAGTGAGGAAAGAAGTTTATACCCCTACAGTTCAATCAGTAGAACAGATGTCCCAGTATACAAGTTTCCGCAGTCTCATGGCTATGAAAGGACTTACGTAAATTCTTCCTGAGCCAATATCACTGAAGGTTTCTAGTACACTTATGATCCACAGGTCTGTACTACAGAACCTGTCCACTGGAGTGGTGGTAATGGTTGCTGGAGTATCCCCTGCTGGATATTGGTCCTTTTCAAGACCCAGTAAAGCCATGCTGACTGCAGGTCTGACAAATCTTAATCCAAAAATCGCTGGCAACATCCACCACTTGATAGGGCTTTTCCAGGCAAAGTTTATTTACTGTAACTTTCAATAGCAATGCTTAATATATGTGATAGATACAATACCACCTAAAATGATAATGCCAGTTTGGATGTTGTTGCAAACTTTTAGGAGGGCATTTGTAGTAGAGTGATTTGGCAAAAACCTGATTGAACAGGGGTCAGATAGTTAAATTGTTGGTATCACTCACATAATTGCGTATGGACGCATTTTTCTAAGATTTTTTACAATACTGGGAGCAATGATATTTGGTGAAAGTAAGAAACCAAGGTTATCTCCCCACTTTTATGGATAGGCACTACTCTTGCAGTCTTCCAAAGTTTGGGTATGTATCCAGACACCAAGGATTCATTAATTAGGGTTGTGACAGGTTTAGCAATTGCTGGGGCACTGAGCTTCAATGAAAGAAAAACAGTTGTGTATTGTGGATTAAATTTGATAGGTTGAAACTTTCAAAATAAATAAATAAATAAATAAATAAATAAAAAATCTTTTTGACATAGTTTGAATCTGTAATCAGGGTTTCATAGCTTCATAGCTGTTTGTTTTTAGTTTTTATTTTGTATTTACTATTTTCTAGGAAATTATACACCTAGGGGGCCGCTAGATGGCGCTGTCCCTCTATTATTGTATTGTTAGAAAGATTGTAAGGGTTAATCCCAGGTAAGCTATTTAAACAGGTGTACCTGTATAGGTTGTTATCACATGATTAAGGGGCATACTGCCCCGAAACGTCGTGGTATTTGGACCCTGCTGTCTCTACAATAAAGTGAATCACTTTTTGGCATATTGGTGAGCTTCAATTCTTTATTTTTTTCATTGATATATGGGAGCCTGGTAGTTACTCCCTGGAGCTTACACCATTGGCGTGGTCACTGGATAACACTGACTTTTCACTCATTGTCTGACTACCATATCCGTGCACTGCCAAGCCATCATAAAGAAAATGACAAGTGAAGAGGATTTAGCAGGGTCCCAAACATTCACCTATACAGAGTTTGAAGCCTCTAGAATTACAACTCTGGTTAAGGGCTCACGCATTTTTTTACATACAGCCCCCAAACAAGTTGCAAGTAATCAATATGAGAAGTTCACTAAAAAACAACTGGCCTATGACCTGCATGCAACCACCCTAGCTGAATATCATCGGGTGAAAAGAATCCCCAGAGGATTACGAATGAATATTAGACCCACCTTGTTGAAGGACAATCCTGAATATTGCCGTAAGTTTGAGCAGATTCTCAATAAGTGTTCTGTTGACCTAATCGTTATGACTGTGGAATATCTTCAGATCGATCTGGATAAACTTAAAGGAGAGATATCTGCTTTAGAGGAGGAGATCCGGCAAACAATGTCATCAACTGATTCTGACAAGCTGCTTACGGCAAACAAGGAGTTACTGGCAGAGATGCGGTCGACCATTGAGGAGAGGAAACGGTTACAATTTCAGAGAGACTCTGACGACTACTCCTCCAATAGAGTTTACAGGTGGGTCTACGATCCAATGGGGAAGGAGCGCCGCGTCACTTCCGGTTTACGGAGAAGGCAGCAATCTCGTCATGCAGCGTCAGGGAGCAGCTCCGATTAATCCACAGATTTTTCCCAGGGAGAGGGCAACGACAGCCCAGGAGAAGCGGCCGCAGACACAGCTGCGAAAGCAAAATCACAGGTAACAGCCAAATTGGGCAAGGCATCCTCACAGAGGGTGATGCGGGCCCACAACAAAATATAGTCTTTAATATCTCGGACTGTCCACTTGTTGAGAGAGAGGCATCTGTCCTCCAGAAGGGACTGTCTTTTTGTCCATTTAAAGACTGTGATTTCTTCAATTTGAATAGAGACATTCACAAATTTTTCCGTAATATAAGGTTAAAATTTTGGCATAATAACAAGACAAGTAATGTTTCTCAAATTGATACAAGGTTGAATTTAACACTGTTGGGGACAATAAAGTTAATAACTTGAGCATTAAACAACTAGGGTTATTTAACAAAAGCTCTTTTTTTCCCTCTACCACTGACCACAGTATTGAGACCTTTGAAAAGTTAGTACTATCTGATTTGAATGATTTGCAGGCTAAAACTAAGTTATGGAAATCTAAAGGTAAACCTAGGTTGTTTAACTTTACATCTGCGGATCATTCAGCCTTGAAATCATTAAAATCTAACAACAAAGTGATATTGAAGCAGGCTGATAAGGGCGGAGCGACAGTTGTTTTAAATAAAACCGACTACAGAACAGAGGTTTTTCGCCAACTTGGTATTAAGGAGGTATATAAGGTAATTGCGGGTAATCCAATTAATAAGATTTCTAGGGAGATTCAATCTATTGTCAAATTTGCATTGAATAATGCTTTGATCGATGATAAAACAGCTAAATTTTTAATTGTGACTGATCCAATCACACCTGTGCTATATGTGCTGCCTAAGATTCACAAGTCCTTGACTGCTCCACCAGGGCGTTCTATTGTAGCGGGTACCAATTCCGTTTTTTAAAATATTTCCATTTTTTTGGATAAAGTATTGAGACCACTGGTGGAGCAGTCAAGTACCTTCATTAAAGACACTAATGATTTTTTGATCAAGCTGAGTAACTTGCAACTCCAGACTGATAAGTTTATTCTTTTCAGTTTGGATGTTTCCAGTTTATACACATCTATCACTCATGAGAGTGGCCTAGGAGCTGTGCAACATGCCTTGCTCACTGCTGGGTCACATTCAGAAACTCAGGTCGAATTTATCTTGCAACTGTTAGAATTGATTCTTTATAATAATTATTTCCTCTTTGAGGACTTATATTATTTACAGTTGCAGGGTACAGCTATGGGCTCCAACATCGCCCCTAATTATGCCAACATTTTTATGAATCTCTTTGAAGAGAAGTTTGTTTTTGAAAGTACCCTATTTCGTCAATGTTGCGTCACTTGGTGGCGCTACATTGATGATATTTTTGGGGTTTGGCTGGGCGACGTTGGGGCCCTTGAGCTTTTTGTATCTGAATTAAACCATTCAACCAACAATATCAAATTTACACTGACTTTCAGTGAGAGTTCTATTGATTTTTTGGATGTGACCGTGATCAAGGATGGATTCAGTTTTAAAACTGATATTTTCAGAAAAGAAACTGATAGGAATAATTTATTGATGTATGACAGTGCTCATCATCCCTCCTTGATCAGGTCACTACCAAAAAGTCAATTACTCAGGGTCAAACGGATTGTCACAGAAGAATCCAAGGTTTCAACAAGATTGGCAGAGATGGGTGACAAATTTCTGGAACGTGGCTATCCACAAGATCTGATTTTGGACACCATTGCTATGGTGTCCCAGGTGGATCGTGATGTCCTTCTAAAATCTAAAAAACTCTCAGATAAAAATCAAAAAAGGATGGTATTTGTATCTGAGTTTTCTAGACAGAGTGATCAGGTGTTGAAAATCATACAGAGACATTGGGGCATCTTGAGGAGATGTAATGTGGATGTTGAGGAGTTTGACAAGTTCCCTATGCCAGCCTACAAGCGCAGTAAAAGCCTTAGGGATTCATTAATACGGGCTGACATTGGTTCTGTCAAATCTGCATCCCAACAGTTTATTACCAAAAAGAATCTTGGTTGTTTCCCTTGTCTCGGGTGCAGCAACTGCAGTTGCATAGTGAAAAGTCCCTATTTTCTACATCCACATAGTGGGTATACATTTTACTATAGGGATTTTTTCACTTGCAACAGTAGTTATGTCATATACATGATCAAGTTTCCATGTGGGAAGGCCTATGTTGGCGAGTCCACTAGGAGGGTCCGTGATAGAATAACTGAGCACAAGAGAAACATCAGATGTGGTAAAGTGTCAGCCCCAGTGGCCTATCATTTTTTGGCAGCAGGCCACCAAATAAGCCAACTTAGGTTTCAGGTGATTGAACAGGTGAAGGTCCCTAGAAGGGGTGGAAACAGGGAAGTTTTGCTTAAGCAACGAGAATCCTTCTGGATTTTTCACCTTGACACATTGGAACCGAAGGGGCTTAATAGAGAGATAGATTGGTCAGTTTTTTACTGATCTGTCCCTCTATTATGTCTATGCATAATGAAAAATCTATTCTGCCATGTTCTACAGTTGTGTATTGTGGATTAAATTTGATAGGTTAAAACTTTCAAAATAAATAAATAAAAAATCTTTTTGACATAGTTTGAATCTGTAATCAGGGCTTCATAGCTGTTTGTTTTTAGTTTTTATTTTGTATTTACTATTTTCTAGGAAATTATACACCTAGGGGGCCGCTAGATGGCGCTGTCCCTCTATTATTGTATTGTTAGAAAGATTGTAAGGGTTAATCCCAGGTAAGCTATTTAAACAGGTGTACCTGTATAGGTTGTTATCACATGATTAAGGGACATACTGCCCCGAAACGTCGTGGTATTTGGACCCTGCTGTCTCTACAATAAAGTGAATCACTTTTTGGCACATTGGTGAGCTTCAGTTCTTTATTTATTTATTTTTGCACTGAGCTTCAATAGCATTGCTGGGATTTGATCAGGTCCAGACTGGTTTTTCATTTTTAGATTATTAAGGTGTTTCTTAATGACATTGATGGGTACAGGTCTAAAATTGAACTTTTCTATATTGGGTATTTGCAGATTTAGTGGGGCCTGATCCACATTTGTAGTTTCAGGATGTGTTTAATTTATTAGTTTGTCAATCAGGGTGGTGGAGCATCTGACAAAATAATTGTTAAAGGTATTTGCTACTTCTAAGGGAAGTTGCAGAGTTTGGTTGTCCACTTTGACAGTGGAGGGTTGGGAGTGAATTGGTGGAGTTTGTAAGTTATTTATGACTTTCCAAAACTTTCTAGGGTTAGATATGTTATTGTTCAGATTTTCACAGAAATATTGGGCCTTGGCCAATTTTGTTTGTTTAGTGCATATATTTTGCCATTGTCTATATACACAGTGATCGTTCATAGAGTCAGTATGCTTAAACTTTGACCACATGCAAATTCCAAACTTGTAGGAGTTCAGACTGAAAGAATTCAACTGCAGAGTCTAAATCTGGGATTAGATTTAATCCGTGCCAGGGGAGATTCTTGATGTCATTTAGAAATTGAAGATTACACTTTTTGAAGGACCTGGTGATTTTAACTTTGGGAGAGGATTTAGTAGCCTTTATTTTGCGCATGCAGTACACTAAGCAGTGGTCACTGAAACTGTTAGGGAGAACACCTGCCTCCTGGATTCGGTCAGGAGAAGTGGATACTCCAAAACAGTAGATCCCAGGTCAATCATTAAGCATGCTGAAACCCAGGGGGAGCAAAAACTAATATCCTAGGAATAACAAAGCCATCTTGACTAACCCTCCTCAGCCCCCAGACATTTTAAGGACCTCTTAAGGAAGATCAAGGTTGTTGAACGTGTGACCTCATCCTATAAGGTAAGAGAAACTTCACCTCCTTTAAAGCAGCAAAAAGTTGCAGCTCACACTTATGCACACTCAGCTCCTAAGAAGGTCATTAACCCTTAGGTACACTAAGGGTTTTTAAAATGTATTGATGTAGAAAAGCAAAACATTCAAAACCCATGCAAAAATAATGTTTCTGATGTGTTGGAGTAAAGCTGCTACTAAAACTACTTTACATGATGCTTGTAATGGATTTGAATTATTCCTATAAAAAAATGAGTTTGCATCTGAATATCACATTTGACATATTATGGGGCTGATTTATCATCTGTCTGGCGGACATGATCCGCTGTAGGGATCATGTCCGCCAGACATCGATAAATGCCGACAGCATAAGCTGTTGGCATTTATCATTGCACAAGCAGTTCTGGTGAACTGCTTGTGCAATGCCGCCCCCTGCAGATTCATGGCCAATCGGCCGCTAGCAGGAAGTGTTATTCATCCCGATCGTATCTGATCGGGATGATTTCTGTCCGCTATTAATATTAGCTTTACTAATTAAAGTTAAAAGATTAAATTAAGAGAGGGAGAATTTAAAAGGGCTCAGAACATTTCTTCTGAAAACTAATAAAGCAAATGTTTGCAGCAATATCACCGTTCTTTTTTAAACCAATTGATAATTTTGTCCATCTAACTCCAATTTCCAAAAATGTTGTGTATGAGAATGTATTTTTTTCACTAGTTTCTACTATCTGGCTAATTGCCACAAGCTACTTCTATCTAGAGAACCAACAAAAACTTTTCTGATTACCTTTTAAAGGAAATTAATTTTAACATCAACCACTTTCAAGGTTTAAATAGAATGTGGAATTTTAAGAAACTTTTCAATTTACTTTTGCCAAATATATTTTGTACTCTTTTTATCCTTTGTTGAAAAGCATATGTAGGTAGGCTCTTGAGTGGCAGCTACTGAAAGCATCTGGTGATTAGTGACTGCACACATCTCTTGTCATTGTCTCACCAGAAGTGGTTAACTAGCTCCCAATAGTGCATTGCTGCTCTAATGCTCTAGAGATTATTTTAACTATGCTTTTAACATCTTTTTAAAGGGATTAACAAATTAAGGTTGATTCCAATCTTTCCAAAACGGGTCACAGTGCATTAACACGATACAGAATACTCTACAAAGGTACATGTTGCAATACAGTTTTAAAATAAAAAGGATTAAAACAGAAAGCCTTTACATTCTACTCACACTTATACGTTTTCCTACTCAAGGAAATTTGAGATTTAGATCCTGGGTCACTAACGCCAGCTCAGGTACGTAAGCCAGACCATTTTGGTTAAAGGGGCTAAAATAATTCACCCCCAGCTTTTATGACCCTTATAGTCTCAGTTAAAGAAAGTTGCAATTAGCATAACTTTTGCACATACACACTTAATTTACCTGCAAGGTATTCCAATATAGTCTTATGGTTGCACAGAACATTTTAATACCAAACACCAAGCATTTCCTTTCTTTATTGTTCCAATGCACTACTACATATAAAAGTATATTTATTTAAAAGGCTACTTGTCCTGTTAATGAACTCAGATCTTTGTATTGGTGACTCAATGTTGTCAATAAACTATGTCAAGTTTTATTGTTTTTAAAGGCTGGTATCAGGCTCTGGAAATACCTCAGGGTTAGTTATGTACATCTCACATTGGGCAAGATTACAAGTTGCGCGGCAATTCAGCTGCGAAAACTCTGCGCACACTATGGCTTTTTCGCATTTGGGGTTGCGCAGGTATTAAATGGCAAAATAGCTTATTTTGCAAGCGCATTAAGCCGCATAATTCAAACCACGAAATCGCGTGCGCGTTCATGTATTCCCCATAGAAGTCAATGGAGAAAGCAAATAGAAAAAAAAAACCAAAACCCAAATCTGTTGTGCAAAGCCCTTGATGTATTTATCTCAAAAAGTGTACATAAAAATGTGAATATTTGATATTGCCAAAATGTTTTTGCAATATAATATGTTCTATTTATATATAAATAAATATTTCTCTATATATCTAATGATATTTATATATATGTCTAGATATCTTGAGATCTATATGCGAATATCCCATTGCAAATACATCTGAGATATTGTTTAATGTGCATAAGATTGTAATGTAAAATATTTTCATTATCTCCATAGTTAAACATATGTCTATACATATAAATCCATGTTTCTCTATGTACTGTATGTGTATGTATATTAATGTAAAAGCCTTGCATCAGCTTTTTTTTCTAATACCCGAGATCTTATGTCTTTGAGTCCTTAGAACTTTTGTGTGCAATATTTTTTTTTAAATAATTTTTATTAGACAGTGTTAATATTGTATTTTTGAAGTGTTTCATGCAACTTTTTTTTGCAGAAAAGCATTAACTACAGCTCTTTAAGTGCGGAAAGGATTGTTGCGTAAAAGGTGAATGCACTTGCGCAATCCTAATTTTTCAAGACTTGTAATACCTGCACAATGGAAATTGATTGTGAAAAGACCACATCGCGAGTGGAAAACTCATAATGCACTACTTGTAATATTGCTGACAGAGTGCCCTAAAATATTTATACCTGTTTTCTAAGAGAATTCCAAAATTTAAGGTTACAAGAAAATTAACCTCTGCTATGATGAACAGTGCTGGTTACATGATAGTAAATGTTAAAAAATATAAATACCATTTTTATATGGGCATCATGGGTATACTGGGCATGTTTGATCAATTATGTTTTTTTTAAACTTGCAATATGTTAAAAGGTTTTTTTTTTTAATTCATCATGGAAATCTTGTTTTCTCTTTACCACCTTTCTATTACTGTAAGTCAGGGGTGTCCAAACTTTGCTCTCCAGAGGTTTTGGAACTACATTTCCCATGATGCTCAGCTAGATAAAATGCTGGCTGAGCATCATCGGAAATGTAGTTCCAAAACCTCTGGAGAGCAAAGTTTGGACACCCCTGCTGTAAGTAGATTGCATGTTTAAACAAACAAGACTGAATGACAGATACTTAACGACTGAACATGACAATGTTATTGCCAAGAAAAACCTGTTTCTAAACATGAGAAATAGGTATAACATACAATTTTAAACAACTTTCCCATTTACTTATAGTATAAAATCTCCTTTGTTCTCTTGGTATCATTTGTTGAAGGAGTAGCAATGCATTACTGGTTTCTAACTGAACACATGGGTGAGCCAATGACAATAGGCATATATATGCCACCACTAATCAGCAGCTAGAACCTAGGTTATTTGCTGCTCCTGAGCTTACGTAGATAAACAGTGTCACGGATACCAGGCTGCCAAGGTTAAAGCCCCACCCCTACTACCTAACCCCCACAAAATTTGGGCTTTTGAGAGCATTCATTTTACTTGTTTTGTGTTCTTTACATCCTCACGGAAAAGCTGGTCTTTGACTGCCCAGCCCCTCTCTGGTCGGGATCCTGGAACTACCAGCTGGCCGCACCTCCCTGAATAACTGCTAACAGTCACACCAGGTTTCTCCAGCGGCCCTTCACCCCAGAGCTCTGCTCTTTTGGGAGTTGGTACCCCCTAGGGAGGGCATAATGTGGGGTGATTGCCGGAAAGGAGCTCCCTTGGGAACTGGGGGTTTCAGACCCCCCTTACAACTCCTACTGCCCCTTGGTCTTCTCAGTGTACGTTTGATCACCCATAGCCCCGGCCCCCAGCCATGGATCATGTCACTTTTTGGACTGGATCTGGGCACCGAGGGCTTTCCAACGACACTCTGAAAGTGCCACCACTCCATCAGGATCACCCCGGAGTAGACTCTCTGTACCACTGGGACTCTATAGGACAATGGATACTATGGGGGGCACCAGCCTGTCTGGAGGGGCGGGAATGGCGGGAGATTTGGGGAACTGATAAGACTCCTTATCAAGATGAGTTGGTGTATAAACATAGTGTGTTTCTACAATAAAGTGGTAAATTGTATGTTCTATCTGAATCATGAATGTCTAATTATGACTTTACAGTCCCTTTAAGATTTCAATTGCTAAACGCCATTTGTGGATGTTGCAGTCTTGATTTACATTTTCTCAAGTTTCCTGCAGATCTCATTTGCTGTACAGAATGTCACTTATATGTATATTAAATACACAAATGTAGGGTAATGATTGGTCCTCCCACTACTGAGAGACTATATAATACTGATGAGTTTAGGATAAATTAATCTAGACCATATTTTGATATTTTTGGTTTTGATATACTAAAACAGTGTCTGTGACCATTGTATTCCATATAAAACATATAAAAAAACCCAGCTATGCAAAACCCATTGGCCCAGATTACAAGTGGCATACCCAAGTTAAAAAATATAGCACTGTTCATGGTATTTGACTGGGAATGACTCAAAAGTATATATATTAACAAGTAGGGACTGCACTCACTGGATTCAGTTCAAATAATACCTTATTTATTCAATGGTGACGATTCGGGGTACGCAAACCCCTTCCTCAGACCAAACACAGTGCACAAGAAACAAAGTGACTTTAAACCCAGATAAACCCCTCCCATCTTACATTCCAAGAAATTGTGCCAAAACTGTATCCATGGAGACCAGGTAGTCCTGCAACCATGTTACACATACAATTTAAGGCATTCAAATAACAGTGGTGTGATTATTACTTCCTAACTGTTAATAAGACAAAAAGGAGCACCAGTGTGTAAACACTTATGTGTATAAAAACTGTGAAGACATCATGCTTAATCAAATCATTTGAGTAAATATATAAACCTATCTGCAACAACATAGCTTATATGTTCAAGTTTACACACTAATCAGTGTATTATTCGGCACCAGATAATGTTAGGCTATTTAGACACATAGTTACAGTTTGCGTGGCTAAATGCAATTATTGCAAAGATGAGCTTCATCATATGTTAATATAACCCATACTGTGTTCTGAGTTATGATGACTAATATATGAGGTGCAATTATAACTATGATGGCATATCTTGGTTAGGCACTTAACTTATTGATCCAGAATATCATGATGAATAGACACTAAACAGGGATCAGTGATATTATATACCCCTTATAACATGTATCATCTGATAGCACTGATAGACCTTTTTATAATAATATTGGCTATATACAACAAACATGGAACACAGTGTTAGTGATGGAACATTCCCTGCAGTCCCATATGATATCAAACCTAAACACACAGGAGTCCTATATTAGCATTATTACACTCACACAGGTGACTAACCAACTAAGATAGGCATTGATCTAACAGGGGCTGTCTGACATTTTTTTGTCCCTAATCGGTCCCGCTATAATCACACATACGGCATACAAGGTAAATGTTGGGCTCCAACATATAACTTATGAACTACGCTTGCAACATTAGGACACAACGTTAGCACTACAAAGCACATAAACACTGAGCATAAACAGTATTGAAAATCATGCTCTGACAGGTACGATCTCAATATGCAAATTAGCCACGCTACTACAGAGTCTAGTTGCAAAGCCGGGTGACGTCATGGTATGCTAATGAGCCATGCGGCTGACTAAACAAGCCGTTGATTGGCTGAGTCTGTAACTTGCACCCAACTGACACACTATAGACTCTTTGAACAGCGCAGCAGCTGGTGAACGATTATCAGCAATTCATAATATACAGTGAGTAACTAATATTATACCTTATCCGATATGATCATTCCACTAATCTCTAACTCACTGAGCAAAGGTTAAATGTCTATATTAAATGATAACATTTATTCTCTCTAACACTAAATATGAAGCTTATCTTTGCAATAATTGCATTTAGCCATCCAAACTGTAACTATGTGTCTAAATAGCCTAACATTATCTGGTGCCGAATAATAAACTGATTAGTGTGTAAACTTGAACATATAAGCTATGTTGTTGCAGAGGGATTTATATATTTACTCAAATGATTTTACCTATATTGTATATGATTTGATATACTGAATTTTAAAGGTATATATTAAGCATGATGTCTTCACAGTTTTTATACACATAAGTGTTTACACACTGGTGTTTCTTTTTGTCTTATTAACAGTTAGGAAGTAATAATCACACCACTGTTATTTGAATGCCTTAAATTGTATGTGTAACATGGTTGCCAGGTAACTACCTGGTCTCCATGGATACAGTTTTGGCGCAATTTCTTGGAATGTAAGATGGGAGGGGTTTATTTGGGTTTAAAGTCACTTTGGCCTAGATTTGGAGTTCGGCGGTAGCCGTCAAAACCAGCGTTAGAGGCTCCTAACGCTGGTTTTGGCCGCCCGCTGGTATTTGGAGTCAGTGATTAAAGGGTCTAACGCTCACTTTACAGCCGCGACTTTTCCATACCGCAGATCCCCCTACGCCATTTGCGTAGCCTATCTTTTCAATGGGATCTTTCTAACGCCGGTATTTAGAGTCGTTTCTGAAGTGAGCGTTAGAGCTCTAACGACAAAACTCCAGCCGCCTGAAAATAGCAGGAGTTAAGAGCTTTCTGGCTAACGCCGGTTCATAAAGCTCTTAACTACTGTACCCTAAAGTACACTAACACCCATAAACTACCTATGTACCCCTAAACCGAGCTCCCCCCACACCGCCGCCACTCGATTAAAATTTTTAACCCCTAATCTGCCGACCGCCACCTACGTTATATTTATGTACCCCTAATCTGCTGCCCCTAACCCCGCCGACCCCTGTATTATATTTATTAACCCCTAACCTGCCCCCCACAACGTCGCCGCCAGCTACTTACAATAATTAACCCCTAATCTTCCGACCGCAAATCGCCGCCACCTACGTTATCCCTATGTACCCCTAATCTGCTGCCCCTAACATCGCCGACCCCTATATTATATTTATTAACCCCTAATCTGCCCCCCTCAACGTCGCCGACACCTGCCTACACTTATTAACCCCTAATCTGCCGAGCGGACCTGAGCGCTACTATAATAAATGTATTAACCCCTAATCCGCCTCACTAACCCTATCATAAATAGTATTAACCCCTAATCTGCCCTCCCTAACATCGCCGACACCTACCTTCAATTATTAACCCCTAATCTGCCGACCGGAGCTCACCGCTATTCTAATAAATGTATTAACCCCTAAAGCTAAGTCTAACCCTAACACTAACACCCCCCTAAGTTAAATATAATTTTTATCTAACGAAATTAATTAACTCTTATTAAATAACTTATTCCTATTTAAAGCTAAATACTTACCTGTAAAATAAATCCTAATATAGCTACACTATAAATTATAATTATATTATAGCTATTTTAGGATTAATATTTATTTTACAGGCAACTTTGTAATTATTTTAACCAGGTACAATAGCTATTAAATAGTTAAGAACTATTTAATAGTTACCTAGTTAAAATAATAACAAATTTACCTGTAAAATAAATCCTAACCTAAGTTATAATTAAACCTAACACTACCCTATCAATAAAATAATGAAATAAACTACCTACAATTACCTACAATTAACCTAACACTACACTATCAATAAATTAATTAAACACAATTCCTACAAATAAATACAATTAAATAAACTAGCTAAAGTACAAAAAATAAAAAATAACTAAGTTACAGAAAATAAAAAAATATTTACAAACATAAGAAAAATATTACAACAATTTTAAACTAATTACACCTACTCTAAGCCCCCTAATAAAATAACAAAGCCCCCCAAAATAAAAAATTCCCTACCCTATTCTAAATTAAAAAAGTTACAAGCTCTTTTACCTTACCAGCCCTGAACAGGGCCCTTTGCGGGGCATGCCCCAAGAATTTCAGCTCTTTTGCCTGTAAAAAAAAACATACAATACCCCCCCCCCCAACATTACAACCCACCACCCACATACCCCTAATCTAACCCAAACCCCCCTTAAATAAACCTAACACTAATCCCCTGAAGATCTTCCTACCTTGTCTTCACCATCCAGGTATCACCGATCCGTCCTGGCTCCAAGATCTTCATCCAACCCAAGCGGGGGTTGGCGATCCATAATCCGGTGCTCCAAAGTCTTCCTCCTATCCGGCAAGAAGAGGACATCCGGACCGGCAAACATCTTCTCCAAGCGGCATCTTCGATCTTCTTCCATCCGGTGCGGAGCGGGTCCATCTTGAAGCAGGCGACGCGGATCCATCCTCTTCTTCCGATGTCTCCCGACTAATGACGGTTCCTTTAAGGGACGTCATCCAAGATGGCGTCCCTCGAATTCCGATTGGCTGATAGGATTCTATCAGCCAATCGGAATTAAGGTAGGAATTTTCTGATTGGCTGATGGAATCAGCCAATCAGAATCAAGTTCAATCCGATTGGCTGATCCAATCAGCCAATCAGATTGAGCTCGCATTCTATTGGCTGTTCCGATCAGCCAATAGAATGCGAGCTCAATCTGATTGGCTGATTGGATCAGCCAATCGGATTGAACTTGATTCTGATTGGCTGATTCCATCAGCCAATCAGAAAATTCCTACCTTAATTCCGATTGGCTGATAGAATCCTATCAGCCAATCGGAATTCGAGGGACGCCATCTTGGATGACGTCCCTTAAAGGAACCGTCATTAGTCGGGAGACATCGGAAGAAGAGGATGGATCCGCGTCGCCTGCTTCAAGATGGACCCGCTCCGCACCGGATGGAAGAAGATCGAAGATGCCGCTTGGAGAAGATGTTTGCCGGTCCGGATGTCCTCTTCTTGCCGGATAGGAGGAAGACTTTGGAGCACCGGATTATGGATCGCCAACCCCCGCTTGGGTTGGATGAAGATCTTGGAGCCAGGACGGATCGGTGATACCTGGATGGTGAAGACAAGGTAGGAAGATCTTCAGGGGATTAGTGTTAGGTTTATTTAAGGGGGGTTTGGGTTAGATTAGGGGTATGTGGGTGGTGGGTTGTAATGTTGGGGGGGGGTATTGTATGTTTTTTTTACAGGCAAAAGAGCTGAAATTCTTGGGGCATGCCCCGCAAAGGGCCCTGTTCAGGGCTGGTAAGGTAAAAGAGCTTGTAACTTTTTTAATTTAGAATAGGGTAGGGAATTTTTTATTTTGGGGGGCTTTGTTATTTTATTAGGGGGCTTAGAGTAGGTGTAATTAGTTTAAAATTGTTGTAATATTTTTCTTATGTTTGTAAATATTTTTTTATTTTCTGTAACTTAGTTATTTTTTATTTTTTGTACTTTAGCTAGTTTATTTAATTGTATTTATTTGTAGGAATTGTGTTTAATTAATTTATTGATAGTGTAGTGTTAGGTTAATTGTAGGTAATTGTAGGTAGTTTATTTAATTATTTTATTGATAGGGTAGTGTTAGGTTTAATTATAACTTAGGTTAGGATTTATTTTACAGGTAAATTTGTTATTATTTTAACTAGGTAACTATTAAATAGTTCTTAACTATTTAATAGCTATTGTACCTGGTTAAAATAATTACAAAGTTGCCTGTAAAATAAATATTAATCCTAAAATAGCTATAATATAATTATAATTTATATTGTAGCTATATTAGGATTTATTTAACAGGTAAGTATTTAGCTTTAAATAGGAATAAGTTATTTAATAAGAGTTAATTTATTTTGTTAGATAAAAATTATATTTAACTTAGGGGGGTGTTAGTGTTAGGGTTAGACTTAGCTTTAGGGGTTAATACATTTATTAGAATAGCGGTGAGCTCCGGTCGGCAGATTAGGGGTTAATAATTGAAGGTAGGTGTCGGCGATGTTAGGGAGGGCAGATTAGGGGTTAATACTATTTATGATAGGGTTAGTGAGGCGGATTAGGGGTTAATAACTTTATTATAGTAGCGCTCAGGTCCGCTCGGCAGATTAGGGGTTAATAAGTGTAGGTAGGTGTCGGCGACGTTGTGGGGGGCAGATTAGGGGTTAATAAATATAACATAGGGGTCGGCGATGTTAGGGCAGCAGATTAGGGGTACATAGGGATAACGTAGGTGGCGGCGTTTTACGGAGCGGCAGATTAGGGGTTAAAAGTGTAATGCAGGGGTCAGCGATAGCGGGGGCGGCAGATTAGGGGTTAATAAGTGTAAGGGTAGGGGTGTTTAGACTCGGGGTACATGTTAGGGTGTTAGGTGCAGACGTAGGAAGTGTTTCCCCATAGGAAACAATGGGGCTGCGTTAGGAGCTGAACGCTGCTTTTTTGCAGGTGTTAGTTTTTTTTTCAGCTCAAACAGTCCCATTGTTTCCTATGGGAGAATCGTGCACGAGCACGTTTTTGAGGCCGGCCGCGTCCGTAAGCAACTCTGGTATCGAGAGTTGCATTTGCGGTAAAAATGCTCTACGCTCCTTTTTTGGAGCCTAACGCAGCATTTGTTTTAACTCTCGATACCAGAGTTAAATTTATGGTGCGGCCAGAAAAAAGCCCGCGGAGCGTTAACAGCCCTTTTACCGCCGAACTCCAAATCTAGGCCATAGTTTCTTGTGCACTGTGTTTGGTCTGAGGAAGGGGTTTGCATACCCTGAAACGTCACCATTGAATAAATAAGGTATTATTTGAACTGAATCCAGTGAGTGCAGTCCTTAATTGTTGATACTTATTGAAATTTTGACTGAGCACCCTGGTTGCTGATTATCTTTGAATTGTGAGTGCAGATACACAGTGGAAATATATATATATATATATATATATATACACTGTATATATTTCTATATAATGTGTATATATCTATATGTGTATGCTTGTGAATTGCCGCCCCTGCTTGCTGGTGGCCTATTAGCCATTAGCAGGGACTGTCAATCCTCCTGATCAGATCAGGATGATTTCAACCCGCTACCTTTTAAGAAAGCTGCTACTTAACTATTGTTTTAGGTGGGCCTCTGGAGCAGCAATTGCAGCTTGGTAAATGGAACCCATAGACAAACATAAGTCTTGCGTATAAATGATGGCCACATCTAAGTACCAAGTAGTCTGTAAAGGACTTTTATTCCTATAAGAAGTTTTATATTGTATAATATTTGATTGGAACAGCCAATAGAATGCGAGCTTAATCCTATTGGCTGATTCGATCAGCCAATAGGATTGAAGCTCAATCCTATTGGCTGATTGAAACAGCCAATAGTATTTTTTCACATTTACTTCCGATTGGCTGATAGAATTCTATCAGCTAATTGGAATTCAAGGGACGCCATCTTGGAAGACGTCCCATAAAGGAACCTTCATTCTTCAGTAGCCATCGTCAGAAGATGATGCTATGCGCCGGATGTCTTGAAGATGGAGCCGCTCCACGTCGGAAGGATGAAGATATAAGATGCCGTCTGGATGAAGACTTCTGCCCAGCTAGAGGACCACATCTTGCTGTCTGGATGAAGACTTCTCCTGGCTTCGTTTAGGACTTCTTGCCGCTTGGATGAAGACTTCTCCTGGCTTCGTTGAGGATGGATGTCCAGTCTTCAAAAAGTGGATCTTCGGGGGTTAGTGTTAGTTTTTTTTTAAGGGTTTATTGGGTGGGTTTTATTTTTAGCTTAGGGTTTGGACTGAAAAAGAGCTAAATGCCCTTTTAAGGGCAATGCCCATCCAAATGCCCTTTTCAGGGCAATGGGGAGCTTAGGTTTTTTAGATAGGATTTTATTTGGGGGGTTTGGTTGTGTGGGTGGTGGGTTTTACTGTTGGGGGGTTGTTTGTATTTTTTTTACAGGTAAAAGAGCTGATGTCTTTGGGGCAATGCCCTGCAAAAGGCCCTTTTAAGGGACATTGGCAGTTTAGTTTAGGGTAGTTTTTTTATTTTGGGGGGTATTTTTTATTTTGATAGGGCTATTATATTAGGTGTAATTAGTTTAAATATTTGCTAATTTCTTTTTTATTTTGTGTAATTTAGTGGGGTTTTTTTGTAATTTAGTTCATTGTATTTAATTAATGTAATGTATTTAATGTAATGTATTAAATGTAATGTATTTAAAGTGTAGGTTTTATTTTACAGGTAAATTTATATTTATTTTTGCTAGGTAGCTAGTAAATAGTTAATAACTAGTCTACCTATTTAGAATAAATACAAACTTACCTGTGAAATAACAATAAAACCTAAGCTAGATACACTGTAACTATTAGTTATATTGTAGCAATCTTAGGGATTATTTTATAGGTACGTATTTAGTTTTAAATAGGAATTATTTAGGTATTAATTGTAATTTTTATTTAGATTTATTTTAATTAAGTTCAAGTTAGTGGGTGTTAGGGTTAGACTTAGGGTTAGGGGTTAATAACTTTAGTATAGTGACATTGGGGATGGAATATTAGGGGTTAATAAGTGTAGGTAGGTAGCGACGACATTGGGGGTGGCAGATTAGGGGTTAATAAATGTAGGTAGGTGGCGGCGATGTTAGGGGCGGCAGATTAGGGGTTAATAAGTGTACTGTAGGTGGCGGAGATGTCAGGGGTGGCAGATTAGGGGTTAATAAGTGTACTGTAGGTGGCGGCGATGTCAGGGGTGGCAGATTAGGTGTGTTTAGACTCAGGGTTTATGTTAGGGTGTTAGGTGTAAACATAAATTTTGTTTCCCCATAGGAATCAATGGGGCTGCGTTACAGAGCTTTACGCTCCTTTATTGCAGATGTTAGGCTTTTTTTAGCCGGTTCTCCCCATTGATGTCTATGGGGAAATCGTGCACGAGCACGTAAAATCAGCTCAAAGCAGAGCTGGTATTTGAGTGCGGTATGGAGCTAATTTTTGCTCAATGCTACAATATTGCCTGCTAACGCCGGGTTTATGAAAACCTGTAATAGCAGCACTATAGGGAGGTGAGCGATTGAAATAACTTGCAAGTTAGTACCGAGCCGCTCATAACGCAAAACTCGTAATCTAGCTGAAAGTTATTAGAGGCAAATAAGTTGTTTTAGAACAGACTTAGCTTCTCAGATCCTGCATCTCCTGAAGTGAATGAGAATTACCAAGCACTGAGGAAAGGAAGTGCTGCTGATTTAAACGGGTGTTGGATTGAGGAGGTTTGTTTTCTTAAAGCTGTAGTACAAAATTAAAGAGGTTTGTTTTCTTAAAGCTGTAGTAAATGAATTAAGAGGTTTGTTTCTTAAAGGTGAAGTACATGATAAATAAATATATGACATAGTCAAGCTAAACTGGTCAATTAAAACAGAGTTATTCAAAAGATAAAAACATGCTATGCATTTATTGGTCCTCCAACCGTCTCATCAGGCAGATAAGCAGCATTGGGAAATTGGAATCAACCCTATTGTTTCATGCAGTTCAATAATAAATGGCCTAGCGGAAAGTATTTTGGTTTTTACATTTTTTCTAAAATACATACTTTACTTACAAAGGCCAATTCTGATTTGTTTCTAGTTCAGTTCCTGTGCTTACATCTTGCTCTACCCATCATCCTTCACTGGATGGGTTATTTCCTGTGTGAGAACAGTTCAGTCTGTGCTTAGCCTTGTGCGGGGATAAAAATCTAAACTATTTTAGGCACAGCATAATATTTGGCACAGTGAGCAAGCTTATATCAAGTACTGCATTCTCTATAAAAAATACCCTAACAAAAATGCACATTACCTACATGTGGCATGAAGGAGTGCAAAAACAAGTCTATTAAATGTGATGAGTGTAACTATTGCATCCATTTTAAAGGCAATTCTAAAAACAAAATACCATCTAAGAAAAAAAAGCAGCAGAAATTTAAATGTAATTTGCCCTTCATGTGTGTCAGAGGATTTCTTTGCAGAACATTTTGTTTCCATAAATCCCTAGAAAGTATTGATCTATCTGCAACAGAAATGGAAATAAAAAAATGCTGTGCTAAAGTGAAAGCTTTATTAAATCTGTACAATATTCGAAGGTACAAATATTCTATGAATTTTTATGACACTGACACTTTTTTCTGTTTATTGACCTGATGCTGATTATAATTGCTTTGTATAGTGCAGTCTTTACTGTATGCTTTGATGCAGAAAAATTCCACCAATATCAATGAACTTTAGAAAAATTAGTATGAACAAAAATAAGCAGATATTAACCCTTTGCTTTGAGGCAATGCTAGCATGCAGTCCATAGTGCTTCCATTTTTACTTTTATATTATAAGTGGAAAGTAAAATGTTAGAGCTTGAGCGAGTCTATGGGGTGCAAACACCTGGAGGTGTGTGTGTATATGTATCCACACATACATACACATACATTATGTACATATATATACATAATACACACACACACACACACATATATATATATATATATATATATATATATATACAGGGAGTGCAGAATTATTAGGCAAATGAGTATTTTGACCACATCATCCTCTTTATGCATGTTGTCTTACTCCAAGCTGTATAGGCTCGAAAGCCTACTACCAATTAAGCATATTAGGTGATGTGCATCTCTGTAATGAGAAGGGGTGTGGTCTAATGACATCAACACCCTATATCAGGTGTGCATAATTATTAGGCAACTTCCTTTCCTTTGGCAAAATGGGTCAAAAGAAGGACTTGACAGGCTCAGAAAAGTCAAAAATAGTGAGATATCTTGCAGAGGGATGCAGCACTCTTAAAATTGCAAAGCTTCTGAAGCGTGATCATCGAACAATCAAGCGTTTCATTCAAAATAGTCAACAGGGTCGCAAGAAGCGTGTGGAAAAACCAAGGCGCAAAATAACTGCCCATGAACTGAGAAAACTCAAGCGTGCAGCTGCCAAGATGCCACTTGCCACCAGTTTGGCCATATTTCAGAGCTGCAACATCACTGGAGTGCCCAAAATCACAAGGTGTGCAATACTCAGAGACATGGCCAAGGTAAGAAAGGCTGAAAGACGACCACCACTGAACAAGACACACAAGCTGAAACGTCAAGACTGGGCCAAGAAATATCTCAAGACTGATTTTTCTAAGGTTTTATGGACTGATGAAATGAGAGTGAGTCTTGATGGGCCAGATGGATGGGCCCGTGGCTGGATTGGTAATGGGCAGAGAGCTCCAGTCCGACTCAGACGCCAGCAAGGTGGAGGTGGAGTACTGGTTTGGGCTGGTATCATCAAAGATGAGCTTGTGTGGCCTTTTCGGGTTGAGGATGGAGTCAAGCTCAACTCCCAGTCCTACTGCCAGTTTCTGGAAGACACCTTCTTCAAGCAGTGGTACAGGAAGAAGTCTGCATCCTTCAAGAAAAACATGATTTTCATGCAGGACAATGCTCCATCACACGCTTCCAAGTACTCCACAGCGTGGCTGGCAAGAAAGGGTATAAAAGAAGAAAATCTAATGACATGGCCTCCTTGTTCACCTGATCTGAACCCCATTGAGAACCTGTGGTCCATCATCAAATGTGAGATTTACAAGGAGGGAAAACAGTACACCTCTCTGAACAGTGTCTGGGAGGCTGTGGTTGCTGCTGCACGCAATGTTGATGGTGAACAGATCAAAACACTGACAGAATCCATGGATGGCAGGCTTTTGAGTGTCCTTGCAAAGAAAGGTGGCTATATTGGTCACTGATTTGTTTTTGTTTTGTTTTTGAATGTCAGAAATGTATATTTGTGAATGTTGAGATGTTATATTGGTTTCACTAGTAAAAATAAATAATTGAAATGTATATATATTTGTTTTTTGTTAAGTTGCCTAATAATTATGCACAGTAATAGTCACCTGCACACACAGATATACCCCTAAAATAGCTATAACTAAAAACAAACTAAAAACTACTTCCAAAACTATTCAGCTTTGATATTAATGAGTTTTTTGGGTTCATTGAGAACATGGTTGTTGTTCAATAATAAAATTAATCCTCAAAAATACAACTTGCCTAATAATCCTTCACTCCCTGTATGTATATATATATATATACACACACACACAAACAAATCCACACACACACACTTATACACCTTTGAGCCCTTCCCACACACCTTGTCATATACTATATCCCTTTAACTCAATGTTTTTTTACTTTTACTAATCTATTTTATATATATATATATATATATATATATATATATATATATATATATATATATATATAGATATATAGACAGATAGACAGATAGATAGATAGATGCACTAACATTCTTTTGTAAAAGTTTTTTTACTATTCACTTGTTATAACACATATTATTAGCCCAGGGTTGCAATATGGATAGTGCAGCCTGTGCTATCAATATCACGTCAAAGCTAAATCTGATAGATATCTGCGTGTGAACACTCAAGTGCAATCGCAATTTATGGTAGAATGATTAGAGCTCTGGTTAACTGTTTTGCAAAGCTAAAAAGTGTCACAAAACACATCAAAAATGCATTACAAAGTACAGTTAAACTCATAAAAACACATCTAATAAAAATTATTCAAATGAATATTGCACAAAAAAGTTATAAGGGCTCAAAAATATGAGGTCTTAGGTGTCAGAAAAAATGGCAAGCAGAGGGCTTTAACACTGAGATACATACATATACATATCTAAAGATGTATGTATGTCTATATATGTGAAGTAAGGAAACCCAGAAAGTGATAGGCAGTCTATAATATATTAACAACAAAAAGGTATCAAATAAAGTGCAAGGTGCTAAATAGAAACTCTCAAGTTCCTTGGTATATCACTCATTTACTCGCTCCAGCGTGGACAATGGAGATCTCACTCACCCAATCCTATGGAGAAGGCGGGTATCGCCATTCACGGCTGCAAATTCAATCCGGACGCCTCTAAGGGGGCACGGCCCAATCTCGGCCAATGGAACACACTCTGGAACGAGGCAGAGATCCCTTGCTCCGCCTCAACTTATTCCAGATACTTGTTCCTCCGATAGAATGCAGTATCCCTCCGCCAGTGACGTAGCAAAAAACAGTTCCTGCTTGCAATAGGGAACTGCCAAATGTAGAACAGCACACAATGCAATCCTTTTTGAAGAGTATAAGCTCGTAATGCACAGCAGGAAACAGCCAAACTCCGGACAATAATAACTTGAAAAGAGGAAATGTGGGCTGTTTCCTTAAAATTAATTCCTTTATTTATTCAGATTAAAATCGGCAAACACTGCAAGGATAGGGTATGGTGTAGAAGGCGCAGCACAGTCTGGCTTACGCGTTTCGGATGAAATCCGTAGTCATAGCCTACTGTGCTGTGCTCCACACCTGTTTAAAACTAGTTAAAACAAATGTGATTGGCGCACACATGAAAAACAACGCCTTCAAGTTTAACCAATACTAACAGTATGTAAAGTTAACCCACTAATGTAAGAACCGCACATTGCAATACATTGTCTGAGCCCATACAAACGTAATATACATACTGTGATAATTATGTGAATAACCAACATAGTGTTATGCATTACAGACAAAATGTCAAATATTAAGGGTTAGTGATCAATTATATATTACTAGAAATTCTATTGCCCAAATAGTGCGCATAGGAGACTCTATTAATATATCCTCATTCTCTAAGAGTTGAATCATTGCTCTTATCCTCTCTAATGCACTAATGGGCAACAGAATTCAAACAGTACCCTCAGTATAAAATACCACAATAGTTGATATCATATGTCAAAAATAGATAAATCTATTAACAAATCCTATAAGAATGAAAACATGCAATAAGCAAATAATTTTAATTTTAAATTTTAATTTTAAATGAATAGTAACCTGTCAAATACTATATGTTATAAAGATGTCTTGGCAAATCGTCATCATAATAACATATGATAAAGACAACAAGCAAACAAATAGGACATCCCCATATAGTAATTTAATGTGATTTAATACAGGTTAAGCACACATGACCAACCGATGAGTCTTACATTATAATAAACTAGGAGATCATTGGTAGGTGTATTACGAAATACCATAATACTATTCCCACAGGTTCATTACGTCATATCTTGAATTTAGACCATCAGGCACCCGAGTGCCTAAGGTAAAAATCCAAAAAGCTTCGCGTCTGGCTAGCAATTGGTCCAAATTTCCCCCCCTCACAGGTCTAGAAACTTTCTCAATAGCACACCATGTAAATCCTTTGAGGTTATTATCATGGTAGACTCCAAAGTGTTGTACTATTGGAGTCGTGGATCTCTTAGTAGAGAAAGAGGAAAGATGTTCCCTAATTCTAGAGTTCAGGTCTCTGGAGGTGAGTCCCACATATTGAATCTGGCACAATGTGCATTCAATCATATAGACTACCGATTCCGTTTTACAATTCATACAGGAATTGATTTTGTAGCTTTTCCTCGTTTTTGCACTCACAAATTCCTTTGTCACCTTGGCATAATCACAGGGCTTGCACTTCCTGTGACCGCATCTATACATCCCAGTATGTACCAACCATGATCCCCTCTCATCTTTGTCAGTTTTTAACAGGGTTGGCGAGAGAATAGAGCCCAATGTGGGGCTCTTCCTGTAGGCACATCTGAGCCCTTGTCGGACTGTATCAACCAATTTATCCTCTGCCTTCAATATTGGAAAATGTTTCCTAATAATCTCACATACCTGAGGATATTGGGTACTGTGTGTTGTAACAAAAGTAATTCCCTGTTTGGTTGTACTGTGCTTATCTTTAGTTTTCAGTAAGCTCTCTCTAGGTGTTACCTGTACAGATTCTCTTGCCCTTTTGATCACTTTTTTGGGATACTTTCTCTCTTTTAATCTCATCTCCAATCTTTCTGCCTCCTTGCAAAAGTCCTCATTGGAGGTACAGTTCCTTTTAATCCTGGTATATTCTCCTTTGGCAATGGCAAAGGGAACATGTCTGGGATGACAGCTTGTTCCTAAGAGTAAGGAATTCCCTGAAATGGATTTTCTGAAAATCCTGGAAAGTATTCTGCCATCTGAACTGCCCTCCAATGTAATATCCAGATAGTTAATAGAACTCTGACTCGCTTCAAAAGTGAAGCTTAGTCCAATATCATTATGATTAAGATAGTCAATGAATCCCTGAATGTCAGACTGATTACCCGACCAGATGAAAAGAAGATCATCTATGTATCTCCTATAAAAGGAGATACATTTCTTGTAAGGGTTTCTATCTCCAAAGATGTGGTAGAACTCCCACCAGCCCAAAAAAAGATTGGCAAAGGAGGGAGCAAATTTGGCCCCCATGGCGGTACCACATCTCTGGAGATAGAAAACATCCTCAAATTTGAAAAAATTGTGTGACAAAAGAAAAAGGGTGACCTTCAAAATGTACTTAATGAAGTCATCAGAGTAATCTGTATTGTATTCCAGAAAAAAGGCAATGGCCTCTATCCCTTTAGAGTGTGGAATACTGGAATAGAGCGACACTGCGTCCACTGTGAGCCAGATAGATTGTGGTGTCCATCTTACATTATCCATAACATTAAGGATATGTTTGGTATCCCTAATGTAAGAATGGAGAGTGACAACGAGGGGTTGAAGGATTGAGTCCAACCACTCTGACAGATTACCTAGAAGGGATTCCACACCACTCACTATAGGCCGTCCCTGGACACTTTCCAGGGATTTATGTGTCTTAGGTAAATGGTGGAACAACGGTATTTTCGGACAATCAACTAACAAATAGTCCATTGTTGCCTGATCTACAAAACCTTGTTCCAATCCATCATCCAAAAGATGTACTAATTTGGAACGAAAGTGAGTGGTGGGATCTCTTTGTAAAACTAAGTAATTATTCTCATTACATAGTTGTCTGTGGCCTTCATCTATGTATTGTTGTCGGTCCATGACCACAACCATTCCACCTTTATCAGAATTTTTGATCACCAGACTAAGGTCCTCTTTAAGAGAGGCCAAAGCACTCTTCTCAGCAAGAGACAAGTTAAATTTACTTGGGGGCTGATTGGCCTTAAGTTGTAAAAGATCTCTTTCGACCCTGTTGTAAAATGTTTCAATGACTGATCCCCTGTTCTGAATAGGGTAGAATTTAGATTTCTCCTTAAATTTGGGACCCATGTTGCGACTACCCGAGTTCCCCATTGATTCTATTTGCAGCTGTTGCAGTGTGACTGTGTCACATTTATATTCAAAATCAACTGGGTCCCCGGTATCAGTATCAACATGGGTAACTGGCACATCGGTATGATCAAGTGTACTCAATCCGTGAAAATATTTCTTCAAAGTTAAATTACGTGTTAATTTGTTAACATCCATAATAGTTCTAAATACATCAAAATCTATAGTGGGTGCAAAGTTTAAACCTTTATTCAAAACACTATATTGTGCAATACTAAGCTGTTTAGATGATAAATTAATGACATTGCCTACAATCTTGGAATCGATTATTTGTATTTGGTCTGTGGACGAGGTTCCCTCAATTGATACTTGTCTTGATTCTTCGTATATTGCACTTTGGGCTGTGTATTCTGTTTGTTCTGTTTCCCTCCCCCCGCTGATGCATCTAGGTCTTGGGGAAAAACCTGATTGATGGCTAGAGTGTCTGGTCTGTTTTGAAAATACATATTAGGTGCTAATTCTGTGTAGTTACCCTGTTTGGGTTTAACTGCTACTGTGTTGTGTTGTACATAGCCTTGATTAGTGCTCATTATACCTGTGTAAGCTGTTTGGGGAATATGTACAATATTAGGAGGGGCAGTATCTTCGAAATCTGGCCGTGTTTGTTCACTAATGATCTCACCCTCACTCGATCCCTCTGAATCACTACCAGAGAAGGTCACATTCTTTTTATTATTATTGCCACGATTTCTACTACGATTTCTATTGCCCCTCCTCCTACGGCCAAACCTAGGTTGATTTGCCCTAAAATTCCCCCTGGCACTTCTATTCCATATGTACACAGAATTGTTCGAATAGTCATATTTGTCCCTAATGTATTTGGTATGTTTTGTCTCCATGATCCCAGACCTCCCCTTGGCAACCAACTCTTTCAAAGTTTTATCAAATCTGGCAAAATCATTATGACTGCTCCTCCTATTCAATTCTATCTGTAATTCATTAATATCTGCTCTAATGTTATCCAACAACTTATTTTTATACTGTATAAGCAATTTCATAAGTCTCATAGAGCATTCAGATAGTACATTGTTCCAAGCATCTATAAAGTCTTTATCTTGTGCATCCACGTCAAAGGTCGGAAACTTGTATAGCCTTAATCCCCTCGGTATCATACTCAGACTCAAATATTTTTCTAATGTCCAGATATCCCACTGGGTTTTAGATTCTTTAAGTAACAATGTCTCCATTTGTTCAAACAAAGTGCTCAGTGCTAATACTCCTTTATCCTCAGAGAAAATCAATTCACAATCTGTAGGCAAAGTCGTACGTGCAGTTACAGGCATCAGTGAGTAAAAGGCCTGCTGTGTTTCCTCCATAACTGTGCTAACAAGTCTTATTAAAAGGCTGGACCAATATCACAAAACTGGGTGTAGGTATGTCCGGTAATACCCAAAAGAGATAAATGTAAAGTAAGGAAACCCAGAAAGTGATAGGCAGTCTATAATATATTAACAACAAAAAGGTATCAAATAAAGTGCAAGGTGCTAAATAGAAACTCTCAAGTTCCTTGGTATATCACTCATTTACTCGCTCCAGCGTGGACAATGGAGATCTCACTCACCCAATCCTATGGAGAAGGCGGGTATCGCCATTCACGGCTGCAAATTCAATCCGGACGCCTCTAAGGGGGCACGGCCCAATCTCGGCCAATGGAACACACTCTGGAACGAGGCAGAGATCCCTTGCTCCGCCTCAACTTATTCCAGATACTTGTTCCTCCGATAGAATGCAGTATCCCTCCGCCAGTGACGTAGCAAAAAACAGTTCCTGCTTGCAATAGGGAACTGCCAAATGTAGAACAGCACACAATGCAATCCTTTTTGAAGAGTATAAGCTCGTAATGCACAGCAGGAAACAGCCAAACTCCGGACAATAATAACTTGAAAAGAGGAAATGTGGGCTGTTTCCTTAAAATTAATTCCTTTATTTATTCAGATTAAAATCGGCAAACACTGCAAGGATAGGGTATGGTGTAGAAGGCGCAGCACAGTCTGGCTTACGTCTGGCTTCAAGTTTAACCAATACTAACAGCAATGTGCGGTTCTTACATTAGTGGGTTAACTTTACATACTGTTAGTATTGGTTAAACTTGAAGGCGTTGTTTTTCATGTGTGCGCCAATCACATTTGTTTTAACTAGTTTTAAACAGGTGTGGAGCACAGCACAGTAGGCTATGACTACGGATTTCATCCGAAACGCGTAAGCCAGACTGTGCTGCGCCTTCTACACCATACCCTATCCTTGCAGTGTTTGCCGATTTTAATCTGAATAAATAAAGGAATTAATTTTAAGGAAACAGCCCACATTTCCTCTTTTCAAGTTATTATTGTCCGGAGTTTGGCTGTTTCCTGCTGTGCATTACGAGCTTATACTCTTCAAAAAGGATTGCATTGTGTGCTGTTCTACATTTGGCAGTTCCCTATTGCAAGCAGGAACTGTTTTTTGCTACGTCACTGGCGGAGGGATACTGCATTCTATCGGAGGAACAAGTATCTGGAATAAGTTGAGGCGGAGCAAGGGATCTCTGCCTCGTTCCAGAGTGTGTTCCATTGGCCGAGATTGGGCCGTGCCCCCTTAGAGGCGTCCGGATTGAATTTGCAGCCGTGAATGGCGATACCCGCCTTCTCCATAGGATTGGGTGAGTGAGATCTCCATTGTCCACGCTGGAGCGAGTAAATGAGTGATATACCAAGGAACTTGAGAGTTTCTATTTAGCACCTTGCACTTTATTTGATACCTTTTTGTTGTTAATATATTATAGACTGCCTATCACTTTCTGGGTTTCCTTACTTTACATTTATCTCTTTTGGGTATTACCGGACATACCTACACCCAGTTTTGTGATATTGGTCCAGCCTTTTAATAAGACTTGTTAGCACAGTTATGGAGGAAACACAGCAGGCCTTTTACTCACTGATGCCTGTAACTGCACGTACGACTTTGCCTACAGATTGTGAATTGATTTTCTCTGAGGATAAAGGAGTATTAGCACTGAGCACTTTGTTTGAACAAATGGAGACATTGTTACTTAAAGAATCTAAAACCCAGTGGGATATCTGGACATTAGAAAAATATTTGAGTCTGAGTATGATACCGAGGGGATTAAGGCTATACAAGTTTCCGACCTTTGACGTGGATGCACAAGATAAAGACTTTATAGATGCTTGGAACAATGTACTATCTGAATGCTCTATGAGACTTATGAAATTGCTTATACAGTATAAAAATAAGTTGTTGGATAACATTAGAGCAGATATTAATGAATTACAGATAGAATTGAATAGGAGGAGCAGTCATAATGATTTTGCCAGATTTGATAAAACTTTGAAAGAGTTGGTTGCCAAGGGGAGGTCTGGGATCAT
Source organism: Bombina bombina (assembly GCF_027579735.1). Classification (NCBI taxonomy): domain Eukaryota; kingdom Metazoa; phylum Chordata; class Amphibia; order Anura; family Bombinatoridae; genus Bombina; species Bombina bombina. The sequence goes on along the minus strand of NC_069500.1, from coordinate 1,267,334,776 downwards.
GGAGACAAAACATACCAAATACATTAGGGACAAATATGACTATTCGAACAATTCTGTGTACATATGGAATAGAAGTGCCAGGGGGAATTTTAGGGCAAATCAACCTAGGTTTGGCCGTAGGAGGAGGGGCAATAGAAATCGTAGTAGAAATCGTGGCAATAATAATAAAAAGAATGTGACCTTCTCTGGTAGTGATTCAGAGGGATCGAGTGAGGGTGAGATCATTAGTGAACAAACACGGCCAGATTTCGAAGATACTGCCCCTCCTAATATTGTACATATTCCCCAAACAGCTTACACAGGTATAATGAGCACTAATCAAGGCTATGTACAACACAACACAGTAGCAGTTAAACCCAAACAGGGTAACTACACAGAATTAGCACCTAATATGTATTTTCAAAACAGACCAGACACTCTAGCCATCAATCAGGTTTTTCCCCAAGACCTAGATGCATCAGCGGGGGGAGGGAAACAGAACAAACAGAATACACAGCCCAAAGTGCAATATACGAAGAATCAAGACAAGTATCAATTGAGGGAACCTCGTCCACAGACCAAATACAAATAATCGATTCCAAGATTGTAGGCAATGTCATTAATTTATCATCTAAACAGCTTAGTATTGCACAATATAGTGTTTTGAATAAAGGTTTAAACTTTGCACCCACTATAGATTTTGATGTATTTAGAACTATTATGGATGTTAACAAATTAACACGTAATTTAACTTTGAAGAAATATTTTCACGGATTGAGTACACTTGATCATACCGATGTGCCAGTTACCCATGTTGATACTGATACCGGGGACCCAGTTGATTTTGAATATAAATGTGACACAGTCACACTGCAACAGCTGCAAATAGAATCAATGGGGAACTCGGGTAGTCGCAACATGGGTCCCAAATTTAAGGAGAAATCTAAATTCTACCCTATTCAGAACAGGGGATCAGTCATTGAAACATTTTACAACAGGGTCGAAAGAGATCTTTTACAACTTAAGGCCAATCAGCCCCCAAGTAAATTTAACTTGTCTCTTGCTGAGAAGAGTGCTTTGGCCTCTCTTAAAGAGGACCTTAGTCTGGTGATCAAAAATTCTGATAAAGGTGGAATGGTTGTGGTCATGGACCGACAACAATACATAGATGAAGGCCACAGACAACTATGTAATGAGAATAATTACTTAGTTTTACAAAGAGATCCCACCACTCACTTTCGTTCCAAATTAGTACATCTTTTGGATGATGGATTGGAACAAGGTTTTGTAGATCAGGCAACAATGGACTATTTGTTAGTTGATTGTCCGAAAATACCGTTGTTCCACCATTTACCTAAGACACATAAATCCCTGGAAAGTGTCCAGGGACGGCCTATAGTGAGTGGTGTGGAATCCCTTCTAGGTAATCTGTCAGAGTGGTTGGACTCAATCCTTCAACCCCTCGTTGTCACTCTCCATTCTTACATTAGGGATACCAAACATATCCTTAATGTTATGGATAATGTAAGATGGACACCACAATCTATCTGGCTCACAGTGGACGCAGTGTCGCTCTATTCCAGTATTCCACACTCTAAAGGGATAGAGGCCATTGCCTTTTTTCTGGAATACAATACAGATTACTCTGATGACTTCATTAAGTACATTTTGAAGGTCACCCTTTTTCTTTTGTCACACAATTTTTTCAAATTTGAGGATGTTTTCTATCTCCAGAGATGTGGTACCGCCATGGGGGCCAAATTTGCTCCCTCCTTTGCCAATCTTTTTTTGGGCTGGTGGGAGTTCTACCACATCTTTGGAGATAGAAACCCTTACAAGAAATGTATCTCCTTTTATAGGAGATACATAGATGATCTTCTTTTCATCTGGTCGGGTAATCAGTCTGACATTCAGGGATTCATTGACTATCTTAATCATAATGATATTGGACTAAGCTTCACTTTTGAAGCGAGTCAGAGTTCTATTAACTATCTGGATATTACATTGGAGGGCAGTTCAGATGGCAGAATACTTTCCAGGATTTTCAGAAAATCCATTTCAGGGAATTCCTTACTCTTAGGAACAAGCTGTCATCCCAGACATGTTCCCTTTGCCATTGCCAAAGGAGAATATACCAGGATTAAAAGGAACTGTACCTCCAATGAGGACTTTTGCAAGGAGGCAGAAAGATTGGAGATGAGATTAAAAGAGAGAAAGTATCCCAAAAAAGTGATCAAAAGGGCAAGAGAATCTGTACAGGTAACACCTAGAGAGAGCTTACTGAAAACTAAAGATAAGCACAGTACAACCAAACAGGGAATTACTTTTGTTACAACACACAGTACCCAATATCCTCAGGTATGTGAGATTATTAGGAAACATTTTCCAATATTGAAGGCAGAGGATAAATTGGTTGATACAGTCCGACAAGGGCTCAGATGTGCCTACAGGAAGAGCCCCACATTGGGCTCTATTCTCTCGCCAACCCTGTTAAAAACTGACAAAGATGAGAGGGGATCATGGTTGGTACATACTGGGATGTATAGATGCGGTCACAGGAAGTGCAAGCCCTGTGATTATGCCAAGGTGACAAAGGAATTTGTGAGTGCAAAAACGAGGAAAAGCTACAAAATCAATTCCTGTATGAATTGTAAAACGGAATCGGTAGTCTATATGATTGAATGCACATTGTGCCAGATTCAATATGTGGGACTCACCTCCAGAGACCTGAACTCTAGAATTAGGGAACATCTTTCCTCTTTCTCTACTAAGAGATCCACGACTCCAATAGTACAACACTTTGGAGTCTACCATGATAATAACCTCAAAGGATTTACATGGTGTGCTATTGAGAAAGTTTCTAGACCTGTGAGGGGGGGAAATTTGGACCAATTGCTAGCCAGACGCGAAGCTTTTTGGATTTTTACCTTAGGCACTCGGGTGCCTGATGGTCTAAATTCAAGATATGACGTAATGAACCTGTGGGAATAGTATTATGGTATTTCGTAATACACCTACCAATGATCTCCTAGTTTATTATAATGTAAGACTCATCGGTTGGTCATGTGTGCTTAACCTGTATTAAATCACATTAAATTACTATATGGGGATGTCCTATTTGTTTGCTTGTTGTCTTTATCATATGTTATTATGATGACGATTTGCCAAGACATCTTTATAACATATAGTATTTGACAGGTTACTATTCATTTAAAATTAAAATTTAAAATTAAAATTATTTGCTTATTGCATGTTTTCATTCTTATAGGATTTGTTAATAGATTTATCTATTTTTGACATATGATATCAACTATTGTGGTATTTTATACTGAGGGTACTGTTTGAATTCTGTTGCCCATTAGTGCATTAGAGAGGATAAGAGCAATGATTCAACTCTTAGAGAATGAGGATATATTAATAGAGTCTCCTATGCGCACTATTTGGGCAATAGAATTTCTAGTAATATATAATTGATCACTAACCCTTAATATTTGACATTTTGTCTGTAATGCATAACACTATGTTGGTTATTCACATAATTATCACAGTATGTATATTACGTTTGTATGGGCTCAGACAATGTATTGCAATGTGCGGTTCTTACATTAGTGGGTTAACTTTACATACTGTTAGTATTGGTTAAACTTGAAGGCGTTGTTTTTCATGTGTGCGCCAATCACATTTGTTTTAACTAGTTTTAAACAGGTGTGGAGCACAGCACAGTAGGCTATGACTACGGATTTCATCCGAAACGCGTAAGCCAGACTGTGCTGCGCCTTCTACACCATACCCTATCCTTGCAGTGTTTGCCGATTTTAATCTGAATAAATAAAGGAATTAATTTTAAGGAAACAGCCCACATTTCCTCTTTTCAAGTGTCTATATATGTGTACATATGTATGTATGCATTTATAATTGTATATATGTATTTCAGACATACTGTATATACATACACATATAAACACAAATACATATATATACAAGTACATTGGAGCCCTTTACAGTTAAGTAGATGAAAATATATAAAAGCATATTTATGTAATATTAATGTATATATATGTGTGTGTGTGTGTGTATAGATTTATATTGTACCAAAATATCATCAAATATACTGTATATAGAAACATGTATTTATGAATAAATAGAACATATTCTTCTATGTGAAGAACATTATAATGTGAAATATTCATATTTTCATGTCTGGTTAGCGCACTTGAGAATATCCATTTGGGTTAGCAAGAGTGGGGATTTAGTTTCATTTTCCACTTATTTTTCTTCATTGACTTCTATGGGGGAATAGGATATTGCATGCACAATATTTAAACCGATTTTTTTTCGTGCATCGGGTTAGCACGCAAGCAGTAATTTTTTACTTTCAATTCATAATATGAGCGCAACCTGACGTGCCCAAAAAGTTTACTTCTATCGCTGTTAATGCTCAAACTGGAGCATTAAATAGCGCTTTACTTGTAATCTGGCCTTTATCAAATAACAACTGCAAAACAGTTTATACTAATTTGGCTAACCTTGTTGTCTGTGGACTAAACCCTGATTGGCTCCTGCAAATAAGGCAAATGGTGGGTGGAGTTTGGCTACTGAAAACTAATTGCAGTAAAAAAGACGTAATTTGTTTTAAAAATGTTATGACTTTGTTGATATGTTATTCTACAGCAACACAACAGAAATGTCTTGTAATTACATGGTGTTTATTGTTCCTTTAACTGCATTCTTATATTAGGATTAAAATTCTCTAGAAGTCTCAATGCCATTCAAAATTGGTGATTTAAATTCAATGAATAATTTTGTTTATGGTAATATAGTCTCCAGGCAAGATGCAATAAACACAGTGCATGGGCTAAAAATAAACAATTTCTGTCTGTTTTGAGTGCATGTTTTTCTGTGCTTATACAGTTTATTCCCAATCACAGCTACTCCATAAAAAGATATTCCTAATATATTAGCTTCACTGGAATGTAAATAGCCAATCTGCTCTTTGTGTATTACTAGTACTTAAGGGGGTTAATTAGTCACCGCTACCTGTTACTAACATTCAATTCAAGGGGTTAGACAGTCACTACATATATTGGATAAAACAATTATTCTGCATCTTAATAATATTTAAGGTATTACACATTTACTGTTATTTCTGCTCTAATAGCATCTCAAGTTGTTAAACAACCCCTGCTTGTTGTATGTTACTAGCATCTAAGAGGTTAAACAGCTCCCGTTCTTTGTTTGTTACTAGAATTTAAATAAGTAAACAATCACCTTTCTCTGTTATAGCACTACGGAATTGGTTGGGGCTCTACAAATAACTTATAATAATAATATTGGCATGTAGAGGATTAAAACAAATTTTGTTTGGGTGATTTTAACCTAAAACACGTAAACAGTCACCACTCTTTTTGTGTTATGGCATTCAAAGAGATTAAATGGCCATTGTTCTTTAGATACTTCTAGAATTGTACAGCTTTAATGGTCACTGTTAAATTTGTGCTACTAGTATGAAAGTGGATAAAACAGTTGCTTCTCTCTGTATATTTTTGACTTTAAAGGATGTTATTCAATGCATTACCTTTGCTACAGATAGCCAAAAGGAACTAGAATCTCTAATCATTTGTAAATATATATATATATACATATATATATATATATATACTAGTCCTAAAGCCCGTTCACACGGGCCATTTTTTGCAGGGTACAGCAGTCCCACCCCTTGCGCTCTCTCCCTCCCCCTCTCTTTTGCTCTCTCTCTCTCCCCCCTCTCTTTTGCGCTTTCTCTCCCCCTCTCTTTTGAGATCTCTCTCTCCCCCCCTCTCTTTTGCGCTCTCTCTCCCCCCTCTTTTGTGCTCTCTCTCCCCCCCCTCTTTTGCGCTCTCTCTCTCCCCCTCTCTTTTGCTCTCTCTCTCTCCCCCTCTCTTTTGTGCTTTCTTTCCCCTCTCTTTTGAGCTCTCTCCCCCTCTCTTTTGAGCTCTCTCTCCCCCCTCTCTTTTGTGTTCTCTCTCCCCCCTCTCTTCTGCGCTCTCTCTCCCCCCCCTCTTTTGTGCTCTCTCTATCCCCCCTCTTTTGCGCTCTCTCTATCCCGCCTCTTTTGCGCTCTCTCCCCCCTCTTTTGCACTCTCTCTCTCCCCCCTCTTTTGCTCTCTCTCTCTCCCCCTCTCTTTTGCGCTCTCTATCCCCCTCTCTTTTGTGCTCTCTCTCTCACCCCTCTCTTTTGCGCTGTTTCTCACCCCTCTATTTTATGCTCTCTCCCCCCCTCTCTTTTGCGCTCTCTCTCTCCCCTATCTCTCTGCCCCTCTCTCTCCCCTCTATCTCTCTCTCCCCTCTATCTCTCTCTCTCTCTCCCCTCTCTCTCTCTCTCTCCCCCCCTCTCTCTCTCCCCCCCTCTCTCTTCCCTCTCTCTCTCCCCCCCCTCTCTCTTCCCTCTCTCTCTCTCCCCCTCTCTCTTCCCTCTCTCTCTCCCCTCTCTCTCCCCTCTCTCTCTCCCCTCTCTCTCTATCTCCCCCCTCTCTCTCCCCCTCTCTCTCTCTCTCTCTCTCTCCCTCCCTCCCCTCTCTCTTTCTCCCTCCCTCCCCTCTCTCTCTCTCCCTCCTCTCTCTCACTACCCCTCCCCTCTCTCTCTCCCTCCCCCTCTCTCTCTCACTCCCCCTCCCCTCTCTCACTCCCCCTCCCCCTCTCTCCCTCCCCTCTATCCTCTCTCTCTCCCTCCCCCTCCCCTCTCTCTCTCTCTCCTCCCCTCTCTCTCTCTCTCTCTCTCTCTCCTCCCCCTCTCTCTCTCCCCCCCTCCCCCTCTCTTTCTCTTCCCCCCTCTCTTTTGATCTCTGTCCCCTTTCTTTTGCTCTCCCTCCCCCTCTCTTTTGCTGTCTCTCTCCCTCTCTTTTGCTCCCTCTCTTGTGCTCTCTTTATCTCCCCTCTTGATCTCTCTCTCCCCTCTTGATCTCTCTCTCTCACCTTTCTTATCTTTTCCCTACCTTTCACTGGCCGTCTGGCCCCGCCCCTTTTATGCTCGACCATGCCCCCTTCACGACCCTCACGCTCGGCCACGCCCCTGGCCATGCTCAGCCACGCCCACTTCTGCTCGCACTGCAGAGACTTAGGGACTGTAAGGACAGGTGTGTTTGTCCTCGTGCTGTCTCTACTGCGCATGACAGCTTCGGACAAACACACTTGGCCTTTTATAGTATAGGATATGTCAGGTTAGCATCAGTCAGGTTGAGCATTTTACATGATGGAGGTTTTTTGAAAGAGATCATTGGCTGTACCCGTGGGCTCAAGTTTCTATCTTTGTCTTTTTTTTTTTTTTTTTGCATCCTTGCAATCCCTTTCTATAAGTTGCAATGCTTTGAGACAAGAAAATATACACTCTTTGAGCTGTTATGCAGTGTGCTTGGTGGCCCCCTGAATTAATTACACAGGTCAACAACTCCCCCTATTATTTTTTAGTTGCCAAGGATGTTTGAATGAAATAAGGATATTTGTGAGGTGCTGAATCAAAAAAATGACATCAGTTTTGCTGAATTTATTATAGTTTCTGAGATAATGGATACCCCTTAAATTCTGATTTTGCCCCAATAAGACCTGTGGCTGCTGACATATGCAGCAGGGTTGGTCTGTCTTTTTACTCTGTAACAATGTTTTTAATGTTATATTTAATCTAATCTTATCTTTAACATTGTTTTGCAAGTTTACCATTGCATATAATTTCATGTTCCACCAGAATCTTGAAATGTGTTTTATTGCACAATGGTAACAACTAAATTAATCTCTTCCAATTGCTCACTCAACAAAACTTAAAGAAGAATATGAAAATATTAAAATGATCTTGATGGTGCAGTGAACATCATTAATGAGCCAATGGTGGACAGAGAAAAAATCATTCTCCCACCACTCAATATCAAGCTTGGACTGATGAAGTAAAGGCCTTGGACCGAGATTTGTAAAGGCCTTGGACTGAGATGGTGATTGCTCCAAATACATTTGTAGATAATTTCTTGGACTGAGTTTTGAAAATCTAAAAGCAGGAATCTTTGATGGTTCTCAAATTCTAAACTCCACAATTTTGAATGTCACAAGATTTATGAATGATATTGAAGCTTTTTCCCGGTGCAGTTATGTCTTAGCTGTCAAGAACTAATTGGGTAACCACAAAGCAGACAATTGTGAAGAAAAAGGGAACTAATATGATCATAAAGGTACACTTTCTCCATTGCCAATTAGACAGATTTCCAGATAATCTTGGTGATTTTAGTGAAGAACAAGGTGATACAACGTTTTACCTCTGTGATTACCTTGTATCTAGGAACCTTCTTCCAGCCCCCTGATCACATGACTGTGACTGTTTATTATCTACTGTCTTAAATTTATCATTGTTTTGTGCTAGATCTTAAATATCCCCCTGTGCCTGAACACAGTGTTATCTATATGGCCCATGTGTACTTTCTGTCTCTGGTTTGAAAAGAGATTTAAAAAGCATGTGACAAGAGGCAGCCCTCAAAGGCTTAGAAATTAGCATATGAGCCTACCTATGTTTAGTTTAAACTAAGAATACCAAGAGAAAAAAGCAAATTTGAAGATAAAAGTAAATTGGAAAGTTGATTAAAATTAAAAGTCCTATCTGAATAATGAAAGTTTAATTTATACTAGACTATCCCTTTAAGGCAGGTGGAACAGACAAATGATGGATGACTACTGGTTGAGCCTTCAACTTGATTGTTCTGATGACCTACACAAAAGAAAAGCTTGCAAACAGCATTTTTCTATGTGATTATCTGAATCACCTTTTCGCTTTTATGTTATTGTACTAAATACAACGCAATTAGGTATATGTATGATTTGAGACAGTTTCCATGGGATTTGTGGGTGGGGTACGCTTGATTACTAATTTTTTTGCATTTTTTATGTTTTTCAAAGGTGCATCCATTATCTTTAAAATCATAGCCAATATAGAAAATCTGATGCCATATTCTGAATCAGAGACACAAAGTTACCCTAAAATGTAACTATTATCAGTGGCAATAAAATCAGTGTTGACCTGTGTTATTAATGGTCCCTCTATTGTTGATACATAAGTATTACAGATGGGCAAATCTATATTCCCCACTAAACAATTTTGACCGTTCTAGATTATTTTTGAGTGTTTGCTAAAAAATTAACATATATTAGATTTTGCAATTGAACATCAATTGAGTAACATTGGATTAAAATAAATAAATAAACGTGAAATTAACATTAGAAAGTTGGTTGTCAAAATTTTAATCTGTGAAAATCTACGTTTGCATGTTAATTCTGATATGTTAAATGTACATACAATGTTACACTCTTCTTATAGAAACATTCATTTGCTGAACAAATGTCAAGCTTAAAATGTATAATTATATTTTAATTAAAGGGACAATAAATACTAAATAAATTTCACTCACATCGCTCTAATGGTGCTGCCATTATGGAACCTAGATTACACTGCAGGTATATGAAGGAGAGTTGCTGCATATGTGTAAGTAGGTCAGACTTAAAATGTAGTGAAAGACAGATTTTAAAATTGGTGGCACTCATGACTAGAGGGATGTAGGGAATAATCTCAATACTATGCTTATAAAATGTATTTTGCGCTTAATGTCCCTTTAAGGAAAAAGGCCATTTGCCCATTCTTAATAGATGCCTACAATACTTGCTTCTAACATTGAATATTCTTTCTACAGTTCATTACAACACAGAAAAAATCACAGCTTACTGTAAATTGTCCTGATAAATACTGTTCTTTTCTCCTTTCTTTAAATCAGATGATGTTTTTTTCCACATTTAACCCTGCTTATTAGCATTTTTAATATACTTTAGGTACTGAGCATAATGTAACTCATTATGTAGAGAACTATAATAAATATGAAAAGAGAAATTATTACAGTTTACAATTGTAAATAGGCATAAGATTAAAGCTGGAAATACATTTAGCATTCAGTAAAATGTTTAGAAATACATAGATTTTCAATGCTGTAACTCTTTTTACAGAACAGTAGATGGTAGCAATATCACAAAATGCAAAAGAACAAATTATTCAGTGATTATAGAGCACTCTCATAGATTTAAAACAAATTGCCCTTTCAATTTAACCCTGACCGCTTGCCTATATTAAGATATGCATGCACTGGGAGCACAGTGCTATGTACTGAGAAAAATCGTTTTTATACTGATAATTATAACAATATTAAGCAACAGATGATGATTTTTTTTTTTGTCTACATAAAATGGTGCCATGCAGGGTTTGCTTTTAATGAAAAGTGAACTGAATTTGTTTACAAATTTGCAATCCATTCAAATATAAATGCCACTATCAAAATAATATACTCAGATTTAAATTAAAGTTTTAAATACATCTTTCAAAGATTAGACATGGAATATTTTAAACTGGATGCAGAGAAAAGAACTGAAATTCATTCCACTTGTATTAAAATTAATAAGGAGATGTTTTATGAATTAACGAGTTGTCCAGAGCAAATCAAATAATTATGCTGTTGAAAATGAAGCCTCATAAAGAATATTGTCATTATAGTGACCAAATTATACTGCATTCATCTTCACCTTTGTTCTTTAATAGTAATCTGAATTTAAATCATTCTTGGTACTTACAATCATAATGTCCTGTCACAAATATGCCATTCATATTTTTTTTTTTAAAATGAAGGTGACATAATAAATCAGCATGATAAAAAAACTATTTAGAAATGTTATGCATAAGCTAATACAGCATAAATTATTAAAAACATTATTATTATTATTTTTTTTTTATCATGACCCTAAATATCAAATAAAACAATTTGTCCCAAAGGGGCGATCCCTTGGGTTTTTAATGTAATGCTCAATTTATTTTTTTAAGAAATCGGTTTCCTCTGCAGTAATCTCTATGGACCTTTGGTAACAGATGCATTTTATTTTGTTCAAACTGTAAGTCAAAAAACAAGGCAAGCTAAATACTTTAGTCTATCACGAAAATCAGGTTTTAGAGTTTCTAATGAGACATTGCAGAATTCCCAGGACTCACTGTAGTTTTGGCCCAAATATCCCATACTGTGTAAAATCCTACTAGAAAGTTTTTTTTTTTTTACAGTTACAGTTGAGGGGTGAGAATACAAGTGTTCAAATTATAGACTTAAAATAAAAACCTAAACAATGTTCTGACTTTTCTTTCTGTCTCTTTTATTTATCCACTCCTTTCTATGACAATTTTTTTCTATAACATCTCTATTAATTCATCTGTGTCTCTATTCCTGTCTTTTATAGCAATAAATATAATAAATTCAAAAGAACTGAAAAAGACTTCTGTAGCTTTGGGTAATAGAAGTGAGTAGATATATCAAAAATACTTTATCAAGTATGCCTCTAAAAAGTCAGAATTGGTGATAATGAACAGCAATTAGGCAGAGGCGATGATCCTGGTGAGATTGACAACACCACAGAAAATAGCACTAGGAACAGATATCTAAAACATTTATCTTCTCTGACTTCATGTAGATGGTAACATTTTGAGGATGGAAGTGTATGGCACAATCCACTGCTTCAGAAAGGCTGATGTAAAAGAAATGTATGCTTCACACCAGAGAATTTTTTTTTTAGTATGACTTTTTAGTATGACTTGTTGGACATCAGGAACTTCTATAGCATCATGAAATGGAAAATTCAGCAGGAGACTCAGAGCACTAAATAGACAACCTGAAATGTAGAAGAATAGCTGAATCCAACAGAGTCATGGGTATGCAGAAATATTCTTTAATCCTAAGTAATACAAGTTGAAAGTAAACACATTCGCTTGAGCGCAATCTAATTTCACGCAAAACGGGTTAGCGAGACTGAAGACCTTATGTAAAGGCTAAGGGGCATATTTATCAATGTGCGAGTGGACATGATACAAAGTAGCGTATCATGTCCGCTGCACATAGATAAATGCCAACAGCATATGCTGTCGGCATTTATCGTTGCACCAGCAGTTCTTGTGAACTGTTGGTGCAATGCCGCCCCCTGCAGATTTGAGATTTGCAGATGGGCACTAGCAGGGAGTGTCAATCAACCTGATCGTATTCGATCAGGTTGATTTATGTCCGCCGCCTCAGAGCAGGTGGACAAGTTATGGAGCAGCAGTCTTTAGACCGCTGCTTCATAACTTCTGTTTCCGGTGAGCCTTCAGAGCCTACGGAGCTTGATAAATATGCCCCTAAGACTTAAAAAAAAATGTGCACTAAACGCAAAACAATACATTAAAATAAACAGTCACACTCAAATATACACACTATCTGATACAAAAATATTCATACATGTTTATATATTTTTTATAAGGGTTCAAACGGTTTATGGTACATGGCCATGTATTTGATTGCAAATGGCTATAATATATATATATATATATATATATATATACTGTATATATATAATTATATAATCACATAGTTCTGTAATAAACGATCACCTGAAAGAGTCCGATGCAAACTGAAGAACCGATGCGATGGAGAGTGGACGGGAACACCCCCCCTTATTTTGGCCAATAACCTGGCTGCTATGATGGGTGAAACTGCCAAGCATGCCCCAAACAGCAATAAGAGCAACAAACAGTCCGAAATGTAGTAGCGCTCTGGGCTAAGCACACAAATCTTGAAAGGCAATACATTCCCAAAGCAAAGGAGTTATAAAAGACATCCAAACTTTATTCCAAGGTAAAAAAGGATAACATCATACACATAGAATAGCCAGCAGTGACTACTACCAACAGGTAGCTGAGCAGATTCTCACACAGACGCGTTTCGTGCGCATGCGCACTTGTTCACTGCTTACCTGAGGATCAGCTCAGACACCTTTTAAAGGCTGTTCCGTAAATTGAATTCTTGTCATTACTGCCTGATTGGTTGGTGGCAGAAACATAAACACACCTTTATCAGTCAGAGCTATTCAAAACACATAGTCAGATAAATAGAATACAAGAAAAGTTTTGCAAATATATGTATACTCAACATATATCCAAATAGTCTGATGTACATTAATCCGTACTTACCAATTCAAAATATATCTGGAAAATATACATAGTTTATATTAGATTAAATGTGCTCTATGTAATATGCAGAAAAGCATTAGTGGATAAATAACCACTCTCTTATATGAACCCTCTATTACCATTATTATTAGTTTGAATAGATTGCCTGTCAGTTACAGTAGATAAACAGTTCAGAGGGCACTCTCTAGGGAATACTATTTCAGACACATACATCTAAATCTCTCCTTATATTAAGACCATCTGGGTCACTAGTTTGGAGAGTGAACATCCAAAAAAATCTCCCTTTTATTGAGCAATATTTCTCTATTGCCACCTCTTTTCCATTTAGTTATATGGTCTATACCTTGAATTCTGAGAGATGAAACATTCAAATGATGTGCCTGTTTAAAGTGTCTAGATACTGGATTGTCTGTCTCGGTATCTTCAATTGATCTCAAGTGTTGAAGGAATCTATCTTTAAGGGATCTTTTGGTTTTACCTGTATATTGAATTTTGCACAAATCGCAGGTAAGTAAGTAAACCACATGAGTGGTGGCATAGTTAATAAAACACTTGATATCATATTCCTTTCTGGTAGTATGGGACACAAATTTATCTCCCTCTGTGACAAAGCCACAAGTTTAGCAGATTGGTCTTCTGTACCAGAAAAAACTTTTTTCTGTGTTAACCAGCATATATTTTTATGGGCTTCATATCTGAGGGAGATAGATGGTTAGCTAGAGTTTTACCTCTTTTGGGGATAAAGTCACAGCCTGATTTCATTATTTCCCTAATGATAGGGTCAGAATAGAGAATTGATAAAGATTCTCTAACTATGTTGCAAACTTTATTATATTCTGCACTGTATGAGTCAGTAAAAACTCATTTGCTCTCAACTACAGATTAATGTACATCAGAATATTTGGATATATGTTGAGTATACATATATTTGTGAAACTTTTCTTGTATTCTATTTATCTGACTATGTGATTTGAATAGCTCTGACTCATAGCGGTGTGTTTATGTTGGTGCCACCAACCAATCAGGCAGTACTGACAAGAATTCAATTAACAGAACAGCCTTTAAAAGGTGTCTGAGCTGATCTTCAGTCAAGCAGTGAACAAGTGTGCATGGGCATGAAACGCATCTGCTTGAGGATCTGCTCAGCTACCTGATGGTAGTAGTTACTGCTGGCTATTCTACGTGTATGATTTTATCCTTTTTTACCTTGGAATAAAGTTTGGATGTCTTTTATAACGCCTTTGCTTTGGGAATTTATTGCCTTTCAAGATTTGTGTGCCTAACCCAGAACGCTACTACATTTCGGACTGTTTGTTGCTCTTATTGCTGTTTGGGGCATGCTTGGCAGTTTCACCCATCGTAGCAGCCAGGTTATTGGCTGAAATAAGGGGGGGGTGTCCCCACCCACTCTCCATCACATTGGTTATTCAGTTTGCATCGGACTCTTTCAGGTGAGCGCTTATTACAGCACTATGTGATTATTGTCACGTTTTTCTGCTGCAGCTGTATCATAGCAGCCCATAGTAAAAGACTATAATGTATTATAAGTGAATTTCTAAGTGAACACAAGTGAATAAATTGATGTGTAAATGGAACGTTGATCTATTATTCACAATACATCTGCATATTCCGGCTGAAGACGAGGTGGGTTCTCTTTACACACATATTATCTTAAAAAAGGTTTATGTTACCCAAACCTACACTATAGCGAGCATACATTTTATGTTTTTTCACCAACTAAAGCACATTTTGCTGTTTTTGTGGCAATGCATTTGCTTGCACAAGAGAAGATGGAGGAATCATATGTACTAAGCGAGTTTAAGGATAACACTACTGATTTTTACGATGATATTGTGTATACCTTGGACAGTCTGTTTTTTTGAGATGGATGCCTTAAGAAAAAAGATATTAAGTTGGATCTAGACATCAAATCTTTTTTGCTCTATAAACATGAAAAACGCATCCCAAGAGGACTACGTATAAGGAAATTCACATCTTTTATTGTATCCGATACAAATTTCATAGAAAAGTGGAACACCGTATTAGATACATGTTCATTTGCACTTATTGATTTACTAATTAACTACAAGAAACAGCAAAGGAGAGATCTGTTAACAGAGCTGAAGGATACACAAACAAAACTTAAAAATTATCAACATGACCCTGACTTCAAAAAGTATGATATGCAATTTGAATCTAAGATGAATACATTTAAAAGGGAACTGTGGCAATTCAAATCAAGGAAAATGTGTCGTGATAAGAGAGATTATGACTCAAAGCAAGTATACAAGTGGATCCAAGAGGACAACTCAAGAAGTGGGTACAAACGTAATTCAAAGAATAAAAATAAAGAATCATTGTGGAAAATGAACAAAAAGGGGAAAACTGTAACTTTCTCAGATACAGAATATGAGTGTGATTCCTCGGATGGTGACGTATGTGATGAAGGAGCAACTGCAGTAGTACTACAACAAGAAGATGACATCCAATATCCAGACATCCCCACTTCACAGTCAAAAAACGAGCAGCAACGGACAGTATATACAGGCAGAAAAAAACACATAGAGGAAGAAGAGGGGAATGTAAAAAGTCCAGAGAAAAACCCAAAAGTAGCACAGAGGTCATATGTAACCAGGTCACAGAAAGTGATAAAGAAATATGCATAACTAAATATGTGATGTGCAGAAGACCTATCTGCAAAACTTGTGGCTTTTGTCTCAGAGGGAGATAAATTTGTGTCCCATACTACCAGAAAGGAATATGATATCAAGTTTTTTATTAACTGTGCCACCACTCATGTGTTCTACTTACTTACCTGCGATTTGTGCAAAATTCAATATACAGGTAAAACCAAAAGATCCTCTGGTACCTAGACACTTTAAACAGGCACATAATTTGAATGTTTCATCTCTCAAAA
Organism: Bombina bombina; assembly: GCF_027579735.1. NCBI lineage: Eukaryota > Metazoa > Chordata > Amphibia > Anura > Bombinatoridae > Bombina > Bombina bombina. Next base: position 1,267,318,847 of record NC_069500.1, on the reverse strand, counting down.
TTCAAGGTATAGACCATATAACTAAATGGAAAAGAGATAGCAAAATAGAAAAATGTTGCTCAATAAAAGGGAGATTTTTTGGATATTCACTATCCAAACTAGTGACCCAGATGGTCTTAATATAAGGAGAGATTTAGATGTATTTGTCTGAAATAGTATTCCCTAGAGAGTGCACTCTGAACTGTTTACCTACTGTAACCAACAGGCGATCTATGCAAACTAATAATAATGGTAATAGAGGGTTCACAAAAGAGAGTGGTTATTTATCTACTAACGCTTTTCTGCATATTATATAGAGCACATTTAATCTAATATAAACTATGTATATTTCCTTGATATATTTTGAATTAATAAGTACGGATTAATGTACATCAGAATATTTGGATATATGTTGAGTATACATATATTTGCGAAACTTTTCTTGTTTTCTATTTATCTGACTATGTGTTTTGAATAGCTCTGACTCATAAAGGTGTGTTTATGTTTCTGCCACCAACCAATCAGGCAGTAATGACAAGAATTCAATTAACAGAACAGCCTTTAAAAGGTATCTGAGCTGATCCTCAGGTAAGCAGTGAACAATTGTGCATGCGCACGAAACGCGTCTGTGTGAGAATCTGCTCAGCTATCTGATGGTAGTAGTCACTGCTGGCTATTCTACGTGTATGGTTTTATCCTTTTTTACCTTGGAATAAAGTTTGGATGTCTTTTATAACTCCTTTGCTTTGGGAATGTATTGCCTTTCAAGATTTGTGTGCCTAGCCCGGAGCGCTACTACATTTTGGACTATATATACATATATATATATAATATATATTTATTAAACACCGCATTAGACTTACAGCATGAAAAACTTGAAGCACATTATGCATATTTTACATTTCAATTTTCTTCAGATAGAAAAAAATGTTCTTTTCATTTTTTAATATATGTGGGTTTAATATGGTGTTGAGTTAGTGAGAGAGAGATAGGTGTTAGCTTTCTTTTTAGAGTGTGCTGCATTGAAGTCTTAGGGGAGACTAAGTTAATGGGGTCACAATATCTGAAGTCTTCAAGCTAACACATGTCGGGTTTCAAACATGCACAACATTTTAATTTCAACTTGTAATACGAGTGCTAACCCGTTCAGAAATTTTGTCTCTGGCGCTGTGTTAGCACTCCAGCGATAAATAGTGATAAAATGAAATGCTTTAATTCATTAGAGCATGTAATTTTATCACTAGCAACATGGCAAAGCTATATGTGTAAGCCAAGCAAAGAGACTGATATAGTACAGGAAAGTTTGTGAAAAGCACAGAAAGGGCAGAAAGAGGCTGTACCCATGGCAGGCTCTATCCCATTGGGTTGGCTATTAAGCACCATCCATCCATCCCCAGTTGAGCTCCTCTCTTATTAAAATATAAATCTATACATATATATATATATAAATATATATATATGAATATATATATATATATATATATATAGGTATATATGCATAAATATATATATATATATATATATATATATATATATATATATATATATATATATATAAAGAGAGAGAGAGAGAGAGAGAGAGAAGAAAAAACTGAACAATATCCTTAAACTTGCATTTGTGTCATATGCAAGCCTAGAGGGATAAAATAGTATATTAAATGACTTCCTTCTGTTCAAGGTGTGTTATCTCTTCAAAGGTTGTACAGGTATAGTGACATGTATATGGAAAAATATATGTGTTCCGATAGCACCTGTTTACCTTATGTATTTTCAACACCAGGAGCATTTATACTTGTATAGAATAGTCCCACAATGTGTACATGTCGGGTTTCAAACATGCACAACATTTTAATTTCAACTTGTAATACGAGTGCTAACCCGTTCAGAAATTTTGTCTCTGGCGCTGTGTTAGCACTCCAGCGATAAATAGTGATAAAATGAAATGCTTTAATTCATTAGAGCATGTAATTTTATCACTAGCAACATGGCAAAGCTATATGTTTAAGCCAAGCAAAGAGACTGATATAGTACAGGAAAGTTTGTGAAAAGCACAGAAAGGGCAGAAAGAGGCTGTACCCATGGCAGGCTCTATCCCATTGGGTTGGCTATTAAGCACCATCCATCCATCCCCAGTTGAGCTCCTCTCTTATTAAAATATAAATCTATACATATATATATATATATATATATATATATATAAATATATATATGAATATATATATATATATATATATATATAGGTATATATGCATAAATATATATATATATATATATATATATATATATATATATATATATATATATATATATATATATATATATAAAGAGAGAGAGAGAGAGAGAGAGAGAGAAGAAAAAACTGAACAATATCCTTAAACTTGCATTTGTGTCATATGCAAGCCTAGAGGGATAAAATAGTATATTAGATGACTTCCTTCTGTTCAAGGTGTGTTATCTCTTCAAAGGTTGTACAGGTATAGTGACATGTATATGGAAAAATATATGTGTTCCAATAGCACCTGTTTACCTTATGTATTTTCAACACCAGGAGCATTTATACTTGTATAGAATAGTCCCACAATGTGTATATGTAGCAAAGTGGTCTGTAGTTTGATATAGGAAGTTCAAATATACAAAAAGATTAACAAAACACTCACTCACCCTTCTTCTTATAATGCAGGGGCTGAGTTTCCCTCTTTCAGCAGTACCAGCGCTTAGAATGCTGTGAATCACAAGCATGCAATTGTTGGGAGGTTGTTCCTCCGGTGGTATAAACACGGTGTTGGGCGTCCGGTGAGAGGGAGTGTAAATGGAGCTGCTGGGAGCGGTATAGTGCCAGGACAAACCGCAAAACAATGATACAATCAGATGCTTCCACACAGGTGGAAAATCCAGCAGGAAATGGACAGAGAGAGTAAAGTTAAAAAATTACATTTATTAATGATTGTTTAAAATATACTGTGAGTGGTCGCAGAAAATCAAAAGCAATATCACAGCCTTAAGCACGTCAGCCTAGTAGCTCAATATCGTACACTCCAACATGTTTCGTGCTGTAGCAGCACTTCGTCAGTCCCATTTGGAGTGCTTTTATACTACTTTTACATTTCGGCCTGTGTATATTATGTGCATACTTGAAACACTCATTTGGGTTTGTGCTTAATCATGGAATGATCATCTACATATGGGAGGAACTGTTCTCTTTTGACTGAGATACAGCATTACCGGTTTCCCATATACACAGCTCGTGAATCACAGGCTACTGCTAAGTGTGTTTTACATTTCTCATATGTTTGAGGATTTTTAATGTGAGTGGCCAACTGGCCACTTGTCTGTTTTAATATATCTTTTCATTTAAATAAACAGTGTTACACTATGGGCTTGATGATATATTGTTCGCCAGCTCAAACCTTATTTTCTCGCTGACACTCGCCAGGCTGCCCCGGTGCAATGATCGTAAAAAAGGGGCAGTCCCTGCGAGTTGCGAGATGGCTCCTATTAAAAGTAATGGAGCTCGCTGGATAGGGAAACTTCGCTCCTTAGTGTGAAGTTAGCAGAGAGCAGGGGGAGCACTTTAAAATTAAAATCCTGCAGCCAATATAACTCACATTACGCTGCTTTCTGCTTATAGCATCTTACATTCGCCTATATGTTCGTATGCATTTGTTTTTCTATTGGGGTTATAAGTGTTCGTATTGTTTTGACAAAAGCTCGCCACCTTTTAGTTGGCGAGAAAAAACTGTGATATCTGCAGTGCGAAAATCTTTATAGAATTACGCTGGGATTAGTGAGACATTTTCATATACGCCCATGGAACGCCCATGTTCAGCCCATTTTACATAAACACAACAATTACACTTTACATTTTGTATTTATAAATTCAAATTTCTGTTTGATTTTTGCACATTCAGTGTACTACAATTACAATTTACGCTGTGAATATTTAATTTGATTTATTCCTGTGTAAATTAGATACTAATTTTACGTTTTTGTTAACATACGATTTTTGGTGAAGAATTTTGTTACGATTTTTGATGCACCTTAACAATACAATTTTTCCCTGCTTATTTTTGTGTGAATGATTCAAATATTTGTTTTGTATAATGTTTAAAATACGAATTTTGTTGCGCACATTTCATATGAAAATGCAGTATACGCCCCTTAGCGAGACACCCTGTTTTCAGGGTAAAAAATGGCTTTAGATCATTTCACAAGGGAAATAGAAGGACTGGCGAGCATTCTTTAATAATCTCACCAGCCCAGAGAGCTTTCAATCATCGAGCCCTATGTATTTTTTTTTCTTCTGCTTCTTATTCTGCATAAATCTGCTGGATCTTTGGAGAAAATTTACCACCAGTCTTCAATCTGGATCTCAACTCCATACTCTGAGAGGAGAAGAATAAAAGACAAAGCCAAGTACACTTTGCCACGGCAGATCTTTGGAAGTTTCCCACTTACAGAGGCGGCAACTTACCTCATATGATTGAGGTTTGTTCTAGTAAGTGTAATACCTACCGGATATCCAAGTGTGATAAACCTATTAATTATTATCTCTTATATATATTTTGAATGGACTTTCTCAATATTGGTTTCTTAACAAAAATCTTTCCAATTTCACTTTATATGATTTTGATTAAGGAGTGATTATTATATGTGGTTTAAATACTAATCCCTACCACAGACTTTGTAGAATATTACATATACAAACACATCTATACTGATTATCCAAAACAGTGAATCATGGGATCTGATCCTTGTCTAGCGCTTTTCTCATCCCTCTCCTTCATATATATATATATATATATATATATATATATATATATATATATATATATATATATAATGAAAATAACATTTTCCTGTATGTGAAGAACATTGTAATGTAAAATAATAATAACTCCTGTCGGATATAGCACTGTGGGTTTAATATGGTGTTGGGTTCTCATGCGAGCTGTAAGTGTTAGTTTTTTTTTTAAAAAAAAAAGTGCATTGAAGTTTATGGAGAGAACAAGTTAATGCGTTGCGATATCCGGAGTCCTTTAGTTATTGTGCTTTGGGTTTCACAGATGCGCAAAAAAATTACCTTCAACTTGTAATACGAGTGCTAACTCGTGTGCGCAAAACTTTATTTCTGTCGGTGTTAGTGCTCGAGCGTGTGCTTGTTTTTGGTGCCAATGGAGGCCTGTTTATGATGTAGTTTTGTCTAATTCTTTGCTCTTTTGTTGATCTTATTTCCTGGGTGCACCTCTTCTGAGATTTCTGGTTACTGAATGTTTGCTGTTTTTGACTGCTGTTCTATGGTATTATTATTATTATTATTATTATTATTATTATCGGTTATTTGTAGAGTGCCAACAGATTCCCCAGTGCTATAAACAAAGGCAGAGTACAACAAAACAATTATAGGGATCAAATGGGTAGAGGGCCCTGCTAAGAGTCACACTGTTGCAGTCAGCTCTTAAGAAGGTGATCTACAAACAGCTGCATTCTTAGGAATACATGCTAAGGGGGTTCAGGGGATAGCAATGGAAGAGAGAAACTGGTAAAAAGAAAGGTTATTATTGGTTGTATGTATCCATGAACAGTAGTGTTTTTAAGCTTTCAAAACTAGGGGAGAGTCTTGTGGAGCGAGGCAGAGAGTTCCAAAAGATGGGAGCCAATCCGGAGAAGTCCTGTAAATGGGAGTGTGAGGAGGTAACAAGAGAGGAGGAGAGTAGGAGGTCATGGGCAGAGGGAAGGGGATCGGAGGGAGAGTATCTGGAGACAAGGGCCTCTAGTTATCAAGCCGTCAACCGCAAATACGCTGGAATTCCACAGCATATTTGTGGCGAGGCTGATTCGCCTTAGTTATCAAGCCCTACAGCCCGGCAAAAGTAGAATATAGTGACGTAACCTATGATCCGCCGGACTCAGTCCGATACAGATCGATGGTTATGTCACTACAGTTGTTCCGAATGCATGTTCGGCACAATCTGACTACTTTTGGTAGTTATCAAACTACTACAAGGTACGCTCGCCACTATTCCGGGCCAGCGTACCTGGATTTCAATCCGCCGCCCTGGAAGCGGTGGATCCCATAGGAATCAATGGGAGTCTGAGAGCAGCGAGAGCTCATGTTCGCTGCTGCCCAATATCCCATTGATTCCTATGGTAGATGCCTGCACCTAACACCTTAACATGTACCCCGAGTCTAAACACCCCTAATCTGTCCCCCCTACAATGCCGCCACCTACTTTATACATATTAACCCCTAAACCGCCACTCCCGGACCCCGCCCCAACTAAATAACTTACTAACCCCTAAACCGCCGCTCCTGGACCCCGCCGCCACCTGCATAATACCTATTAACCCCTAATCTGCCGCCCCCTATACCGCCGCCACCTATATTCAATGTATTAACCCCTATCCTGCCCCCCCATACCGCCGGCACTATATTAAACTTATTAACCCCTAAACCTAAGTCTAACCCTAACCCTAACACCCCCTAACTTTAATATTATTTTAATAAATCTAAATAAAGATTACTATTATTAACTAAATTATTCCTATTGAAAAATAAATACTTACCTGTAAAATGAACCCTAAGATAGCTACAATATAACTAATAATTATATTGTAGCTATTTTAGGATTTATTTTTATTTTACAGGCAACTTTGTATTTATTTTAACTAGGTAGAATAGTTATTAAATAGTTATTAACTATTTAATAGCTACCTAGCTAAAATACTTACAAAATTACCTGTAAAATAAAATATAAATAAAATAAATTAACTACAATTACCTAAAATTAAATACAATTAAATAAACTAAACTATAGTACGAAAACAAACAAACACTAAATTACAGAAAATAAAAAAAGAATTACAAGATGTTTAAACTAATTACACCTAATCTAAGACCCCTAATAAAATAATAAAGCTCCCCAAAATAAAAAATGCCCTACCCTATTCTAAATTACAAAGTAATCAGCTCTTTTACCAGCCCTTAGATTTATTAAAACAATATTAAAGTTAGGGGGTTGTTAGTGTTAGACTTAGGTTTAGGGGTTAATAAGTTTAATATAGGTGGCGGCGGGGTCCGGGAGCAGCGGTTTAGGGGTTAAACATTTAATCTAGTTGCGGCGGGGTCCGGGAGCGGCGGTATAGGGGTTAATGAGTTTAATGTAGGTGGCGGCGGTGTAGTGGGGGCAGGATAGGGGTTAATAAATGTAATGTAGGTGGCGGTGGGCTCCGGGTGCGGCGGTTTAGGGCTTAAACAATTTATTTAGTTGCGGCGTGGGTCCGGGATCCGCAGGATAGGGGTTAATAACTTTAATATAGGTGGCGGCGGTATAGGGGGCAGAAGATTAGGGGTTAATAGGTATAATGTAGGTGGTGGCGGTGGTCCGGGAGCGGCGGTTTAGGGGTTAATAAGTTTATTACAGTTGCGGCAGGGTCCAGGAGCGGCGGTTTAGGGGGTAATAACTTTATTTAGGTGCGGGGGGCTCCGGGAGCGGCGGTTTAGGGGGTAAAACAGTGTAGTTTAGTGTGGGTGCTTAGTGACAGGGTAGCAAGAAAGCTGCGAAGAAGCCGATGAGCAGCGAGATCGATGACTGTCAGTTAACAACAGTCCGCTGCTCATCGCTCCGTACTTGGTGCGCGGCTTCTTGACAACTTTCTTGATAACTTTGGCGAACATATTCAGGTCAGCGGCAGCGATGGTAGGCGAGCGTATTAGGGCGGCGAATGCAGGAAACTAGACTGCTTCATACATAGAGGCCATGGTCTGAGATATAGGGGGGAGCAGTGCAGTTGAGGGCTTTGTATGTCAGAGTGAGAATTTTGTGTTTAATCCTAGAGGCAAGATGAAGCCAGTGAAGGGAATGGCAGAGAGGGGCAGCAGATGAACAGCGACATGTAAGGAAGATGAGCCTGGCAGAGGCATTCATTATGGATTGTAAAGGAGCTAGGCGGAAGCTGGGGAGACCAGAGAGGACAGAGTTGCAGTAATCTTAGCAGGAAAGGATGAGAGAGTGGATTAAACTCTTAGTTGTGTCTTGTGTAAGGAAATGTCTAATTTTAGAGATGTCTTTAAGGTGGAAGCAGCAGGCTTTAGCCAAGGACTGAATGTGAGGAGTGAAAGAAAGATCTGAGTCATATGTGACCCCCGAGACATCGGGCATGTGAGGTAGGGGTAATGATGGAGTTTTCGACAGTTATAGAGATATTGGGGGTAGAGATTTTGGAAGAAGGGGGAAAATAAGGAGCTCAGTTTTGGAGACATTTAGCTTGAGGTAGTGAGAGGACATCCAGAAAGAGATGTGAGAAAGACCGTTAGTGACATGGGTTAGCAAGAAAGGAGATAGGTCTGGTGCAGAGAAGTAGATTTGGGTGTCGTTGGCATACAAATGATATTGGAAACTGTGGGACTTTATTAAGGAACCTAGTGATGTCGTGTAGATTGAGAAGAGTAGGGGACTGAGGACAGAGCCTTGCGGTACCCCGACAGAAAGTGGTGATGGTGCAGAGGAGGTCCCAGAGAAGGCTACACTAAAAGTACGGTTTGACATGTAGGAAGAGAACCACAAGAGGTTTGTGTATTCCTGCATCTAACCTTTAGCTCCTCTGACTCTGATTCTGGTTTGTGATTTGGCACCTCTGCAGTCCTGTTGGCTTTAACCTTTGGCTTGCTTACAACTTCTCTATTGGATTTTGTGTTACAAGTCCTACCTTGTAATTTAAGTTATTGCAGGTCACTTCCTTTCCAGTTGGTTGAGATAGTGTATATTTGCCTGCTACTCAGCTACTGGGACCATTCCTGGACTGGTATTAACCTCATGGATTGACAACTTGTAAATGTTTTATCTTGGTCTAACTTCTAAAAACGTTTTTATTATAAATGTTTTTTCCAAACATAAACCCTAATTAGTGATGAAACATAGCTATAAAATCAATATGTGCAGCTATAAAGGCATTAAAGAAAAAGCTTTTTTTCCTACATTTGAAAAAATCCAAAATAATAATATTCTAATTTTGCTTTGTGAAAATAGGGTAGGAGTTAATTCCTTTAAATATTTTTGCATGTAATATATATTTTACTAATAAATTTACTGCAATCTACTTTAATAAAGTATTATCCAACAACAAAAGAAAAGAAGCCAATATAAGCAAATAAACCCTACTGAATTAAATCAACAATGTATTTAATCATTGAACATTTAAATGACATTACTTACACAATATATAATCAAAATAGATAAATACCAAAACACCAGTTGTCTGATACTTTACTCATTTACTACACTTTCAAATCATAAAACATCTGAAACTTGGACAGCTTTTAAAAACATCCTTAAACAGTTTGTAGCAGTATTTGGGGCATATTCATCAAGCTCTGTATGGAGCTTGATGCCCCGTGTTTCTGGTGAGCCTGAAGACTCGCCGGAAACAGCAGTTATGAAGCAGCGGTCACAAAAACCGCTGCTCCATAACCTGTCCGTCTGCTCTGAGCAGGTGGACAGACATTGCCGGAAATCAACCCGATCGAGTACGATCGGGTTGATTGACACCCCCCTGCTGGCGGCCCATTGGCCGCGAGTCTGCAGGGGGCGGCGTTGCACCAGCAGCTCTTGTGAGCTGCTGGTGCAATGCTGAATACAGCGAGCGTATTGCTCGCCATATTCAGCGAGGTCTGGCGGACCTGATCCGCACTGTCGGATCAGGTCCGCCAGACTTTCTTAAATGGGGGCCTTTGTCTTTACAAAATGAACAGAATTGAGCAAACAGATAAAAACAAAAATTACTGAGAAATCAAACCTGTAAAACATTGATCAATAACCATGTATATGTGTACTAACACTATACGGATATATACAATCCTTTTTTATTTATTTACCTATCTTGGAAATGAAAACAATATATGTCAGGCAAACAAAATACATGCCACATTTTTTTTATTTTATTTGTTTTTCTACCTTAGGTTATAGCATGATTTAAACCACTAAATTGGTTAAATTAGTTAATAGATATTGGACGGAGGCATAAAGTATTTCAATAATAAGTTGCTACTCTACATACTTAAAGGAGCACTGAATCCAATTTTTTTTCTTTCGTGATTCAGATAGAGCATGCAATTTTAAGCAACTTTCTAATTTACTCCTATTATCAATTTTTCTTCGTTCTCTTGCTATCTTTATTTGAAAAAGAAGGCATCTAAGCTATTTTTGGTTCAGAACCTTGGACAACACTTGTTTATTGGTCGGTTAAATTAATCCACCAATCAGCAAGAACAAAAGTCCTGAAGTCTAGCAGTTGATTGCAAAAATATTTAGCATTATTAAGAAATATTGGTAGATATTGAAGTAGTGTCACCCTGGTGTAGATGCTTTTCAAACTTTAGTACAATGTAAATAGTTGCATTCCTAAAATCTTTGCAACAACTTTATTTTACATAATTAAAACCACTACAGAAGGATGATTTGATGCATCTCACGTGTTTTGTGCTGCAAACAACGCTTAACCATGCTTTTCAAACTCCTGCTTTAAAAGCATATATGAGATATGTGAATGTCAGAGATAAGTTGGTATACATAGGGACTCAGTAATCAACAAAAAAATATGGGTTATAATACAACTAAGAATAAGGGGTATTATCCATGTTTGAGTTGCTCTTACTGTAATAATATTATCATAGGAGACCATTTTTTTATATCCACAGACTGGTCAAAGGGTTGTTATTCAGAGATTATTTACATGTAATACCAGCTATGTGGTTTATTTGTTTAAATGTCTTTGCGGGGGTTAAATATATAGAAGAGACTAAACAAACGGTGAGAGATAGAATTATCCAGTATAAGTCATCTATTAGATAGGAGGATTGTGAGGCACTGGTGGCTCATAATTTTTTTTATCTGCTGGGCATTCTCTCAACTAAGATTTGAAATAATTGAGCATATCCCAGCTTTGAGATGTGGAGTTGTATATTCTTCCCATTCTGTAATAAAAGTGTGTTTGGCAATGCAGTTTATTCAGTTCTGATACATTCATCTGTTCTACTTGTTCAAGGAGAATCTACAGGAGCTTCTACAGCATGCACACAAGTAATAGAGGTGGAATATTATTGTTTTTGATGCTGAACATTCTTCCTTAAAGTGTATGGAAATGTTCTGTTACTACCAATTTACAAAGTTTACAATATTAAAGGAAACTAGACCATAGTGTTTAAGATGTGTTTTATTAATTTTATGCTTGTTCATTGTGTTCATATACACTTGGGGAAAATATTTTAGATTTTTCAGTGATATCATTATTCAACTATAGCACAGGTTAAGTAGCCAAGTGCAATGCACACAGTTAATTAGGTAATTGCCAAACACTTATTAATAGATCCCAACAGCATCACAATCTATAATGACGGGAAAATCTATTTGCTGATATGAAACACATAGTGCTCCACAATTTTTACTGGCATTATTAAAAGTTATGTTTTGTATGCAATAAAAAAGAAAAAAACATATCATTTTTACTGGAGTTTTAATGTATTGATTCTTGGAATTTTGTGCAGTCTTTTGCAGACCCAGACAACTGTTACCCCTAAAGTATAAAACAAAACAATAGATAAATACAGGAATCAGTTCATATAACAGTCCTTTCTGTGTCCTAAGAAATATTGACGTGTTTTAAAAAATAAATAACTCAACAGCACTTAAATGTGGTGGATCAATAAGCATACAAAGGTGTGAATAAAACTCTAGAGACACAGTTCATGAAAATATTAATTCAGTTCTTATTTTAAGATCTGATAAATTAAGACTTAGACAAAACTAATCAACATCAAAAAGTATCACAGATATTTTTTGTGCATCCAAATCTTAATTGCCTACACTTACTGTGGATTTAACATTATAGCTAAGATCTTGGATTTCCAATAACATATTAGTTGCATTAATGTTATCTTGTACTCTTAGAATAATATGGATGAAATGTTCTAGAAAATCAAGCAACTTCTATATTGACAGCAAAAAAACCTTATAATGGAGAACTACTGTTAGTGAAGGGTGTGCTATCAAAGGGTTCCATTTACCAAGCAAAGATTGTTGCTTTGGAGGCCAATCGTTTCAGGTTAAGTAGCAGTGGTCTTATGTTTTATACATATGCAATATCAGTGAGGGCTCTTTTCTTATGACTGCATACATAACTCTTTGGGACACCCTGGATAATGCATATCCTTTTCGGAACTGTTTTTTTAAAAAACATTAAAAAACTTCACTATTTGACCTCTGGTTTAGTGCACCTTTGAGTTAGCGCTTGTGCAATAGCCAACATTTTTTCAGCACACCTCCATAGAAGTTATGTTATATTATGTGTGGGATTCACCATGGCCACACTATACGACATCCAGATATTAGCACCCTAGGCTTTCTCTTAAGTGCTACCATTTTACTTTCAACTTGCAATATAGAAGTAAAAATGGAAGAACTATGGATTTCCCTCTAGGGATGTTAGAGCAGCATAGCACTAACATTTTTATGCTCCACTTGTAATGTAGGCCTAAGTGTATTTTTGAAGAACTACTTGCTGGTTGGTGTAGGAGGTCTCTGTTTTCAGTAATTTTGTATCTATTTATTTATTTGATATGTGCTGTTACAAATGTTCTAATACTATTTTCACACGGCAAACAGGATTTTTATGATTTGAAGGTGCACATTTGGTGTAAAAATGCAAAGTTTAATATAACTGGTATTTTCTGTATATTTATAATATTATTATAATTTAATATTATTTTGATAATATATTTTAAAGATAGTTTCAAGTTAATCTATTTCAATATTAAAATGTATGTTGAATTCGCTGACTTTTTAACAAAGTGCTTATTTATATCATTCTCATCTTTTGTTATTGGTTTATTAAATTCTTTCCCAGCAAAACGTAAGAAAACTAAATGTTTGAAAGATAAAATCTCTTCTACTGATTTAAAAATAAGTATAGTAAATAGGCATAAAAAGATGAATATAATGCCTTGTATGATAGTTTGAAAATATAGTATTATTTCTGAATGTTTTAATTTGTTCACATTTTTTCATCTTATACAAATAGAGCATTGACCTGTTTTATTATTTTTTGGGTGGGTGGTTCTGATTACTTGAATAAAACAGATTACTATATTATGATTATGTTAAATTATTTTAAAATGATTACAACTAAAAGATTGAAGAATAAAACAAACAAACAAACAAAACAAATAGACCTACTTTGCCTACTTTATTATAAAATTACTGGGTTTAATGATCTGTTTCTAGAGGAAGAAAGTTGGTCAACAAACTGAAAAATGCAGCACATAAGAAATATATTAACTATTATGAAGTTATAAAGTAGATAGCTGTTAATGATCAATATGTAGCCTGGATAATAAATCCAATACACTGCAATGAAGCCTAGAGGGGAAGGGGAATTGCAAGAAGCAAAGTAAATTCCCTATAAGAAAAATGTGTATTATTATTATTATTATTATTATACTTTATTTATGAAGCACCAACATATTCCGCAGCGCTGTCCATGGATACAATTCATTTAAATAAAACAATGATATAAAAACTTGAGACAGGACAAATTTTACAAACGCATACAGGAGGAATTGAGGGCCCTATTACTGTACTTAAGAAAAATGAGCTTATTCTGAAAGGATGAATGGTTGAATGGAGTTGATTGCTTATCTACATTGCCAGTTGTAAACGTACTTGTGAAGCAAATATTGTATATTCAACTAATAACTACAAGGTCATCATAAATGTTGGAAGAAGGATGCAAAGACATGATTAAAAGGTACAAAAATTCCTTTTTGATCAAAAACCTGTCATATGACATGAAATCAAATAGTGTCTGGTACATTCATTTGTGATTTATTGGAATATTCAGTTTCTAGTTACTCCTTGGAAAAAAATGATTGTAAAAGGAAAAAAATTCTAAGAGCCCCAGACTATTCATAAGTTCTTTGTTTGGTCCAATTTACTTTATAAGAAAGACATCTTTTTGACAGACTGTTTATTTACAGAATATCTATTCTCTTGTATACAAGAACAAATAATCTTGGTAAGTATGTGTGTTCATGAACCATCACATAAAAACACTGTCAAATGTTATAAAACTATCTGCACACCATATTTTATGTACATTTTATTTTATTCACACTTTCTAGCTGAAAACTATGCTTGTCTTTCCTTTCTTTGCTTTTTTATTTATTTTTTAATGCTAGATATATATGTATATATTTTGTAAAATACATTTATAAGATATATATATATATATTCTGAATGTTCTCAGTTGCACTTAACAAAATCTAAAATTATGAGGCTAGAGGTTAGGCTGATGACTTATGGAATTTCACTTGTTTCTATGGTGAGGGGCGCAGGGGGCATTCAATTAATAATATGTCTTGCCTGAGGATTCTAACTGCTAATAGAAAGCCACTGAAAATGTATAATGGGAATGAATTATGGTAAAATAAAAGGATATATTTTAAAATGGATAGCTTTTCTAAGAAAATCATCTGTGTTTGGGAATAGGATGAGGATATAATTATCTGCAGGCAATTGCCCAACACCTGGTGAATATTGCTTAATTAACTTCTTTTATCCTCTTCCCGATATGAAGAATTTAAAACTTGCTGTTTTGCTTATTCCTATGTTTTTTTTGTGAGGTATGGAGAGAGCCTGTGTATAAATATTAATGTTTCAGCATTGCAGTGCTCAATTACATCCTGAATGCTTTTAGATATTTACCTATAGTTCAAAGGAGTGTTTCAAAATCAAGGTTGACAGAGAGAAAGGATTTTTTTGTAGCTTCTGAGTACAAATGTTCGCTTGGTTGAAACATTTTCCAATTGTCTTGACAATATACTGTATTTCTGCCTTGACACAAATGCAGGGACAGCAAAAAATATCATTGAATCAACCCTGCATAAAAATAATTGAACACAAATCACAAGAAAAAAAACTACAGTTTCTCTTGTGGACTCATTTAAATAATTTCAGTAAAAAGTATAAAAAGAAACTGAAATTGATTAATTATTGATTGTGTTCTTAAGAAACTAAGTGGAACAGTGATTTTATTTGCATTTATGATAAAAAAAAAATTCAGATATGTTGCACTTTCAACTCGGAGAAAGTGACTTTTGTTTAGATTCATTATTGTATACAATTTGGTATTCAGTAATCATACATTGATTTTGCTTATCTGTAAATGTCATTGCTCATTATTATTTACCTAGTTGCAAATTAATTATTATGTGTCATAGACAGTTCAGTGTTTCATCTGTGGAAACCAAGAATGCTATTTGTTTTACTCTAGTTATTCTGTAAAGCTTTACTTTACTAATAAACTCACAGCAGATTTATTAATCCATCAAATATGGATGTTGCCTTTCTAAGTTAAATTCTTTGCATTCCTGCTGGGCTTCTAAGTAGCAAACATTGTAGATGATGGACATTATAGTTGCCGTGTTCTGTACAGCAGGGACGCCTTCTACAAGAGCATTAAATATTCATGAATACAGAATGTGCAATTTTATAGTGTGTTGAAAGAGTTTGCATGAACATGTATTGTTTATTATTAATATCATGCTTTCTTGTGTTCCTAGCCTTTCGGGATGACTTTACTGTACAAAAAAATAAATAAATTTGTGGTAAAATCTTGATAAACAAGCAATAGAATGCGGCCTTGTTTGGCTATTTTTTTTCTATACTTTAGCTTCCATTGGACTGTAGTAGCATGATGATCAAACCAAATGAGGCCCATAATACAAGTGGGGCACTAATGATAGCTCTGCAATGATATCAATATCACTGGACCATGCTAAAATTGATGCACAACTTGATATTACAAGCTCATGGTAAAACAGATTTACCAGAGATGGTTATGGTGTCCAATATCGATCTAGCACACCCATTACTTCCAATGGATATCTCAACTTTTCTAAATATGACTGATATAACAAGTTGACAAATTTGGGTTGCACTCGAGTGAAGCCCAAAAAGCGCTAGAAGAATTAGCGTGATCTGAAACCTGAAGTAAAGTGTAAAGGTAAAAACAAACACATGTAAAACATATTAAAATTAAGTTTTACACTCAGATAAAAACATTTTTTAATTGAATATTACCAAAAGCATTTAAAAGGGTCAAAAAAGGAAATGGTATATGTCAGGGTATTTAACTGGGGAGAGCTACAAAGTATATTTTTGTCTTAATATCTGTAATATTTGTATTTTTGTATGGATAAATCTGTATACATGTCTATATATGTTCAATTATGTATTTATATGTGTAAATATGTTTGTTCACACATACATACAGTATATACACATATATATACACATATATAGACATGAATTTAATACACCTATATACATAGACATACTGTATATATACTATATATATATATATATATATATATATATATATATATATATATAATGATTTTTTTAATTGCCACATCATAAATCCCTGTTTTCACTTAGAAGAAAATGTTCTTTTAATTGTAATTTTTATATATATATACTGTATATGTATATATATATATATATATATATATATATATATATATATATATATATATATATACAGGGAGTGCAGAATTATTAGGCAAATGAGTATTTTGACCACATCATCCTCTTTATGCATGTTGTCTTACTCCAAGCTGTATAGGCTCGAAAGCCTACTACCAATTAAGCATATTAGGTGATGTGCATCTCTGTAATGAGAAGGGGTGTGGTCTAATGACATCAACACCCTATATCAGGTGTGCATAATTATTAGGCAACGTCCTTTCCTTTGGCAAAATGGGTCAAAAGAAGGACTTGACAGGCTCAGAAAAGTAAAAAATAGTGAGATATCTTGCAGAGGGATGCAGCACTCTTAAAATTGCAAAGCTTCTGAAGCGTGATCATCGAACAATCAAGCGTTTCATTCAAAATAGTCAACAGGGTCGCAAGAAGTGTGTGGAAAAACCAAGGCGCAAAATAACTGCCCATGAACTGAGAAAAGTCAAGCGTGCAGCTGCCAAGATGCCACTTGCCACCAGTTTGGCCATATTTCAGAGCTGCAACATCACTGGAGTGCCCAAAAGCACAAGGTGTGCAATACTCAGAGACATGGCCAAGGTAAGAAAGGCTGAAAGACGACCACCACTGAACAAGACACACAAGCTGAAACGTCAAGACTGGGCCAAGAAATATCTCAAGACTGATTTTTCTAAGGTTTTATGGACTGATGAAATGAGAGTGAGTCTTGATGGGCCAGATGGATGGGCCCGTGGCTGGATTGGTAAAGGGCAGAGAGCTCCAGTCCGACTCAGACGCCAGCAAGGTGGAGGTGGAGTACTGGTTTGGGCTGGTATCATCATAGATGAGCTTGTGGGGCCTTTTCGGGTTGAGGATGGAGTCAAGCTCAACTCCCAGTCCTACTGCCAGTTTCTGGAAGACACCTTCTTCAAGCAGTGGTACAGGAAGAAGTCTGCATCCTTCAAGAAAAACATGATTTTCATGCAGGACAATGCTCCATCACACGCGTCCAAGTACTCCACAGCGTGGCTGGCAAGAAAGGGTATAAAAGAAGAAAATCTAATGACATGGCCTCCTTGTTCACCTGATCTGAACCCCATTGAGAACCTGTGGTCCATCATCAAATGTAAGATTTACAAGGAGGGAAAACAGTACACCTCTCTGAACAGTGTCTGGGAGGCTGTGGTTGCTGCTGCACGCAATGTTGATGGTGAACAGATCAAAACACTGACAGAATCCATGGATGACAGGCTTTTGAGTGTCCTTGCAAAGAAAGGTGGCTATATTGGTCACTGATTTGTTTTTGTTTTGTTTTTGAATGTCAGAAATGTATATTTGTGAATGTTGAAATGTTATATTGGTTTCACTGGTAAAAATAAATAATTGAAATGGGTATATATTTGTTTTTTGTTAAGTTGCCTAATAATTATGCACAGTAATAGTCACCTGCACACACAGATATCCCCCTAAAATAGCTATAACTAAAAACAAACTAAAAACTACTTCCAAAACTATTCAGCTTTGATATTAATGAGTTTTTTGGGTTCATTGAGAACATGGTTGTTGTTCAATAATAAAATTAATCCTCAAAAATACAACTTGCCTAATAATTCTGCACTCCCTGTATATATATATATATATATATATATATATATATATATATATATATATATACTTCAAAAAGAGAAGAGGCACACTAAGGTCTTAATAAACATAATTTTATTTCTTCTTAAGCAAATTTTCAGTCAATATTCAGTCCTCACCGAGACCTTTTTCAAGACTGTTTTCATGTAGACATTCAAAGGATATGTTCACCACTGAACATATCCTTTGAATGTCTACATGAAAACAGTCTTGAAAAAGGTCTCTGTGAGGACCGAAACGTTGACTGACAATTTGCTTAAGAAGAAATAAAATTATGTTTATTAAGATCTGAGTGTGCCTCTTCTCATTTTGAAGTTTCCATCTACCTACCATAGAGAGCACCCAGTCATTTCACCATATCAGGGAGTGCTGGGAACCCAGAAATACATATATATATATATATATATATATATATATATATATATACTGTATCTATATATATATATATATGTATGTATATTTTCACATAGATATATGGGTATACATACATATTTTAAAAACAATTATATATACTGTATATATATATATATATAAAGAATATTTTATTCTATGTGAAGAACATAGGAATTTAAAATATTCCTATCAGCTTTAGCACAGTTGCAGCCCAGATTTTTTTATTTAACAGGGCAAGCATGATCATTGGATGTGATCTATTTGACTTCATATTCAAAACAAAACCAAACATTTTAAAAACATTATTTATGTTTAATTTCAAATAACAAAATGATTTTACGCTTCTTAAATGGACATAGTAAAAAAATATAAGAATGTCTGGTACATGCAAAAGGCTATCCTGTGGATAAATAAGGCCTTTTGGCTCTAATCTGTCATTTATGGGCGTTAAACACACAGTAATGTAGAGTTGATAGTCTTAAAATAACATGCTTTATCAAATTAACATGTACTTTTTCAACTATTATGCCCCTAAAGTTTAAAATTGTATATTTCAATCAAATGAAGTTAAAGCATTCCTTTCAGTTAAACCTGCCTTTGGACTTTCATAATATATGATTTCTTTGACTTTTTTAATGACTTGACTCTTTTTCTGTTTACCTTTTTAAAGATGTCTCTTTTACTGTCTCCATTATCTTTCTCACTTTTTGTTTCTGAATAAAATATCTTTATCTTAATTTTATGGTGTCCTCTTTATGGTGATTACCCAGTCCTTTTTTTAGTTTACTTCAATTTCTATAAAGTCGAAGAGTGGCAGATTTAGCTGTTCAACATCAAATGGTTGCAGAGCCAAATGGCCCTGGAAGCATTTGACTGTTATATGAGCTGGACTAAAACCTCATTATCCTTACAAATTGGAGACACTTACTGCTAATGTTCTCCCATTATCTTTTCTTTTTTTTTCAAAATGTTTTCATCTGCTTGGATACTGTCACCTTGGTTACATGCATCTTCCTAATTCATGTTCAGTATTTACTTTCTAAATATGAAATAATATACTCATTTTTTTTATAACTTATAAACAATATCTATGCCTTTTTGCTTTTCTAACAAGGTAACTATTAATTAGCAGTAAAATCATTATATATATATATATATATATATATATATATTATTATTATTTCACCTAGGTCTTCCAAAATGCTGTTGCTTGTCTAAACCATTCAGTTGACTTATAGCATTCTGGAAACCTAGACTACAGGATTAGTTTTTGGTCTCACTAGGGATCATGCCACAAGCACATTTGCAAGAGCTGTTTAAAGCCCCTTAAATAGTATGTATATGGAAGAACAGATTGTTATAGCATAAAGAAATGGGTACGTTTCAGTTTACTTAACACAGTTAAGAGGAGACATCTATTTAGATGTTAGGCAAGTAAATGTCTTGCTACATTGTTGACTGATATTTAGGTATTTAGTCAAGTAAATGTAATGTAGTCTCCGGCATCTTATTTTCTTTATGTGATATTGTAAAAGATCTCAAATTATTCTCTTAAAATGTTCACTCTCAACTCCTAACAATCTTTTATATTTTACCTTACCTTAACCTAAACTCTAAACTAGCTCTTTCCTTATATAACAACTACAATTTCAATAACTTACATGTGCTCTTCCAGTCATTCAAATAAATTACCATAATCATATCTTGACTACTATCTATTATAAAGAATTATAAATCTGTCTGCCCTATTTCTGTATTAAATTACTTTTCTTATTCTAAAAAAGTAAAATAATAAATTTAGTAAAAAGGGAGCCATGCAAGGTCTGACACGATTGGTTTGGAGGTATTGGGCCATGAAGATAAAAACTTCCTGACTCTTATGTTATGTTGTCTTGAAGATATATAGCAGCATTTATGAAGCTGCAGACAGACATGGTTAGCAAGCAGGGTGATCCTGTTTCCTGCACAAACATATTTTAAGAGCAGGGGATGCCAATCACCCTGGTTGTATCAATGTGAATTTGCACCAGAAACTTCTGAGGTTGCACACAGGTTAAGAGGCTGCAGTCTTATGGTCTCAGGTATTTTACCTTTGATTTCAGGTTTGCATGAGCGAGGCTGCACCACAAGGACTTCTAAATCTGCATTTGTTGTATCATAAAATGAGGCATAAATTCAAAATGTACATATATATCTTCATTTTCCATCTCATTTTCTGTTTACAAGTTAAATAGAGTGGCTTGCACTATTCATAATCCTCAACCCATACACCACTGAAATAAGATTGCATTGCATTAGCTACACTAATCACTTCCTCTTATGAAAAACAAAATAATAATACAAACTAACCTTATGTTTTACTTGAAACTTGGGCATCAGCTGGAAGAAAAGGTATGTTCTATTCATATTGTAGAATGACATGTTCTAATAACACTTAAAAGAAAGGGAAAACTTTGTTACCTTAATATTTATACTTTGAGGCGGAGCATAAAGAAATGTTATGTGATAGAAACCAGCATCTGTATATAGGGATTTTATGAAGTTGAACAGCGAATACATTTACCTAAACTTCGAATACAGAAAATCAACATTATTTAAAGCTAGAAGGCGGCAGTAAGCATAATTAACATAACCCTTTGTTACAGAAAAGTTGTTTTTATTTAATTCAAATAGAGATAAAGGAAAAAGGAAGAATGCCTGGTACATGCAAAAGGCTATCTTGAGGATTAATAAAGCCTTCACTTTACGTAATAATTTTTACAGACTAGATAGGGCCTTTGGCTCTTATCTGTCATTAAAATCTATGTTATTTATTGTTGTAAGCATGAGTCTTTGCACTTACCCTTCAATTACAGTAGCTAGATTAATAGTAGAAAAATACAATATATAAAGGCAGTGTAAATGCTTTGGTGTTATATATAGTTTAATAAGAATAAGCAACAGTTTGTAATGCATTTTATTGGACCAATGTACTTATTGAGCAAAATGTTTCATTGAGAAAGTCTTCAAGGCCTCACAGGTCTCTTCTCTTTAGATGTATGGAAAACTGTGAAAGGGCTGTTTAAAAGCATAGCCTGTAAATAAAAAGGCATTCTTGTGTCTGTAGAAAAATGGATAAACATAGTTGAGACATTAACCTTTGCTTTCAAGGATGCTCCTATAGGATATAGTTGAAAAATCACAAGAACCATATTAATAAGTGTTATGGTTGAAATGGGAAAGGTTACAAAAAGACTGCCAACTAGGTATCTTTGTTTCTGTATTATATGGGTTCTTACCTTGTGTAATAAAGCTTTAGTATTGATTTAAACATGTTTTTTTTAGAGTTGAAAATACTAATTCCTTTTTACATTGACCTCTTAATGATGTTCACAGTAAAGTACGCAGTTTTGTTCACAATAATTCTTTAGAAATTCTCACATGGAGACAGGGAAATCCACAGAAAAAGAGATGACTGTACAGGATACAGCAAGACTTTTGTGCCAAGAGGAGCACCATGCATGCTCCCTAAATAGCCATGCTTTCATTTATTTCACACAGCAATGGAATACAGGAGGACTATAATACTTCTTACACACTGTTTATTTCAGCAAAAAGAATTGTCATGATTAAGTACTACTACCCTGAGTCTGTGTTGTGGTCGTTAGGAAGAGTGAGAAAAAGCTTTATGCTATAAAGAAATGAGGACCAAAGGAGTGGAAGGACCTCTAGATTAGCAAATGAGAGGTGGAAGCCACAGAAGAGGGTGGAGGAGGGACAGAGCAGATAGAGAGGGCTAATTCTTTATTAGAAGCATAAGGGCAGAAGTCTAAGAAGCTCATAGAAGACCAAGGAGGAGCAGTATATACCTGTGTCCAGAAAGCACAGCACTTGTAGGCACATTATTTTGTACCCTAGCTTTTTGGTAAAGCTAAAGATATGGTAGGAGATAAAGGAGGCAATACTTTCCTTCCTTTTGGCAAAAACATGTCAATCAAGAGTACTGGCACCATGATGCAAATAAGGCAATGGAGGAGAAGATGTTCCTGAAGAAAAGTCACGGTTTGAGACTTTGGGGCATATTTATCAAGCTCCATAACTTTTCCGCCTGCTCTGAGGCCGCGGACAGAAATCAACCTCATCGAATACGATCAGGTTGATTGACACCACCTGCTAGCAGCCGATTGGAAACAAAACTGCAGGGGGAGGCATTGCACCAGCAGTTCACAAGAACTGCTGGTGCAATGATAAATGCTGACAGCGTATGCAGTCTGCATTTATCGATGTGCAACAGAAATGATACGATACTTCGTATCATGTCCGCTTGCACATTGATAAATTAGCCCCCAAGCAGTAAGGATCTTCTTTAACAGATGGTCTTACAAAAAAAAGTTTTTATTAATGGCTATAATGCATTTATTTGAAAATTAACATTCTGTTATGAGACAACATATTGAAAATGTTACTCTACAATTAAAAATGCCTTTATAAATAACTAGTCGATAAGACTGCCCAGATGGCAGTCTACTTATTTTTTAAACTACAGATGTAGAAACAACGTATTTTGTAACTCTTCTTTTATATAAAAATTTAAGCTACAGGTGTAGCAGTACTATAAACCTAACATTTCTTAACCTATATTTCCGCCTTCTCCAAAAAATCGCAATTAACACTAAAATTAATAACCACTTAACCGTCAACCACCCACATCGCAATACACCTAATTACCTTATTAACCCCTAAACCGCAAAACCCCCACATCGCAAAAAACCTATTTACCCTATTAACCCCTAAACCGCAAAATGCCTACATCGCAAAAATCTATTTACACTATTAACCCCTAAACCGCAAAACCCCTACATCACAATAAACCTATTTACCCTATTAAACCCTAAACCGCAAAACCCCTACATTGCAATAAACCTATTTACCCTATTAACCCCTAAACCGCAAAACCCCTACATCCCAATAAACCTATTTAACTTATTAACCCCTAAACCGCAAAACCCCTAAATCACAATAAACCTATTTACCCTATTAACCCCTAAACCGCAAAACCCCAACATCGCAATAAACCTATCTACCCTATTAACCCCTAAACAGCAAAACCCCTACATCGCAATAAACCTATTTACCCTATTAACCCCTAAACCTCAAAAACCCTACATCACAATAAACCTATTTACCCTATTAAACCCTAAACCGCAAAACCCCATACATCGCTATAAACCTATTTAACTTATTAACCCTTTAAACCGCCAAAACCCACAATGCAAATAACTATTTAAATAACTAAGTACAGTACACTAACCTAACAACCCCTAACCTAACACCCCCTAACCTAACAACCCCTAACCTAACACCCCATTAAATAAACCCAAATTACCTAAACTAATACATTCTAAAGTTACAAAAAAAAATAAGTTTACAAAAATAAAAAAAGCTAACATTACAGAAAATAAAAAAATCAAATTACCAAATTTAACAAAGTAAAACCTAATCCCTATTAAAATAAAAAAGACCCCCCCAAAATAAAAGCACCCCCTACTCTAATAGTGAACTACCAGTGGCCCTTAAAAGGGCTTTTTGATGGGCATTGCCCCAAGATAATCAGCTCTTTTACAAAAAATATACAAAGTCCCACCTAACATTAAACCCCCCCACCCCCCAAAATAAAAGAACCTAACACTAAAAAAACTAAACTACCCATAGCCATGAAAATGGCATTTGTTTGGGCCCATCCCTAATCTAAATAAAACAAATCCCCCCAAAAAACCCTTAAAAAATCCTAAATCTAACCCCCAGGTTGGTACTGTTCCTGAAGTCTGGCGGAGAAGGTCCTGTTCCAGGCGGTGAAGTCTTCTTCCAAGCGCAACCTCTTCTTCTTCCAGGAACATCCTGCGAGGAGCGGAGCTGAAGACTGCAGAGCTGAAGACCGCAGAGCTGAAGACCAGCGACTTTGGAACTGAAGACCGGGTTCCAGGGTCACTGGTCTTCAGCTCAGCGGTCTTCAGCTCTGCGGTCTTCAGTCTTGAGCTCTGCTCCGCACAGGATGTTCCTGGAAGAAGAAGAGGGTGTGTTTGGAAGAAAACGTCACCGCCTGGAACAGTACCTTCTCCGCCGGACTTCAGGAACCATGAGTACCAACCGGGGGTTAGACTTAGGATTTTTTAAGGGTTTTTTGGGAGGATTTTTTTTATTTAGATTAGGGATGGGCAGAAAAAGAGCTAAATCTCCTTTTAAGGGCAATGTCCAAACAAATGACATTTTCAGTGCAATGGGTAGTTAAGATTTTTTAGTGTTAGGTTCTTTTATTTTGGGGGGTGGGGGGGTTTAATGTTAGGTGGGACTTTGTATATTTTTTGTAAAAGAGCTGATTATCTTGGGGCAATGCCCTGCAAAAAGCCCTTTTAAGGGCTACTGGTAGTTTATTATTAGAGTAGGGGGTGTTTTTATTTTGCGGGGGTCTTTTTTATTTTCATAGGGATTAGGTTTCATTTTGTTAAATTTGGTAATTTGATTTTTTTATTTTCTGTAATGTTAGCTTTTTTTATTTTTTGTAAACTTAGTTTATTTTTATTTTTAGAATGTATTTGTTTAGTTAATTTGGGTTTATTTAATGGGGTGTTAGGTTAGGGGTTGATAGCAGGGATAGGCAAGGTGTCCGTACATGGACACTGGTGTCCTAGACTAGCCCTTGCAGTGTCCGCCAAAACCTTAGTATATATTTTCTTTCTGATTAAATATTAGAAATAAAAAAAAAATGCAGTGTGAATAAAGTTAGTGGCTTGTCAAGAGACTGCTAGTGATATTGGATGATAAGTTATGGAATAAATAAAGCCTGAGTGAAATATTGGATGTGTATCTGCATCTGTATAATAACACCCAGCTCTATACAAAGACACACAGTAGTGACACTGGCACATGTGTATAGTCAGACAAGGGCTGGTTATAGGGTCAGTGGTATCTTCATCAGTATAATAACACCCAGCGCTATATAATGACACAGTAGTGACACTGGCTCATGGGTATAGCCAGAGGAGGGCTGGTTATAGAATCAGTGGTATCTGCATCAGTATAATAACATCCATTGCTATATGACACAGTAGTGACACTGGCACATGGGTATAGCCAGAGGAGGGCTGGTTATAGAATCAGTGGTATCTGCATCAGTATAATAACACCCAGCACTATATAATGACACAGTAGTGACACTGGCTCATGGTTATAGCCAGAGGAGGGCTGGTTTTAGACTCAGTGATATCTGCATCAGTATAATAACACCCAGCGCTATAAAATAATGTTTTTAATTTCAAATGTACCTTGGTGTCCTTCACTAAGGTCTGTACTTTGGAAAATGTCCACCACAGCCTTTGTCTGTGCCTATCCCTGGTTGTTAGGTTAGGGGGTGTTAGGTTAGGGGTTGTTAGGTTAGGGGTTGTTAGGTTAGGGGGTGTTAGGTTTGTGTACTATACTTAGTTATTTAATTAGTTATTTGCGTTGTGGGGTTTTGCGGTTTAAAGGGTTAATAGGGTAAATAGGTTTATTGCGATGTAGAGGTTTTGCGGTTTAGGGGTTAATAGGATGAATATGTTAATTGCGATGTAGGGGTTTTGCGGTTTAGGGGTTAATAGGGTAAATAGGTTTATTGCGATATAGGCATTTTGCGGTTTAGAAGTTAATACTTCGTGTAGGATTTTTTTTGTTATATTTCGTGCGGGCGGTGT
Organism: Bombina bombina; assembly: GCF_027579735.1. NCBI lineage: Eukaryota > Metazoa > Chordata > Amphibia > Anura > Bombinatoridae > Bombina > Bombina bombina. The sequence goes on along the minus strand of NC_069500.1, from coordinate 1,267,292,596 downwards.
TTTTTTTTTAATACTTGATGCGGGCGGTTATTTTTTTTTTTTAATACTTGATGCAGGCGTTTTTTTTTTTTTTTTAATACTTGATGCGGGCGATTAGTTTTTTTTTAATACTTGATGCGGGCGGTTAGTTTTTTTTTTTTTAATACTTGATGCAGGCATTTTTTTTTTTTAAATACTTGTGGGTGATTAGGTGTTGCTTTTGTAATGCTCCGTTTGCCTTTGCTGCATCCCGGTGGATTCCGAAAATGGCAGGGTGGTGAAAGAATCCACCAAAGGTGAATTCTTTTGTCCTCGCGCTGCCAACATTCCATTGAGGATGCGTGCACAACTGCCGACGGCGATGGACATTACAAACGCAATTATAGTATAGATAACAGCAGTGTCTAAAAAGACCCATTTGACACTTCTGTAAACTTCAGAGTAAAGCAGGTTTATGTACTTTTTGGGCGTTTGTCTTTATGACAGCATTTATTTATTTATTTTCTTTAAAAAGCTTGGAGAAAATTTAATAGGTCATCTGTGTTATGATCTAGTTATACAGATGAAATCTGCTAAGATTAATATAGTAAATACTGTTAAAAATGACAGGAACTCCCTTATTAGACTTGGACCTTTCATTTAAATCACTATTTAATACTATTCAGAAATGATTAAACTTAAGCATGTTAAGCAATACCTATAAAACTCTGAGGGCTAGATTATGAGTGGAGCAGTCCTCGTGTAACGTGCATATTGCAAGTTTAAAGTAAATAGTATTTGCACAAGCGCTAATCCAAAGCCAAAATATCACGACCACGTTAAGAAATTCCCCCGTAGGGGCATATTTATCAAGCTCCGTATGGAGCTTGATGCCTGTCCCTTGCTTCTGGTGAGCCTTTAGGCTTGCCGGAAACAGAAGTTATGAAGCAGCGGTCTAAAGACCGCTGCTCCATAACTAGTCCACCTGCTCTGAAGCGGCAGACAGAAATCAACCCGATCGAATAAGATCGGGTTAATTGACACCCCCTGCTAGCGGCCAAATCTACAGGGGGCAGCATTGCACCAGCAGTTCACAAGAACTGCTAGTGCAATGATAAATGCAGACAGCGTATGCTGTCGGCATTTATCGTTGTGCAGTGGACATGATACGCTACTTCGTATCATGTCAGCTCGCACATTGATAAATATGCCCCTTAGACTTCAATGGTGCACAAAAAGTGTGATAAAAATGTAACACCCTTATTCGCGTGAAAAACTGATCGCATTTTCTCAAGTGCGCTTACCAGACATATATATATATATATATATATATATATATATATATATATATATTAATAATTCACATTCCAATGTTCTTCACATAGCAGAATATGTTCTATTTATTCATAAATTCACACACACACATATATATATATATATATATAAAATACATATATATATATATATAAAATACATTTGTGTATATATATATATTAAAATATATATATATATATAGGTATAGATATATACATATATATATATATATATATATATATATATATATATATATAGAGAGAGAGAGAGAGAGAGAGAGAGAGAGGAGAAAAAATGCGCAAAATACACCTTCAGACCGGTATAAAGTAAAAAATTCCAAAATTTTATTTATCCAAGTTTAAAAACAGAAAAACCGTAGCACGGTAGATAGACATTTAAAATCTAATCCACACTGATGTGATTTTAAATGTCTATCTACCGTGCTATGGTTTTTCTGTTTTTAAACTTGGATAAATAAAATTTTGGAATTTTTTACTTTATACCGGTCTGAAGGTGTATTTTGCGCATTTTTTCTCCTATCTCTATATATATTATTTTGGTATTCAGCAAATACCTGAGAATGCTGCATCTGCACTGACCGATTATACTCACTCTCCATTGTGCCATGCCTACAGAGGTCAGAGGTTGGAGCGGAAGCACGCTGAGGACGCCGAGGAACAAGGTGAGAGGAGGTTATTGGCGCTTTCTCTGAGACTTTGTATCAATATATATATATAAATATATATATATATATATATATATATATATCTGAAAAGTAGGTAACAAAACAGGCGCACAGGGCACACTTCATGTAATACGTTCTGGTATTGAAAAACAGACAGAATGTGAAAAATCCACGCTCACCTGGTGTAACCTCACAGTATGAGGTATTTAAACAGCCTTAGTGTTAGTGAAGTCTTCCTCCTCTTGCTTCTCTACCTCTCCACGATCCCAGAGTGCTTGTGGATCTGTCACCTATTGCTAGGGAACTTTGTAGGACCAAAGTAGATGATATTTGAAGGAGAGGGGGAATGGGGAAGACCAATGTGTTTTTATCACATAAATACTACTAACACAATGAAAAATTAACACCAGATTTATTGTAAATATAAAGTGTAGTAAAACACCTATTGCTCAGATAGGCACATATAGTAAGATAACAATTGTCATAAAAGGCTAGAGAGCCGTAGTCGGCACCGGTAAAAGGATCCTGTGTATGGACCTTACAACCCGGTGTTGGCTAATTTGCTCTCCAAAAGATAAAATATAAGGCAGCAATGGAGCACTGAAGGAATATCGATAGACCGCTGCACTGAGTTTCAATTGTGCAGCAGTCTGTTCCTTATGCAGCTCCGTGTGAAAACTCCTGTGTGTAGTGCTGACGTTTGGCGGGGGCGGAGTCTAACGCGTTTCGTAACCAATGAGTTACTTCATCAGAGGTGTGGGCCGCCCCCCTACCTAGAAGTATTTATGCACTTAGACTGAGGTTGATTATCCTCCTACTTGCCCCCTAGACGCCATATTGTTTGTGGGCAGCATGTATTTTCCAATAGCCGTGTAAGGGCTTCATTTAAATATGAATTATTTCCATAATATTGCTTTTAAACCAGTGTGTATGTCGTTATAGAATCTTTTTAAGGAGATAAAACATTTGCTGCATTCTTTTTCTTAGAAAACAACCCCCATATATACTATGTAAATGACTGGGATCGTTATACCTACACCAGTCAGACAAAAAATCTCTGTTTATGCAGAGATGGGGATAAAATGAATATATACACATTAAAAGCGCTATACAGATAAAAATAAAAATAATAATAATTATAAATATTAATATCCCAAAGCAGCTGACTACTAATCAGATGTATAAAACACTTTAAAATACATCTAAAATTATCTATACATAAAGTGCTCATAATAATTATTAGTTAGACAGATGAATAAATAGTTATTAACAAATGAGTCACTAATAGCTATAAAAATGCTGCCAGATCAATATCCCTGTTTAACCCCTTTGGTTCTAGAGTCTACAATTTGTGTATCCAGAACGTTTCTCTTTTGCACAGATCTAGAATTTTACTACCTCCTCTTTTTCCTAAGTGTACTTGTTCTATGGCCTTGATAAAAAAATCATTTTTATTCTTTCCGTGTACCTGTGTACAATTGTTTATTAAGGGGTTTTTTAAAACTCCAGCCTCAATATTTTTCATGTGTTCCAGGCAAAGTATTTTGAGACCCCTTGTAGTGCGACCAATATATCTCTTGGGGGTACTACAGGTACATTCTAACATGTACACTACATGATCTGATTTGCAGTTCAGTAGACTTTTTATGGGATATTTCTCTCCATTTTTATCACACTCAATGTATTTGTTAAACCTTTTATCTCTGTGTGTATGTGCACAGCAGACACAGTTTTTTCTCTGACATTTAACGAAACCTTTTATGTCCATAACATGACCTTTAGTTTTGGTTTTCTTAGTTGTTTGTGTATCACTAGGTGCAAGAAGATTTTTTAAATTTGTGTTTTTCTTATACGTGATGTTAGGTTTGTTGCCTATGGTATCTTTTAGTATTGGGTCATTCTTTAATATGGACCAGTTTTTTTGGAGAATGTTTTTAATTTTCCAGTGACCCTCATTGAATGTGGTTACAAAATGTATTCTATTGTTTCTCTTCTGGTGTCTCCCTTGTGTTCCATCAGTTATGTTGTCAGCTGATGATTTAATTTGTAGTTTATTTCTATGTACAAGTTCCTGTCTATCTAGTTTCATAGCTTTATCAAATGCCCTTTGTACCTTTTCAGTTGGATAATGTTTTTCTGCAAATTTGTTTTTCAGATGTTCTGACTCTGTTACAAGGGTGTCAATATCTGTGCAGTTGTGCCTCAGTCTCTGAAATTGCCCATATGGGATATTTTCTATCCACTTAGGGTGGTGACTGCTTCTTGCATCTAAATATCCATTGGTATCAGTAGTTTTTCTATATAGTTTACTAGAAATTTCTCCGTTAGAAATGTACAGGGTGACATCTAGAAAGTCAATAGATTCTTCTTCTAGTCTATCAGTAAATTTAAGATTCATACCATTGGCATTTAGCTCTTTAACATATGTATTCCATGCATCGGCTTCTCCGTCCCAGATGACCAAAATATCATCTATGAACCGATGCCAGAATATTATGTTCTTGTGTTTAAATTGTGAACCTTCGTATACCATATCCTCTTCAAAAGCCCCCATATACAGGTTAGCAAAGTTGGGTGCAAATTTGGTACCCATTGCAGTCCCTGTACTCTGCAAATATTATTGCCCCTCAAATTTAAAGTAGTTATTTTGTAGAATATATTTAATTGAATCTACTATAAAACTTCTTTGAATAGGGGGAATGAGGTTAGCTTTGTCTAATGCTTTTCTAATGGCATTGGTCCCAAATTCATGTGGGATTGATGTGTACAATGCCGTGACATCAAGTGATGCCCATTTGTAAGTAGGCCTCCATTCTAAACTCTCTATAATTTGTAAGAGATGTGGGGTGTCTCTCAGATATGATGGTAAATTTACAACCATTGGTCTTAAAAACAAATCTACATACTCTGAGAGGCGCGATGTAAGGGAGTGTATCCCCGAGATAATTGGTCTACCGGGGGGTTTATCAAGACTTTTATGTATCTTGGGTAAATAGTAGAATATTGCCATTTTTGGTTCATCATTAGCTAGGTATTTTCTCTCTCTTTCATTAAGTACCCTCTTTTGATATCCATTATTTATGTGCTCCATATTTGATCTTAAAAATATTTGGGTAGGATCCTTCCTTAAGATGACATATGTGCTAGTATCTGAGAGTTGGTGTTTAGCTTCCTCTAAGTAGTCTGTTCTATTTAAAAGTACAATCCCCCCTCCCTTATCGGCCTCCCTGATTATGACCTGTTCATTATCTGTTAGCGATTTCAGAACTTCTTTTTCTTTTACACTTAAATTATGGTTGTTTATCTTGTAGTTATTACATAGATCCATACATTCTTGGATGACCTTATCTTTAAATAGGGTAATGTATTTCCCTTGTGATTGCACTGGGAAAAATATAGATTTCGGTCTTAGACCACTATTGATTATACTTGGTTCCCAAATTGTCTCTTCATTTAGTTCCACTTCTGCCTCACCAGAGAGTGGAAAGTCAATTTGGAGGGGATAACTATTCCCACTTTCCTTATCCAAATCAATTAATGCCTCTAGTGTTTCCATATCTGTTTGGGTTAGGGTCTCTGTACTATGTGACTTTTTTTCTTTTTCGAAATGTCTTACTAGTGTTAATTTCTTTATGAATTTGTTTATATCAATAAACAGATCAAATGGATTTGGTTTTTGTGTTGGTGCAAAGGACAGCCCTCTTTTTAAGAGGTTAGTCTCATCCCGGCTAAGTATATGTGTAGAAAGATTAAAGATTTTTATTGTTTCCTCTTTCAGTGCCTCATTTCCCTGCGTCTTTTTAAGCTGAGACTTTCTTCCAGCTCTGCACCCTCTTCTTCTTCAATTTGTCTTTTTCCCCTTCGCCCTTCTATGTGTGTGCGTGGTTGTCGCCATTCTGGGGGTGTATGTTGTGGGGGTATTCTGTCCCTTTGTATATCTAGCACTCTTGGTTTGTCTGTGTGATGTCTCTCGTGAAAATCCTTATTGTAATAGTTATTTCCATTTCTGGAATTATCATGTGAACTGGGTTCCCAATATTGGTCTACATGTTCCCAATGTCCCCTTTTGTCTTTGTAATTTTCATTTCTCATCGCATGGGAATTATGATCCCTATTGGGTAAAAAGTTATGCTCACTTCTACCCCTCCCATAGTTGGTGTTTCCTCTATAGGAGTGATATGATCCATATCTATTTCTTCCTTGAGTGTTGTTCCTATAACCTGCATGTTGGTATTGGTTATGTCTGTTTATAATGTCAGACCTATTCTGTCTAGGAGTAGGTTTGTTTGATGGAAATTCAAATCTAATGTTAGATGGCCTAGGTGTCCCTGACCCTGGCCTTTTGTTTCCTTTTAAATAATTGTTTCTAGTTACCTCAGTATATAAGGTGTTGTCAATGGTGTTGTTTATCAGCAGTGTATTTGGTGTATCATTACCTCCCGGTGTTATAGGTGTAAAGGGTACATCAGTTTCAATTTCAATATTACCTGTCTGTTCACTGGCTTTTCTTTGGAGATCACGTTCTAGTTTTTTCTTTTTCTTTAGTTTTAAATCCCTCTCCAATTTACTTAATCTGTCCCTTATGTCACTGTCTAGTTTGTCATAATATGTATCTCCTTTAAATGGTAATAATAAAGCTCTTAACTTCAAAATTGTAGGCAGTGACTTTTTTCTAAGTAGCCTCTCTGAATCTAATTATGATTCTGATAAGTTTATTGAGCTTCCTCTAGAACTGATTCCCATTCAGTAATGAGTTCTATATCTGTGCTGTTAAATATAGCTGTTTTAGTTAACATTAAGGCCTTTAGGTATACACCAGCCTTTAAATAGGTTTCCAACCCCTATTATATCACACCCAATTCTTGATTTGAATCTTACTCAATTTCTCTACTTGTTTGAATAGTTCTTTAGGGTTTACTGGTTTTGGGACACTACTATTAGTGGCAGTTTCCCCTTGTAGATCTACAGACAGAGTTCTCTTTCTGCTATTGGGGTCAAAATAGACTCCAAAGTTACATATAGATGTATCTTCAGCTGCTAATGACATGGTATATAATTAGGGTCACTGGAACCCAAAAAATTACCCAGATAAATGTACAAATAGTAAACAATCAGTGCTTGAAGGGTATGAGATATCTGTTTGTCTAGATATATAATCCCATCTATTATCCAGATTATATATGTGTATATAAAATTACTACAATTTCTGTAGCCAACAGTCTCATGTGTATAAAGATGGTTAGTCTATGGAAATATAAAAGTTCCTTATAATCCACAGTACAGGTTCCCGTGTGCTTTGAATGTATGGCAGCCCATCTGGAAATAAAGGTGATCCCCCGCTGGGTGAGGTTCCTCTTGTCTATCTGAAAAGTAGGTAACAAAAACAGGGCGCACAGGGCACACTTCGTGTAATACGTTCTGGTATTGAAAAAACAGACAGAACGCGTTTCATAATGAATGGGTTACTTCATCAGAGGTGTGGGCCGCCCCCCTACCTAGAAGTATTTATGCACTTAGGACTGAGGTTGATTATCCTCCCTACTTGCCCCCTAGACGCCATATTGTTTGTGGGCAGTATGTATTTTCCAATAGCCGTGTAAGGGCTTCATTTAAATTAAATGTTGCATGAATTATTTCCATAATATTGCTTTTAAACCAGTGTGTATGTCGTTATAGAATCTTTTTAAGGAGATATAAACATTTGCTGCATTCTTTTTCTTAGAAAACAACCCCCCATATATACTATGTAAATGACTGGGATCGTTATACCTACACCATGTCAGACAAAAAATCTCTGTTTATGCAGAGATGGGGATAAAATGAATATATACACATTAAAAGCGCTATACAGATAAAAATAAAAATAATAATAATTATAATATTAATATCCCAAAGCAGCTGACTACTAATCAGATGTATAAAACACTTTAAAATACATCTAAAATTATCTATACATACAAGTGCTCATAATAATTATTAGTTAGACAGATGAATAAATAGTTATTAACAAATGAGTCCACTAATAGCTATAAAAATGCTGCCAGATCAATATCCCTGTTTAACCCCCTTTGGTCTACGAGTGTTCCAATTTGTGTATCCAGAAAGTTTTCTCTTTTGCGCAGATCTAGAAGTTTACTACCTCCTCTTTTTCCTAAGTGTACTTGTTCTATGGCCTTGATAAAAAAAATCATTTTTATTCCTTTCCGTTGTACCTGTGTAAAATGGTTTATTAAGGGGTTTTTTAAAACTCCAGCCTCAATAAGTTTCATGTGTTCCAGGCAACGTATTTTTGAGACCCCTTGTAGTGCGACCAATATATCTCTTGGGGGTACTACAGGTACATTCTAACATGTACACTAATGATCTGATTTGCTGTTCAGTAGACTTTTTATGGGACTATTTCTCTCCATTTTTTTTTTTTTTCAAATATTTTTTTATTGAGGTAAAACTGAAGTTTAACAGATATAGCCAAAAAATAAGAGCAAATGGTACATAATCTGAACAATCAGGCCACTGTATAATGATAAATACATAGTTCTTAAGACGCCATTTGGCGTTTACACATGTTAGCATTGGCATCAAGTATAGGAAATATGTAATACACAAAAAACATAGTATTTTTATGAAATTAACTAGAACTTGCATATATATATTGTAACCTCATTTTACATTTTTATTTATATATTCCCAGACATGTAGGACACTTTAGACTAGTGTCCGAAACTAAAATCATTCAGTGCAACCCAGATATATCAATGATATCCCAATAGTGGGATCTAAAAAAACTTGGGTCGATGTTTATGTAACTTCTATAAGAGAGAAGATCTATTGAGTTGTGTGAAGGTGTACAAAGGTGGGAGTATCGCATAGAAAGGTCTTCTGCCAGTGGGATAGGAAAAGAGGGGGAGGGGGGGGTAAGGGAGAAAGGAAGGGGGGGGGAAGAGAGAGAAGAAGAAAAAAAAAAAAAAAAATTAAATTCGAGTCGGTCAACTGACTTCTAATTATAGAACTGATATTGTGTTTGCTAATACTCCTATGGGCAATGCATCAAATTCCACTTACTCCAAATTTCCTGGTGGAGTTCTAGCTTGTTTAAGCTTCTGAGAGCAAACTCCTCCATCTTTTTGATGTGGTCAATAATTGCAATTATTTTTAGAGATGACGGGCAAGACGTTTGTTTCCAATCTCTGGCAATGGCCAACTTAGTGGCCATAAGAACATATAGAGTAATACTTTTATCTGCTTCAGACATCGCCGGAAGTTTATGGTGCAGGAGACCCACGGAGGGTGTTGGGCTCAAAGGAATACCGAGCAGGTTAAGGGTATTAAATGTGAAATCCCAGACCTCCCTAATTATAGGGCAGTGCCACCAGATGTGGGCTTGTGTACCTAGGTGTCCACAATTCCGCCAGCAAAGAGGGGATGTGGTTTTGTAAAATTTATTCAGGGTGATCGGGACGAAGTGCCAACGAGTGGTTATTTTGTAGTATAGTTCCCAGAGAGTTGCACTGTGTAAATTTTTTTTTGCTTTAATAAGCTCCCCAAGCCATATCCCAATCTCGCAATCAATTTGTAGTTCTCTTTCCCAAGCCTTATATTGACTATGTTTTGCTGGTAGTAAGGGCTTAATCATGAGATTATAGTGAAAAGAGAGAGAGCCCCTTAGTGATTTGCCCAGGTTCCATCTTTGCTCCCAGCCAGTAGGGTTTCTTGCAGGTTGCCCCGAAAGTCCCCAAGCTTTAAGAATACTCGCAAGTCTGATATATTCGAACCTCAAGGAAGAAGATATGGAGAGATTAGTCTTCACAACCTCAAATGGTAAGAGTGCTTCCCCAATGTATAGGGATGCAATGGACATGTTAGCAGCTTCAGACCAATCTAACAGATGGGTCTCTGGTATAGAGATCAGAATGTTACGTATTTTATAGAGGGGTGAAGGGTGAGGGGCGATAGATTCTAAGTTTTTTCTAGAATCCCAAAGAATCAAAGTGTTCAAAATGATAGGGTGTGAGATCTGGATAGTTGTACGTACATGTACCGGGATCCATGGAAGGTCAGAGAGCAAGACATTTCCAGGAAGGAGGGACTGCTCAACCTCAAACCACCTGGGTTGATCAGTTCTCAGACTCCAGCTCATAAGATGAGCTAGGCGTGCAGCGTCATGATAAATCAGAATGCTGGGGTAGGCTAGACCTCCTCTATGTGTGGGCTGTTGGATGGTCGCCATAGCGATTCTGGGCCTCCCTCCTTTCCAAACGTATATGGAAATTAGGCTCTGAAATTTGTTTAATATCGGTCTCGGAACCGTAAGAATTATGCACCTGAAAAGGTATGTGATTTTTGGGAGTAATGACATTTTGACTGCCGCAATTCGGCCAGTCCACGAAAATTCTCTAAACTCCCAGCTCTCAAGAAGTCTCCTAAACTCTGGGAGTCGGTCAATGAAGTTTTTCTTAATTACAACATCAGGATCTGGTCCTAGGTGGATACCTAAATGTTTAATGGAAACATCAGACCACAGGAAGTCAAATTTTCTTTGTAAAAGTTTCAATTCTGAATCTGGGATATTGATATGAAGCACCTCAGTCTTTGAGTAGTTTAATTTGTAGAAGCTACATTTAGAGAAAATATCTAAACACTTGAAAACTGCTGGTAAAGATGTGGAAGGGGACGTGAGAAGTAAGGTAACATCGTCCGCGAATAGCGCTATCTTGTGAGATGAAACTCCACATTTTATACCTGTAATATTAGAATCTTTTCTGATGAGCTGAGCCAAAGGTTCTATTGCCAATGCGAATAGCATCGGAGACAGGGGGCATCCCTGCCTGGTTCCATTTAGTATATTAAATGGAGTAGATTGAAAACCAACTCCGATAATCTTTGCTGTAGGGGCTGAGTATAATACTTTTACCGCTCGGATAAACTGAGGTGGAATGTGGAAAGCTTCGAGTGTGCACCAGAGATATTCCCACCTGACTCTGTCAAATGCCTTCTCAGCATCTAGTGACAGAGCCAGGAGGGGGATCTTTTTTTTCTTAGCCTCATATAAAAAGCTGAATATTCTGCGAGTATTATCAGGGCCTTCTCTGTTTGGGATGAATCCCACCTGGTCTGAATGAACCAAGGTACATATGACCTTAGCCAATCTATTGGCAAGAATTTTAGAGTAAAGTTTTATGTCAGTATTGATTAGAGATATCGGTCTATAATTCTGACAAAGGGTAGAGTCTTTATTTGGTTTTAGTATGGTAAAGATGTCTGCTTCTAAGAATTCATCTAAACACAGCCCGGAGTCCATAAAAGAGTTGAAGGTTCTAAGTAATACTGGCTCTAACATTTCGCTAAAAGTTTTGTAAAAGTGACCTGTATACCCGTCTGGGCCAGGGGCTTTGTTACTTTTAAGCTGAGCAATTGCAATCCTCAATTCCTCCAAGGATATCGGGGACCGCAGAATAATCTCTGCCTCTTCGTCAATTTTAGGGAGTTGAAGCGTTCCTAGGAGAGTGCTTATATCTGCGGGGGAATATGTCTCCAATGAGGTTTCTTTAGTTAGACTATATAGTCTAGTATAGTAGGTTCGAAACAATTCTCCAATGTCTCCTGGAGATGTTGCTATTTTGCCCTCCAACGAAATGGAGGGGATGGCGCGTTGGACTTGTCTCATTCTAAGTTTGGATGCCATCAAAGTGTTAGCTTTATTGCTAAGGTAGTAATAGGTTTGCTTAAGGCTAAAAAGGATTTTTTGTACTTAAATAATTTCCAGTTTGTTGAGCTCCTCTCTTAAAAGTTTGAGCTGTCTCGCGCCTTGCACCGAAGGGTTTGATTTAAGGTAGGAAGATTGACGCCTAAATTCGCATGTGAGTTCCGCAAGCGATCTTCCCTGGGTTTTTTTGGAAATTGCTGCTTTATCAATTAGGATCCCCCTCAGGAAAGCTTTAAGAGAGGCCCATACAAATTGTGTATCCATATGTTGTGTGTCATTGTTTTGTATGAATTCTTGTAAATTGTTTCTAATTTCCTGAAGTGTGCGGGGATTTGTTAATAACCATGCTTCATATCTCCATTTTTTAGGTGGGGTGATTGGCGAGGGGAAGAAGGCCATTATTACAGGGTCATGGTCAGACCAAGAGATGACTTCTATTTTAGAAGAGTGGATTTCATTAAGGGTGTTTGCCTCGACAAAAATATAGTCTAGTCTAGAGAACATCTTGTGGGCTCCAGAATAAAAAGTGAAATCAGTGTCTGAGGGATGTTTGGCTCTCCAAACATCATGAAGACTATACTGTGTAACTATCATCCTAAATGCATTAGACAAGGAGTTAGTTGCTCTGTCTGGTGTAGGATGTACTATCCCCCCTTCTGTCTTTTTAAGGGATCTAATACTAGGTTGAAATCCCCGCCTATTATTAGGGTGCCTTGTCTGATCGTGGCAGTGAGCTTAAGGACACGTTTTAGAAAAGGTATTTGTCTGGAGTTCGGGGCATATAGATTTACCAAGGTATATTTTAGATTATAGATTTTACAGATAGAGATGATAAACCTAGCCTCCGGGTCTATTTCAGTGTGTATGATTTCCACTTGAAGAGTGTCTTTGAATAAGATGGCAACTCCTCTAGACTTAGTGTCATAGGAGGCCTCAAGTTTATTAGAGAAATTTTTAAAGGAGAATGGGATGCCCGGAGATCTAATCCAATGGGTCTCCTGCAGAAAAACCACACTGGCTTTGAATTTTTTAATAGAGGCGTTAAGTAGACTTCTCTTAGTCGGAGAATTGAGGCCTTGCACATTATTAGTCACAATATTCAGTTCCATATTTGATGAGAGGCGAGAGAAAGAAAGAGAAAAAAAAAAAAAAAAAAAAAAGGGGGGGGGGGTAAGGTTAGAGGGAAGGTAAGGGAGGTGGAGGGAGTACAGGGTAGTAAAAGAGTACTAATACTCCAAGACCTAAGTACAGAACTGTATGGATTTCGTAAATACACCTCTATAACACTATTCTAAGTTTGAATAGGAAAAAAGAGTAAAAAGCATGTGTCAATATTTTAATAAATTAGTCTAATTTTGGAATATTAAAGCTAGGGCTTTTATTTTTATAGGTCCTGGGTGCACTGAAAGCTAAGAAGGGGAAATAAAATAATAAGTATAACTTCAAAGGGGGATTAGGGGGATATTCAGCGGGTAAGCACCGCTATGAGTTAGGGAATTAAAGTGTTAAATATTATAAAATTTAGGAACGTAAACTATATCCGTAATCTAAAGTGATAAAGTAATAAAGTAAAAGGTCACCTCCCCCCCAAAAAAGGGGGGGGGCAACCAATTTGTAACTCTAACAGTCGATAAAACTTCAAACACAGAGTTAGCCAAACGTAAGGAAAAATCTGGTGGAACTCAAGTTCCAACTAAAGTAAACTAAGACAGGACTTAATCAACCTTTATCCATACCTCATCTGACGTGTACCTGGAATATAATTGAAAGCAAATTACAAACACGTGCACTGAGAAGACAAAAAGAACAAAATATGTGGCATGTTTAAAGTTACCCATCGAACAGGATTACAATGAGACATAAAGATATATTACATAAGTCATGTACCAGCTAGGTAAGAGTCTGCAAGGTATTCTAATTAGGTACCTGAGTAAGTATGTTATTCTTAATGTGTTGTTGACATTGAGGTGTTATTTCACAGCTTGTTACATAATTCTAGATGGAAGCATGTAATAAGTAGTACATTTAATTGGTAGTCTGTTATATAAACATAGGTTGAGGAGATAGAGTAATCAGTTAAAGAGTAATACAGTAACATTTAGTCAAGCGTAGCACCAATAGAGTGTCGGCAACCTACCTACCTAACCTAGGTTCTGGTGGTGTTTACTTAAGGTTTTGGTAAATGGAAGGTACATCCTGCATATATATTTATGTGTTTAATAGTAGCTAGAGTAATGGTGGTGAGGAGGGTGTACTAATTGCTTAGTTATGAATAGGTTACATTGTAATATTTGCATATTTGGGACATAAGAGGTACATGGGTGTGAACAGTTACGGTGCATTGTGGCAAAAGGCCACGATACAGGCAATGTAAGTGAGAACTAGACTATTATGTCCAGCAAACTATGGTCTCGCAATAAGGTACCTGTTCAATTATAACCCTTATAAAATAGAAGAAATGTTGTATCTGAGCAGAGCACGTATGTGTCTAGATATGATGAAAAATAATATATCCATAGGTACAATGGGTATTTACACAGAACATTTAGATGGATATCATTTCAATTCAGAGGTTAAAGCATACTATATGAGTACATAATCATTGGATATTAGAAAATAGTATAGGATGAATAAGATCTAAAATGGAAATGATATCATTAATAGGTAGCAATTAACTTTAGATCACAGTTTAGGAGACTTCAACTATAGCACAGTACCATCCCCCATAGACCAACAAGCTATTGAATATAAAATTACTATGCTAGTAGGGGGTCATACCTGTATGGGAAGGGTAATATAAACTCATGAACAATTACACGTAAAGAAGGGGGGGGTATCTAGAAATTAAGCACCTATGTAGGTAATTTACAACCCCCATGCCTTACCGTATAGAATCCTAAGATTAGCATGAGATTAGACCTGTAAGGAATAAATAGGGTTAGTTGAAACCTGTATTTTAATAAATGTCCCGGATGTTGCAGGGATAAAGTATCATAGGGGGGCTCTTTCTCCAAAGAGCTATGGAATTTGGGTGGAACATGTCCGGCACATAGTGAAAGTCAAAACTGTAGAGTCTGTCCTTTATAGAAACGAAGTTTACTTGTCAAGCTGGGCAGTATTCCGTCTCTTGGAGGCAGGTGAAGATCTTCTGGGCTTGGGGCTGCAATCTGAGGATTCCATTCTTTGAGTGAGGGATTCAGGATTTGTAGAGCCATTAGTAGGGTAATTCTTTTGAATAAAGTTTAGCTCAGGGCTAACAGAGGGTGTAGCCTGGGAGCTCTGAAGTAGATGTAGTTTGTTGAGAAGTTCTATTCCCTGTTTCAGGTTGGAGATAGTGAAAGAGAGTCCATCATGTTGGAAAAATAGTCGTACTGGGAAACCCCACCTGTATTTTATAGAGTTCTTTCGTAGGCAGTGAGTAATGGGCTGAAATGATCTTCTCTTTGACAGTGTATGAGATGATAGGTCAGGAAAAAATTGGAGGTCTTTATAAGGTTCCGGTAGATCTTTGTTCATAAAGGCAGCTTTGAGAATTTTTTCTTTGAAAGTATAGTGATGTAGCCTCACAACAACATCTCTAGGCTGCGCCTGATTTGAATTTCGTGGTCGGATAGCTCTATGAGCCCTATCTATTTTTGACTCCTGATCTTGAGGGGAGCCAACTAATTCTTCAAACAGCTGTTCTAGGAATTTGATGAGATCAGCATTAGAAACACTTTCGGGGATACCTTTAAGGCGCACGTTATTGCGCCTAGATCTGTCCTCTAGGTCTGCTAATTTTACCTCCAGATCAGAAATCATTTCTGCAAGTGACTGTGAGTATGCAAGGAGATTTGAGTGATCTGTTGCTAAATCTTCATGTTTATGTTCCAGAGTATCAGTTCTGTCCCCAAGCGTAGATATTTCTCTCTTTAGATCAGCGACAGATGTTCTGATTTCCTGTTTTAGGGAAGAGTGGTGAGAGTCCATTTTAGTTGAAAGGGAATTAATGAGTTCCTTGAGGGTAGCATTTTCGGTAGCAAAGATAGAATCTTTCCTTGGAGGATGTGATTCTTCCTCTCCTTGACCAGATGGGGAATCTCTAGAGTCTTCGTCTGAGAGGTCTCTCTCTAGTAAGAATTTACTATGGAAATGATCCGCCACAGTTCTCTTCGGGCCATCATTATGTTTGTTATTTGTTTTCTTCCTGTTTGAATGAGACATGTTTTATGTTTCACTTGTACTTTGTGAATAGTAATGTGGCGAGGCACTCCGTTAGTAAGTTGTTGTACTCTGCAGCGTGGCGATATACACTTCTCCTCGGGGAGGTTACCCTCACAGGGCGATCACGGGAAAGGATAAGTGGGTATGACCTGCTGCCAGGACTGACAGCAGGAAACGGGAGAGGAGAGTGTATTTCTGGTCAGGGAGATGGGTTGAGGGAGATTTGCTTTTATAGTAGAGTGTATAGGTGCGTAGATTAAACAAGGATGTGTCCTCACTCCAATTCAGCAATTGGCTTTCAAAGGTATATGTAGGTATGCTTAGAGAGGAGTCCTAGACTATGGGACTGCAAGTTAATGGTGTATTGCACCTAGTTCCTGTTTATTGAGGTTTATGAAGTACCCTTGTAGTGATGCAAGACAAAAATAAACAGATTGGGTGTTTCTGATTACAATCCAAGTTATATAAGTAATAAACAAAGTCAGTAGTAGCGTAAAACAGGATCTGGAATCCAATTGCAGTATCTATTATGATTGATTTGAATTAAGTCTCTCCTTACTGCAAATCTAGCATTAAGGACACGTTGATATAGCTGTTATATCTGTTAGGAGGAGTAGCAATGGTGTCCAAAATCTATGCCCTAGTACACCTAAGTGTTCAGTATTCTTGTAGATTAAGCTGATATCTTGGTTATTTCAGGTAAAAAGCAGATGCAGTAATATTTATATTCTGAAGTCCTTATAACCTGGAACACTTTATCAACTGTAACAGAAGTTATGTGTATGAAGGTGATTTCCTTATGAAAACAGTCAGTTTTAGTAATCTTCAGACTCACAATTTTCCTATCTCATTGCAGAGAATAACATAGAGATATATAAAATAAAGAATCTTCTTTTAACCCCAGCTTTTAATTAAGAGACTTTCAATGAATTTGTTGTAGAAGAAATATATATTAATCCTTCATTAGCTCCAGCTAATCTTTTATCCAGAGCAAGAAAATTATTCTATATCCCCACGCTGCTTTTTTAGGGTTAGATATGGGGTCCCAATAATTGATATTCTGATATAAGATAAAGTTGTTTAGTTAAACTGAATAGTTCAAGAGAGCATGGGGTTAACTTGCAAAGTGGAGCTTGATGTTAAGTAGCGTGTCTCACTTTCTTTTGAGCTTATCTTTCTGTCCTTTCCCCCAGCATATAAACCGTTGGATAAAAACTAGTACAGAGTAGTCGATAAAGACAGGTTCTTACCCCTCTTGAAGTCAGTTGGTTTGCCGGCAGCTCCGGTTCCCTTCCCTTGGGAACTGTCAGGTCTTGAAGAAGATCAGGCCTCAAAATGGCGAGTTCGCGCCAAACAGTGAGCAGCGCAAAACTCCGCCACAGGCCCGCATATGCTCCGTCAGGAGCCGAGCTGGATGCAGGGGTAAGGTGCCTCTAGAGTGTAGAGGTATAAGGCACAGGGTAAAAAGTTCTTGGGATTAGTGGTCTTTTCTGTTACCACTCAGCATATCAGTACGCGGTAATATGTTTCTGCTCCGGAGCGGAGCCCCGACCCTCCGGACAGCAGTGGATAGTAAGAGAGAGGACAGTAGATGAGGAGACCAGAGTCCGGCCACATGAGTTAGGCAGCCAGCCAAGTCAATAGAAGGGTGTTTTGAAGCGGTTCCTCCGAGTCAGACCAGCGCCGATTAAGAGCGCACACAGCATAGAAGTTTCACTTTGCCCAGATTGGAAAAAATAGGAAAAATAAATCATTCAAACACCTCCAGCATACAGTCTTAGTGTTATATCTAAGAAAGAGCATCACTATATAATAAAAAAATCTGCTTATATATAATTAAACTGTAAAAATTGTAAAAGTGAAAGAGAGCTCCTCTCAAGCACGTCTTTCCAGCTTGACGGTTAACTCCGCCCCTATTTCTCTCCATTTTTATCACACTCAATGTATTTGTTAAACCTTTTATCTCTGTGTGTATGTGCACAGCAGACACAGTTTTTTCTCTGACATTTAAAGAAACCTTTTATGTCCATAACATGACCTTTAGTGTTTGTTTTCTTAGTTGTTTGTGTATCACTAGGTGCAAGAAGGTGCAAGAAGATTTTTTAAATTTGTGTTTTTCTTATACGTGATGTTAGGTTTGCTGCCTATGGTATCTTTTAGTATTGGGTCATTCTTTAATATGGACCAGTTTTTTTGGAGAATGTTTTTAATTTTCCAGTGACCCTCATTGAATGTGGTTACAAAATTTATTCTATTGTTTCTCTTCTGGTGTCTCCCTTGTGTTCCATCAGTTATGTTGTCAGCTGATGATTTAATTTGTGGTTTATTTACAAGTTCCTGTCTATCTAGTTTCATAGCTTTATCAAATGCCCTTTGTACCTTTTCAGTTGGATAATGTTTTTCTGCAAATTTGTTTTTCAGATGTTCTGACTCTGTTACAAAGGTGTCAATATCTGTGCAGTTGCGTCTCAGTCTCTGAAATAGCATCTTCAGCTGCTAATGACATGGTATATAATTAGGGTCACTGGAACCCAAAAAATTACCCAGATCTCTTACAAATTATAGAGAGTTTAGAATGGAGGCCTACTTACAAATGGGCATCACTTGATGTCACGGCATTGTACACATCAATCCCACATGAATATGGGACCAATGCCATTAGAAAAGCATTAGACAAAGCTAAACTCATTCCCCCTATTCAAAGAAGTTTTATAGTAGATTCAATTAAATATATTCTACAAAATAACTACTTTAAATTTGAGGGGCAATATTATTTGCAGAGTACAGGGACTGCAATGGATACCAAATTCGCACCCAACTTTGCGAACCTGTATATGGGGGCTTTTGAAGAGGATATGGTATACGAAGGTTCACTATTTAAACACAAGAACATAATATTCTGGCATTGGTTCATAGATGATATTTTGGTCATCTTGGACGGAGAAGCCGATGCATGGAATACATATGTTAAAGAGCTAAATGCCAATGGTATGAATCTTAAATTTACTGATAGACTAGAAGAAGAATCTATTGACTTTCTAGATGTCACCCTGTACATTTCTAACGGAAAAAATTCTAGTAAACTATATAGAAAAACTACCAATGGATATTTAGATGCAAGAAGCAGTCACCACCCTAAGTGGATAGAAAATATCCCATATGGGCAATTTCAGAGACTGAGACGCAACTGCACAGATATTGACACCTTTGTAACAGAGTCAGAACATCTGAAAAACAAATTTGCAGAAAAACATTATCCAACTGAAAAGGTACAAAGGGCATTTGATAAAGCTATGAAACTAGATAGACAGGAACTTGTACATAGAAATAAACCACAAATTAAATCATCAGCTGACAACATAACTGATGGAACACAAGGGAGACACCAGAAGAGAAACAATAGAATAAATTTTGTAACCACATTCAATGAGGGTCACTGGAAAATTAAAAACATTCTCCAAAAAAACTGGTCCATATTAAAGAATGACCCAATACTAAAAGATACCATAGGCAACAAACCTAACATCACGTATAAGAAAAACACAAATTTAAAAAATCTTCTTGCACCTAGTGATACACAAACAACTAAGAAAACAAACACTAAAGGTCATGTTATGGACATAAAAGGTTTCTTTAAATGTCAGAGAAAAAACTGTGTCATCTGTGCACATACACACAGAGATAAAAGGTTTAACAAATACATTGAGTGTGATAAAAATGGAGAGAAATATCCCATAAAAAGTCTACTGAACTGCAAATCAGATCATGTAGTGTACATGTTAGAATGTACCTGTAGTACCCCCAAGAGATATATTGGTCGCACTTCAAGGGGTCTCAAAATACGTTGCCTGGAGCACATGAAAAATATTGAGGCTGGAGTTTTAAAAAAACCCCTTAATAAACAATTGTACACAGGTACACGGAAAGAATAAAAATGATTTTTTTATCAAGGCCATAGAACAAGTACACTTAGGAAAAAGAGGAGGTAGTAAACTTCTAGATCTGCGCAAAAGAGAAACGTTCTGGATACACAAATTGGAAACTCTAGAACCAAAGGGGTTAAACAGGGATATTGATCTGGCAGCATTTTTATAGCTATTAGTGACTCATTTGTTAATAACTATTTATTCATCTGTCTAACTAATAATTATTATGAGCACTTTATGTATAGATAATTTTAGATGTATTTTAAAGTGTTTTATACATCTGATTAGTAGTCAGCTGCTTTGGGATATTAATATTTATAATTATTATTATTTTTATTTTTATCTGTATAGCGCTTTTAATGTGTATATATTCATTTTATCCCCATCTCTGCATAAACAGAGATTTTTTGTCTGACTGGTGTAGGTATAACGATCCCAGTCATTTACATAGTATATATGGGGGTTGTTTTCTAAGAAAAAGAATGCAGCAAATGTTTTATCTCCTTAAAAAGATTCTATAACGACATACACACTGGTTTAAAAGCAATATTATGGAATTAATTCATGCAACGTTTAATTTAAATGAAGCCCTTACACGGCTATTGGAAAATACATGCTGCCCACAAACAATATGGCGTCTAGGGGGCAAGTAGGAGGATAATCAACCTCAGTCTAAGCGCATAAATACTTCTAGGTAGGGGGGCGGCCCACACCTCTGATGAAGTAACTCATTGGTTACGAAACGCGTTAGACTCCGCCCCCGCCAAACGTCAGCACTACACACAGGAGTTTTCACACGGAGCTGCATAAGGAACAGACTGCTGCACAATTGAAACTCAGTGCAGCGGTCTATCGATATTCCTTCAGTGCTCCATTGCTGCCTTATATTTTATCTTTTGGAGAGCAAATTAGCCAACACCGGGTTGTAAGGTCCATACACAGGATCCTTTTACCGGTGCCGACTACGGCTCTCTAGCCTTTTATGACAATTGTTATCTTACTATATGTGCCTATCTGAGCAATAGGTGTTTTACTACACTTTATATTTACAATAAATCTGGTGTTAATTTTTCATTGTGTTAGTAGTATTTATGTGATAAAAACACATTGGTCTTCCCCATTCCCCCTCTCCTTCAAATATCATCTACTTTGGTCCTACAAAGTTCCCTAGCAATAGGTGACAGATCCACAAGCACTCTGGGATCGTGGAGAGGTAGAGAAGCAAGAGGAGGAAGACTTCACTAACACTAAGGCTCTTTAAATACCTCATACTGTGAGGTTACACCAGGTGAGCGTGGATTTTTCACATTCTGTCTGTTTTTCAATACCAGAACATATTACACGAAGTGTGCCCTGTTAGCCTATTTTGTTACCTACTTTTCAGATAAACAAGAGGAACCTCGCCCAGCGGGGGATCACCTTTATTTCCAGACGGGCTGCCATACATTCAAAGCACACGGGAACCTGTACTGTGGATTATAAGGAACTTTTATATTTCCATAGACTAACCATCTTTATACACATGAGACTGTTGGCTACAGAAATTGTAGCAATCTTATATACACATATATAATCTGGATAATAGATGGGATTATATATCTAGACAAACAGATATCTCATACCCTTCAAGCGCTGATTGCTTACTATTTGTACATATATATATATATATAACATATAACATATTCCCTTATGTGAAGAACATTGGAATGTTAAACATATACAGTACAAACACGCTTAAATACTTTATTAAATATGAATATTGCAACAGTTAACGTGCCACTCATAATCTAGCCCTCAGTTAGCCATGAACTTAAGATGAAGGAATATGCTTAGTGCTTAGCATTAATATCCAATGAAGTGTCACTAACTGCATAAGATTTTCAAATCTTGGGCCCAATCCGATATGCAGCGTCGCCCGCAAAAGCCGGCGATGCTGAGATTTGCGCTGGTTTTGTATCCTATATACAGCGTAACCTAGAAGTTACGCTCGTATATTTCTGCCGTCGCCCGTAGTTTTTTGGGCCATAGGCAGGTATACTAAACCAGCGCAGTTTGGAATCCAATATACAGCGTAAGGACATACTTGGCGAAAATGGAGAAATCTTCACCTCGCCACAAAATGCAGCCGTAGTAAGCCTTACGCTGTCTATTGGAGCCTCGTAACTCTCTAAACTACCTGCCAAATAAAACCTAACATCTAACGCATGCGCAATGTCTATCTACCTGTCAACCGCGATTCCCTGCCGCAATCCCTAATAAAGTATTTAACCCCTAAGCCGCCGCACACGGACTCCGCCGCCACCTACAATAAAAGTATAACCCCCTAATGTGATCCCCCTACACCGTTGCAAGCTACATTACATACCCCCTAATGTGAGCTCCTACCCCGCCACCAGCTATCTTACCTACCCCCTAAAGTGAGCCCCTACCCCGCCGCCATCTACTTTACCTACCCCCTAAAGTGAGCCCCCTACCCTGCCGCCATCTATCTTACCTACCCCCTAAAGTGAGCCCCCTACCCTGCCGCCATCTATCTTACCTACCCCCTAAAGTGAGCCCCTACCCTGCCGCCATCTACCTTACCTACCCCCTAAAGTGAGCCCCCTACCCCGCCGCCATCTATCTTACCTACCCCCTAAAGTGAGCCCCTTACACGGCCGCCATCTTTTTAAAAAATATTAACCCCTAATTTTATCCCCCTACACCGCCGCCAGCTATATTAACTATATTAACCCTAATTATATTATATAGTTAATACCGTTATTATATTATATATATATTAAGTATAATAACCCTATCTAACTCTAACATCCCTAACTAAATTCTTATTAAAATAAATCTAATTAATATTAATATTAATAATTAAAATTTTCCTATTTAAATCTAAATACTTACCTATAAAATAAACCCTAAGATAGCTACAATATAATTAATAATTACATTGTAGCTATTTTAGGGTTTATATTTATTTTACAGGTAACTTGGTATTTATTTTATCTAGGTACAATAGCTATTAAATAGTTAATAACTATTTAATAGCTACCTAGTTAAAATAATTACCAATTTATCTGTAAAATAAATCCTAACCTAAGTTAAAAATACACCTACACTATCAATAAATTAAATAAACTACAAATATCTAAACTAAAATACAATAAAATAATCTAAACTAAATTACAAAAAAAAACACTAAATTCCAAAAAATAAAAAAAAGATTACAAGATTTTTAAGCTAATTACACCTATTCTAAGCCTATAAAGCCCCCCCCCCAAAAATAAAAAAAAATCCCTACCCTATTCTAAATTAAGGGCCTTTTGCGGGGCATGCCCCAAAGAATTCTGCTCTTTTGCCTTTAAAAGAAAAACACAATACCACCCCCAACATTACAACCCACCACCCACATACCCCTATTCTAAACCCACCCGAACCCCCTTTAAAAAACCTAACACTACCCCCCTGAAGATCTACCTACCTTGTCTTCACCAGCCGGGCCGAACTCTTCATCCGAACGGGCGATGTCCAATCAAGCGGCAGTGAAGTGTTCTTACATCCGGGCGATGTCTTCAATCAAGCGGCAGTGAAGTCTTCTTCCATCCGGCGATGTCTTCTTCCATCCGGCGATGTCTTCAAGCAAAGCGACATCTTCAATCTTCTTTCTTCGCTCCTCCGCCGCGGAGCATCCATCCGGCACAACGACTTCCCGACGAATGATGTACCTTTAAATGACGTCATCCAAGATGGCGTCCATCGAATTCCGATTGGCTGATAGGATTCTATCAGCCAATCGGAATTAAGGTAGAAAAATCTGATTGGCTGATGGAATCAGCCAATCAGATTCAGGTTCAATCCGATTGGCTGAGCCAATCAGCCAATCGGATTGAACTTGAATCTGATTGGCCAATCGGAATTCGACGGACGCCATCTTGGATGACGTCATTTAAAGGTACCTCATTCATCGGGAAGTCTTCATGCCGGATGGATGCTCCGCGGCGGAGGAGCGAAGAAAGAAGATTGAAGATGCCGCTTTGCTTGAAGACATCGCCGGATGGAAGAAGACTTCACTGCCGCTTGATTGAAGACATCGCCCGGATGGAAGATGACTTCTCTGCTGCTTGATTGGAAATCGCCCGGATCGGATGAAGAGTTCGGCCCGGCTGGGTGAAGACAAGGTAGGGAGATCTTCAGGGGTATAGTGTTAGTTTTTTTAAGGGGGGTTTGGGTGGGTTTAGAATAGGGGTATGTGGGTGGTGGGTTGTAATGTTGGGGGGTGGTATTGTGTTTTTTTTTTACAGGCAAAAGAGCAGAATTCTTTGGGGCATGCCCCGCAAAAGGCCCTTTTAAGGGCTGGTAAGGTAAAAGAGCTTTGAACTTTTTAAATTTAGAATAGGGTAGGGAATTTTTTTATTTGGGGGGCTTTATTATTTTATTAGGGGGCTTAGAATAGGTGTAATTAGCTGTATTTTAGTTGAGATATTTGTAGTTTATTTAATTTATTGATAGTGTAGGTGTATTTGTAACTTAGGTTAGGATTTATTTTACAGGTAAATTGATAATTATTTTAACTAGGTAGCTATTAAATAGTTATTAACTATTTAATAGCTATTGTACCTAGTTAAAATAAATACCAAGTTACCTGTAAAATAAATATAAACCCTAAAATAGCTACAATGTAATTATTAATTATATTGTAGCTATCTTAGGGTTTATTTTATAGGTAAGTATTTAGATTTAAATAGAAATATTTTAATTAATAATATTAATATTAATTAGATTTATTTTAATAAGAATTTAGTTAAGGATGTTAGAGTTAGATAGGGTTATTATACTTAATATATATATAATATAATAATGATATTAACTATATTAACCCTAATATAATTAGGGTTAATATAGTTAATACATATAATATAATAACTATATTAACTATATTAACCCTAATAAAATTAGGGTTAATATAGTTAATATAGCTGGCGGTGGTGTAGGGGGATTAAATTAGGGGTTAATATTTTTAAAATAGATGGCGGCGGTGTAAGGGGCTCACTTTAGGGGGTAGTTTAGATAGATGGCGGCGGGGTAGGGGCTCACTTTAGGGGGTAGGTAAGGTAGATGGCAGCGGGGTAGGGGCTCACTTTAGGGGGTAGGTAAGATAGATGGCGGCAGGTTAGGGGGCTCACTTTAGGGGGTAGGTAAGATAGATGGCGGCGGCATAGGGGGCTCACTTTAGGGGGTAGGTAAGATAGCTGGCGGCGGGGTAGAGGCTCACATTAGGGGGTTATAGATTTAATATAGCTGGCGGCAGGGTCCGGGAGTGGTGGTTTAGGGGTTAATAACTTTATTAGGTATATTAGGTGGCGGCGGGATCCGTGTGCGGCGGTTTAGGGGTTAATACATATTTTATTGTTAGGATAGTGAGGGGGGATAGCAGATAGAGGGTTAGACGTGTCGGGCTATGTTTGGGAGGCGTGTTAGACAGTACGGGAGATTTTATAACTTTAGTCAGGTTTTGTAGGTGCCGGCAGTTTCTAAAGTGCCGTAAGTCACTGGCGACTCCTGAAATTTGTACTTACGCAGATTTCTGGACATCGCTGGTTTGTGAGACTTACGGCACTTTAGCCTCTGACGGCGCCGTATATAGGATAGCTCGAGCTGAAACTGCGAGCAGTGGGGGTTCCCTCCCTTGCACCGCAAACTACGATCTTTATCGGATCGCGCCCCTTATGTACACCTTTATTGCATCTTTGTAATGTAACAAGCTGCAAAAAATTCCAGGGGCTAAATAATCTTCTGATTATATAAGTTGCCATTAATTTGCCATTAATTTGAAGCCAAGTGTATGGTCTTCCAGAAGGTGTCACTTGCAAGTTACCAGCTATTAAAGGAACTTGTACTTATACGTTTTCCATCATACATTTGAATTAGCAATAGTTAAAAAAAATGAAAGAAAAAGGTTAAGTAAATGCTGTTTAAATTTTAAGTGAAATTAACATGAAGTACAAAAAAAAACAGTACTTTAATACCTTTTAAGCATTTTATTTTAGATGTAACCAATACTTACACTGTGAATTAATTATCTGGTTTTATTATCTACTGAAAACCATCTTGATTGCAGCCAAGAAACATAAGGTAGAGTAGCCATTTTTGGACACACTCCAACTCTCACCACCTGATTTGTTTTATATATATATATATATATATATATATATATATATATATATATATATATATATTTTTTTTTTTTTTTAAAAAAAACATATACAGTATCTGTGATAATGTTAATATAAAATATATATCTATACCTATCTATTTGAAAACATATATAGATATAGGTATATAGAGATATATATTGAATAATGTATTTAAAATAAAAATAACATTGTCATATATGTAAAGAACATTGGAATAAGAAATATTTACAGTAAATACACAGTAAAACACATTATTCAATATTTTTATAGAATTATTATTTAGACTGCGTTTTGCAGTATAATACATGGCCATATACCATATACCCTTATCATTTTTTTTAATATTTATATGAATATTTTTGATCAAATATTGTTTATATGATTGTAACAGTTTATTTAAATGTACTTATGTTGTGTTTGGTGCAACTCAAGAAGCCGCGCACCAAGTACGGAGTGATGAGCAGCGGACTGTTTTTAACAGTCATCGATCTCACTGCTCATCGGTTTCTTCGAAGCTTTCTTGCTAGCCTGTCACTAAACACCCACACTATACTATACTGTTTTACCCACTATACCGCCGCTCCCGGAGCCCCCCCGCACCTAAATAAACTTATTACCCCATAAACCGCCGCTCCTGGACCCCTCCGCAACTATAATAAATATATTAACCCCTAAACCGCCGCTCCCGGACCCCGCCGCCACTATAATAAAATAAATATATGAACCCCTAAACTGCCGCTCCCGGACCCCACCGCCACCTACATTATACCTATTAACCCCTAATCTGCTGCCCCCTATACCGCCGCCACCTACATAAAGTTATTAACCCCTATCCTGCCGATCCCGGACCCAGCCACAAATAAATTAATTATTTAACCCCTAAACCGCCGCACCCAGAGCTCTCCGCCACCCATATTACATTTATTAACCCCTATCATGCCCCCCCTACACCGCCGCCACCTACAGTACATTGATTAACCCCTAATCTACCCCCCCTACACTGAAGGTTCCTTTAAATTACGTCATCCAAGATGGCGTCCCTTGAATTCCGATTGGTTGGATTCTATCAGCCAATCGGAATTAAGGTAGGAAAAATCCGATTGGTTGATGCAATCAGCCAATCGGATTGAAGTTCAATCCAATTGGCTGATCCAATCAGCCAATCGGATTGAGCTTGCATTCTATTGACTGATTGGAACAGCCAAAAGAATGCAAGCTCAATCTGATTGGCTGATCGCACCAGCCAATCAGATTTTTCCTACCTTAATTCCGATTGAATGATAGAATCCTATCAGCCAATCAGAATTCAAGGGACGCCATCTTCGATGATGTCATTTAAAGGAACCTTCATTCGGTGTTAGGACGTTGATGGAAGAGGATGGCTCCGCGTCGGCTGGATTCAAGATGGCTCCGCTCCGGTTGATTGAAGATAGAAGATGCCGCTTGGATGAAGACATCTGCCGCTTGGAGGACCTCTTCTGCCCGGATTCGATGAAGACTTCTGGACGGATCGGATGACCGCTTGTGCCCGGCTGGATGAAGACGGCTCAAGGTAGGGTGATCTTCAAGGGGGTAGTGTTTGGTTTTTTTAATGGGGGATTGGGTGGGTTTTAGAGTAGGGGTGTGTGGGTGGTGGGTTTTAATGTTGGGGGGGTTGTATTTCTTTTTTTTTTTTCAGGTAAAAGAGCTGATTACTTTGGGGCAATGCCCCGCAAAAGGCCCTTTTAAGGGCTATTTGTAATTTAGTTTAGGGTAGGGAATTTTATTATTTTGGGGGGCTTTTTTATTTTATTAGGGGGCTTAGATTAGGTGTAATTATTTTAAAATTCTTGTAATTTTTTATTTTCTGTAATTTAGAGTTTTTTTGTTGTACTTTAATTATTTTTAGTTAATTGTATTTAATGTTAGGTAATTGTAGTTAATTAATTTAATTTATTTAATGATAGTGTAGTGTTAGGTGTAATTGTAACTTAGTTTAGTATTTATTTTACAGGTAATTTTGTAGTTATTTTAATTAGGTAGCTATTAAATAGTTAATAACTATTTAATAACTATTGTACCTAGTTAAAATAAATACAAAGTTGCCTGTAAATTAAATATAAATCCTAAAATAGCTACAATGTAATTATTATTTATATTGTAGCTATCTTAGGGTTTATTTTATAGGTAAGTATTTAGTTTTAAATAGGAATAATTTATTTAATTATAGAAATATTTATGTAGTTAATTTAAATAATATTGAAGTTAGGGGGGTGTTAGACTTAGGTTTAGGGGTTAATAGATATAATGTAGGTGGCGACGGTGTAGGGGGAAAGATTAAGGGTTAATAAATGTAATGTAGGTGGCGATGGGCTCCTGGAGCAGCGGTTTAGGGGTTAAACAATTTATTATAGTTGCGGCGGGGTCCGGGAGCGGCGGTTTAGGGGTTAAACAATTTATTTGCGGCGGGGTCTGGAATCGGCAGGATAGGGGTTTATAAGTTTATTAGAATTGCGGAGGTGTAGGGGGGCAGATTAGGGGTTAATAAATGTAATGTAGGTGGCGGCAGGGTCCGGGAGCGGCGGTTTAGGGGTTAATAAGTTTAATGCGGGCTGCGGCGGTGTAGGGGGGCCAGATTAGGGGTGTTTAGACTGGGGGTATATGTTAGGGTGTTAGGTGCAGACACTTCCCATAGGAATCAATGGGATATCGGGCAGCAGCGAACATGAGCTCTCGCTGCTGTCAGACTTTAATTGATTCCTATGGGATCCACCGCCTCCAGGGCGGCGTATTGAAAACCTTGAAAACCAGGTACGCTGGCCCGGAATAGTGGCGAGCGTACCTGCTAGTTCTTTGATAACTAGCAAAAGTAATCAGATTGTGCCAAACTTGCATTTGGAACATCTGGAGTGACCATCGATCTGTGTCAGACTAGATTCTACTTTTGCCGGTCTGTAGGGCTTGATAACTACAGCAAATCAGCCTCGCCACAAATACGCTGCGGAATTCCAGCGTATTTGCGGTTGACGGCTTGATAACTAGCGGCCTCTATCTGATTCATGCAAGTTTAATTTTGACTTTCCTATCCCTTTAAGCCTGTCAAGCACAAACGTTTTACTTTTAACTTGAGTAATATGGTCGCAAGAATAAGAACGCTATTGATTTAACTTGATCCATGTTAGCACTCAACAGAGCTAATATTTTCCACTCCGTTTGAAATGTAGGCCATAATTTAGTCATGAAAGAAAAAATATTTGTGTCATGTTCCTTTAACCATTTCGCTGCTAATCCTTTTTTCAGTCCTGTACAGAGACAATTATGAGCTTTTTTGCTACTTATATTTAAACCCCTCTTGTAGTCAAATTTCAGTGAGTGACCCACACAAATTATATATTGTTTTTTTTTAGCAGGCCCAGCAGATTGACAATGTACCATTATTATATTAATAATTCATGACATGTGATAAAGCTGAGGCAAAAACTGTAAAGAAATACCTTTTTGGGTAGATTTTAGTAAATGATATTGAAAATAGTCCAGTGACCACTGCTGTTACTTTGACCACCTTACTAAATTGTCATCAATAGTAGCCACATGTGAAATAGGGGTCTGGGAGCGCAGCCCACTTGGCCACCAATGATCCACAGCCTTTAGTGATCGCAGAAAAGCATTCGGCGATCCCCCTACATGATGAGAAGTGCTCATCATGCACATTACAGGTAGCAATGTGCATAATGAGAACACCTCATCATGCGCATCAAAGAGGTTAACGGCCAATAAAGTCGAAATAACATTTTTATGATTCAGCTAGAACATGCAATTTAAAAAAAAAACAACTTTCCAATATATTTATATTATCAAAACATGCACATTTTTTATATGCACACTTACCTACTGAGCATGTGCAAAATTGCAAGGTATATACATTTATAGATTTTGTGATTGGTTAATGACTGTCACATGATAAAGGGCGAGGGAGCACAATTTGTTGCTCATCTCATATTTAAAAAGTAAGTGCTATTGCATTTTCTTTATATTGTGTATTTGTCAATTATGTAACTATACTGTATTTAGTGGTCTTTTAAGCATTGCTCTCAATTCAAGCTGTTGAAGCTTGTGTCCTATTTACAATCTAGAAGTCCTTATTTATTTACATTATGACAAGCTTAACCTTTTAAAGCCGTTATGTCGTTCTATTCCGTCATAATTAGACTGGGCTTTAAAGCCGTTATGACGGAATAGAACGTCATAGCTAATGGCTGTCCTGAAGCCTTCTGTGCTTTCAGGATTTGATTGCGTTCTGGAGGGCATTCCTAGAGTTGTAGGGACGCCCCCCCAGGCGCGATCCAATAATTGAAATCTCACGATTGTGTGCACGATCGCGTGGTTTCAATTTGTCTACATCGGAACAGTTGTTCCGATGTAGGCACTTTAGCCCTGACACGAAAGGGTTAACAGAGTTAAAATCATGTGAATTTATAGCTAGTTTTTTGCTTGTGGCTTATTTTCTTCATATTTTTGCTTTAATTTTAGAAAATACAGGCACATCATGTTTCTTGTACATTTTGCAGTATGTTTTTTTTTATACAAGCATTTTTGGAAAATGTATGCTGAGTTAAAATTTCCATTTCTTTTTCTCCTAATTAGGAGTACAGTCACAGTATATTATATAATGCTGCAACTCAATATAAAAAAGGAAACTTTAAATGCATAAAGCAGTAAAGATATACAATGATAAACATATATTTACTATGGTACAACAATATCTGTAAAAAGCTGAATGCTAGTTAAAATGATTTGCTTTAGTTTACCAAAAAAAGAAAAGCTTCTTAGTTTTTAGTTTTTATTTATCTTTGCAATATATTATTTCTTTGTTACATCTGTATCTAGAACTATATGAAATTATATAAATATCACATAAGCAAAGGTAAATGACTCTAGTTAAGATACTCTGAAATCTCTTGAGCATAAGTAAAACCTTCAAAAAGATGTAGAAAAGATGTTGAAAATGTGTTGTGATTTTTCCTAAACCTCTCTCTTCAAGCAATAAACAGGTTATCTATAACATTTACACTTTAAATATGCCTTTTGGATTTTACTTGTTAAAAAATGACCCCATATATCAAGCCATCTTTCCAGTAGAGTTCATAAAATTGAAACAGAACTGCTGTGTCTCACGTCTTATGAATAGGACATTGACAGCCATAGTTATGTTTTTTAAAAAGTGCCTTGTATGATAGCAGTAAAGTTAAACATGAAGGTCATTGATTACTTATAAATTCACAATTTATGTAAATGTAACTCTAGAGTAAAAAGAAAAATATTTGCATATGAATCATAGCGCAGCACAAAATCGTGTGCTAACTATTCTAGAATTTTTTGCGCATGTAGGGCAGCTTGCGTATTACAAGTTAAAAAGAAAAAAGTTTTTGCTAGTGTACTAACCTGACTCACACAAAAAGATGAAGATAGAATATTGCGACTGTGTTAACATATTCCCTCATAGACTACTTGCTCACAAATCTGATTGCATTTTCTCAAGTGCGCTAATCCGACATGAAAATATTAATATTTAACATTCCTATATATATTATTACATATAGATATACGTAGATATAAAACAGGGGGGGTTTGGTTAAGCACATCTAACAAAAACATCTTATATATTAATGCACATATTGTGGGAGTGCTCCCAAAATGACAAAAATAAGTATAAGACAAAAACAGGTATTGGCGCACATCCAAACACATAAGACCACATTTTTTCCACATATTTTTAACATATTTTTAAATGCTGCAAAAAATTGCCTGCATAATATTTTTTAATTTTTTTAAATGTTTAAATAAAGTTGGGATCTTAGTCACACAATATGGCCATATTCTGCTCAGCCAGTCACCACTTAAAAGGTGTCCCAAAATAGACTGGTCCTAACACTATAAAATTGAGCCTAACTGGGCTGAATCATACAATTCAAATATACCAAAATAGGATTCCAACATTGCAATACTATGCAATACTATGCAAAGAATGGGGCTCCCAGGCTTTATATATATAACTCAATTGCTCTGTCTGGAACACACCTGAACAGTGTGGAGTGCTTTAACCAAGGGGATTTGGTCAGTCTCCCTTAAAGTAATACAACAGGGGGTTTCGGTAAAGCACATCTAACAAAAACATCTTATAACTTTAAATTCACAATTAATGTAAATGTAACCTGAGAGTAAGAAGAAAGATATTTGCATATGAAACATAGTGCAGTTTAAAAATTGTGTGATTACGATCGGCTAGATTACGAGTTGTGCGTTAGGGTTAAAAAGCAGCATTGAGAGGTCCCAATGCTGCTTTTTAACACCCACTAGTATTACGAGTCTTGAAATGACAGGCTCACCGCTCACTTTTTTGGCCAGACTCGGAAATACCGCAAATCCACTTACGTCAATTGCGTATCCTATATTTTCAATGGGACTTGCATAGCGCCGGTATTATGAGTCTTCCAAAAAGTGAGCGGTAGACCCTCACCTGTCAAGCCTGATACCGCATTTTAAAGTCAGTAGTTAAGAGTTTTACACTACAACGCCGTAGCATAAAACTCGTAACTAAAGTGCTAAAAAGTACACTAACACCCATAAACTACCTATTAACCCCTAAACCAAGGCCCCCCACATCGCAAACACTAAAATAAAATTTTTAACCCCTAATCTGTCAAACCGGACATCACCGCCACTATAATAAATATATTAACCCCTAAACCGCTGCACTCCCGCATCGCAAACACAATTTAAATATTATTAACCCCTAATCTGCCGGCCCTAACATCGTCGACACCTACCTACATTTATTAACCCCTAATCTGCCGACCCCAACGTTGCCGCCACTATATTAAATGTATTAACCCCTAAATCTAAGTCTAACCCTAAACCTAACACCCCCTAACCTTAAATATAATTACAATAAATCTAAATAAAATTACTATAATTAGCTAAATTATTCCTATTTAAAACTAAATACTTACCGATAAAATAAACCCTAAGCTAGCTACAATATAACTAATAGTTACATTGTATCTAGCTTAGGGTTTATTTTTATTTTACAGGCAACTTTGTATTTATTTTAACTAGGTAGAATAATTATTAAATAGTTATTAACTATTTAATAACTTCCTAGTTAAAGTAAAGACAAATTTACCTGTAATATAAAACCTAAACAAGTTACAATTACACCTAACACTACACTATAATTAAACAAATTACCTAAACTAAATACAATTAATTACAATTTAAAAAACATATCTAAAATGCGAAAAAAACCCCACTAAATTACAGAAAATAATAAAATAATTACAAGAATTTTAAACTAATTACACCTACTCTAATTCCCCAAAATAAAAAAGCCCCCCCAAAATAAAAAAGCTCTACCCTACACTAAATTACAAATAGCCCTTAAAAGGGCCTTTTGCGGGGCATTGCCCCAAAGTAATCAGCTCTTTTACCTGTAAAAAAAATTACAAATACCCCCCCAACATTAAAACCCACCATCCACACAACCAACCCTACTCTAAAACCCACCCAATCCCCCTTAAAAACCTAACTCTAACCCCCTGAAGATCACCCTACTGTGAGACGTCTTCACCCAACCAGGCAGAAGTGGTCCTCCAGACGGGCAGAAGCCTTCATCCAAACCGGGCAGAAGAGGTCCTCCAGATGGGCAGAAGTCTTCATCCAGACAGCATCTTCTATCTTCATCCATCCGGCGTGGAGCGGGTCCATCTTCAAGACATCTGACGCGGAGCATCCTCTTCTTTCTTCGTCCGATGACTGACTGAAGGTTCCTTTAAATGACGTCATTAAAGATTGCGTCCCTTCAATTCTGATTGGCTAATAGAATTCGGAATTAAGGTAGAAAACATCCTATTGGCTGATGCAATCAGCCAATAGGATTGAGCTGGCATTCTATTGGCTGTTCCAATCAGAATTGAAGGGATGCCATCTTGGATGACGTCATTTAAAGGAACCTTCATTCAGTCGTCGGACGAAGAAAGAAGAGGATGCTCCGTGTCGGATGTCTTGAAGATGGACCCGCTCTGCGCCGGATGGATGAAGATAGAAGATGCCTTCTGGATGAAGACTTCTGCCCGTCTGGAGGACCTCTTCTGCCCGGCTTGGATGAAGACTTCTGCCTGGTTGTGTGGGTGGTGGGTTTTAATGTTGGGGGGTATTTGTAATTTTCTTTTACATGTAAGAGAGCTGATTACTTTGGGGAAATGCCCCGCAAAAGGCCATTTTAAGGGCTATTTGTAATTTAGTGTAGGGTAGGGCTTTTTTATTTTGGGGGGGATTAGAGTAGGAGTAATTAGTTTAAAATTCTTGTAATTATTTTATTATTTTCCATAATTTAGTGGGGGGTTTTTTTTTCGTACTTTAGATAATTTTTTTAAATTGTAATTAATTGTATTTAGTTTAGGTAATTTATTTAATTAAAGTGTAGTGTTAGGTGTAATTGTAACTTAGTTTAGGTTTTATTTTAAAGGTAAATTTGTATTTATTTTAGCTAGGTAGTTATGAAATAGTTAATAACTATTTAATAATTATTGTACCTAGTTAAAATAAATACAAAAATAAACCCTAAGATAGCTACAATGTAACTATTAGTTATATTGTAGCTAGCTTAGGGTTTATTTTATAGGTAAGTATTTAGTTTTAAATAGGAATAATTTAATGAATTGTATTAATTTTATTTAGATTTATTTAAATTAAATTTAAGTTAGGGGAGGTTAGGGTTAGCCTTAGATTTTGGGGTTAATAACTTTATTATAGTGGTGGCAACGTTGGGGGCAGCAGGTTGGGGGTTAATAAATGTAGTTAGGTTGCAGCAACATTGGGGGCGGCAGATTAGAGGTTAATAAATATAATGTAGGGTTTGGCGATGTTGGGGCAGCAGATAAGGGGTTCATAACTATAACGTAGGTGGCGGCGGTGTCCGGAGCGACAGATTAGGAGTTAATAATATAAAGTAAGTCGCGGCGATGTCAGGGGCGGCAGATTAGGGGTTAATAAGTGTAAGATTAGGGGTGTTTAGACTCGGGGTTCATGTTAGGGTGTTAGGTGTAGACATAAAAAGTATTTTCCCATAGGAATCAATGGGGCTGCGTTAGGAGCTTTACGGTGCTTTTTTGCAGGTGTTAGGTTTTTTTCAGCTGGCTCTCCCCCATTGATTCTTATGGGGAAATCATGCACAAGCACGTTTTACCTGCTCACCGCTACCGTAAGCAGCGCTGGTATTGAGGTGAGATGTGGAGCTAAATTTTGCTCTTCGCTCACTTTTCTGCGGTTAATGCCGGGTTTCTAAAAACCCGTAATACCAGCATTGTCTGCAAGTGAGCGGTGAGCATAAACTGCTCGTTAGCACCGCACCCCTCCTAACGCAAAACTCGTAATCTAGGTGTATGCTAGAAGTAAGTTTTTGCACATGTAGGGCAGCTAGCATATTACAAGTTAAAAAGAAAAACGTTTTTGCTCGTGCACTAACCCGACTTGCACAAAAAGATGAAGATAGAATATTGTGACTGTGTTAACATATTCCCCCATAGACTACTCGCTCACAAATCTGATTGCATTTTCTCAAGTTTGCTAACCCGACATGAAAATATTAATATTTAACATTCCAATTTTCTTCACATAGCAGAATATGTTATATTTATTTAAAAGCTTTTAAATAAACCCCTTTTAACTGGAACTATCATTTTATTGTATACTTTATATACAATATCACCTTTTATTGCCTAATAACCTGAGTGTTCTTTTGCACTGCCTTCTAGCCTGTCTGGCTAAACTGTTTCCACATTCAGCTAATTGAGCTGACACCCTGCAGGAATACTTTCTACAGTTGATGCTGTGTTGGGGATCTGTTTTCACTCAAGCTTCCTGAAATAACCAAGGTTTATCTTGCTGGGGGGACCAGTATGCCCCAGCTCGCCTCTCACGCACCACTGGTGGTGCCTGCAAACATGTGAGTTGCCATTTGTCTGTCTCTTGCAGCATTTCACTTGTCCTAACATACTCACCCTATGAAGCGCCTCTATTTCTCCTTTCTCATATATCTCTAGTATTGTTTGGGACTCAGTCAGGATCCCTACCATTGGAGAGCCAAATCGCTGGGCCACTTATCCACTCTGAAGCCTGTATATCCAATGGGTTTTGGTTTGTGGATCACCATCTGATTAAAGGAACATTACATTGCACATTTCATTCATATAAGGATATACAGTATTTTATGTTATTCCCTGATAATACACTTGTGGACTCTCTTTAACTGTGCCCAATTGTGTTTTTATTTTTACACTTTCTAATGTTGTAGTGATTAATTATACACTACCTTTTCTTTCATGTAATTGGCAAGAGTCCATGAGCTAGTGACGTATGGAATATACAATCCTACCAGGAGGGGCAAAGTTTCCCAAACCTCAAAATGCCTATAAATACACCCCTCACCACACCCACAATTCAGTTTTACCATCTTTGCCTCCTATGTAGGTGGTGAAGTAAGTTTGTGCTAGATTTCTATGTTGATATGCGCTTCTCAGCATGTTGAAGCCCGGTTCCTCTCAGAGTACAGTGAATGTCAGAGGGATGTGAAGGGAGTATCACCTATTGAATACAATGGTCTTCCTAACGGGGAAATAATTTCATAGGTTCTCTGTTATCGGTCATAGAGATTCATCTCCTACCTCCCTTTTCAGATCGACGATATACTCTTATATACCATTACCTCTACTGATTTTTGTTTCAGTACTGGTTTGGCTATCTGCTATATGTGGATGGGTGTCTTTAGGTAAGTATGTCTCATTTACTTAAGACACTCTCAGCTATGGTTTGGCACTTTATATATAAAGTTCTAAATATATGTTTGTACTTATATTTGCCATGATTCAGGTTTATCAGTATATTTCCTTTTTGCAGACTGTCAGTTTCATATCTGGGAAATGCTTTATATATATATATATATATAAAAAAAAAAATCTTACCTGAGGTTTTCCAATTGACTCTTTCTAAATTACAGGCTATATTAGGCTCGCGAGAGAGCAAAATGCTATAATTTATTGCGTCATTCTTGGCGCACAACTTTTTTGGCACGAAAATTACGTTTGTTGACGCAAATTCGTCATTTCCAGCATCTTAGTTGGTGCCGAGTCTTTTCACGAGGTTGTGTCATCTATGACGCTCGAGTTTTTCGTTCCGGATGTTTTTGGCGCCAAAAAATGTTTCTCAGTTTGTGGTGCATCATACTTGGTGCCAAACATTTTTTCATTATTTAAAACCTCATTCCTTTTGCCTCTGGTCTTTTTTTCTATGTCAGAGGCCTATTCTGTTTGCATTTTTTCCCATTCCTGAAACTGTCATATAAGGAAATTGATAATTTTGCTTTATATGTTGTTTTTTCTTTTACATACTGCAATCTGATCCTGTCTTAGAATCTACTACTGGAATCCTGCTGTCTGATATCGGTTCTACCAAAGCTAAGTGCATTTGTTTTAAACTTGTGGTAACTGTTCCTCCAGCTGTGGTTTGTAATAGTTGTCATGATAAACTTTTACATGCAGAGAATGTTTCCATCAGTAGTAGTTCATTACATGTTTCTGGTCCATCAACATCTAATGCTCAGGATATTCCTGTAAATTTAAGAGAATTTATTTCTGATTCCATTCAGAAGGCTTTGTCTGCCATTCCGCCTTCTAATAAATGTAAAAGATCTTTTAAACTTCTCATAGAGTTGATGAATTTTCTAATGACCGACAACATACTGATTTATCTATCTCTGATTAGGATCTGTCTGATTCAGAGGATCCTGCCTCAGATATTGACACTGACAAATCCTCATATTTATTTAAAATGGAGTATATTCGTTCTATATTAAAAGAAGTGTTGATTGCATTAGATATGGAGGAGACTAGTCCTCTTGATACTAAAACTAGTAATTGTTTAAATTCTGTTTATAAACCTCATGTAGTTATTCCAGAGGTTTTTCCAGTCCCTGATGCTATTTCAGATATGATTTCTAAGGAATGGAATAGACTGGGTACTTCTTTTACTCCTTCTTCAAGGTTTAAAAAATTGTATCCTTTGCCTACTGATAGATTGGAGTTTTGGGAAAAGATCCCCAAAGTTGATGGGGCCATCTCTACTCTT
The DNA here is from genome assembly GCF_027579735.1 of Bombina bombina. NCBI lineage: Eukaryota > Metazoa > Chordata > Amphibia > Anura > Bombinatoridae > Bombina > Bombina bombina. The sequence continues at coordinate 1,267,254,463 of NC_069500.1, read as the reverse complement.
GCTAAACGTACTACTATTCCTATGGAAGATAGTACTTCTTTTAAAGATCCTTTAGATAGGAAGCTTGAATTTTATCTAAGAAAAGCTTATTTATGTTCAGGCCATCTTCTTAGGCCTGCTATTTCTTTGGCTGATGTTGCAGCTGCCTCAACTTTTTGGTTGGAAACTTTAGCGCAACAAGTATCAGATTATAATGTGTATATCATTGTTAATTTAATTCAACATGCTAATAATTTCATTTGTGATGCCATTTTTCATATCATCAGAATTGATGTAAGATATATGTCTTTAGCTATTTTAGCTAGAAGAGCTTTATGGCTTAAATCTTGGAATGCTGATATTACTTCTAAATCGACATTGCTATCTCTTTCTTTCCAAGGTAATAAATTATTTGGTTATCAGTTGGATTCTATAATTTCAACTGTCACTGGGGGGAAGGGAGCTTTTTTGCCTCAGGATAAAAAATCTAAGGGCAAATTTAAAGCTTCTAACCGTTTTCATTCCTTTCGACAAAATAAGGAACAGAAACCTAGTCCTTCCCCTAAGGAATCTGTCTCCAATTGGAAGCCTTCCTCAATCTGGAATAAATCCAAGCCATTTAAGAGATCTAAACCAGCCCCCAAGTCCGCATGAAGGTGCGGCCCTCATTCCAGCTAAGCTGGTAGGGGGCAGATTAAAATTTTTCAAGGATGTTTGGATAAATTAAGTCCAAAATCATTGGATTCAGAACATTGTCTTTCAGGGGTACAGAATAGGTTTCAGAGTAAGACCGCCTGTGAGAATTTTCTTTCTCTCATGCATTCCAGTGAACCCAGAGAAAGCGCAGGCTTTCCTGAAGTGTGTTTCAGATCTGGAGTTATCTGGGGTAATCGTGCCACTTCCTTTTCAGGAACAAGATCTGGGGTTTTATTCAAATCTGTTCATTGTCCCAAAGAAAGAAAATTCATTCAGTCCAGTTCTGGATCTAAAAGTCTTGAATCGTTATGTAAGAGTACCAACATTCAAAATGGTGACTATAAGGACTATTCTGCCTTTTGTTCAGCAAGGGCATTATATGTCCACAATAGACTTACAGGATGCATATCTTCATATTACGATTCATCCAGATCACTATCAGTTCCTGAGATTCTCTTTTCTAGACAAGCATTACCAATTTGTTGCTCTTCCTTTTGGCCTAGCGACAGCTCCAAGGATCTTTTCAAAGGTTCTCGGTGCCCTACTCTCTGTAATCAGAGAGTGGGGTATTGTGGTGTTTCCTTATTTGGACGATATCTTGGTACTTGCTCAGTCTTTACGTTCTGCAGAATCTCACATGAATCAACTAGTGTTGTTTCTTCAATGACATGGTTGGAGGATCAATTTACCAAAACGTTCTTTGATTCTTTAGACAAGGGTAACCTTTTTAGGTTTCCAAATAGATTCAGTATCCATGACTTTGTCTCTAACAGACAAGAGACGTCTGAAATTGGTTGCAGCCTGTCGGAACCTTCAGTCTAAGTCATTCCCTTCAGTAGCTATGTGCATGGAGGTTTTAGGTCTCATGACTGCAGCATCGGACGTGATCCCCTTTGCTCGTTTTCACATGAGACCTCTTCAGCTTTGTATGCTGAACCAATGGTGCAGGGATTATACAAGGATATCACAATTAATATCCTTAAATCCCAATGTTCGACTATCTCTGAGTTGGTGGTTAGATCATCATCGTATAGTTCAAGGGGCCTCTTTTGTTCATCCAACCTGGACTGTGATCACAACAGAGTCTTTCAGGTTGGGGAGCATTCTGGGGATCTCTGACAGCACAAGGGGTTTGGAAATCTCAAGAGGCAAGATTGCCAATCAATATTTTGGAACTCTTCAGTTTTGGCCTCTATTGAAGAGAGAGCCATTTATTTGTTTTCAGACAGACAATGTCACAACTGTGGCATATGTCAATCATCAGGGTGGGACTCACAGTCCTCAGGCTATGAAAGAAGTATCCCGGATACTTGTTTGGGCAGAATCCAGCTCCTGTCTAATTTCTGCGGTCCATATCCCAGGTATAGACAATTGGGAAGCGGATTATCTCAGTCATCAAACTTTACATCTGGGAGAGTGGTCTCTTCACCCAGATGTGTTTTTTCAAATTGTTCATATGTGGGGGCTTCCAGAAATAGATCTGATGGCATCTCATCTAAACAAGAAACTTCCCAGGTACCTGTCCAGTTCCAGGGATCCTCAGGCGGAAGCAGTGGATGCATTGACACTTTCTTGGAGTTATCAACCTGCCTATATTTTTCCACTTCTAGTTCTTCTTCCAAGAGTGATTTCCAAGATCATCATGGAGCAATCATTTGTACTGCTGGTGGCTCCAGCATGGGCTCACAGGTTTTGTTACACAGATCTTGTTCGGATATCCAGTTGCCAACCATGGCCACTTCCACTAAGGCCAGACCTTCTATCCCAAGGTCTGTTTTTCCATCAGGATCTCAAATCATTAAATTTGAAGGTATGGAAATTGAACGCTTAGTGTTTAGTCATAGAGGTTTCTCAGACTCAGTGATTAATACTATGTTGCAGGCTCGAAAATCTGTTTCTAGAAAGATTTATTATCGAGTTTGGAAGTCTTACATTTCATGGTGTTCTTCTCATAAATTCTCTTGGCATTCTTTTACAATTCCTAGAATTTTACAGTTTCTTCAGGATGGTTTGGATAAGGGTTTGTCTGCGAGTTCCTTGAAAGGACAAATCTCTGCTCTTTCTGTTTTATTCCACAGAAAAATTGCTAAACTCCCTGATATTCATTGTTTTGTACAGGCTTTGGTTCGTATCAAGCCTGTCATTAAATAAATCTCTCCTCCTTGGAGTCTAAATTTGGTTTTGAAGGCTTTACAGGCTCCTCCGTTTGAGCCTATGCATTCTTTGGACATTAAATTGCTTTCTTGGAAAGTGTTGTTTCTTTTGGCCATCTCTTCTACTAGAAGAGTTTTTGAATTATCTGCTCTTTCTTGTGAGTCTCCTTTTCTGATTTTTCATCAGGATAAGGCAGTTTTGCAGACTTCATTTAAATTCTTAGCTAAAGTTGTGAATTCCAACAACATTAGTAGGGAAATTGTTGTCCCTTCTTTGTGTCCCCATCCTAAGAATTCTTTGGAAATATCTTTACATTCTTTGGATGTGGTGAGCGCTTTGAAATATTATGTTGAAGCTACTAAAGTTTTCAGGAAGACTTCTAGTCTATTTGTTATCTTTTCTGGTTCTAGGAAAGGTCAGAAGGCTTCTGCCATTTTTTTGGCATCTTGGTTAAAGCTTTTGATTCATCACGCTTATTTGGAGTCGGGTAAATCCCTGCCTCAGAGGATTACAGCTCATTCTACTAGGTCAGTTTCCACTTCCTGCGCTTTTAAGAATGAAGCTTCAGTTGAACAGATGTTTTTTCTTCTTCAGAAGCAGTTTTTGGTAGAAAAGCTCTTCAGGCAGCTGTTTCAGTTTGATTCTTCTGCTTATAATTTCAGTTTTTTTCTTTTCCATTATAAGATTAAAACTTATGATTTGGGTTGTGGTATATTTTTTTTCAGCAGAATTGGCTGTCTTTATTTTTTATCCCTCTCTAGTGACTCTTGTGTGGAGTTCCACATCTTGGGTTTTGCTATCCCATACGTCACTAGCTCATGGACTCTTGCCAATTACATGAAAGAAAACATAATTTATGTAAGAATTTACCTGATAAATTAATTTCTTTCATATTGGCAAGAGTCCATGAGGCCCACCCTTTTTATGGTGGTTATAATTTTTTGTATAAAGCACAATTATCCCAACTCCTTTGTTTATGCTTTTTGCTCCTTTCTTTATCACCCCACTTCTTGGCTATTCGTTAAACGGAAATGTGGGTGTGGTGAGGAGTGTATTTATAGGCATTTTGAGGTTTGGGAAACTTTGCCCCTCCTTGTAGGATTGTATATCCCATACGTCACTAGCTCATGGACTCTTGCCAATATGAAAGAAATGAATTTATCAGGTAAATTCTTACATAAATTATGTTATTGCTATAATTTTTTTAATTTTTTTTTAATATTTTATTTGTTATTGATTTTGTCACATTTTATCTAATCTATATTACCTAGGTTGGATATTGTTACAGTTATATTCACTACCTTTTGCACCTTTTATTGTTGCATCTTACATTGTAGCACTTTATATTAATTTATTTATATTAACTCTTTTTGTAGTGTTATATTATCGTTTTTTTCACACCATTTTAGCCACATATATTCACATATCCACATATATTTTTAGGTATGTACATGTGTATATTTATTTAGGTATACTAGGTTCCTTGTGTTTGTCTAACATACTGGTATACCTGAATATTGGTGGACGCCCCCTAGTTTGTTACAGTGTGCCGTTGTTGGTACTCCATCTGGTGCACTTACATACAATCGTTTTCGTTAAATGGGAACAAGAGAACATTTTAATTTGTAAACATAGTTATGATTCATCCAAAGCAATGTGATTTAGATTATAGACAACGTGTTTCTCCTTTGGGAGGGCACAGAATCGAAATTGATTGAATTCATGGAGAAATTAAATAAAAACAATTGGAACCTAAAATTTACATTTAATTACAGTACTACTGAAATAACTTTTTGGATTTGTGTATTCTTAACCAACATAATGAACTGAAAACAAAAACCTTTAGGAAAGAAATTTCAGGCAATACCCTTTTATCTTTTGATAGCCATCACCCTAAAAACTTAAATAAAAAGGAACTGTACAGAAATGAGTCCATTTAGGGAGGAAGCAAAATATCTAAAAGACAGATTTAAAGCAAGGGGCTACTCACAAAAATGCCTGGGGCGAGATCCGATATAGATCGCAGTTTGCGGCGCAAGCGAGGGAACCGGCGTCGCCCGCAGTTTCAGCTCACAACTCGAGCTATCCCATATAAGTCGCCGTCAGATGCTAACGTGCCGTAAGTCTGACAAACCAGCGATGTCCAGAAATCTGCGCAAGTACAAATTTCTGGCGTCGCCAGTGACTTGCGGCACGTTAGAAACTGCCGGCGCCTATAAAACCTGACTAAAGTCTAAAACACCCGCACTGTCTAACACGCCTCCCTAACATAGCCCGACAAGTCTAACACGCCTCCCTAACATAGCCCGACACGTCTAACCCTCTATCCGCTATCCCCCCTCACTATCCTAACAATAAAAAAGCTATTAACCCCTAAACCGCCGCTCCCGTACCCCGCCGCAACCTAATAAAGTTATTAACCCCCAAACCGCCGCTCCCGTACCCCGCCGCCAGCTATATTATATCTATAACCCCCTAAAGTGAGCCCCTAACACCGCCGCCATCTATATTAAAATTATTAACCCCTAATGTAAGCCCCTTACACCGCCGCCATCTCTATTAAAATGATTAACCCCTTATTTAATCTACCTACCCCGCCGCCAGCTATATTATCTATATTAACCCTAAGTATATTATAGTTAATATAGGTATTACATTATATATATTAACTATATTAACCCTAATTATATTAGGGTTAATATAGTTAATATAGTTACTATAGTATTTATATTAACTATATTAACTCTATCTAACCCTAACACCCCTAACTAAATTTATATTAAATTAATCTAATTCATTTATAAACTAAAATATTCCTTTTTAAATCTAAATACTTACCTATAAAATAAACCCTAAGATAGCTACAATATAATTAATAATTACATTGTAGCTATGTTAGGGTTAATATTTATTTTACAGGTAAATTGTTAATTATTTTAAGTAGGTATAATAGCTATTAAATAGTTATTAACTATTTAATATCTACCTAGTTAAAATAATTACCCAATTACCTGTAAAATAAATCCTAACCTAAGTTACAAATACACCTACACTATCAATAAATTAAATAAACTACAAACATCTATCTAAAAATACAATTAAATTAACTAAACTAAATTACAAAAAAAAACAAACACTAAATTACAAAAATTAAAAAAGATTACAAGATTTTTAAGCTAATTACACCTATTCTAAGCCCCCTAATAAAATAATAAACCCCCAAAATAAAAAAAATTCCCTGCCCTATTCTAAATTAAACAAATTTCAAAGCTCTTTACCTTACCAGCCCTTAAAAGGGCCTTTTGTGGGGCATGCCCTAAAGAATTCAGCTCTTTTGCATACAAATACAATACCCCCCCCCATTACAACCCACCACCCACATACCCCTATTCTAAAACCACCCAAACCCTCCTTAAAAAAGCCTAACACTACCCCCCTGAAGATCTCCCTACCTTGTCTTTACCACACCGGGCCGAACTCCTGATCCGATCCGGGCGATGTCTTCCTCCAAGCGGCAAAGAAGAATTCTTCCTCCGGCGATGTCTTCCTCCAAGCGGCAAAGAAGAATTCTTCCTCCGGCGACGTCTTCCTCCAAGCGGCAGCAAAGTCTTCATTCTTCCGGTGGCATCTTCAATCTTCTTTCTTCGCTCCGCCGCCGCGGAGCATCCATCCCGGACGACTACTGAACTTGGAATGAGGTACCTTTAAATGACGTCATCCAAGATGGCGTCCGCCGAATTCCGATTGGCTGATAGGATTCTATCAGCCAATCGGAATTAAGTTAGAAAAATCTGATTGGCTGATTGAATCAGCCAATCAGATTCAAGTTCAATCCAATTGGCTGATCCAATCAGCCAATCAGATTGAGCTCGCATTCTATTGGCTGATCGGAACAGGGGGTGTTAGGGTTAGATAGAGTTAATATAGTTAATATAAATACTATAGTAACTATATTAACTATATTAACCCTAATATAATTAGGGTTAATATAGTTAATATATATAATGTAATACCTATATTAACTATAATATACTTAGGGTTAATATAGATAATATAGCTGGCGGCGGGGTAGGTAGATTAAATAAGGGGTTAATCATTTTAATAGAGATGGCGGCGGTGTAAGGGGCTTACATTAGGGGTTAATAATATTAATATAGCTGGCGGCGGTATAGGGGGATTAGATTAGGGGTTAATCATTTTTATATAGGTGGCGGCGGTGTAAGGGGTCAGATTAGGGGATAGATAAGGTAGATGACAGCGGTGTAAGGGGTTCTAATTAGGGGATAGATAAGGTAGATGGCGGCGGTTTTAGGGGCTCACAGTAGGGGGTTAGTTTATGTAGATGGCGGTTTAGGGGTTAATAATTTTATTAGGGATTTCGGGGGGGGGGATCGCGGTTGACAGGTAGATAGACATTGCGCATGCGTTAGGTTTATTTTAGAAGATCGCGGTTGACAGGGAGATAGACATTGCGCATGCGTTAGGTGTTAGGTTTATTTTAGCAGCCAGTTTAGGGAGTTACGGGGCTCCAATAGTCAGCGTAAGGCTTCTTACGGCTGCTTTTTGTGGCGAGGTGAAAATGGAGTAAGTTTTCTCCATTTTCGCCACGTAAGTCCTTACGCTGCATATTGGATACCAAACTGAGCTGGTTTGGTATACCTGCCTATAGCCCAAAAAACTACGGGCGACGGCAGAAATATACGCGCGTAACTTCTAGGTTACGCCGTATATAGGATACCAAACCCGCGCAAATATTGGCGTCGCTGGCTTTTGCGGGCGACGATTTTTATTGGATGGACCCCCTGAAGTCAGCCTTCAATAAATCTAAAAAGGTGGAAAGAGAAAGTTTATTATATACAGATAAACAAAATGCTAAGTCATCTGATATGTCCATAATAAGATTTATTAGCACGTTTAATAATAGCTGGCAGGATATTCGCGCCATTTTGAAAAATCATTGGCATATCCTCCTAGCAGATCCAACCATTGCAGGGTTTGTTGGAAATTCCCCCTTAATGACTCCTAAAAGGGCACCAAATTTGAAAGACAAATTAGTTTATAGCCATCTATTGGTAATACCACAGAGGAGCTTGTTAAATACAAACAGGTGAGATGGCAATTTTAAGTGCAAACACTGCTCAGTATGTAGCAACATGGCAGCTTTGTGGCCAAATTTGGTAAACATCACAAAAAACAGGGACATATAACCTGTAAATAGTGATGTTGCGAATAGTTCGCCGGCGAATAGTTCCCGGCGAACATAGAATGTTCACGTTCTCCGCGGCGGGCGAACATATGTGATGTTCGATCCGCCCCCTATTCATCATCATTGAGTAATACTTTGTCCCTGTACCTCACAGTCAGCAGGCACATTCCAGCCAATCAGCAGCAGACCCTCCCTCCCTCCCAGACCCTCCTACCTCCTGGACAGCATCCATTTTAGATTCATTCGGAAGCTGCATTGTTAGTGAGAGAAGGGACAGTGTAGCTGCTGCTGATTGAATAGGGAAATCGATAGCTAGGCTAGTGTATTCAGTGTCCACTACAGTCCTGAAGGACTCATCTGATCTCTGCTGTAAGGACAGCACCCCAAAAAGCCCTTTTTAGGGCTAGAACATCTGCTTTTTTTTTTTTTTCCTGTGTAATCTAATTGCAGTTGCCTGCCTGCCAGCGTGTGTGTCAGGCTCACAGCGTATACTGTGCCCACTTGCCCAGTGCCACCACTCATATCTGGTGTAACAGTAGTGTAGATTTAAAAAAAACAACACTTTTTTGACTGTGTTAAATAATAGCAGTCAGTTTCCTTCACACGTGTGCGTTTCAGTGCCTGCCTGCCAGGGCACAGTGTCACCCCAGTGCAACTCATTTCTGGTGTAACAGTAGTCTAGATTTAAAAAAAAACAACACTTTTTTGACTGTGTTAAATAATAGCAGTCAGTTTCCTTCACACGTGTGCGTTTCAGTGCCTGCCTGCCAGGGCACAGTGTCACCCCAGTGCAACTCATATCTGGTGTAACAGTAGTGTAGATTTAAAAAAAACCAAAAAACACTTTTTTGACTGTGTTAAATAATAGCAGTCAGTTTCCTTCACACGTGTGCGTTTCAGTGCCTGCCTGCCAGGGCACAGTGTCACCCCAGTGCAACTCATATCTGGTGTAACAGTAGTCTAGATTTAAAAAAACAACACTTTTTTGACTGTGTTAAATAATAGCAGTCAGTTTCCTTCACACATATGCGTTTCAGTGCCTGCCTGCCAGGGCACAGTGTCACCCCAGTGCAATTCATATCTGGTGTAACAGTAGTGTAGATTTAAAAAAAAAAACACTTTTTTGACTGTGTTAAATAATAGCAGTCAGTTTACTTCACACGTGTGCGTTTCAGTGCCTGCCTGCCTGCCTGCCAGGGCACAGTGTCACCCCAGTGCAACTCATATCTGGTGTAACAGTAGTGTAGATTTAAAAAAAACAACACTTTTTTGACTGTGTTAAATAATAGCAGTCAGTTTCCTTCACACGTGTGCATTTCAGTGCCTGCCTGCCAGGGCACAGTGTCACCCCAGTGCAACTCATATCTGGTGTAACAGTAGTGTACATTTAAAAAAAAAAAATACAATTTTGACTGTAATAGATTGAATAGCAGTTAGTTGTCTGCAAGCGTGTGTGTCAGGCCTACAGCGTCTACTTCTGCCAGTGCACAGTGCCACTCATATCTGTTGTCACAGTAGCTTGCACGTATAGTACCACTAATCGAAAAAAAAATGACAGGCAGAGGCAGGCCACCCCGCAGGGGCTGTTGTCTTCATGGTGCTGTGATTCCCTTTGGCCCTAGAATAATGCCCAGTGTTCAGAGGCCACGTACCCCGAACTCGAACAGTTCTGAGGACATAGTTGACTGGCTAACACAGGACACCCAATCTGCTACAGCTTCCGCTCGGAACCTTGACGTACCATCCTCCTCCAGCTTATCTTCGGGCACCTCTCAAGTTACCACTCGCCCGCCTGCCGCCACCACCAACACTAGCACCACAGCCGCTTCACTTGATCTGTCAGAGGAGTTATTTACACATCAGTTGGAAGAAATGAGTGATAGTGATGCGCAACTATTATTGCCAGAGGATGTAGATAACAGGGATATGTCTCAGTCAGGCAGCATTACACACATGGACGTAACAGGGATTAAACTGATAAGAATAGAACTACTTAACACACCACTCCTATCTGGTGGCACATTAGATTGCACGCGCAGTGCCCCAAATTTGAAGTAGGAGGACCGACCAAGCATCTTTTTCAATCTCCCAGTTCCTAAAATCGATGCCATATACACATCCCCTGATAGGGGACGTAACAGGGATTAAACTGATAAGAATAGTACTACTTAACACACCACTCCTATCTGGTGGCACATTATATTGCACGTGCAGTGCCCCAAATTTGAAGTAGGAGGACCGACCAAGCATCTTTTTCCATCTACCAGTTCCTAAAATCGATGCCATATACACGTCCCCTAATAGGGGACGTAACAGGGATTAAACTGATAGGAATAGTACTATTTAACACACCTTATAATAATGCAGAGAGAGGCAACGCAGAGAGAGGAGACTGAAGAAGAGGAGTCAGAGGAGGAAGGTGGCTTTGAGGAGGTGGAAGACCAAACACAGCAGGTGTCCCAGGGTGCTTGTTGTCACCTTTCGGGACCCTTGGTGTTGTACGTCGCTGGGTGGAGGAAGAGACCTTCAATGACATCAGTGAGGACAAGGAACGGGACATGGCTAGCTTGGTATCCAACCTTGTGCAAATGGGGAGTTTGCGGTTGTGCAAATGGACTGTTTGCGGTTGTTTGCGGTGCGTTAAAGGGACAGTCTAGGCCAAAATAACCTTTCATGATAGAGCATGTAATTTTAAACAATTTTCCAATTTACTTTTATCACCAATTTTGCTTTGTTCTCTTGGTATTCTTAGTTGAAAGCTTAACCTAGGAGGTTCATATGCTAATTTCTTAGACCTTGAAGCCCACCTCTTTCAGATTGCATTTTAACAGTTTTTCACCACTAGAGGGTGTTAGTTCACGTATTTCATATAGATAACACTGTGCTCGTGCACGAGAAGTTATCTGGGAGCAGGCACTGATTGGCTAGACTGCAAGTCTGTCAAAAGAACTGAAAAAGGGGCAGTTTGCAGAGGCTTAGATACAAGATAATCACAGAGGTTAAAAGTATATTATTATAAATGTGTTAGTTATGCAAAACTGGGAAATGGCTAATAAAGGGATTATCTATCTTTTAAACCAATACAAATTCTGGTGTAGACTGTCCCTTTAAACGGGGAGTTTGGTCTGTCACTGTGAAGCTGGCGTAACCCTTACACTACCTGATCGATACAACACCATACCTGATGTTTTAAAGCACGTTATTCCAAACAATTTAGGAATGTTAGGTGATTTATGCCCTTTATGGATTAAAACCAGACTCTGCATCAACTATGTAATTTAAGTTTTGCCATGGATTCCCCTCCGGCATGCCACCGTCCAGGTGTTAGTCCCCTTGAAACAACTTTTCCATCACTATTGTGGCCAGAAAGAATCCCTGTGGGTTTTAAAGTTCGCCTGCCTATTGAAGTCTATGGCGGTTCGCCCGGCTCGCCTGTTCGTGAACAGTTGCGGAAGTTCACATTCGCCGCTCGCGAACCTAAAATTTTATGTTCGCGACATCACTACCTGTAAAAGTGAAGGGGTCATCTACATAGTTTTCTGTGATTGCCAAATGTACTATACAGGCAAAACCTACAGAGAGTTAAAAGAAAGGATAAAGGAATATAAGTGAGACATTAAAAATAAATTTATAAAAAGTAGCAGTGTAGCAAGACACTTACATGACTGCCACTCTAGTAATTAAGACATCCTCAGATTTAGGGGTTTAGAATTGGTAGACATCAGAAAGAGGAGTGGCAATATGGATCAGAAACTCCTGCAAAAGGAATGCAAATGGATCTACAACATAAAGAGCTTAAAACCTCAAGGGTTAAATTAGGAGATTAACTTTGCTTCATTTTTGATGAACTAAATTGGGAATTACATAATTTGTTGACACAGAGAGGCCTATTTATCACAGGTCTGTCGGACCTGATCCGACACTGTGGATCAGGTCCGACAGACATCGCTGAACGCTCTCCGTATTCAGGATTGCACCAGCAGCTCTTGTGAGCAGCTGGTGCAACGCCGCCAGCAGGGGGAGTGTCAATCAACCTGATCATACTCAGTCGGGTTGAATTGTAACGATCTCTCTCCGCCTCATCAGAGCAAGCAGACAGGTTATGGAGCAGCGGTCTAAAGGTCTTTAGACTCGCCAGAAACACGGCCCTCAAGCTCCATTCCGAGCTTGATAAATGGGTCTCAGAGAGTTCCAATAGGACGCAATACTTTATTGGCAAAATCGTTTGAAATATATGTTCTTTCTAGGAGTTAATGTTGCAGTGCAGATAGAGAGTGTTTTATAGCACTGTTGAGTAATGGCATATATTGGGAAACATTGTATTATGGAATTGCTCCTTTCTTATCATTGAGTCTCCTAAATGCTATTGCTCTAAAGACAGATAAAAGTGAAATTATAAGAACACATGTACATAATTTGTAAATAATTGTTTGTGGTATTATTGTAGCAACATTTCTGTATAAGAAGTAACAATTTTTCACCAAGGGCTGTAATTAAAAAGGCGGAGCTAATTGTTTAAAAGCATGGAGTAGGACTCTCCAATTAGAATTAAGCCGGAAGAACATATTTTGAACGGGTGAAACGCACGTAGCTGTTTTGCTAAGTTTGGTGGTGTTGTCAGCTGCACACCACCTTCTGGATATCGGCATACAGGAATAGTGAGTCATCAGCCACAGAAGGTATTCCTGTCACTTATGTGCCTTCACTTTAGCTCACTATGGGATCAGATGTTTGGAACACCAAGTAAGCCGTTTTGAAGCCTCTGTCAGCTGGAGGGAGTAAACCAGTGAGCCTTTCAATACACACACCACACATTACATCAAAACTGATGGATACGTGCAGGTAAATACTGCTTATGGAAGAAGGGGTGAAAGTGATGGATTACGGGTGCATGCACGGCATGTACTTATATACCCTGTGTTATTTCAGCAGAGACCTGCTTGATATTTGTGAGCAAAGTCCTAATATGTCCTAATATGTGTGGTAGTGTTGTGGCACCGGTATTAACCTCATTACTATCATGGCTATGGAATTATCTGTGCTTCAAAATAGTTTTTTTCCAATTGGATTACAAATATCGCATTAAAATCTGATGAATGCTATGGGAGTTCATAGCTAGGACTGATACCCTGAACTATGTATTACTCCATAGGAGAGAAATATAATGTATAACGGTCTTACTCTCAATCAGCTATATTACAAGTTGTGGCGTATGGATGCTCGCTAATTTCTTATACGTTATTTTCATTGCGCACATTTCATAACGTAGGTATTATGAGTCTGAAAAGAACCTCGTAACACAGCACGGTAACATGAGTATTGCGTTTATTTACAAAGCGTAATCCCGGGCGCGTAATGAATTCTCCTATAGAGATCAATGCAAAATGAAGAATACACAGATTTTTCTTCTAACACTCAATCTCGCGAGAAATACACACACTCTGTCATATTACGTACATGGACAAGAAAAACAGTCAGCTCAAATGTACAAACAACAATCGCTCACGCAACATAGCACATACGCATTCAACATTCATAATCGGATACAACAAGTACTACACATTTACACTAAACGAGGAATAGGAAAATACGTTGCGATCTGCAACACGGAACAAAACAACATGAAAACAGAATTGCACACTAATACACAAACAAAACATTTGCATTGACGATTACGAAACATTATTACAAAGAAAAAACATTTACAACACTTAACAAATACGACACCATCACAAATCAACATTTAGATATGGAGATAATACATTTGGAGAATGTTAGGCAAAATGATCACTATGACATCATCACATTATACACATTCCACAAATATATATGTGCATTTACAAACTCAATATGAGCACATTGCACACATACAAATCAAAAAGAAAGCACACCTGGACATCGTTTACTTTGCAAACCGGTACATCATTAAACATTTATATAGGGTATATAAGCACGCTAGAAACATGACTTCTTTGACTGTATTGCTTTTTCGAGTTAGGTGCAGGTCTAGGCGTTGGAGGGTATGGTGAGATTTGAGAGAGATTATAGAGCGATTAGAGAGAGCGATTAGAGAGAGAGTTAGTGTGAGAGTAAGTTTTTGAGAGAGTGAGTTAGTGAGAGAGATAGAGAGCGTTTGTGAGCGAGATTTTGTTTGGGTGAGTGTGCGAGTGCTCTTTTTTGGTACATTCCTAAACACATTTACACGAAAACACATTCAATACATACATACACTTATTACTAACACTACATACACTCCATACCCCAATCCCTTTCATCCTACACTCCATACCCCATTCCCTTTCATCCCATACCCCATTCCCTTTCAACCCATACCCCATTCCCTTTCATCCCATACCCATCCCAAAGTTAGATTTTGTTTGATTTACAACAACTTATTGTTTACATATCCTCATTTTTGTCTTTTTTACCATATACTTTTGTCTGTTAATACTCCTTAAGCTCTTTTTTTTAGCCCATTCACACTTTGAGCACTTTTTACTTTTAGTTCATTATTTTGACCCCCTTTTATTTGGGCACATTCACATTTTGATTAAATATGGCGGGAGGGAAGGATAGGGGGCAGATTAGCCTGGAGCTATTAGAGCTCATTAGGCAGGATTTTAGAGATGAGCTTATGGAGGAGGTTAGGCAGGAGTTTAGGCAGGAAAGAATGAGGGGGAGAGGAAGGGGTGGGTGGACCCAGCCACATTATGGAAGATGAACAAGTGGTGTGTAGCATAGGCAGGGCGCTCTACAGTCCGGGGAACAGAGGCTCACATCGCAGGGGAAGCCCAGGCAGAGGGAGGAGGGATATACCATGGAGGAGAAAGAGGCCCTTATAGAAGCTTATATGGAGAGGGCTACAAGGCTGCAGGCACAGAGGTCCACCCCTTCATATAAGAGGAAGTTGTGGATGGAGATCAGAGATGCTGTTAATGCAGTGGGGGGCTATAAGAGAGATGTCAAGTCTATCCAGCACAGTTACCAGGACTGCAGAGCTGAACTTAAGATGAAGCTCACAAGGGACAGAGAATACCATTCAGGGACCGGTGGCAGTCTGGAACAAACCTTTGTGTACTGCCGCTGGGAGGAAATGCTGCGTCCCAACATCTCCGAGGTGGCCATAGTCGGTATCGGAGGAGTTGATACCGGTAACATGCACCTCTCATCTGCTGGTAAGCTCATTTACTAATCTCTTTACATCAACCTAATAACCCATTCACACGCAAAAAAAAATACGGATAGGACTAACGCAATAAACCGTTTTTAAACATTATTACATAAACGCATTCACAATTAACTTGAGATTTGCATTTAAAAATGCAACTTGAGAAGTTGGATTTGAAGAAAAGCCATTAGCTAGTCTACATATTTGGTGTGCATTTCAACAGATTTAAGACAAACGCAAAAAGACATTCAGATTGACCATATCAGAAAGACGGGTTTGAAAATACGGAAATCATATTGATTGCTTTGTCTTACAATTGAATTACGAAGGCAGCCTCATTAACATTTACATCTTTATTGGGAACTGTGCTAATATCTCAATGTCTTTCTTTTTCAAATATACAGAGTCTGAGGCTGGGGAGGAGGACGCACAGCACCAACAGGCTCCTCCTTCACCCAGGCATGAGAGTGGTGCAGATGACTCGCCATTTCAGGGAGAAATGGAAGACATCCCTGAAGAAGCCCCTGCTGCAGAAGAGATCCCCGTGCACCAGCAGCCCCACATGCACCAGCAGCCTGCCATGCATGAGCAGCCCACCATGCACCACCTACTCCTGAGGAGAACATCCCCCAGAGGTGCCAGAGCTGGAGCTCTTTAGAAACTTCCTTGAAGAGATGCGTGCCTCCCAGAGGGAACAGGCAGAATACAGGGTGTTCATGACAGGAGTAATGAACCAACTGTTTGAAGGACAGGCGGAATACAGGGTGTTCATGACAGGAGTAATGAACCAACTGCTCGAAGGACAAAATAATATCTTCAATACTCTAAATAATATGTTGCAGGTCCTCCGGGAGGTGCCAAGCAGAACAGGGGAAAGAGTGTCTGCTACTGGACCATCTTCTTCTGGGACTCCATCTTCTCCTCTGCCTCAATCTCCTCCTTAGCCTGGTGATCCCTTAACCACTCATAGTACTCCTCCTCCCCTTCTTCCACAACCATCTCCTAGGAGAACTTGTCAGAGGGGGCAGTTGCCCTCCCCAGAGCCTCTGTCTCGTGGGAAGAAGGGAAGGAGAAGGAAGTAATTATGTATATAGATATATATTTTTTTTTTTCAAAGTAAATTTTTATTAATAAATCGGTTACAGAAACCATAAAACAACACAAATAGCATTTGACATAAGTTGAAGTGGGGTTACACGCAGTCAGGCAGAGGAGGGATGATTTACAATGAGGATCAGTGTATTCAGTATAAGAATCATAAATATTATAGAGACATTTCCCAATGCGTGTCTGAACATATCGGTTGTTATGTTTTGGTTATTCTAAGGGTACATTAAAATTTTTACATTTTAAATAAAGTATTGCAATGAATGCCATACTTAGGATGTCTGACAGTCGTGTGTGGCAGCTAGTAGGTGTACATAGTATACAAACGCAAAAAGACATTCAGATTGACCATATCAGATAGACGGGTTTGAAAATACGGAAATCATATTGATTGCTTTGTCTTACAATTGAATTACGAAGGCAGCCTCATTAACGTTTACATCTTTATTGGGAACTGTGCTAATATCTCAATGTCTTTCTTTTTCAAATATACAGAGTCTGAGGCTGGGGAGGAGGACGCACAGCACCAACAGGCTCCTCCTTCACCCAGGCATGAGAGTGGTGCAGATGACTCGCCATTTCAGGGAGAAATGGAAGACATCCCTGAAGAAGCCCCTGCTGCAGAAGAGATCCCCGTGCACCAGCAGCCCCACATGCACCAGCAGCCTGCCATGCATGAGCAGCCCACCATGCACCACCTCCTCCTGAGGAGAACATCCCCCAGAGGTGCCAGAGCTGGAGCACTTTAGAAACTTCCTTGAAGAGATGCGTGCCTCCCAGAGGGAACAGGCAGAATACAGGGTGTTCATGACAGGAGTAATGAACCAACTGTTTGAAGGACAGGCGGAATACAGGGTGTTCATGACAGGAGTAATGAACCAACTGCTCGAAGGACAAAATAATATCTTCAATACTCTAAATAATATGTTGCAGGTCCTCCGGGAGGTGCCAAGCAGAACAGGGGAAAGAGTGTCTGCTACTGGACCATCTTCTTCTGGGCCTCCATCTTCTCCTCTGCCTCAATCTCCTCCTTAGCCTGGTGATCCCTTAACCACTCATAGTACTCCTCCTCCCCTTCTTCCACAACCATCTCCTAGGAGAACTTGTCAGAGGGGGCAGTTGCCCTCCCCAGAGCCTCTGTCTCGTGGGAAGAAGGGAAGGAGAAGGAAGTAATTATGTATATAGATATATATTTTATTTTTTTTTCAAAGTAAATTTTTATTAATAAATCGGTTACAGAAACCATAAAACAACACAAATAGCATTTGACATAAGTTGAAGTGGGGTTACACGCAGTCAGGCAGAGGAGGGATGATTTACAATGAGGATCAGTGTATTCAGTATAAGAATAATAAATATTATAGAGACATTTCCCAATGCGTGTCTGAACATATCGGTTGTTATGTTTTGGTTATTCTAAGGGTACATTAAAATTTTTACATTTTAAATAAAGTATCGCAATGAATGCCATACTTAGGATGTCTGACAGTCGTGTGTGGCAGCTAGTAGGTCTACATAGTATACATGTATAATATTTGGGGTGCGAGGATCTACTCTTTATATCCTCACAAGGAGGGGGGGGGGGGAAGGGGAAAGGCATCAGGGGTGGGAGGGGGGGGGAGTATTTTATGTCTCAGCATCTCAGCTCAGAAACAGCGGGGCACGTCTCCCAGGACGACCGGGGTCACAAGCTAGGACAGGTCAACAGCAGTCAGGGGAAGGAACAGTTAAGTAGTCAACTTGAGGAGTGTCTCCCAGGGTTCCCAGATTTGGCTAAAGGTAGCAGATTGGTTTTTCATCCGAAAGACATAGTCTTCCATAGATTTGATGTAGTGCAAATGGTCAACCACCGCTTGCCATCTTGGGGGTTGTTGTTTCTTCCAATTTCTGGCTATCAACATCTTTACAGATGTCAGCAAGTAGACCAACAGATATCTCTTATACTTCGGAATCTTTTTTACCCCTATATGCAGGAGGGCTAGGCCCGGGGCATCAGGCGTCGGGAGTTCTAGTGCTGCACAAATCGCAGAGGTCTTAGACCAGAGCGGTCTCAGTCGATCACATGACCACCACACATGTAGTGGCGTGCCGATCTCGCCACATTCTCTCCAACACAGGGGAGAGTGGCTAGGGTATAGAGTGCGAAGCTTAGTCGGCACCAGGTGCCATCTTGTAATGATCTTGAAATATAATTCATACAGCGTGACACAATGGAGAGCAGTTTTGGTTAATTGTATCGCCCTAGACCAGTCCAGGGGAGTGAAGGTCAATCCCAACTCTGTTTCCCAGGAGATCATATGTCTTGTCTTTATAAGGGTGGGCGGCCCTAGAAGAGATTTGTAGTGAGCAGTCAGGGGCTTGTATAGTTGTTGGTTAGTTTTCCACCTGATCTCCCAGGTGGTGGGGGCCCTGATCTTGTCGGTCAGGAATCCCCAGGCCTTCATAAGGGATCTAAGTCTCGTGAGATCAAATTCTAGCTGACGAGGGATGTCATACCTAGCTATCATGTCTTGGTTTGAGAGAAGGTTTTCGTTCCGGTAAAAGTCTCCCAAGGAGACAATTCCATGGGTCCTCCAGAGGGTAAGCCTGACATTAGGCAGCTCCCGTAGGAGTGACAAAACTGGATGAATGGGGGACGGATGTGGGGCTATCAATTGGTTGTGCCTCAGTTGGAACCAGGCTGTTTGACAGCCTTTGATAAGTTGATTTGAGACAGGTATTCGTGCAGCTAAATGTTGGGGGACCCATAATAGGTCTGAGAGATCAATGTATGCCGGAAGGGAAGCTTGTTCTAGCTCCCTCCACCTAGTAGGGAGTAGGTCAGGTCCCCACGCTGAGACATGTGAGAGCATGGCCGCCTGATAGTATAGTTGAACGTTAGGTAGGCCCAGTCCACCTCTGGTTACTGGGGCCTGCAACGTGGCTGCCGCTACTCTCGGCCGCTTGCCTTCCCAAACATATGAATTGAATAAGGTTTGGAAACCGGGTAAGATCCGTTCCGGGACTGAAATGGGGATACACCTCATAATGTAGGTTAATTTGGGGAGGATCATCATTTTAAGGGCAGCTATTCTGCCCATCCATGAGATTTCCTCGTATTTCTTAGACTTCAACTTAGAGTCTACCTTCTTTAGTAGAGTTGCGTAGTTCTCCTGTATCACTATGTCCTTTACATGGGACAGGAATACCCCTAAGTGTCTGATCCCGATCGTAGACCACTTGAATGAATAAGACCTCTTAAGACGTCTCTGTTCCGACTCCCCAACGAGTATCGTGTAGGCCTCCGTTTTAGAGACATTAATTTTGTAGTTTGATATTTTGCCAAAGGTGTCGATAATTTCCAGGAGAGGGGGCAACAAATCTAGCGGGTTTGTTAAGAAGAGGGTGAGATCGTCAGCGAAAAGTGCTAACTTCTGTAGGGTTTATAAATGTGATAGTGAAAGACAGCACCTATTTACCTTCTGGGGCACAGGAAAAGGGTTAGCCAGACCCCAATATGTGTATCCAAAAGAAGTATTTTTCCAGCCATCAGTTAAACTTTAAAAAGACCTTTATTCATTTCTTACAGGGTCCATCATATCAACAACATTTCAAACCTATGCCAGGTTCTTAATCATGTCTACTGAATAGTATACAGGTGTGTCTTTTATACCTGTCCAACTTTTATCAGATTGCACAACAGTGCCATCTTGTGGTCAAAATTTAAAATTACATGTGATAAACTATTGAAAAGGGATTTGTTATAGTTCTTATATTCCAAGTTAATTTCTTCATTACTTATGTGTGTTTATCACATGGAAATTTAAAACCAAACTTATGTACATATAATTAAAACCTATACATATTATAGTGTCAGAATCAAATATGCTACTACAGGTATATGCTATCATATAGAATCAGAAAAATAATGACCATTCAAAATCTTTATTTAAGCCTTCAGGTATCATTGTGTTTAATTTATTTATCCAAAACATCTCCCTTCTTTTAAGCATCTGGTCCCTGTCACCTCCCCTCCTGGGTCTGTCAACTTGTTCAATGACTTGAAACCTAAGTTGACTGATGTTATGACCCATGGAGAGGAAGTGACAGGAAACAGGAGCTTCCATGTTTTTGTTTCTAATGTTAGATTTATGTTCAGTGATTCTTGTTCTTACTTCCCTACTTGTTTCTCCTATATAAATCCTGGCACACGGACATTTGATGAGATATATAGCGTATGTGCTTCTACATGTCAGATATTTCTTTATAGGGTATTTGGTTCCCTTAATAGGGTGAAAAAAATCTTTCCCTTTTATTATTGAACTACAGTGACTGCAATGAAGGCAAGGATAGCAACCTCTATTATCTGATCCCATTGTTGTTTGTAAAGTCTTCCTATTGCTGCCTATATCTGCCCTTACTAATTCATCTCTCAAATTTTTAGTCTTTTTATAAGCTACTATGGGAATATTTTTAAAGTCCTCCACTTGGGGATTACAGTCTCTGAGTATGTGCCAGTGTTTATTTATGATGTGTGATATTTTTGTTCCTAGAGAGTTATATTGAGTAACAAATATCATTCTGTTTTCTTTTGTTTTGTTTTTGATGCTGTTAGTTTCCTTATTTTTTTGAAGTATTCTAATTGTTTTGTAATTAATTCTTCTGGATACCCCCTTCTTTTGAATTTATCTGCCATTTCATTTAGTCTTATGTCACATCTCTTTTCGTCCGTCACTATTCTTTTCACTCTTTTAAATTGTCCTTGGGGTATTGCTTCTATTGTTTTTTTTGGATGAAAGCTGTCATACTGTAATCCTTTATTTTTATCTGTGGGTTTCACATACAAGTCGGTTTTCAAGAAACCTTGTTCTTTATATACAAAGGTGTCTAAGAAGGCTACTCCTGTTTCCTCCATGTTAAGTGTGAATTTGAGACCAGCTACAGATGTATTTAGGTGTTGAACAAATTGCAATAGGCTACCAGTGTCACCCCACCATATGCCAAATATGTCATCCACAAATCTCCACCATGCTGCACCATATTGTAAAAATAATGGATGTGAATATACGAATTTTTCTTCTATATGGGACATGAAAATATTGGCATATGTTGGGGCTACACTGGAGCCCATTGCGGTGCCTTGCTTCTGCAGAAAAAAAGTGTCTTGAAATAAAAAATAATTGTGGTATAGTATAATGGATAACAGATCTATTAGGAATTGTATTTCTTCTTCATTATATTTGTTGTTAACTTTCAATGTGTTAGTTACCGCTTCAATGCCACTGGTATGTTTGATTGATGTATATAAGCTGGTGACATCTAATGTATACAGTATGCATTTATCTCCAATCTGTCCAATATTTTTTAATTTAGCAAGAAAATCATTAGTGTCTTTCAAATAAGAAGATGTATCTAATAGATAGGGTTGTAATACTTTGTCTAGAAATATTGCAATTTTTGAAAAAATAGAGTTTACTCCTGCCACTATTGGGCGTCCTGGTGGTTGATATTTATCTTTATGTATTTTAGGTGAAATATATATAACTGGTCTTACTGGGTTTTTTTCAATTAGACATTCTTTAAATTCATTTGTAATGATGCCATTTTTGATTGCTACATTGGTGATATGTTCTATTTCTTTCCCTATTTGAATTGTTGGATCTCTAGTCAAGGCTTCATATACTGTGGTGTCATTAAGTTGTTTTTGTATCTCTTTCACATAATCAATTTTATTTAATAAAACCACTGCTCCGCCCTTATCCGCTTCCTTTATTATAATTTCATTGTTGTTTTTTAACTTGTTAATGGTTTCTTGTTGTTTCCTATCAATTTGTACTAGTTCTCTCTTTTTGTTTCTCTTTAAAAGATTTTTTACTTCTTTTTGGACTAATTTTGCAAATGTGGCTACACTATGTTGTGTGGGTGGGTTGAATTTGCTTTTACCTTTAATTCCAAATGTTTTAGGATCACTGAATTTTATATCCTTTTTTTTAGCATTAGTCTTAATTGTTACAGGTGTCTCTGTCATACTTTTTAGAGAAATGAACTTTGAGTTTCAGTTTCCTAAAAAATCTCTCTAAATCTTGTTCTATGATAAATTCATCATGTATGTTAGGTAGGCAGTATGATAAACCTTTGTTCAAAATTGTGTATTCTGTTTCTGATAAGGTATAATTGGAGATGTTGTGGACTAAGTCATCCTCTATATTTTCTGTATTACAGTGCAATTCAGTATTGTTATTTACAAAGGTGTTGATTTTAGAATTAGTATGTATCTCATTTAATTGGTGATTATTTGTGTTATGTGTCGTGTTTGTTATTAACGTGCTTTCCCTTGTTGAAGTCAAGTTAGTAGTGTTTTCCTTATTTAAAGTGCTAGTGTGATTGACTAAGGTGCTATTCGTTTCTAAAGTGCATGTGTTTGCTACAGCATTTCTTTTCAAAGTGTCTTCGTTAATCGTCCTGGTATCAAATTCTAAAGTGCATGTATTACCAGCATCTAAAGTGCTTCCATTTACCATATTAGTTCTATCATTAACTAAAGTGCTATCTAGTTCTAAAGTGCATGTGTTTTCTACAACATTACTTCCTAAAGTGCTATGATTTACAATGCTTATTTCATTATTGACATTCAAAAAGGAATTTTGTATATTAGTGCTCTTATTGCCATTAAAATTTGTACAATACTGTGAGTCTTTGATTGCATTGTTCATTTCATTATTTTGTCCGTCATTTCTCTGGTGAATCATACCTTTTGAAAGTCTATGCACAGTATGTTTAAGTACATTTACTTTACCCAGATTTGCTGCCTTATCATGTATCATATTAGTGCTGTGTCCTGTTTGTTGATTATTGATAGTCAACGTCCGGTATTCTGGATTTTCAAATCCCATTTTTCCACCATTTTGTTGTCTTGGAAGTTCTGCCTGTCCTCTCTCTTTGTCTTCCTTCTCTGATGTGTTGTATGGCTCCACTCCGCTCAATAGCGGTATTGCCCCCCGCTGATATCCTCTCGTTCGTCGGGCTCTCTGGCGCTCCGGTTGTGACGTCGAATGGTATGCGCCTCTTCCGATGCTTGCGCCCGGCGCGGTGTGATCTACGTCTGAATCCTCGGTTAAAAAACCGGCAGACGATTCTGAACCACTACCGCTGATGTCATCCTGAGCCGGGCGTTTCCTTGCTTCTCTCCTCCGATCTCTGATCTCTGTGTTAGGGGGTCTTTGGTTGCTGTTTCTCTGTCGCCATTTGTAAACATTACCGGAAGAATAATCCTGCTCGTCTCGTATGAATTTGGTTCTTTTACGGATCTGACAGCTTTCATCCAAAAAAAACAATAGAAGCAATACCCCAAGGACAATTTAAAAGAGTGAAAAGAATTGTGACGGACGAAAAGAGATGTGACATAAGACTAAATGAAATGGCAGATAAATTCAAAAGAAGGGGGTATCCAGAAGAATTAATTACAAAACAATTAGAATACTTCAAAAATAAGGAAACTAACAGCATCAAAAACAAAACAAAAGAAAACAGAATGATATTTGTTACTCAATATAACTCTCTAGGAACAAAAATATCACACATCATAAATAAACACTGGCACATACTCAGAGACTGTAATCCCCAAGTGGAGGACTTTAAAAATATTCCCATAGTAGCTTATAAAAAGACTAAAAATTTGAGAGATGACTTAGTAAGGGCAGATATAGGCAGCAATAGGAAGACTTTACAAACAACAATGGGATCAGATAATAGAGGTTGCTATCCTTGCCTTCATTGCAGTCACTGTAGTTCAATAATAAAAGGGAAAGATTTTTTTCACCCTATTAAGGGAACCAAATACCCTATAAAGAAATATCTGACATGTAGAAGCACATACGCTATATATCTCATCAATTGTCCGTGTGCCAGGATTTATATAGGAGAAACAAGTAGGGAAGTAAGAACAAGAATCACTGAACATAAATCTAACATTAGAAACAAAAACATGGACGCTCCTGTTTCCTGTCACTTCCTCTCCATGGGTCATAACATCAGTCAACTTAGGTTTCAAGTCATTGAACAAGTTGACAGACCCAGGAGGGGAGGTGACAGGGACCAGATGCTTAAAAGAAGGGAGATGTTTTGGATAAATAAATTAAACACAATGATACCTGAAGGCTTAAATAAAGATTTTGAATGGTCATTATTTTTCTGATTCTATATGATAGCATATACCTGTAGTAGCATACTTGATTCTAACACTATAATGTGTATAGGTTTTAATTATATGTACAAGTTTGGTTTTAAATTTCCATGTGATAAACACACATAAGTAATGAAGAAATTAACTTGGAATATAAGAACTATAACAAATCCCTTTTCAATAGTTTATCACATGTAATTTTAAATTTTGACCACAAGATGGCACTGTTGTGCAATCTGATAAAAGTTGGACAGGTATAAAAGACACACCTGTATACTATTCAGTAGACATGATTAAGAACCTGGCATAGGTTTGAAACGTTGTTGATATGATGGACCCTGTAAGAAATGAATAAAGGTCTTTTTAAAGTTTAACTGGTGGCTGGAAAAATACTTCTTTTGAACTTCTGTAGGGTATCATGAATCTGAAGGCCCTGGACTCCCGTATTTTCTCTGATTGCCTCCGCTAGCGGCTCCATAACTAGAGCAAAAAGGAGCGGAGACAGGGGACACCCCTGCCTGGTCCCGTTACTGATGGGAATTTTAGGCGAGCAAAAACCCAATCCCTTAACTACCGCCGTCGGGCAGGCGTAAAGGGCTGCGACAGCCGTCCGGAACACCCGGGGGATCCCAAAACGCTCCATAGTACAAAACATGTATTCCCACCCCTCCCTGTCAAACGCTTTTTCTGCATCTAAAGACAGGGTGAGGAGGGGCAACTCCATATCAGCCGCTTCAATGAATATATTGAGTAGTCTGCGGGTGTTGTCAGTACCCTACCTGCCCTGGATAAATCCCACTTGGTCCAAGTGGATCAGTGAGGATAGATGTTTTCCAAGTCTGGTTGCCAGGACTTTAGCATAGACCTTCACATCCACATTAATTAGCGAAATTGGTCTGTAACTCTCGCAAAGCTAGGGGTCTTTCCCCTCTTTGGGAATGGTCAGGATGCTAGCCTCCAAGTATTCGGGAAGGAAAGCTCCAGTTTCTGTGACTTCCTGGTAGAGGCGTAGCAGAACAGGGGATAAGAGGTGGACAAGATTACGATAAAATAGACCCGTGAACCCATCAGGGCCAGGTGCTTTATGAGGTTTCAGAGCAAGGATAGCCGCCTTTACTTCCTCTAGGTTAAACGGGGCAATCAGATCATCAACTGATTCCGCATCTAAAGAAGGGAGGTTTAACTTCGCCAGAAACTGCTGGATCGCCAATCTGTGTATATCATTCCCTGAAGATTCATTTTTTAGGTTATATAGGGAGGTGTAATAAGCAGCAAATGCCCTCCCTATGGCTTTTGGTGAGCAAACTACACCTGCCGGTGTGGCGATCTGAGGAATTCTAGCTTGAACCGCACGGTCTCTAAGTTTACGGGCAAGCAATCTATCAGCTTTATTTCCTTTGTAGAAATAGATATATATTTTTTAAATTAAATTTGTAAAGGATAGGTATGTGATGATGTTGTCTTCTTAAACTTGTGTGGCACACTCTGTATTTAATAGGCTTTTATGGGACCGGGTCCATGGAGGCATATTGTTTGCAGAGTGTGTTTTACAAGTGTGTGGAGACAACATCATCAGATACTGTCCTTGTTGATTAGATTGATTGTTTTTTGCGTTGTGATGTCCAAACTGTTTGATAATAAGCCTGTATGCCATATTTCTCTCGATGTGTTAAATAAAGTGTATATTTTTCAAGCTACATTATAGTGTTTGATTCATTTATGAAATCTATTTCATTTAAAAGGTGTATGAAAGCAGAACATTTGCTTACATGATTTTGACAGAGCAAAACATTTTAAACAACATTCTCGTTTACTCATATTCGGACAAGTTATCTTGTTAGCCTTTGCTGAAAGGTTTATCTAGGAAAGCTCAGGAGCAGTCAAGAACATAGCTTAGATCTGCTGATTGGTGGCTGCAGATATCTACCGATTGTCATTGCCTCACCCATGTGTTCACTTAAAAACCAGTAGTGTATTGATGCTTCTTCAACATATTATACCAAGAGTCTGAAGCACATTTTGAGAATAGAAGAGAATTAGAAACCTGCTTATAATTGTATGTTTAACATAACTAATGAAAGATACATTTAGGGTTTCATGTCCCTTTAAGAGTTACATTTGAAAGATATGCTCACAGTACTATATTTGGAGAAAAACAATGTCGAATCGATACATGACACGATATTGAGCATTTACATTAAGAAGAAATATCAGGACATAACATATAGAATAAGTAGATATCTCATATATATTTATGAGATGATAAAAGTCAATGCATATTAAATAATTAAAATACAAAAGCACATGTTTAGGAATTATATATGTAGAAAATTAAACACAACACAATAATTATTTGGTAAAGTTAAAATATTGTTGACAAACATATTAAACAAGATGGAGTATATTCATCGTTGAACATTCATGGATTAGCACTTGCCTCAAAATATATTCGGGATCAAAAACACACTGCCTTCATTCATTTCTTCCAATAGACAGCCAGCAATAGAATTTATTTGCTCTTTATCATCTATGTTTCAACAATGTACATGATTGACACAATCCATAATCCAAGAAAATCATGATTTCAAACTTATGTTCTCATTCGCAAACGTGGCAAATCCAATCAAAGGACGGATTTACCAGCTTTGCATGTGACGTCTTACGCAACACGGCACATTTGAGATCACGTAAAAACGTCATCCAATCAAAGGATGGATTTAACACCTTTGCATGAGACGTCTCACACAACATGGCGCATCCGAGATCACGGAAAAATGTCATCCAATCAAAGGACGGATTTAACACCTTTGCATGAGACGTGTTACGCAATATGGCACATCCAAGATTGCGTAAAAACATAATCCAATCAAAGGACAGATTTAACACCTTTGCATGAGACGTCTTACGCAACATGGCACATCCAAGATTGCGTAAAAATGTAATCCAATCAAAGGACGGATTTAACACCTTTGCATGTCAATAACAAACGTATTTATATTTAAAAAAAATAGTACGTGCTATATAGAGTATGTGCTATATTGTTATCTATGAAGCGTGTTTGTTTCATGTAATGCACAGATTCACATAATGTAATGCTAGATAACATAATACTCTGAAATATGAAATATAATCCATTGTTGGTAATAACTATATATTTCATTACAATAGGAAGATTAGAATATTTTGGAAGCAGCAAGGTTTAACAAAAATAATGCTACTATATACATTACGAAAATGTGGATTGTTTATACATTATATGTTACCTATGTAGCAATATATCATTGTATAATTAAATATAATCACAAATAATAGAAAGAGATCATTTAAAATGTGTGTATTAGACACAGTGATTTCTTTGGTTATACTACTACAATAAGATGTAAGGAAAATTGGAATATATATGTGTTGTCAACATTTAGATAAGTCTGTTTTATAAATATTATATGTGTATGTTGATGTCAAAAGAAATAATAATAAAATGTACATTATGATTGCATATCCATAAGTTAAGAATTGTGGTCAGCATCTTTTAAGGATTATCAACATTAAAGATATTTCATTAGCAATGACATTAATAAATAAAGAAGAAACGTAACAGTTTAATGACATCCTTTTTATTATGATAAATATGATTTATGAATGTCATAAAACATAAAGAAATAAGATAATTTGGAAAAAAAAGTCAGAATGAGAAAACAGCCCCTTTGGAGCCATCGGACAAGGTGACATAGTGCATCACAGTCCTTGGAGGTAGTTGACAAGGCAAAAAAAACGTAAATCGGAAACATTTACATTAATCAAATAAAGAAAAGGTTTATAAAAAAACATATTCTATTAGAAATCAATTTATGTATAATTAGATCAGTATAATGTCCCTTTAAGAATGTATGTTCTAATGTTGATTTGTAATGATACTTACATCGGTGGCTGGGAAGGACAATCTGACACCCAGGACAATGAAGGTGGGGATTAGGGTAAAGGTGTTGTTGAGGAGGGATGGGATGAGGGGGAGGGATGTGGTGAGGTGGAGGGATTGGGGGATTGGGTTCCTGCTCCAGTGGAGATTGCACAGCTGGGGAGTCATGGGCTGGGGATTTGGTGGTTGTGCAGGTGGGGTAGAAGCAGGATGGGCAAAACGGGGAGAGCGGCGAGGGAGGGCAATGATTTTTTTGGGGGAAGGGCCAGGAGAGGGGTCAGAACGGGAAGGGCCGGGAGAGAGGTCAGGATGGGAAGGGCTGGGAGAGGGGTCAGGATGGGAAGGGCCAGGATGTTCCATCTGAACTATATAATAGCGCTGAAAAATATAGAAAAACAAAGCGCAACAGGACTCAAGTGAAAAGGTTTATTAAACAGATAAAAGATATTTTAAAAACAGACAGGTATTAGACGTACCAGAAGTTAAAAACAGAAATGCATATCAGACAAAATTGTCTTAAAACTTTAACCAGGTTACCGCTTCCAGCTGATCTTGAATTGCAGGATGAAACTGTTTTATACAGGCTTTCTTTTAGCTTGGTGCTGTGTTGCTCCACAGTGAGATCCTGCATACAGCTCTGAATTCCTGTGTGTGAAGGAAGTCTTCAGCTGTGCAGCTGTGCAGTGTCTGCTGTTTTCACCCTTGGGGGATTAAAGATCTACTCAACGGCCGTTTCGTTCCCTAGCGTGGGAACTTTCTCAAGAGGTTGATCTATCATTGGTGAGTTGTAACCTCCTTAAATACCCAATGATTTGATTGTATGTTATTGACAATTTTTGCAAATTCAAACACATAAATATATACAATAATACATTTTCATATTCCTAAAAGACTATAAAAAGTGGATCATAATAATACATAAATATTCAAACCATGAAATCGCTAATTTAACATTTAAAAGCATACATATATATTGTACTATATTTTGAGTTAAAATAAATATATAATAAATTCAGATACTAAGGTGGCCAAGTTTTAAGACAATTTTGTCTGATATGCATTTCTGTTTTTAACTTCTGATACGCCTAATACCTTCTGTTTTTAAAATATCTTTTATCAGTTTAATATACCTTTTCACTTGAGTCCTGTTTCGCTTTGCTTTTTCTATATTTTTCAGCGCTTTTCTAACACTAAGGGACTTCTGATGATACACCCTTTTAAACAAAGCAGCATACACCATTTTTTGTGGTGGGGACTGAGAGAACCATCAAATACATAACATCTATAAACTACAGAGGGGTGAGAAAAATAAAAGACTGAAAAATAAAAGACTGATAATCCATAAATTTTCAGTGCATAAAATATTTCTGTATGTACTAGATATCCTACATGTTTTTGTGTTTCTAACATATGTTATTGCATGATTTGCTTTCTTTAGTATGTGCAACTTTTAGACATTTAGGTATTCATATATCTGTTTAATTTAATGTTTGTAGCACTATTGTGTATTTATTGTTTGTAGCACTATTGTGTCTTTTAGTGGTAAAGAGCCACATTCAAACCTCACCGTAGACTCTGATTAAGTCTACACCTGCCCTATTTGAATCTACTACACATTAAAAAAAATGATATGTTATTTTGGAGCTAATTACATTTTGTGAGCCCTTATATATTTATTTAAATTGTTCTCTTCCCCAACAGTAGCGCTGACACTTTGTTGTTTTTTTAACTGAAATATATAATACAATTTTATAAATACATATATTATATTAAAATTATTTTGAGAGAATTCAATATTCACCATCCTTTAAAATCTGTATTCTTGTTCTCATAAAATATTTATACAAAGTCACAATAATGACTATGTTTAAAGGTATTGATTGATTTTAATCAATTCTAATTAATAATAATATTTAATTGATCTTTGAAACTCTGATTGTTCAATGGTATTTTTCATGGAACATTTGATCAATACATCAAAAAATATATTTTTCAAAGTCAACATTATGTGCTAATCTTTATGATTTAATAATATGATATTTCTCTTTTTGAGAATATATCAGTATGCATGTAGGCATTTGAGATTGAAACTCCATAGATTTATTTTAAACACATGGCCATAGATTGACTTTGGAGACTCCAACAATTGGATAATATGGGAGTGTGTAATATGATCAAATCTAAATGGCCACTCCACATAGCGTTTGAAATATGGTAATCACTGATTACATATAGATTAAGATGATTGCCTTTGTAATCTTAAATATAATTATTTTAAGCTTGATGGTTCAATCAATTACTATTCAGAATCTATACACGGTAGATACTACCGTTCATATTAAATATTAACAATAGAATGGTAAATATCTGACATTACTTTTACAGAGTATGTTTTGTGAATATCTCTTTTACATTAGGATTAAATGTATGTCATCCCAATATTAATAGACACATTCAGAATTGCATTTTTTAGGTAAGAAGAATATTAATGTTTGTTTCAATGAAATGGACACTCTACACATAAATCCTTTGCAAATCCCTTTATATATCATACATCATGAAATTAAATCAATGAATATCAACACGGTTATGTTTTATGTATACTTAGAAGTGGCTGAGAAGCTCAGAACAGTGATGACATAATGAGATGGTCTGCATCTAGGTGCTCAGATGAATAGCAATGACTGTCTGTACAATCATAGGATGATTATTGGGGGTTTGGATGTAATATGCATGTGAAATCATGATGTCATTCATGACAATTCATACATAAATAGGAAAAGAAATAAAAACATATGTTCTTGCTGCATGATAAAGAAAGGGGGGCAGTAGTGTATTGAAAAAATAATGGAATAATATATTTTAAAGGGACAAAGCTGTAGACTTTATTTTTCTTCAATAGTATGATTTGTAAACAATAATACATGTTAGATACATGTTATATATATTTGACGTACCATCAGACTCAGAGGGAGCCACTTCCTCCTCCATTGCACATGTAGTTACATCAATCTCTGTAAAACATAATATGTTGTGTACACATTAAAATCAAATATTATAACATGTATTCCTGGTGCTCAAGGACATACATCAATGTTGCATTAAAGAGATACTGAACAAAAGTTTGGAATTTCATAATTTTGATGGACAATGCAAATGAAATCAAATATATAATAATCGATGATTAATAATTAAATGTGATTGTCTGTATTTTGAAAATTCGGAAAAAAGCATAGTACATGGAACATTTAATAGTTCTCATGTATGTATCGCTTGATGATTGTTGTCTACATTTATACAAAATATCAAC
Source organism: Bombina bombina (assembly GCF_027579735.1). NCBI lineage: Eukaryota > Metazoa > Chordata > Amphibia > Anura > Bombinatoridae > Bombina > Bombina bombina. The sequence goes on along the minus strand of NC_069500.1, from coordinate 1,267,222,766 downwards.
ATGTGCTACCCATGTTCTGAAGCACAAAGGTGTAGACTAAGAAACTTTGAGATCTTAATATTAAAATAATAATAAAAAAAAAAAAATATATATATATATATATATATATATATATATATTTAGAGGAGTACATTATAAGTTTTATTTAAATGGAATGCTTCATCATAATCATGATCAGAATATTTTTGAAAATGACACCTTTAATGACGTATGAATGAGTCAATGTACTTACCAGAATCCTGCAAAGGCAGGTCTGTGTCAGTGCTGGATCCCTCCGAGTCTGTGTCAATAACAAGATCTATTAATTATATAAATAAATATTATGTAACACAATTTGTACATCAACTTTAAATATACATATTTGTTATTCCAAAAAACATTATTCTAAACTATTTGAAATAATATCTTTTGAAATGTGAAGACTAGACCATTAATATGAAAAATAAATTCATTAGTTCATCAAGGTGAGTTGAAAGAAAATGATGTCTTTCACATATGTCCGATTTCTTAAAATATTAGACAGCCAATTCTTTACATATTAATCTATGGCATATCTACAAATAACTTTTGGTCCCTCTTTGTAAAAGAATCCAGACAACACTTTAAATAACAACTGGTGACAACTAGAGCATAATACATGTGGCACATATATACATGTGTGCAATGTATAGTAATCTGGTTTCTTGCACAATACATATTCATTACAATGCAAGACATAAGATATATTATAAACCATGTCATCATGGTGCTGTTAGAATTTGCTTTTATATAAAGGTAGTCCGAGAGTGAAAGATGTGATTTAAATCACAGTATTGTTTAATCAAAACAGTGTAATGATTACTAAAGATGTTGTTTATCTATAGATACATTCAATATAAAAATATTTGAGAATGTCACTCTAAAGGAATTGTCTATTCTATATGTTGATGTAATGAATCGGAGAGAGCATGCAATTTCAAAAATATATATAATTTCCTCCTATCATCATGAATATTTAATTATCCTTCTCTCTTAATGATAAGGAGAAAATATCAAAGCATATGAGATGTATATTTAGATATTCTGCACATGTGTAAAAATGTGTTAGTGTTGTCTAAATGTAGCCACCAACTGTCAAGCACTACCCAGATGCAGAATCCAAAATATTACATTTAAATAAAGATAGCAAGAATCAGAGGAATATCTTTGAATACTAATAAATTGAGATCTGGATTACAATGGAATTCGATCTTTGAACTGTGATTCTTCTTTTTAAATACACTTGAAATCGAATTAGAGGATACATGTTAATATAGATCAATGTGAATGGATTAGGAAATGTTATGTACAAATTTGTAAGACAAAAGTAAAGTATAATGAGACATACCAGAATGGGACAAACCCGGGCTAGAGGGTCCAGTACCAGCATCCATCTCTGTAAAATATTAAATCAGGATTGTAGTATATCATTAATACAAATCAGAACTTTGGCACGAACAATCATACATTGTTTTTCAAATTGATAAAGTTAAGCATTTTAATTCTTCACGTGAGTTCATGGGTTTCAAAAATGTATTTCAAAATAAAGAGATCATGTATATTTAGTTTCAAGCTTTTATGTTGTTGACTGTGCCTTTAAGTCATTTTATGTCTTCTTGCATTGTCATCAATTGTTAGACATTGAGCCATCATTTTTTTCTTTTTATATTGCTGTATAGCTTTTGTAATTTATAAGATTGATAATTAGGATACTGTATTCTTCACATTTATACTAATTAATGTATACATTTGACAAACATGTCTAAAGTAATGCCACTGTTACAGCAAACACATGTTCACGTCTCTGCACAATTAAATCTTCCATGAGCATTGCACAATAATTAAAAGCGTAATTGCGCATCCGTGATTATGAATTGATTTGGATCTAGTAGTGTCATGAGTATAATTTGTAAAGCTTTAGAACAAATTTACAATTGTGTGTATCATGATATTCCAATAGGATCATTGTAAAGATTGAATAATACAAATTAATATTTCTAACTTTTGTATGAATCGATATTCAAGGTATGAAATGGCGGAGGATAGGGATTTCATGGATGCACAAATCCATTTTAAGCTCTGTGACGCATTTTCGGGAGAGCGCAAGAAAAACAATTATTCCTATTTGATGTGTGACGAATCTAAATTCAAATGTCTACCATCATATGTAACGTCTGTTGTGAGATCTATATACTGTAGGTTGAATATATGACTATATACACATTGCTTAAATATATACTCAAATATTAATATATTATATGAAGTCTGATATTTACCTGGTTCAGCCTCTGTAGTGCCTTCTTCCTGGTCACCGATTGGAGCTGCACTGGCCTCCAGGTCGGGAGTTTCAGAGCCAGCAGCTGGGGACTGTGAAGAGGCCGAGGAGCGTGTGAAAGCAAATCTGTGGGGGAAACGGAGATTGAGGAGGGTGCATAAAGTCTCCTCATAAGGTTGTAGGAAAAGTTTCCGTGGGGGTGAATCCTGTTTTCCACCTCTCCAACGGGCTTTTGCCCACTTCCTCATTGTGGACTTTATTGCGAAGCTGCAACCTCATATCCCAGAATCTCCGCATGATTTGATTCAAGGTCCTCTGGACATCTTTCACCGAATTCACAGAAACTGTGATAGACACCCAGAGGGCCCTCTTAATCATCGGCTTCGTCGACCCCTTCTGAGTCCCAAACAGCTGGGGATAAAACTCCTTGACCGCGTTGACCAGTGCAGTACTTTCCGCCCGTGTGAACCTGGGAGATTTCCTGTTATTTTGTATCCAATATATACAGTATATATATATATATATATATATATATATATATATATATATATGATACAAACAGGTATTAGAGAACTGACAAAAATGGCTATGTGTAATGGACTTTTATATGGGGAAGTAAACATGAGATGCACCATGGGACATGGTATCTGTACATCTGATTGGATAAAATACTGTAATTTTGTTAGCATGTCTGTGAGGCAATACTGAGTCAAGTCATGTTTGTGTGATGATCTCTGATAGACATGTGCATGGCTAAAAAATTCGGTTCGTTTTCGGTTCGGATCGATTTTGGACTTTTCCAATTTCGGATCGGATCGAATCGAATTCGGCAAAATTTGAAAGAATTCATTTCGGATTTATTCGGATTCAAATAAATTAATTTCGGATTTATTCGGATTTGAATAAATTCGGCTGAATTCGGTTCTATTCGGTTCGATTCGGTTCCGAAATTCGGTATTTTTTACTACACTAACACCCTTTTAGTACACTAACACCCATAAACTACCAATGAACCACTAAACCGAGCCCCCCCACATCGCAAACCCTATAATAAAATTATTTAACCCCTAATCTGCCGCCCCCGCTATCGCTGACACCTGCATTATCTTATTAACCCCTAATCTGCCGACCGGATATCGCCGCCACTATAATAAATGTATTAACCCCTAAACCGCCTCACTCCCGCCTTGCAAACACTATAATAAATTTCATTAACCCCTAATCTGCCCCCCCCCCAAATCGCTGCAATCTAACTACAAGTATTAACCCCTAATCTGCCGATCGGACACCGCCGCCACCTACATTATAGCTATTAACCCCTAATCTGCTGTCCCTAACATCGCCGACCACTACATTATAGTTATTAACCCCTAATCTGCCCCCCCAACGTCGCCGCAATCTAACTACAAGTATTAACCCCTAATCTGCCGACCGGACATCGCTGCCACTATAATAAATGTATTAACCCCTAAACCGCCGCACTCCCGCCTCGCAAACACTATAATAAACTTTATTAACCCCTAATCTGCCCTCCCTAACATTGCCGCCACCTACCTACAATTATTAACCCCTAATCTCCCGCCCCCAATGTCGCCGCTACTATAATAAGGTTATTAACCCCTAAACCTAAGTCTAACCCTAACCCTAACACCCCCTAACTTAAATATAATTTTAATAAAACGAAATAAATTTACTATAATTAAATAAATGAATCCTATTTAAAACTAAATACTTACATGTAAAATAAACCCTAAGCTAGCTACAATATAACTAATAGTTAAATTGTAGCTATCTTAGGGTTTATTTTTATACTTTTTAATAACTACCTAGCTAAAATAAATACAAATTTAGCTGTAAAATAAATCCTAACCTAAGTTACAAATACACCTAACACTACACTATCATTAAATTAATTAAATAAATGAATCCTATTTAAAACTAAATACTTACCTGTAAAATAAACCCTAATATAGCTGCAATATAACTAATAGTTACATTGTAGCTATTTTAGGATTTATATTTATTTTACAGGCAAGTTTGTATTTATTTTAACTAGGTACAATAGCTATTAAATAGTTATTGACTATTTAATAGCTACCTAGTTAAAATAATTACAAAATTACCTGTAAAATAAATCCTAACCTAAGTTACAATTAAACCTAACACTACACTTTCATTAAATAAATTAACTACAAGTACCTACAATTATCTACAATTAAATAAACTAAACTAAAGTACAAAAAAATAAAACACTACATTACAAAAAAAACAAAACACTAAATTACAAAAAATAAAAAAATATTAAAAGAATTTTAAACTAATTACACCTAATCTAAGCCCCCTAATAAAATAACAAAGCCCCCAAAATAAAAAAATCCCTACCCTATACTAAATTACAAAAGTTAACAGCTCTATTACCTTACCAGCCCTTAAAAGGGCCTTTTGCGGGGCATGCCCCAAAGAAAACAGCTCTTTTGCCTGTAAAAAAAAAACACAATACCACCCCCCAACATTACAACCCACCACCCACATACCCCTACTCTAACCCAAACCCCCCTTAAATAAACCTAATTCTACCCCCCTGAAGATCTCCCTACCTTGAGTCGTGTTCACCCAGCCGGGCCGAAGTCTTCATCCGATGGGGCAGAAGAGGACATCCAGACCGGCAATTTTAAACTAATTACAGCTAATCTAAGCCCCCTAATAAAATAACAAAGCCCCCCAAAATAAAAAAAATGCCCTACCCTATACTAAATTACAAAAGTTAACAGCTCTATTACCTTACCAGCCCTTAAAAGGGTCTTTTGCGGGGCATGCCCCAAAGAAAACAGCTCTTTTGCCTGTAAAAAAAAAACACCACCCCCAACATTACAACCCACCACCCACATACCCCTACTCTTACCCAAACCCCCCTTAAATAAAGCTAACACTACCCCCCTGAAGATCTCCCTACCTTGAGTCGTGTTCACCCAACCGGGCCGAAGTCTTCATCCGATGGGGCAGAAGAGGACATCCAGACCGGCAGAAGTCTTCATCCAAGCGGGGCAAGAAGAGTTCTTCCATCCATCAGAAGTCTTGATCCAGGCGGCATCTTCTATGTTCATCCATCCGGAGCAGAGCGGCAGCATCCTGAATACATCCGACGCAGAGCATCCTCTTCTTTCTTGATCCGACGACTAAATGACTGTACCTTTAAGTGACGTCATCCAAGATGGCGTCCCTTCAATTCCGATTGGTTGATAGGATTCTATCAGCCAATCGGAATTAAGGTAGGAAAAATCTGATTGGCTGATGGAATCAACCAATCAGATTCAAGTTCAATCCGATTGGCTGATCCAATCAGCCAATCAGATTGACCTCACATTCTATTGGCTGATCGGAACAGTATTTTATAGCTACCTAGTTAAAATAATTTTGTAATTATTTTAACTAGGTAGCTATTAAATAGTCAATAACGATTTAATAGCTATTGTACCTAGTTAAAATAAATACAAAGTTGCCTGTAAAATAAATATAAATCCTAAAATAGCGACAATGTAACTATTAGTTATATTGCAGCTATATTAGGGTTTATTTTACAGGTAAGTATTTAGTTTTAAATAGGATTCATTTATTTAATTAATTTAATGATAGTGTAGTGTTAGGTGTAATTGTAACTTAGGTTAGGATTTATTTTACAGGTAAATTTGTATTTATTTTAGCTAGGTAGTTATTAAAATAGTTATTAACTATTTAATAACTATTGTACCTAGTTAAAATAAATACAAAGTTGCCTGTAAAATAAATATAAATTCTAAAATAGCTACAATGTAACAATTAGTTATATTGTAGCTATATTAATAGCTAGTAGGGGGCTTAGATTAGGTGTAATTAGTTTAAAATTATTGTAATATTTTATTAGTTTTGGTAATTTAGTGTATGTTTGTTTTTTGGTACTTTTCTGATGGTTGGAAGACCTCTTCTTGCCCTGCTTGGATGAAGACTTCTGCCCGGCTGGGTGAACACGACTCAAGGTAGGGAGATCTTCAGGGGGGTAGTGTTAGGTTTATTTAAGGGGGGTTTGGATTAGAGTAGGGGTATGTGGGTGGTTGGTTGTAATGTTGGGGGTGGTGTTTTTTTTTTACAGGCAAAAGAGCTGTTTTCTTTGGAGCATGCCCCGCAAAAGGCCCTTTTAAGGGCTGGTAAGGTAATAGAGCTGTTAACTTTCGTAATTTAGTATAGGGTAGGGCATTTTTTTATTTTGGGGGGCTTTGTTATTTTATTAGGGGGCTTAGATTAGCTGTAATTAGTTTAAAATTGCCGGTCTGGATGTCCTCTTCTGCCCCATCGGATGAAGACTTCGGCCCGGCTGGGTGAACACGACTCAAGGTAGGGAGATCTTCAGGGGGGTAGTGTTAGGTTTATTTAAGGGGGGTTTGGGTTAGAGTAGGGGTATGTGGGTGGTGGGTTGTAATGTTGGGGGGTGGTATTGTGTTTTTTTTTTACAGGCAAAAGAGCTGTTTTGTTTGGGGCATGCCCCGTAAAAGGCCCTTTTAAGGGCTGGTAAGGTAATAGAACTGTTAACTTTTGTAATTTAGTATAGGGTAGGGAATATTTTATTTTGGGGGGCTTTGTTATTTTATTAGGGGGCTTAGATTAGGTGTAATTAGTTTAAAATTCTTTTAATATTTTTTATTTTTTGTAATTTAGTGTTTGCTTTTTTTGTAATTTAGTGTTTTATTTTTTTGTACTTTAGTTTAGTTTATTTAATTGTAGATAATTGTAGGTACTTGTAGTTAATTTATTTAATGATAGTGTAGTGTTAGGTTTAATTGTAACTTAGGTTAGGATTTATTTTACAGGTAATTTTGTAATTTTTTTTTACTAGGTAGCTATTAAATAGTCAATAACTATTTAATAGCTATTGTACCTAGTTAAAATAAATACAAACTTGCCTGTAAAATAAATATAAATCCTAAAATAGCTACAATGTAACTATTAGTTATATTGCAGCTATATTAGGGATTATTTTACAGGTAAGTATTTAGTTTTAAATAGGATTCATTTATTTAATTAATTTAATGATAGTGTAGTGTTAGGTGTATTTGTAACTTAGGTTAGGATTTATTTTACAGGTAAATTTGTATTTATTTTAGCTAGGTAGTTATTAAATAGTTATTAACTATTTAATAACTATTGTACCTAGTTAAAATAAATACAAAGTTGCCTGTAAAATAAAAATAAACCCTAAGATAGCTACAATTTAACTATTAGTTATATTGTAGCTAGCTTAGGGTTTATTTTACAGGTAAGTATTTAGTTTTAAATAGGATTCATTTACTTAATTATAGTAAATTTATTTCGTTTTATTTAAATTATATTTAAGTTAGGGGGTGTTAGGGTTAGGGTTAGACTTAGGTTTAGGGGTTAATAACCTTATTATAGTAGCGGCGACGTTGGGGGCGGGAGATTAGGGGTTAATAATTGTAGGTCGGTGGCGGCAATGTTAGGGAGGGCAGATTAGGGGTTAATAAAGTTTATTATAGTGTTTGAGAGGCGGGAGTGCGGCGGTTTAGGGGTTAATACATTTATTATAGTGGCGGCGATATCCGGTCGGCAGATTATGGGTTAATACTTGTAATTAGATTGCGGCGACGTTGGGGGGGGCAGATTAGGGGTTAATAACTATAATGTAGGGGTCGGCGATGTTAGGGACAGCAGATTAGGGGTTAATAGCTATAATGTAGGTGGCGGCGATATCCGGTCGGCAGATTAGGGGTTAATACTTGTAGTTAGGATTGCGGTGACGTTGGGGGGGCAGATTAGGGGTTAATAACTATAATGTAGGGGTCGGCGATGTTAGGGACAGTAGATTAGGGGTTAATAGCTATAATGTAAGTGGCGACGGTGTCCGATCGGCAGATTAGGGGTTAATATTTGTAGTTAGATTGCGGCAACGTTGGGGGGTGGCAGATTAGGGGTTAATTAAATTTATTATAGTGTTTGCGAGGCGGGAGTGCAGCGGTTTAGGGGTTAATACATTTATTATAGTGGCGGCGATATCCGGTCGGCAGATTAGGGGTTAATAAAATAATGCAGGTGTCAGTGATAGCGGGGGCGGCAGATTAGGGGTTAATAAGTGTTAGATTAGGGGTGTTTAGAGACTCGGGGTACATGTTAGGGTGTTAGGTGCAGACTTAGTGTTTCCCCATAGGAAACAATCGGGCTGTGGTGTTTCCCATGCTATTCGGAGATACGGCAGCTATTTCGGATTCATTCGGTAGATTCTGAAGTATTTTAATTCGGAAATTCGAATCGATCCGAATCTCCGAATTTACCGAATTTTCCGAATTTCCGAATAAATCCGAATCTCTGATTGGCCATTACTTATTGGTTCATGGATTCAAATCTTTGTAACTTCCATACACATACCTCATGGAGGTACTGTTACTACATTTGGCATGTAGAATAAATTAGAATTTTTTGAGAATGATATCCGTATATATGTGACGCATATATAATATATGGATCCGTTAAATATGAATATTTTTTGTTGACATTTGAACTAGATTGTATTTTTACTCATGATAGTAAATATAATCATCACATTAGTAAATGTTTATTACACATTTGGATGTTTAATATTGATCAAGTTTACACATATTTTAGTTTAAAAAAAGTAAAGATTGTATGTATTCATTGTTTATTTAATAAATATTGTCATTGTGTATTGTATTGTATTGACAAGTATTGACAGTGCTCTATTAAATGTATTTACAATCCTAACAATGCACATTGATTGTCTGCTAGTGTATGAAATTATATTTGACTTTACATAGATAAACAGCATAGATGTCCATAGTGCTGTGGACATCTATGCTCTTTATGTTATTGGGGGATCTGGCAGAGTCCCTGTTTTCACATGCACTGGACTGCAAATATGTTGCTGTTTTATATATGGACATACGACTTTACATAGATGTGAATCTTGTGTTGAAAGATACGTTTACCCCGCTATATTTCAATAATGGTGAAATGAATAATTTGTATTTATAATGGACTTTAATTTGAGAACTATAAAGGGAATTTTTTTAATTTGAAAATCAACCTTTCTGTTCCTTCATTTTAAAAAAGAAATCGAGCATGTATTTGTCTGAAATGCTCACATATAATTTTTATTTTAAGGTGTCTTTATTGTTAAGGAGCAGATATGCAATAGTGTGAATTATCTAAAGACATCTGTCTAACCATTGCAACTATGAATTGTTGCCCACCCACAAACAAGTAGATATCTCCCAGTAATGCTTTACTGCTCATAAGTCGATGCATATAGTTTGTGCAAACTTAGGATAACATGAGAATGAACCATATGTGCTTATTAAGGCAGTGTAGGGCACAATTGGGCCTGGAGCAAAGCTAAGGGTTAAAGCTGAAGGGAGAGATAGGAGAAGAGGGCTGGCTAGGGAGGTTAGTTGCAACAATGTTGCATGCTAGGGAGGGCCCCACTACTCACCTTAAAAGTGGGGATCATCAGCTTCCTGGCCCTCTTCTTCCTGGAATCCGGTGCAGACGAGTTCTTTCTGTTATTGTTCAGGGTGATTTTTAATTTCTGTGAACAATGCAGCGATCCAGACGATCAAAACTCCCTCCACAGCGCTTCCACGAGTTGGTGTTTGAGAAACCTGGATCAGACAGACAGAAAAAACAGATAAGTGCACTAGATAGTATTGAAGAATTTGATGATATAATACCACCTACACAGTACACTAAAAGGCTAGGCCTTGTGCTTAAAAAACACAGATTAGTCACACAGTTAGTAGGTTGGATATTCATGCAACTAGTGATGGAGATAATTCAGCCTATGTATCAGCTGCAATGGCTAGGCCTGATGTGACATCGGCCTGTCTCCATACTCAGGAACAATTGCCCTCACTGCAAATAGATGGCCATGAGGGTGATTTGGGGGTTGAATTGCATGGTTCTACTACTAGGCCTCAAGCCTTAGGTACTCCATCGGGCAGGCCACATGCACAGGCTGTGGCCTATTCGGAGGGCATGGCCTCCCCAACTTCCAGGCCTATTTCTGATAGCCCCCCAGCCATAAGCAATCATGATATGGCGCCCTCATACATGGCCCACGTGGCAACCCCAGGCCCTTCCACCTATTCGGGCCCTCAAACAGTTTCTTCTCTGGCCCCTCTGGTAGGCCATGACTTGCCCCCAGGCCCCGGTTTGGCTTTCGCTTCCCCCTCAGGCCGCATGGCTCAATTAGGCCGCATGTCGGAAACCAGGGCCTGTTTTGGGCCTTCAGTCCGGCCTGGGCGACTTAACTGGTTCACATATCCCCGTTTTGGGGCCTTTAATCCGGCCTGTGCCTGGGCGATGTAGCGGTCTCAAATGTTCCCCCATCCGGCCCTTCTATGCTGTCCTCCGCACACCATCCGGTACCTTGTCTGCCCTTATTTGCTGCCCCCAGCCATCCGGTAATCTTACCTGAATCGGCGGTCTCATCTCTCATATCCGCGATCCCACCGTCGGCTGCGTCGGCTGTCTCCTCGATCCTGGCTTCCATCATGGAGGCGATGTCTCCGTCGGGTCCTCCAGCTCCTTTTCACGTGATGCCGGTGTCGGGTCCTCCAAGCCAGGCCGCAGGTCCTCCAAGCCGGGTAGTAAGTGCGCAACCGGAAGTTCCGGTCACGCGCCCCTCCATTTCCGGTTTCGTCGGCCACAGCAGCGTCGGGAGTCCAAGGGAGCGGCCGCATCCTCATCAGCTCCCGGAAGGTGAGCACCAGCAGAGGATGTCGGTCGGGGGAGGGTTAATAGGCCGCAAGGGAGTGCAAGTACGGCGGCAGCGGGCATCTTCATGGGTCATTAGCGGGTTGGCGGCAGTAGGTAGAGGGCACCATGATGCCGGAAGATGCCTTATAATTACCGCAGGGTTCACCAGAGGCTTTAACACAAGGAGAGGTGTTACCGCTAGGGGTAATAGATTAACTCGTTTGGGTAGAGGAATTCTATCAAGCGCTAACGTGCTAGGACAAGAGATAGGCAGTCAGTTAGGTGGGCAAATAAGTGCTATGGAATCACGCCAGATGCACGCCCAGGCTCCAGGACAATACAATGTCGCGCTTGAACACGCCAAAGGGCAGATGCACACAGATAACAGGACAGCTCATACTCAATTTAGCGCAGCATCACATACAACCAGTAGCTGCACGAATCCTCAAAGTATGAATGTGCAATCTGTGTCAAATGCAGGTATTGCAGGTATGAATGCACAATCTGTTTCACACACTAGGATTTCAGGCATGAATGTGCAATCTGTTTCTAAGGCAGGTAGGTCAGCTATGAATGTGCAATCTGTTCCAAATAGAGGTCTGTCGGCTATGAATGTGGCAACATCCCAATTGCAAGTTGGTGGTGTCAATGCAGTGCATGGAACATTGGGTCATGATGCGGTTGGGAACCATAACATACAGAGTTCAGCTGGGGGAGGTGGTGTGTCAAGGAGGGTTTCTAGTGTTGCGAATGCCAGCATGAGTGACCAGAATGCATCAGGCTTGGGGTCTACTAACCCTCCCTTTACCGGTGTCCGTAGTGCTCGCGATCTCTTCTCTTTGTTGCAGACCGCAGCGCAGATGGAACCGCAACAGGTTGATATGCCTTCGGCTTCGTCTACTTCTACTTCAGCGAATCCTCCTGAACAGGCGGGTTCATCGTTACAGCGAGGAGCGTCTACCGACTCCAATCAACGGGAAGATGCTTCAAGGCCTGATCCTTTTGCTTCAGGTCCGGAGTCTCAGGACAATGCAGTTGCCGTCCCCGGTAAGTCCTCCACATTTACACATGACCGACATGACCTGGTTGACTCATCCCTTTCAGACTCTGAATGTGACAGCGACACCTCATTGGGGCTGAGGGGTAGGGGTCAGAAGCGCATGTTTGCAATGCTTAAGAAAATGTGGCAGTTAATACAGTCAGGTTCAGTTGGGAACATAGCACAGACGCAGCTGGCGATAGCTCCACCCGATTCCATGCAGGACAGCACTTCCCCAGCGGACCTACGTCCACCAATTAATTTCGTTTCGGACAGGAAAGTCGCCTTGCATGGCGATTCCTTACCATGTACACCCCCTCTTTGCACGGTCATTTGAAACCAAAGACCGTTAAAAAGATACAGCAGGACTAATATGTTAACATATTTGAATTATCTGCTGAGGCATGTAGACAGAGGGAGAAAAGTGCCGATGGCACTGGACCTAAAAGGTTCAAACGTCCTGAAACATTTGAGGAGTGGTTAATCTGTTTCAGAGTTTTTCACTTCTTGTTACTTAGAGAAATACCCTGGCCAGTGTCATGCCATTCTTAAATACACTGACAATATACACTGGATCCAGAGGAAGTTTGGTGATGGGGCATGGAGAGAGTACGATGCGGAATTCAGGTAGAAGATGGCTGGTAATCCAGTGCTCACCTTCGATACCACTGACACGCATCTTTGGCAGCGCCTTGGCTCTCATGGGTCCTCCTCCTCCTCCACCTCCTCTGGCAATCAGTCCTTTCCTGCTTCCAAAGCGAAGCGCAAGGGAGGTACCTGCTGGGCATTTCAAGATAGCAAATGCGACAGAGGTAACTCATGTGCATTCAGGCACGTGTGCAGATACTGTGCCAGGTCACACGCTGGGAGCGAATGTGCCAGAAAAAAGGATTCTGCGTCCGGTAGAGCACAGAACAAGTTTTTTCCAAGGCTTTACTGAAGGTTTTCATATACCAGTGACAAAAGCCATTAAGGGCTCTAGATGCTATCGTAACCTCAAATCAGCTTACCAATACCCAGCGGTTGTTAGGGACAAGCTGAATAAGGAAATCACAATGGGCTGCGTAGTGGGTCCTTTTCCTTCCCCCCCCCCCCCCTTTTGCCGATTAGGGTCATTTCACCATTAGGTGTGGTACCTAAGAAGGAATTGGCCAAATTCCGTCTAATTCAGTACCTTTCCCACCCCAGAGGCTATTCGGTCAACGATGCCATTGACCCAGAGCTTAGCTCAGTGCGATATCAATCTTTTGATAGCGCACTGGAATTGGTGCGGGGGGCTGGTGCGGGTGCCTTGTTGGCGAAATTGGATATTGAATCCGCCTTTCACCTGTTGCCCTTGCACCCTTCATCATTTTATTTGATGGGTTGCAAGTTTCAAAAGGGGTTTTATGTGGATAGGTGCTTGCCCATGGGCTGTGCGATCTCTTGCGCATTATCTGAAACCTTCAGTACATTCTTGCACTGGGTTTTGGCCCAGCAGGCGGCATCACGTTCCTGGGTATCGAAATCGATACCATAGACAAACTTTGCGGGCTGCCTTCTGGTAAAGTCCAGGACATGCTTGAGGCGGTTGAAGCGGCGTTTCCATGGTAACCATTACACTTAGGCAGTTACAGTCATTGCTCGGCCTTCTTAATTTTGCAGGCAGAGTTATCCCCATGGGGAGAGTCTTCAATCGGAGATTGGAGGCTAAGCTAAAGGGCAAACTCAGACCTTCTGAAAAAATTTGGGTTTCTGAAGGTATGAGAGCTGATCTGCGAATCTGGAAGACTTTTCTTCAGCATTTCAATGGGATTCGATTATGGCGATCCGAACCCATTTCCAGTCAGTTGTTGCACTTATTTACCGATGCCGCAGGTTCAAAGGGTTATGGAGCATATTTCAAGGGGGAATGGAGCGCAGGTCCTTGGCCGCTAGACTGGTCAGCCTGGGGCCTAACACGTAACCTTACCCTCTTGGAGCTCTTCCCTATAGTTTTGGCTATCAAGCTGTGGGGCAACAAATTCGCAAACAGGACTGTTAACTTCTGGACAGATAATCTCAGTGTCGTCCACGCGGTGAATGGTCTTTCGGCCACATCTGCGGCTGTAGTTTATTTATTGAGACATCTGGTGTTACGCTGTCTCGAACTTAATATCCAGTTTCAAGCACGTTATGTCTCGGGGGTCAATAATGTCTTAGCAGACGCGCTATCCAGGCTTGATTGGGTGACGTTTCTCTGTCCCGGATATCCTTGCTCCCTCTAGTGCAGGCGTCACTTTTCCCCCAACACATGGCGCTCCTACGTCAGACTTTGGCACGAATGGGAAGAGTTTTGCCGACGTCAGAATGTGGAGGCTGCTGAGGCGTCTCAGGACACGCTTTGTGACTGGCTCGTGAGTCTTTGGCGCGTGGGCGCTCGGCAGGGAGCTGTTCATTCTCGGTTAGCGGCATTATCATTCTTTTACCGTACACTCGCTTTGCCGGATCCAGCTAACTCAAAATTTGTGCGTCAGGTTGTTAAAGGTTGGGGCACGCTGCAACCACAACAAAAGGACTCTAGGGAGCCTATCACGCACGACCGGCTCGAGCGGCTGGTGGACGCTTTGCCGCACATCTGCTCAACTCATTACGAGTTTTTATTATTCAGGGCTGCATTTGCACTAGCCTATTCGGCAGTGCTACGAATAAGCGAGCTCGTAGCGCCTTCTAAGTCCAGCACAGACAAAGGTCTACAATTTGGCCATGTCAGAGCCGGAACGGATTTACTGTTAGTTTATTTGCCGTGATCAAAGACTGATCAAGACGGCAAAGGTGCATGGATACGTATATCCCAGTCCGATGGTCACTGCTGCCCTGTGAGGGCAGTGAACCAGTTTCTAGAGCATAGGCCAGTGGAACAGGGCCCCCTGTTAATTCACGCTAATGGGACTTCACTCTCGTTCCAGTTTCGTAGAATACTAGCTAGGGCTGCTGCCCATGCAGGCTTAAATGTGTCTAAAATAGCTCCCCATTCGTTTCGCATAGGGGCAGCTACTAATGCTGCTTTGAAGGGTTCTTCAGTAGAAGCCATCTGCCGTCTGGGTAGATGGCGTTCTAATAAGTTTAAAGGTTATATTCGACCGGTTGTTGAATAATGTGTTTAGTTTCTAATCCAAGGTTGTTGATTAGTGTTATTTCAGTTGCTAATCCCATGTGTCTTTGCAGGACCTGTCAGCGGCGCCAAGAGGATCTGGATCGTGGGGCACTCCTATGTGCATTGGGCCTCCATCCGTAGTTCCGCCCTTCCGGGGGGACAGAATTTGGGCTTTCCTTTCACCCTAGATTCAATTAGATGGTTAGGGGAGAGAGGGATGTGTTGGCCCGCGCTTCCATCGCGTATTCCGGAGGCCCTAGTACGCTGGGGTAAACCTCATATTATAATTCTCCATATAGGGGGCAATGATTTGGGCGCCATTCCGATCTTGGAGCTAATCAAGATCATGCAGGCGGATATCGCTTGGATCAGGGCTCGGATTCCGAATGTGTTGGTCGGTTGGTCCAACATAGTTCCCAGGCTGGAATGGCATCACATGTCTAGCCACAGCGCTGCTTACTAGGTCAGGAAGAAGATAAATTCCTCAGTTGCTAGAACCGTCATGGGTAATGGGGGATTCGTAGTTAAACACGAATCCCTTACAGCCGACAAGGTCCATTGTTATAGAATGGATAGGGTTCATTTAGAGACAGTTGCCCTAGATATTTTTATAAAGGACATTCGTAAGGCCATATTAACCCTCCTTTAAGTCCGGTTGGGTTGTGTTTGTCTTTTATTGGTTGGCGGCACAGTTATCATCTCAATGCTATCTGGTGGCGGGAGGTAACGGCCCTGTTGCCTTGGAAAGGGTGAACGGGGGGAGTGATGACCAGTCTAAAAGTGAGAGGGGTGGATAGCCTCAAGTGCATGTGAGGTGCCCCTCCTTCCCCTTGCGGGTGGGTCACGTGATCTCATTAACCCCTTAGTAGCAATTTTACTATGAGCAGAGGTCCCGCTCTGCTGCAGTTTCCGTTTGGGCCGTTTACCTTCTGCAGTGCTGGGTTGTCATTATAGCATTCGTTCAGCCGCCATCATAACCTTGTTGGTTTCCATGGTTACTTATTTAATTAATAAATGTTTAACCTGTGACGGTTAAAAATTTTACCCACAAAAGTTGTTGTGTTTTTATTATAGAGTTAAGTTGTTATATGTACCCTTCTACGGCTAGCGACCGATAAGCATTTAATCCCTTAAGGCAGTGTAGGGCACAATTGGGCCTGGAGCAAAGCTAAGGGTTAAAGCTGAAGGGAGAGATAGGAGAAGAGGGCTGGCTAGGGAGGTTAGTTGCAACAATGTTGCATGCTAGGGAGGGGCCCACTACTCACCTTAAAAGTGGGGATCATCAGCTTCCTGGCCCTCTTCTTCCTGGAATCCGGTGCAGACAAGTTCTTTCCCCTCCCTCCCTTCCCTATTACAAGATGGCTTCCAAATTTATTTTATTGTGCTAGGCGCTAAGAATGCCTTCTCAGGCTAACTTAGTAGCCACATAGTCAATTGAGCATTTCCAAATTTAAATTTTTCCCCTAGTTGGCGACGGGTATGCCTATTCAGGCTAACTTTGTCAGCCTCTTTAGTTATTGGGCGTCTACCATATCCAGTCTACCTGGCTTTTGGCGGCTGAGTAGCGGATCCCCTTTTCTAGGGGGTAGTCCCTATTTTATACCCTCTCGGCGGGAGGTAACGGCCCTGTTGCCTTGGAAAGGGTGAACGGGGGGAGTGATGACCAGTCTAAAAGTGAGAGGGGTGGATAGCCTCAAGTGCATGTGAGGTGCCCCTCCTTCCCCTTGCGGGTGGGTCACGTGATCTCATTAACCCCTTAGTAGCAATTTTACTATGAGCAGAGGTCCCGCTCTGCTGCAGTTTCCGTTTGGGCCGTTTACCTTCTGCAGTGCTGGGTTGTCATTATAGCATTCGTTCAGCCGCCATCATAACCTTGTTGGTTTCCATGGTTACTTATTTAATTAATAAATGTTTAACCTGTGACGGTTAAAAATTTTACCCACAAAAGTTGTTGTGTTTTTATTATAGAGTTAAGTTGTTATATGTACCCTTCTACGGCTAGCGACCGATAAGCATTTAATCCCTTAAAGTCCATTTTTATTTTACATTCAAATCTGCTCTGTCTCAATCATGGAAGATTAACTTATGGTTGCATTTCCCTTTCTTATAATAAATATGCAATGGGAATTTTTAAAAATAAACATGCAGTCATGTCTAAATATGATAATATATTTAAATAGATGAGTGTATACCCCGTGAAAGGTTAGATACATTTAAAGGGACAGTAAACCGAAAATAGATCTTTACTTTAATACACATTACGGCATACTCAAGCCTGTTTTATGAATATACATTTTACCTGTGTTTGGACGTTGTATGTAAAGTGTCCACTTATCTCCCTCCTTTGATGGAGCTTTTGAATGGTTCAGTGTAGACTCTTAAAGGGACAGTATATTCTAATATTTGGATCACTTAGTGTTTACAATTCCTTATTATTTTATTAGCAGCAGAGTATATAATGTATGAAATCTAATTTCTCCTGTTTGTCTATGAATTATTATTTGGAAGCCACAGCAAAATAACATTTTGTTAGCTTGTAGATATAATCTGATCTCCTAACTTTATCCCATTGTTTACATATACATACTTCAGAAAAAAATAATCAACCTAAATTTTAAATTTTTTTATTACCTTATGCCCCACTCGGAGTGAAATATCTTATAATGACTGTGTTTACACAGCTTTGCCTTAAGGACAAAAACATTATGAATAGCTGGAGATACCATAGGAGAAATAAACTATTTTAAACTCAAAATTAAGGGTAACAGAAATACTTGTAAACAATTGTATACACTCCAGCAGGTAAAGAGGATAATTGTGAGAAATTATATGTTGAAATATCTATGAGTTAACTGTCCCTTCAAATGACTCCACTAGAGTGAAATGTCATCAATATGGCATCCAATAACTAGCTGTGTCTAAATGTGAACATAAACTTAGCTATCATGTTTTCTTTAAAGATAATTTAATCTACCTAGGTTACCTTGCAAATAATGATACCATAATAACAGCTATTTTTGTAAGAATATGTTAGATATTAGAATGTGAATATATATATATATATGTTAGAAAAAAGGAGGGGCACCTGCGCTAAAAACTCTAACACTTGGTGAGTAATGGCTATTTTTGCAACAATAGTAGTAATAGTGATATATGTGCGTGCTGCCTCTGATACAGTGTACCCGTGTCACTGTTAGGAATGTGGATGGAAAAGAGAAAATCAAAAAGGGCGCACAGCTAGGCACTAGAATAAAAATTGACTATTGGTAAAGTAGGTATGTAGTTTTCAGACCTATGTGGTTATAGTAACAGGATAATAAAAATAATAATAATAATAATGTCCTTGGATTGTTATTGTATTCTAAAGAGTTCAGTAATGTGCTTTAGAATATTCGACACTTCTTTGTCTGAGGTGAGTGGATTTGTGCTTACCAGAGGTAACCTCAATCATATGAGGTAAGTTGTAGACTTGTCTGGGTTAGAGATGTTTCTTTGGCTCTTGTCCAGTCGATTTTGCTTTGTTCTTTGCTGTAGGACCCTTTGGGATCTTTGTTTCCAGGTGGCTCCTGGCAGCAGTATGTTGTTTTGAATGAAAATCTTGGACTCTCTTGTATCGTTTGTTGAAAGGCAATGAAAAATCCTGGACTCTCTTTTTCCTCTTGGTGATGAGAATCTGGGTTGTCTCAGGTGTTCATATTGATTGAGATGGAATAGGAAAAAGAAAACTGTGCGTCGGCTTCTCTCTTATCTATAGATAAGAGAGAAGCCGACGCACAGTTTTCTTTTTCCTATTCCATCTCAATCGATATGAACACCTGAGACAACCCAGATTCTCATCACCAAGAGGAAAAAGAGAGTCCAGGATTTTTCATTGCCTTTCAACAAACGATACAAGAGAGTCCAAGATTTTCATTCAAAACAACATACTGCTGCCAGGAGCCACCTGGAAACAAAGATCCCAAAGGGTCCTACAGCAAAGAACAAAGCAAAATCGACTGGACAAGAGCCAAAGAAACATCTCTAACCCAGACAAGTCTACAACTTACCTCATATGATTGAGGTTACCTCTGGTAAGCACAAATCCACTCACCTCAGACAAAGAAGTGTCGAATATTCTAAAGCACATTACTGAACTCTTTAGAATACAATAACAATCCAAGGACATTATTATTATTATTATTTTTATTATCCTGTTACTATAACCACATAGGTCTGAAAACTACATACCTACTTTACCAATAGTCAATTTTTATTCTAGTGCCTAGCTGTGCGCCCTTTTTGATTTTCTCTTTTCCATCCACATATATATATATATATATATATATATATACACATTAAACTACACTGTCACTTTAATCTAACAAGTTCACCCTACACATTTCTTAAAAGTGACATGACCAAAGTTGTTAGGTAGACTTTATACTGCATAGCCTCGTCATTAACATTTTTAGGATTTGTACATCCCTAAATCACATAACAAAAAATTGGTTGATGGCTGTAACTCCACCTTCACTTTTCTAAGATACAAGATTTGTATCTGCTTGAGCTGTGTTGAATTTGTTACTTAAAATTTCAACTGTATTATATTTAATATCATGCATGTGCTTGTAAAAAAGATACTTTGACAAACAGTCATGGGACTAATATTTTGTTTACATGTCCTAATATTAGAAGGATGTACTTCTTATTATCTTACTTGGATAGAGAATATATATATATATATATATATATATATTATTTTTTTATTATTTAAATAAATAAATAAAAAATATATAGTATGTAAAGATATTTATTCGAAGAAAAAAAAAGAAAATCTAACAATAAATCTATATTCATTTTGAAATTCATCAAAAATGAAAATCTGTAAGAAAAAAAAAGGAGATTAGAATATGAAATCAATTATGTTATTTAATGAACACATGACTAAACAAATATTCAGAAAATCTAATAATTTAAATTCATGTTCTGTCTATGCTCAAATGTTTTGATATTAAAGCCAGGTTCAGAATGGAGATCGAGATCTATATCATCTATATCTATCTACACATAATTTAACATTAATCACACTAAATTGTCTAATCAAGAGTTGACTTACATATTAACATTTAAAATTAGACAAAATAATGCCTAATATTCAATTTTGTTCAAATATTCATAATTATTCAATAGTATGAGGGACATAATTGAATGTAATATTTCATGTCACTTCAAAAACTTATATACCTAAATGTCAACTATGAAATGTATCCCTTTATCTGTCTGATTGATCACAATCTGAGTCCTCTCTAGCACAACGTAGGGGGAATGTATATTAAATAAATGTCTTTAAAAATAGGACATGTTTAAAGTTGTCTGATACATTCAATATATTATGAATTAGTTGCACATTATTCCTCCTATGATTATTACTAGTATGCATTGTGCAAACTAACCTGGATGTATGGTCTTTAAAAGTCGATTCTATTCAAAATATCGGTTTATCTTCATTATGTGTCATATTCATCACTTTTCAAATAGAGGATTGTGAAATACCATCTAAAAGAAAAGAGGAAACATAGGATCCCATAGGATGTATCCTGCATCCCCAGTCTTGTTCCAGAGAATTGTGTACACTTACAATGTATAATGTGTCTTTGTATGTTATTCGAAGTCAGCACAGTTGAAAGACAATGCCACAGACATGATCATATTGGTATTCTTCACTTTCAGTCTGGTATTCTTCACTTTCAGACTGTAGATAAAGTCAATCTCCCTAATGGAAAATAAAGTGTACCTCAAATCTCTAATAAAATGGTACATAGTTCTGCTATGGATAAGGGGCCACCCCCCCCATCTGGTTCCATACAATGTGTATACTTACAATGTGAAGGTGTCTTGATATGTTTGTCAAAGTCAGCACAGTTGAAAGACAATGCCACAGACATGATCACATTGGTATTCTTCACTTTCAGTCTGTAGATGAAGTCATCTCCCTAATGTTAAATAATTTGAAAATCAAATATCTCAAATTGTACATAGTTTTTCATCCCTCTTCCTAACACTACCTATTTCCTAATAAGTTAATATCAATAGCTTACTAAGCATATGTAGCCCTCTTTTTATGTTATGTTCTGACAATCAAGTGCTAAGCTGAGTCACATAAATTGTGCAGACTTAACTTCTGATGTATGACTTTGGCAATGCTATGTTCTTCAGAGTATCCCTTTATCTGCTATCTGTGGCATGTATCCCTTTCCGAATATCTAAAATCTTATAATGTCTAAACTAAATAATACTTTGAAACTACTTGTATGGCATATGATGGATCATTGTGCAAAATCCCCCCCCCCCAGTCTCAGTCCATACATTGTGTCTACTTACCATCTGATGTTGTCTTCAAAAATCAGGTGGCAAAATCATTACAGGAGCCAATGCAAGAATCACCTGATGTATACATTACCTATGATAATAAAATATAATTTTTATTTTGCAATAATCATTTCTTGAACAATCCTAACATGTTCGCATGATTCTACTTTCATTTTCCTAGTCTCACATTTTTGCAATGCTCCTATTTAACTTATAGTATTTACCATCTGAAGTGGCGGTTGATGATGTTGTCTCTGACATTGACCCCCTTGTCCCAGAATGGCCCCTCTACAACTGGGTTGTCCTCCTCATCTTGGAGGAGGTCTCAGGGTGCCTGGACGGCCTGCAACATCCCAGCCCACTGAGCTATGTTATGCAGGACGATGCAGGCTATAACGATCTTCGCCACCTTACTAGGGCTGTATTGGAGGGCTCCTCCAGACCTGTCAAGGCATCACAACCGCATTTTGAGGAGCCCAAACATCCACTCCACTACAGCCCTAGTCCACTTGTGCACCCGATTATAGTGCACCTGGGCATCGTCAGCTGGGTTACATATAGGTATAATGAGCCAAGGCCGGCTCATGTAATTGGAATCACCTATAAATAATGAGCGTGACAACATTTCAATATTACAAATATCTTACAAGTTATGATCTGAAAATACATTTAAATACAATGATACAATGCTGTTGTGTATACGAAAATTGCCTAAACTAGACATTTGCGGAAATTGTCAAATAAATGGTTAAATCCCATCCTATATCTGCCCATTTAAGCTATGACCTGCTACATATCTGTTTGTTTCTAAAACTAGACATTTGCTGAAAGACAAAAAATGGTTAAAGCGCATCCTATATCTGCCTATTTAAGCTATGACCTGCTATATATCTGTTTGTTTCTAAAACTAGACATTTGCTGAAAGACAAAAAATGGTTAAATCGCATCCTATATCTGCCCATTTAAACTATAACCTGCTACATATCTGTTTGTTTCTAAAACTAGACATTTGCTGAAAGACAAAAAATGGTTAAAACACATCCTATATCTGCCCATTTAAGCTATGACCTGCTACATATATGTTTGTTTCTAAAACTAGACATTTGCTGAAAGACAAAAAATGGTTAAAGCGCATCCTATATCTGCACATTACACAAACCCAACTGTTATTGCAAATTACAGTGGCAATTGTCTAACTTCTGAACCGTGCTGTGCACAAGTACTCACCAATGAGCCACCCATGGGGAAACTGTCAGTCCTCAAACTGCTGCCAGAGTGAGGACTGCCTGATTTTTCCAAAAGCAAACACATTGGAGGCAGAATTATTATATTTATCTATTATTATCATTCACAGATTATAAAATCGCCATTAGGAGATATTCACACTATGTTCACACCATCCCACAACAAGAGAATTTAATAATAAGAACCTAAAGTTCATTAAAAATTCTTTTAAGTCAGAATAATTTTAATAGTGAAAATATAACTTCTGATATTCAGGATTGAAAACTTGTCCCCAAATTGAACAAAATATATTATCAGAATATTAAGAACTCAAAAATTCAGATTGTCTTTGGCGCCCCCTTCTTAACCCATTTTTTCATTTGTAAAGTAAGTGAAGTCATGTCCTTCTGTGAAAAAGTAGCTAAATTGTGTTAATTTCATAATAAAAAATGTTTTTTGTACGTAATGTGCTGTATACTATTTGTATGTATCTAATTCTGTATGTATGTGATGCTATTTGTACGTAGATGTAGCTAGATGAGTGTAAGTTCACGTATGTCTATGTAAGTCAATGTAAAATGGGTTTGTGTGCATTTTTTTTAAACACCCGAGATCTCGTAACTTTGATCTGTTATATTTTGTAAATACAAATATTTATTTAAAAAATAAAAATTGTATAGTGTTTGTATGAGTGTAAGTGTACTTTGTATAATATTCTTGAAATTATTCATGAATGTTTTTGGTATTGGGATATCAATAACTACTGGGTCTGGGTGAGCGTTAGGGATTTGAGTGTAGATGGGGATATTTATGGCACTACGGATACTTGTAATAGCAGCTTTTGGGAAAATTAAGCGTTATGAGCCATAACGTTGCTATTTGACTCATAACCCCAAACTTGTAATCTAGCTGTTATGGATATTGCTTTTTGATTAAAATTGATAAATTCATAAACTGTATTTTCACTACTCTGTGTATCTATGAACAATTTATATATTAGAGCTAATAACCTGTTGCTGGACTATAGTGTTCTGCTGCTCTTTTTTTCTTTACATATATATATATATATATATATATATATATATATATATATATATATATATATATATATATATATATATATATACATGCCTTTTGTAGCACTATTTTCTGTAACACATAAGACCTAATTTATTTGAGCCCTAATAACATTTTATTGCAATAATAATAACCAGAGCTTTGAAGTTATGCGATCCAGACACGTGTAAAAATTCAAATGCGCTCAAGCGATGGTGTTTACTTTCAGTAGTCAATGAATTATTGTGATGGACTGACTATTCAAAAAGAGGTTGAAAGAGCCATTGTATTATTGAACTCACTCTTTTTCCTTATTGCTTATTTATTTTTCTATTTATAGAGAGTATATCCTTGAGAGATTTGCAAAGAGTGATAATAACATTTTCACCACTTAGTAATTCTGTCACGCTGCACCGCTCTAGCCATTGCTACGGGCACGGTGTCTCCTTCCCTGCTCATTGCCAGGGGCTGTGTCGGGTCTGGATGTGTGCGGCACTGACGTCATCACCGCATGCTCCTCTCTCTCAGATGCCGGTCTGGATTCCTGTGGTGCGAATCCTGCGCCTATGTAAGTCTCTCAGTAACGATCTATCACTGCCTAAGTATAGGTGTTACTTTGTGTGCTCCTGGGTGTGATAGATCATTACTACAGTATTGCCTTAATGTGTTTAAACCCTGCCTGTCTGACTACTCTGCCTGTTATACCCCTGAATTACTGGATTGATATACTGCTGCTGAACCCTGCCTGTCTAACTACTCTGCCTGTTTAACCCCTAAATTGCTGGACTGATATACTGCTGCTGAACCCTGCCTGTCTGACTACTCTGCCTGTTTATCCCCTAAATTGCTGGACTGATATACTGCTGCTGAACCCTGCCTGTCTGACTACTCTGCCTGTTTAACCCCTAATTTGCTGGATTGGTATACTGCTGCTGAACCCTGCCTGTCTGACTACTCTGCCTGTTTAACCCCTAATTTGCTGGATTGATATACTGCTGCTGAACCCTGCTTGTCTGACTATGTTAAATTAGCACTCCACTTGCAATCTAGCCCATTGTTGGGAGACACTATATATATAAAAGTCTTAGGTCACCATTAGATTTGTTGTTTTAGAAAAGTTTTAATGACAGTCCATATTTATTTTTCAATCTTTTTATTAAGGTACAAACAGAAAATACAGGAAATATGTACACAAAATATAAAAAAACACAATTTTCAAAACAAAATGGCTTCTTCAGGCAAAAGTCAATATTTAGTGTGACCTCCCTTGGCACTAAGTACATCTTGAACTCTTTTGGGGAGACTGCCCTGAAATTTTCTAAAGTACTCTTCTGGTATATTATACCAGGCTTCTTTCAGTACTTCCCAGAGTTCTTCTTTAGATTTAGGTTGTCTTTTATTTTTTTATCTGTCCAGGTGATCCCCTACTGCCTCTATAATATTCAGGTCTGGACTCTGTGGAGGCCAGTCAATGACTGTCAGAATTTTATCAGCTTTTTTTCTCTATAAATATGATTTCACTGCATTAGCAGTGTGC
Source organism: Bombina bombina (assembly GCF_027579735.1). NCBI lineage: Eukaryota > Metazoa > Chordata > Amphibia > Anura > Bombinatoridae > Bombina > Bombina bombina. The sequence goes on along the minus strand of NC_069500.1, from coordinate 1,267,197,397 downwards.
TTGGAATCATTATCATGCTGAAAATAAAACCATTCCCAATCAGGCGCTTTCCAGAAGAAACGGCATGATAAATTAACACCTGTCTGTACTTTTCAGCATTCTTGACCCCATCAATTTGGAAAATATCCCCAACACCACTGGCAGAAATGCAGCCCCAAACCAGGACAAACCCTCCACTATGTTTCACTAAAGGCTGCAAGCACTCATTCTTCCATCTCTCTCCAACTCATCTTCTCACATATTGTCGTCATATTGTCGTCATTGGACCCAAAACTTTCAAACTTGAATTTGTCACTCCATAATAATCTTTTCCACTGATCTTTATTCCAATCTTTGTGAGCCAGGCCCTTGCTGGACTTCTTCGGTCTCTCAAATAAGAAATCTCTTCTCATCAGATTTTTAAAGTGTTCTTGGCCTTCCAGTCCCTTCTGTTATCCTTAAACTCTCCACATCTTGAGTATTAATTTTTTTGCTGATTTCCCTTTGAGAGTGGACTAGCTGATGCAAAAGTATAATTTTATATCTGTCAAATTCTTCTCAATTCTTTTGCATTTTGAATGGAATGATGTTACTGAAAGTTGGTCTTATTAGCAAGTTTCCAATTAATTTAACTCATACCACATGTGTATGTAATGCTCAAGCATGTCTTGCACAAACCTGGTGCAGGACTTTCACAGCAGTCATTTTAACATAGAAACATAGATATTGATGGCAGATAAAAGCCATAGGCCCAGCAAGTCTGCTCGATATTTCCTAAAAATATAAACTTATCTAGTTTGTAGGATAGCCTTATACTTGTCCCAGGCATTCTTAAATTCTGACACAGTGTTTGTCATTACTACCTCTTGTGGAAACTTATTCCATTAATCAATCACTTTTTCTGTAAAGAAGTACTTTCTCAAATTACTTCTGAATATACTTCCCTTTAGCTTGAGATCATGACCCTTGTTCATGAAATAGTAGGACAAATACAGGGTTTAGCAATAACATTAATTAGGGTTCCATTCCATTTAGGTTTATGAGAGCCAGGTTCATGCTATTGTTGAAGTGTAAGAAGAGGTCACTCTAAATACTTGCCACTTTAGCCTATAGAAGCAGTTTTTAAATTTGTTTTCTGTTAATACTGCATACAAATATCCTGTATTTGTTTGGTTGTACTCTAATAGAGAGACTGAGAAATAATTATATATGGTCATTATACCATTGCTAAAACAACAAATCTAATGGTGGTCTAAGACTTTTGCACAGTATTGTATATATACTGTATATCTGCTTCAAGGTTCGACGTGTTTTGCATTCAGAGATGGTATTCTGCATGCCTTGGTTGTAACGAGTGGTTATTTGAGTTACTGTTGCCTTTCTATCATCTCGAACCAGTCTGCCCATTCTCCTCTGACCTCTGACATCAACAAGACATGGGGGGATAGTTATCAAGCTGTCAACCTCAAATACGCTGGAATTCCGCAGCGTATTTGTGGCGAGGCTGATACGCCTTAGTTATCAAAGGCTTAAGACCTGCAAAAGTAGAATTTTGTGACGTAAGCTTCTATCCGCCAGACTCAGTCAAACACAGATAGATTCTTACGTCACTCCAGATGTTCCGCACACAAGTGCGGCACATTCTCACTAGTTTTGCTAGTTATCAAATGACTAGCAGGTACGCTCAGCACTTTTACGGCCCAGCGTACCTGGTTTTCAATCCGCCGCCCCTGGAGGCGGCGGATCCCATAGGAATCAATGGGAGTCTGACCATAGCGAAAGTACAAGTTCGCTGCTGACAGACATCCCATTGATTTCTATGGGAGCTGTCTGCACCTAACACCCTAACATGTACCCCGAGTCTAAACACCACTAATCTGTCCCCCCTACACCGCCACAACTAAATAAAAATATTACCCCCTAAACCGCCGCTCCCGGAGCCCACCGCAAGCTACTCTATACATATTAACCCCTAAACCGCCGCTCCCGGAGCCCACCGCAAGCTACTCTATACATATTAACCCCTAAACCGCCGCTCCCGGAGCCCACTGCAAGCTACTCTATACATATTAACCCCTAAACCGCCGCTCCCGGAGCTCACCGCAAGCTACTCTATACATATTAACCCCTAAACCGCTGCTCCTGGAGCCCACGCAAGCTACTCTATACATATTAACCCCTAAACCGCCGCTCCCGGAGCCCACCGCAACTATAATAAATGTATTAACCCCTAAACCGCCGCTCCCTGAACCCGCCGCCACCTATATTAAATGTATTAACCCCTATCCTGCCCCCCCTACACCGTCGCCACCTATAATAAATGTATTAACCCCTAATCTGCCCCCCCTACACCGTCGCCACCTATAATAAATTTATTAACCCCTATCCTGCCCCCCACTATGCCGCCGCCACTGTAATAAAATTATTAACCCCTAAACCTAAGTCTAACCCTAACCCTAACGCCCCCCTAACTTAAATATTAATTAAATATATCTAAATAATATTTTTATTATTAACTAAATTAATCCTATTTAAAACTAAATACTTACCTTTAAAATAAACCCTAATATAGCTACAATATAAATAATAATTATATTCTAGCTATCTTAGGATTTATTTTTATTTTACAGGCAACTTTCAATTTATTTTAACTAGGTACAATAGCTATTAAATAGTTATTAACTATTTAATAGCTTACCTAGCTAAAATAAACTGAAATTTACCTGTAAAATAAATCCTAACCTAAGTTATAATTACACCTAACACTACACTATACTTTAATATATTATTTCTATTTAAAACTAAATACCTGTAAAATAAACCCTAATATAGCTACAATATAAATAATAATTATATTGTAGCTATCTTAGGATTTATATTTATTTTACAGGTAACTTTGTATTTATTTTAGCTAGGTAGAATAGTTATTAAATAGTTATTAACTATTTAATAACTACCTAGCTAAAAGAAATACAAAATTACCTGTAAAATAAATCCTAACCTAAGTTACAATTAAACCTAATACTACACTATCATTAAATTAATTAAATAAACTACCTACAAATAACTACAATTAAATACAATTACATAAACTAACTAAAGTACAAAAAATAAAAAAAGCTAAGTTACAAAAAATAAAAAAATAAGTTACAAACATTTTACAAATATTACAACAATTTTAAGCTACTTACACCTAATCTATCAGCCCTTCAATTCCGATTGGCTGATAGGATTCTATCAGCCAATCGGAATTAAGGTAGGAAAAATCTGATTGGCTGATGGAATCAGCCAATCAGATTCAAGTTCAATCCGATTGGCTGATCCAATCAGCCAATCAGATTGAGCTCGCATTCTACTGGCTGTTTCCATCAGCCAATCAGATTTTTCCTACCTTAATTCCGATTGGCTGATAGAATCCTATCAGCCAATCGGAATTGAAGGGACGCCATCTTGGATGACGTCCCTTAAAGGAGCCTTCATTCGTCGGTAGTTCGTCGGGAAAGGAGGATGTTCCGCGTCGGCGGGATGAACATTCAAGACCCGGCTTCGACGATGACCTCGTCCGGATGGAAGACTTCTTCAGCGCCTCTTGGAAGATGACCTCGCCCGGATGGAAGATTTCTTCAGCGCCGCTTGGAGAATCACTTCATCGGATGGAAGATTTCTTCAGCGCCCCTTGGAGGATAACTTCTGCCGGTCCGGATGTCCTCTTCAGTTCCATCGGTGGCTCGGCTGAGTGAAGACAACTAAAGGTAGGATGATCTTCAGGGGATTAGTGTTAGGTTATTTTAAGGGGGGTTTGGGTTAGATTAGGGGTAAGTGGGTGGTGGGTTTTAATGTTGGGGGGGGTTGTATTTTTCTTTTACAGGCAAAAGAGCTGAACTTTGGGGCATGCCCCCACAAAAGGCCCTTTTAAGGGCTGGTAAGGTAAAAGAGCTTTGAACTTTATTTAATTTAGAATAGGGTAGGGCATTTTTTTATTTTGGGGGGTTTGTTATTTTATTAGGGGGCTTAGATTAGGTAAAAGAACAAAATCAATCCTAGGATTGAAGAAAGTGTACACTTATTTAGCACTCTTTCCCTAATTAATGGTGGCAATAATTGAACAGTATATAGGTATACTAGAGGAGGAGGTGTGCTTGGATTTTTTAAAATATAACCTTTATTGGGTAATTTAAAATAAAAACACAAACAAAATTACACACATACAGTTAAGTTAAAAATACAGGTTTCGGTCAAATGGTTTAATTTTAATAATCTTGGATTTGGAAAGGAGTTGTGGCATACACAAGGTATGATTCAAATAGAATAATTCTCTGTTTGGAGTATTAAGTAGAAGTCCGATAGGGAACTTATATTCTTCACACTTGTATTCTGATAGTTGGAGCTTTGACCACTTTCTTGTGGACTTTGCTATATATTTTTTATCTCTATTTCAAGGTGGGATCCCCTGTTGTGACACTTTTACATATAAGAGCTAGCAGTTATCAGGTTGGTACTATATATGGAATTATATATGTAGATTTTTCCTACCTTAATTCTGATTGGCTGATAGAATCCTATCAGCCAATCGGAATTGAAGGGCTGATAGATTAGGTGTAAGTAGCTTAAAATTGTTGTAATATTTGTAAAATGTTTGTAACTTATTTTTTTATTTTTTGTAACTTAGCTTTTTTTATTTTTTGTAACTTAGCTTTTTTTATTTTTTGTACTTTAGTTAGTTTATGTAATTGTATTTAATTGTAGTTATTTGTAGGTAGTTTATTTAATTAATTTAATGATAGTGTAGTATTAGGTTTAATTGTAACTTAGGTTAGGATTTATTTTACAGGTAATTTTGTATTTCTTTTAGCTAGGTAGTTATTAAATAGTTAATAACTATTTAATAACTATTCTAACTAGCTAAAATAAATACAAAGTTACCTGTAAAATAAATATAAATCCTAAGATAGCTACAATATAATTATTATTTATATTGTAGCTATATTAGGGTTTATTTTACAGGTAAGTATTTAGTTTTAAATAGGAATAATTTATTAAAGTATAGTGTAGTGTTAGGTGTAATTATAACTTAGGTTAGGATTTATTTTACAGGTAAATTTCAGTTTATTTTAGCTAGGTAAGCTATTAAATAGTTAATAACTATTTAATAGCTATTGTACCTAGTTAAAATAAATTGAAAGTTGCCTGTAAAATAAAAATAAATCCTAAAATAGCTAGAATATAATTATTATTTATATTGTAGCTATATTAGGGTTTATTTTAAAGGAAAGTATTTAGTTTTAAATAGGAATAATTTAGTTAATAATAAAAATATTATTTAGATTTATTTAATTAATATTTAAGTTAGGGGGCGTTAGGGTTAGTGTTAGACTTAGGTTTAGGGGTTAATAATTTTATTACAGTGGCGGCGGTGTAGGGGGGGCAGGATAGGGGTTAATAAATTTATTATAGGTGGCGACGGTGTAGGGGGGGCAGGATAGGGGTTAATAAATGTAATATAGGTTGCGGCGGGTTCAGGGAGCGGTGGTTTAGGGGTTAAACTATTTATTTATTTGCGGCGAGGTGCGGGATCAGCAGGATAGGGGTTAATAATTTTATTATAGAGGGCGACGGTATAGGGGGGGGCAGGATAGGGGTTACTAGGTATAATGTAGGTGGCAGCGGTGTCCGGGAGCGGCGGTTTAGGGGTTAATACATTTATAAGAGTTGCGGCAGGGTCTAGGAGTGGCGGTTTAGGGGTTAGTAACTTTATTTAGTTGCGGGGGGCTCCGGGGGCGCTGGTATAGGGGGTAGAACAGTGTAGTTTAGTGTGAGTGCTTAGTGACAGGCTAGCAAGAAAGCTGTCAAACAGCCGAAGAGCAGCGAGATCGGATGAGTGATAACTCTCACAGTCCGCTGCTCATCGCCCCGCGGCTTTTTGACAGCTTTTTTTGATAACTTAGGCGTATTTTTTCATGTCCGCGGCGGCGAAGGTAGGCGAGCTTAGGCGGGCGTATTGAGCCGGCGAAGGCAGGAAAGTAGACACGTTGATAACTACCCCCCATTGTCGTCCACACAACTGCCACTCACTGAGTATTTTCTATTTTTCGGACCATTCTCTGTAAACCCTAGAGATGGTTGTGCGGGAAAATCCCAGTAGATCAGCAGTTTTTTAAATACTCAGATAAGCCCGGATGGCACCAACAACCATGCCACATTCAAAATTACTTAAATCCCCTTTCTTCCCCATTCTGATGCTCGGTTTGAACTTCAGTAAGTCGTCTTCACCACGTCTAAATGCCTAAATGCATTGAGTTGCTGCTATGTGGTTGTCTGATTAGCAATTTGTGTTACCAAGCAATTGAACAGGTGTACCTAATAAAGTGGCTGGTGAGTGTATATATATATATATATATATATATATAGTAGTGAAGAAAAGGGAAAAGGGATGCACTCGCCAGGATTTTCAAAGTTACCATTTAATGTAACGTTTCGGGGTGTTACCCCTGAAACGAAGGGGATAACACCCCGAAACGTTACATTAAATGGTAACTTTGAAAATCCTGGCGAGTGCATCCCTTTTCTTTACTACTATCAATACTTTGGAAGCACCCTGGGTGAATGAAATGTTAACCGTGAGTGCTGGCCTATAAAAAAAATCCTCTTTTTTTTCTTTTTCACATAATATCAGGATATATATCACATAATTGGATTTGCATCTGTTTCAAAATGATTATCATTTTGAATTCCTCAGCCATACGAACATTTAGAATATTTTTTCCCACCCATGGACAATCTTTTTGGTACTGTCAATCTTCTATATATCATTCACCCCCTTTTTAGATTCTAGATATGGGCATACATTTCAGTGATGTATTTATGTACTGTATGTTATTTGATTTTCTATTAAACATATCTATGTGTTTTTTTACTAATATAATATCTGTTATATCACACTTCAGACTATAGGTGGTGCTTCCATTTTTCAATTCTCTACTTTAATTTATTATTTCAATATCAAGTTTTTGTAATTAATTGCATCTATAAATAAAACACAAATAATGTAAATTAATCTTCTAAACTGTAAAATAATGTGTATGGTTCTCTCTTCTTAGTGTTTAATATGTTCAGGGCTTAATTGGTTTTCTTTATGTATAATATGTCTCTCTATAAACAGGATATTTACTCCATATACTTCAAAAATGTATTTTTATTTAATTTGTTTATGAAAAAAAATGTAGCAAACTTGCAACACAAAAAGTTTCTTCTATACTCTCCCTAAGTTTAACAGATACTTTACTATAAATTCAATTAGGAAGACAGCAGTATAATTTGACATGATTGTATGTGATGATACAGGTCTGCAAATATGAAATTAACTGAGAGTGCAGCCATTTGTAGCATTATCATGTGTCAAAAGAAAGCTATGGATGTCAGCAATAACCTATACTTCTTCTAAGCAACATTTTCTGTGGAAAAAGTATACCAATTAGAAGATGATCCATGAAAACAATGGGCACTTGGTCAATCTAGCTTGAAGTGGTATCTATGTGAGCTTACCATGGGAGATACACAGAGTACTTTATGATTTTATTTATGTTTGTTACAAGAGGGATTCTGTAGAATTTTTTTATACTCTTCATAGCAATCTAAGCTAACCCAAGAAGTGAATACACAGTTTTAGGATTGCATAGATAATAGATGTTACACAAGTATAGTAAGATCATTTACAAAGCACAATATGAAACATCAAGACACAGTAACAAATGGGACCAGTGGTGCCTAAAATAATTGAAGACTTTCTATCTATTCCTTCTTCTAGTTACATTTTGTTTTCAAAGCAATTGATCTAATCAATTATATAATGATGCTACTTATTGACAGGTATGAAGAAAGCTTCTTTAGTGTGATACTCGCGGTAATGAACCTTCCTGTCTCTAGTTATTGTACTTCCTGTATAGCACTGAAGAATCCATTGGCATATTACAAATAGTTGTCTTCTGTGATAAAATGTGTTCTGCATTAGCCTACATTTGATGGAAATCATAACATATTAATTAATATTACAGTGAATATCATTTTAACAAATCTCCATTTGAATATATAAAATTCATAGTTTTATACCAATCTTTCAAAGATCTCGGTTAATACTGGCCATGCGAATTAAACCTCCTTGTTATTTAAACTACCTTTTACAATAAAGATATCTATGACGATCTTTCTAATTAAAATATATTACAAACCTATTATATGGTTTCTTACTGAATATTATTGCTCCATAAACGTCTGCATAAGATTGCTTAATATATTTTTTTTAGCAGATTTCAAGATCATATACTTAAAGGGACACTAAACCCAAATTATTTATTTTGTTATTAAGATAGAGCATGTCGTTTTAAGCAACTTTCTAATTTACTCCTATTATCATTTTTTCTTCGTTCTCTTGCTATCTTTATTTTAAAAAAGCAGGAATGTGATGCAAAGGAGCCGGACCATTTTTGGTTGAGAACCTGGGGTATGCTTGCTTATTGGTGGGTAAATATAAGCCTCCAATAAGCAAGCACTATCCATGATGCTGAACCTAAAATGGGCTGGCTGCTAAGATTTACATTCCTGCTTTTAAAATAAAGATAGCAAGAGAACAAAGAAAAATTGATAATAGGAGTAAATTAGAAAGTTGATTAAAATTGCATGCTCTATATGATTAATGAATGAAAAAAATTGGGTTCAGTGTACCTTTAAGTAATGACCTCAAACATAAATGCATGTTACCTGGGGGACAAAAAAAAAATAAGCTATAAGTGTCAGGTTTTTTATTTCTTGCAAATTCCCCTAAGGTTTTATTTATATATAGGACCAGATTATGAGTTGCATGCAAATAATTTTGTGTTTATCATGGCTGTTTGTGCGCGTCAGAAGTAGTGCACATATTACAATTTGAAATTAAACGCAATCATTTGAGTGCAATTGAATTCAACACGCGTCAGGATTGCGCAAACCCAGAGTTCTTGTTAACTCAAATAAAAAGTGTCACAAAACATATCAAAAATACATTTAAATGTACAATTACAGTCATAATAGCAGTTACAGTCATAAGTTTTAGTATCTAATAAATATTATTAAAATAAAATATTGCCTTAAAAAGTTATAAGGGCTCAAAGATATGAGGTGTTAGAAAAAAAAACTACAAAGAACTTTAACATAGAGATACATACATATACATGTCTAATATGTTTATATATAGAACCCCGAAACCGAAAAAGTTGGGACAGTATGGAAAATGCAAAAAACAAACAAAAAGAGTCATTTGAAAATTCAATTCACCCTGTACTATATTGAAAACACATTACTTGATGTTTTACTTTGTGAATTTAATGTATTTTTTAAAATATACACTAATTTAAAATCTGATGACTGCAACACATTCCCAAAAAGTGGGGACAGGGGCAATTTAGGACTAATAGCGATGTGACAAGTTGAAATAAGAAGGTAATGCGAAACAGGTGAGGCAGTTGTGTAATCATAGTATATATGGAACCTGCAAACAAAAGGTCTACTCCTTAAAGAGCAAGGATGGGTCGAGACTCGCCAATCTGCCAACAGATGCGTCAGCGAATAATCCAACACTTTTAGAACAACATTCCCCAAAGACAAATCTGTAGGATTTTGTGTGTTTCACCTTCTACAGTGCAAAATATAATTAAAAGATTCAAAGAATATGGTCCTATTTTGGTGCGTAAAACCCCCCACTTCTGAATGCGTTGATCTCTCTGACCCCATAGACGTCACTGTCTAAAAAAACGTCATTAGCCTATAATGGATATCTGACATGGGCTCTGGAATAATTTGCTAAACCTTTGTCAGTTAACACCATTACTGCTTTATCCACAGATGCAAGTAAGGCTTTACTTTGCAAAGCAGAATCCATACATCAACACTGTCCAGAAGCACCGCAGACTTCTCAGGGCTCGGTCTCTTCTGAGATGGACAGTAGCACAGTGGAATCTTGTTTTTTTGGTCCGACGAGTCAACATTTCAAAGGGCCAAAGAGGAAAAGAGGAAAAGGACCATCCAAGCTGTTATCAGTGTTAGATCTGTCATGGTATTGGGGTGTGCCAGTGCCCATGGCATGGGTAACTTGCACATTTGTGAGGACACCATTAATGCCGAAAGTTATGTATACATTTTGTAACAGCATATGCTGACATCCAGATGTAGTCTTTTCCAGGGACGTCCCTGCATTTTCAAGGAAGACAACACCAAACCACATTTTTTCCTTATTAAATGCACATGGTTGCATAAGCAGAGAGTGCGGGTGCCAGCATGGCCTTGCTTCAGTCTTGACCTGTCTATGATTGAGAATGTGTGGCACCTTATTTCAAATAGGTTTGAAACCAAACCACTGTCAGGTAGACTAACTAAAATTTCAGCCACAACTGCCAGGAAAATTGTTCGGGATGCAAAGACAAACCCACAAATAACTTCAGGTGAAATATAGGACTCTCTGAAAACATGTGGAGTGGCTGTTTCAAGATGCACAATAAAGAGGCACTTGAAGAAAGATGGGCAGCATGGTCGAGTCGCCAGAAGAAAGCCATTACTACGCAAATGCCACAAAGTATCCTGCTTACAATACGCCCAAACAGCACAGAGAGAAGCCTCAAACCTTCTGGCACAAAGTCATTTGGAGTGATGAGACAAAAAATGAACTTTTTGGCCACAACCATAAACGCTACATTTGGAGAGGAGTCAACAAGGCCTATGATGAAAGGTACACCATTCCTACTGTGAAACACAGAGGTGGATCGCTGATGCTTTGGGGATGTGTGAGCTACAAAGGCACAGGAAATTTGATCAGAATTGATGGCAAGATGAATGCAGCATGTTATCAAACAAAACGCCTCATTTTCCACTTCTTGATTAGAGTTTGAACACTGCTGATTTGCATTCTCAATTCCTTGGATATCTTTTTATATCCCTTTCCTGTTTTATAGAGTTCAACTACCTTTTCCCACAGATCCTTTGACAATTCTTTTGCTTTCCCCATGACTCAGAATCCAGAAAATGTCATTAGCCTATAATGGATATCTGACATGGGCTCTGGAATAATTTGCTAAACCTTTGTCAGTTAACACCATTACTGCTTTATCCACAGATGCAAGTAAGGCTTTACTTTGCAAAGCAGAAGCCATACATCAACACTGTCCAGAAGCTCCGCAGACTTCTCAGGGCTCGGTCTCTTCTGAGATAGACAGTAGCACAGTGGAATCTTGTTTTTTTGGTCCGACGAGTCAACATTTCAAAGGGCCAAAGAGGAAAAGAGGAAAAGGACCATCCAAGCTGTTAGCAGCGTTAGATCTGTCATGGTATTGGGGTGTGCCAGTGCCCATGGCATGGGTAACTTGCACATTTGTGAGGACACCATTAATGCCGAAAGTTATGTATACATTTTGTAACAGCATATGCTGACATCCAGACGTAGTCTTTTCCAGGGACGTCCCTGCATTTTCAAGGAAGACAACACCAAATCACATTTTTTCCTTATTACAAGCACATGGTTGCGTAACCAGAGAGTGCGGGTGCCAGCATGGCCTTGCTTCAGTCTTGACCTGTCTATGATTGAGAATGTGTGGCGCCTTATGAAGCACAAAACAAGGCAATGAAGGCCCCATACAGTTGCACAGCTGAAGACATGCATTTTGGATGAATGGTGGAAATTCTGCTTGCTAAACTTAACCAACTGGTGTCTTCAGTGCCCAAATGCTTAATAAGTGTTATTAAAAGAAAAGGTAATGTTACACAGTGGTAAACAGTCGACTGTCTTAACTTTTTTGGAGTGTATTGCAGTCATCAGATTTGAAATTAGTGTATTTTAAAAAATACATTAAATTCACAAAGTAAAATGTGCGTGTATACATATCTATTTTTGTATTTATATATGTGTATATATGTATTTACAGACATATAACACATATAAACACATACATATATATGTATACATAGACACATTGGAGCCCTTTGCAGTCAAGTAGATGAAAACATGTAAAAGCATATTATGCAATATGCATATTTAAAATAGTGTTTAACTATGTATTTGAGAGAGAAAAGAACAGAATAAGGGGCGCCCTTGAGATGTTAAGATACAAATAATTTTATAATAACAATTGTGATATGGTGGGATTGTAAATAAACTCTAATAATAAGAAATATACAAAGTGAAAATTTGGTGAAAATAATATGATAACAATAATTAAAAATTACAAATAATAAAAAACAACCAATAATAATGTCAACATCTTAAGTGATTGTGCATAAATATATTGAAAAATAAATTGAATTAATAAATACTTCCAGCTTACAGTGATTGTCACAATGTGTATAAATTCATAAATAACTTATAATGGTGTCAATACAGATGTGAAAGGATTTCTGAAAAGGCAGCTATCTGTGGAGGATCAAGGCCACGATCTAATATCAGTAATCTGTAGTGGAGAGAGAGTGTATTACCAAATGTGAGTGAAATTATCAGCTGCATTTTGATTCCTATTACCCTACAATATTGGGCCATGTGGCGCTTCTGTTCATCTCTCTCCACTTTTAACTATGTATTTACTGTACGTATTTCACATTACAATGTTCTTCACGTAGGAAAAATGTTCTATGTATTTCTAAACACATATTCCTATATATATATATATATATATATATATATATATATATATATATATATATTTATATATATATAACACACAGAGAAAACCCAGCACTCACAAGCTCTCAGCTAAGATTTAAAAGCAAAAATGGAAAGGTTAGTCACCGCATCTGGCCAAATGGGACAAGCTCAGGTACCACGTCAAGGTCCTTTCCAATACCTGAGACCCTAAAACAGCCACACAATGCAAGCTTTCAAATCCAAACAAACTGAAAACAAGGGAAGGGGGCACAGGAATATGTAATCACCCTAGACATATACAAAACACGGAAGGGAACTGCACTCTCATACCGGACTGGGTACACATCCCATGACCCTGCAACATGCTCAGCCCTGGGTGCCACTGGCACTCACAGGAAGCTGTGCTGTCCCCAGAGCCACAAGCAGTTAACCCCAGACAGGTCTGGGTGCAAGAACCATAGGGAAAATTACAAAACAAATTAATACGACAAACAGAGAAAACCCAGCACTCACTTGGTACCTGAGCTTGTCCCATTTGGCCAGATGCGGTGACTAACCTTTCCATTTTTGCTTTTAAATCTTAGCTGAGAGCTTGTAAGTGAGTGCTGGGTTTTCTCTGTGTGTTGTATTAATTTGTTTTGTAATTTTTCCCTATGGTTCTTGCACCCAGACCTGTCTGGGGTTAACTGCTTGTGGCTCTGGGGACAGCACAGCTTCCTGTGAGTGCCAGTGGCACCCAGGGCTGAGCATGTTGCAGGGTCATGGGATGTGTACCCGGTCTGGTATGAGAGTGCAGGTCCGTTCTGTGTTTTGTATATATATATATATATATATATATATATATATATATACAGTTGTGCTCATAAGTTTACATACCCTGGCAGAATTTATGATTTCTTGGCCATTTTTCAGAGAATATGAATGATAAAACAAAAACTTTTCTTTCACTCATGGTTAGTGTTTGGCTGAAGCCATTTATTATCAGTCAACTGTGTTTACTCTTTTTAAATCACAAAGACAACAAAAACTACCAAATTACCCTGATCAAACGTTTACATACCCTGGTGATTTTGGCCTGATAACATGCACACAAGTTGACACAAAGGGGTTTGAATGGCTATAAAAGGTAGCCATCCTCACCTGTGATCTGTTTTCTTGTAATTAATGTGTGTGTATAAAAGTTCAATGAGTTTCTGGACTCCTGACAGACCCTTGCATCTTTCATCCAGTGCTGCACTGACGTTTCTGGATTCTGAGTCATGGGGAAAGCAAAAGAATTGTCAAAGGATCTGCGGGAAAAGGTAGTTGAACTCTATAAAACAGGAAAGGGATATAAAAAGATATCCAAGGAATTGAGAATGCAAATCAGCAGTGTTGAAACTCTAATCAAGAAGTGGAAAATGAGGGGTTCTGTTGAAACCAAACCACTGTCAGGTAGACTAACTAAAATTTCAGCCACAACTGCCAGGAAAATTGTTCGGGATGCAAAGACAAACCCACAAATAACTTCAGGTGAAATACAGGACTCTCTGAAAACATGTGGTGTGGCTGTTTCAAGATGCACAATAAGGAGGCACTTGAAGAAAGATGGGCTGCATGGTCGAGTCGCCAGAAGAAAGCCATTACTACGCAAATGCCACAAAGTATCCTGCTTACAATATGCCAAACAGCACAGAGAGAAGCCTCAAACCTTCTGGCACAAAGTCATTTGGAGTGATGAGACCAAAAATGAACTTTTTGGCCACAACCATAAACGCTACATTTGGAGAGGAGTCAACAAGGCCTATGATGAAAGGTACACCATTCCTACTGTGAAACACAGAGGTGGATCACTGATGCTTTGGGGATGTGTGAGCTACAAAGGCACAGGAAATTTGATCAGAATTGATGGCAAGATGAATGCAGCATGTTATCAAACAAAACGCCTCATTTTCCACTTCTTGATTAGAGTTTGAACACTGCTGATTTGCATTCTCAATTCCTTGGATATCTTTTTATATCCATTTCCTGTTTTATAGAGTTCAACTACCTTTTCCTGCAGATCCTTTGACAATTCTTTTGCTTTCCCCCTAACTCAGAATCCAGAAACGTCAGTGCAGCACTGCATGAAAGATGCAAGGGTCTGTCAGGAGTCCAGAAACTCATTGACCTTTTATACACACACACTAATTACAAGAAAACAGATCACAGGTGAGGATGGTTACCTTTAATAGCCATTCAAACCCTTGTGTGTCAACTTGTGTGCATGTTATCAGGCCAAAAGCACAAGGATATGTAAACTTTGATCAGGGTCATTTGGGTAGTTTCTTTTGTCGTTATGATTTAAAAAGCGTAAACACAGTTGATTGATAATAAATGGCTTCAGCCAAACACTAACCATGAGTGAAATAAAAGTTTTTGTGTTATCGTTCATATTCTCTGAAAAATGGCCAAGAAATCATAAATTCTGAGCACAACTGTATATATATATATATATATATATATATATATTTATATATACCTCTATCTATCTATCTATCTATCTATCTATCTATCTATCTATCTATCTATCTATATATATATATATATATATATATGTATAGGTATAGATATATATTGTACCAAAATACCATCAGATATATGTAGAAATATGTGTTTATGAATAAATATAACATATTCTGCTATGTGAAGAACATTGGAATGTGAAATATTCATATTTTCATGTTTGGTTAATGTATTGAGAAATTGCTATTTGGCTTGTGCGCAAGTAGGGTATTTGTTTTTTACCTGCTTTATTTACTTCTGTAGGGGAAAACGTTAAGGCGATCATGATATTCGAAGTTCGGCTTTTTGTGCGTGACGAGTTAGCACATGAACGAAAAGTTTTTACTTTCAATTTACAATACAAGCAAAAACCTTACTTCTAGCTGAGTTAGCGGAAGCGGGAGAGATAAATAGCGTTCCAATCGTAATCTACTATACCATAATGTTAAAACAAAATTGCTGCATGATTGCTTACCCTAATAAACAAAAACTTTTCTTTCACTCATGGTTAGTGTTTGGCTGGAGCCATTTATTATCAGTCAACTGTGTTTAATAGGTGCAGGAGACATGACTGCATAGGTTATTGCTTTTACAATCTTAAAAATGAGCAGTTGGTGCTGCCTCACGCATTTAGATCATACAGGGCATTTCCAGAAATTACATTGTGGGCACTTCTAGAAGGCCTACTGGTGATTTGTGGGCTGGGCTTTACTGGGGGAAGTGTTGTTTACCTCAACCTAGTGGTTGTTACTAATGAATGATTAGCTACAGAGGTATGATTCTCACAAAGGAAGCAAGAGAGAGAAAGTAGAGGTAAGAATTGTATTAATATATATATAAAGTATATGCCTTGATTAGATTAAATTTATTATAGACAATTATTCAATCTGGGTTACCTAACAGATTAAATTAATATTCATATATCTATCAAATATTAGTCGACATAAATCAATTTATTAATTATAACAAGTGAAAATTAATAAATATCTTGAGATCTAGAGGTAATAGATAACAACAGTTAATTTTTGTCCACTGTATTTATACACATCTTAAACCAATCAGCTTAGTCCATACCAAAAGTGAAAGGCTAATTCTATAAATGTAAACATCCTTTTAAAGGGACAGTCTACACCAGAATTTTTATTGTTTTAAAAGATAGATAATCCCTTTATTATCCATTTCCCACTTTTGCATAACCAACACAGTTATATTTATATATTTTTTACCTCTGTGATTATCTTGTATCTAAGCCTCTGCAAACTGCCCCTTTATTTCAGTTATTTTGACAGACTTGCAGTTTAGCCAATCAGTGATGGCTCCCAGGTAACTTCACATGCATGAGCACAGTGTTATCTATATGAAACACATAAACTAGCACCCTCTAGTGGTGAAAAACTGTTAACATGCATTCTGAAAAGAGGTGGCCTTCAAGGTCTAAGAAATTAGCATACAAACCTCCTAGGTTAAGATTTCAAATAAGAATACCAAGAGAACAAAGCAAAATTGGTGATATAAGTAAATTGGAAAATTGTTTAAAATTACATGCCCTATCTGAATCATGAAAGTTTATTTTGGACTAGACTGTCCCTTTAAGTCTTCATGAATTTGGCTGACGTATAGATAATTCTATGTTAACTTTACTCATGTGCAATTCAGTAGTAAGTTAATAATAACTTTGCTGTTAGCTAGCACTAAATAGTGTTTTGATTGACAAGAGAAACTGAATGTACATGTTACAGTTCTAAATGTAACCCATTGCTATCTGAATACTGACTAATCCTATCTATATTAATTCCATTTATAACTCCACATTCTATATTTTATAACTCCTCATTCAGGACCGGTTGTGCTGTGGGCAATGGTCAGGACTGGGCATGCCATGTGCAGAGCTGGAATATTAAAAAGATTGGAGTCCCCCAGGCGCCTAACACAAGAAGGCAAAGGGTATACTGTGTAGTTATACAGGGAGTGC
Organism: Bombina bombina; assembly: GCF_027579735.1. Taxonomy (NCBI): domain Eukaryota; kingdom Metazoa; phylum Chordata; class Amphibia; order Anura; family Bombinatoridae; genus Bombina; species Bombina bombina. The sequence goes on along the minus strand of NC_069500.1, from coordinate 1,267,180,268 downwards.
AGAATTATTAGGCAAATGAGTATTTTGACCATATCATCCTCTTTATGCATGTTGTCTTACTCCAAGCTGTATAGGCTCGAAAGCCTACTACCAATTAAGCATATTAGGTGATGTGCATCTCTGTAATGAGAAGGGGTGTGGTCTAATGACATCAACACCCTATATCAGGTGTGCATAATTATTAGGCAACTTCCTTTCCTTTGGCAAAATGGGTCAAAAGAAGGACTTGACAAGAAAAGTAAAAAATAGTGAGATATCTTGCAGAGGGATGCAGCACTCTTAAAATTGCAAAGCTTCTGAAGCGTGATCATCGAACAATCAAGCGTTTCATTCAAAATAGTCAACAGGGTCGCAAGAAGCGTGTGGAAAAACCAAGGCGCAAAATAACTGCCCATGAACTGAGAAAAGTCAAGCATGCAGCTGCCAAGATGCCACTTGCCACCAGTTTGGCCATATTTCAGAGCTGCAACATCACTGGAGTGCCCAAAAGCACAAGGTGTGCAATACTCAGAGACATGGCCAAGGTAAGAAAGGCTGAAAGACGACCACCACTGAACAAGACACACAAGCTGAAACGTCAAGACTGGGCCAATAAATATCTCAAGACTGATTTTTCTAAGGTTTTATGGACTGATGAAATGAGAGTGAGTCTTGATGGGCCAGATGGATGGGCCCGTGGCTGGATTGGTAAAGGGCAGAGAGCTCCTGTCTGACTCAGACGCCAGCAAGGTGGAGGTGGAGTACTGGTTTGGGCTGGTATCATCAAAGATGAGCTTGTGGGGCCTTTTCGGGTTGAGGATGGGGTCAAGCTCAACTCCCAGTCCTACTGCCAGTTTCTGGAAGACATCTTCTTCAAGCAGTGGTACAGGAAGAAGTCTGCATCCTTCAAGAAAAACATGATTTTCATGCAGGACAATGCTCCATCACACGCGTCCAAGTACTCCACAGCGTGGCTGGCAAGAAAGGGTATAAAAGAAGAAAATCTAATGACATTGCCTCCTTGTTCACCTGATCTGAACCCCATTGAGAACCTGTGGTCCATCATCAAATGTGAGATTTACAAGGAGGGAAAACAGTACACCTCTCTGAACAGTGTCTGGGAGGCTGTGGTTGCTGCTGCACGCAATGTTGATGGTGAACAGATCAAGAAACTGACAGAATCCATGGATGGCAGGCTTTTGAGTGTCCTTGCAAAGAAAGGTGGCTATATTGGTCACTGATTTGTTTTTGTTTTGTTTTTGAATGTCAGAAATGTATATTTATGAATGTTGAGATGTTATATTGGTTTCACTGGTAAAAATAAATAATTGAAATGGGTATATATTTGTTTTTTTTAAGTTGCCTAATAATTATGCACAGTAATAGTCACCTGCACACACAGATATCCCCCTAAAATAGCTATAACTAAAAACAAACTAAAAACTACTTCCAAACCTATTCAGCTTTGATATTAATGAGTTTTTTGGGTTCATTGAGAACATGGTTGTTGTTCAATAATAAAATTAATCCTCAAAAATACAACTTGCCTAATAATTCTGCACTCCCTGTAGATGAACAGGACAGGGAAATCAGTCGTGTTCTAAACAATATTGGAGTGACAACTTTATTACAATACAATAGGTAAAACAAATATCATGGATCCATGAGATAGCTACAAGAATTAAAATAGTAAATAAAATAAAATAAAAATAATTACAATCTGGACAATAAGAAATATAAAATAAAAAATTAAAATATGAACAATAAAATCAATAATTGGTCGACGTGGCGTTAACAGTACTTTTTACTGTAAGCAATTTGCGGTTGGATAAAATCAGTAAAAAATCTTGAGGTGAGAAAAACCTAGGAAAAAAAAATAATATATATATATATATATATATAGTGAAAAATTGTGTTGATAGTGCAGTTTGTATCTGTGTAACAACAAAGGGGTATTAACAGGTATAGTTCCTGGATTTACTACTGGTGAAGAGCTCCTAACAATTCCAAATGGGTAATATACCGATGTTAACCTAGAAGAAATAAAGCAACATAGAGCAATACCGTTTTCACAATAAAAGCAATAATGAAAATAGGCTTACCAATCAGTCAACGCGTTTCGGCCGGTAACAGGCCTTTATCAAGACTGATTCTGATGTCGGATTGGCAGCCTTTTAAAGCCCTAAGACCGGAAGTGGTTCTTTACTCCATTTCCGGTTTTCGTTAACCTAAAATTCTTAAAATTCTTAAAATTGATACTTTTAGTGTTGATTTTTTGATTCAGAGTTAAAAAGCAAATTTGATTTACAGAGTGTCAATGAGATTTCATGCCTGTGGATCATCTTTGTGTATCTCCGTGTTTTGTGACGTCACTTCCGGTTAGATGTTTGGAACATAAATTGTTCAAACTATCTTTTTATCCCCAATTCTTACTTATAGGAAGCTTAAATATAAATTTGGATAATAAAATATAACGTTAAATTTTAATTTTAGATGGATCTCCTTCGAATTGTCGGACTTCGTTATGTCCGTGATATGATCTTTCTAATTGGTCGTGACGTCACACTGGGCGTGCCAGTGTCTGTGTTGGTAAATAATGATCGGAGTTGATTTTCTAAAGTAAGCTTATTAGCTTATTTAGCGGAAATCACCATAATTGTGAATAGAACTATAGTGTTTCCTATACATTTGCCATGTTTTTGGAAACAAGAGAGAAGGGGAAAGGGACCTTGAGTATCGAATCTGTAGTGTATACTTATACATCTGCCATATCATGAGTCTTTCTAGAAGAGGGAAGAGTAACTTTGAGTGTGTATATCAACTCCTTATTATGATTGGGTTAGATCCTAAAAGTAAATAGATAGAGATCAATAATGATATTTATTCCTTTATACATGGTGTGTTTTAGCATTATTTGCGGAAACAATGCAAAGATCTTCAGGTCAATAGTGTTCTATCTATATCTAATTTTATTTGCAAAGGATTGTAGGCCAGAGGGAATTCGTTCATATTATAGTACTAACTTTTGCTATTAGTGTGACATGAAGGATGAGTAAAGTAATAAAGAGATCGTTAAGTGAACTTGACTCTAGCATTTAATTTCTAAAATCTGACAAACTTTACTGATAAAAATATTCAGTTAATTCCGTAAAGGGGGAGATAATTAACGTGTTCTAACTTTGCCACTTGTGTGCCTATGGACTTACTCCATTTTCCTCTAGAGGGTCCTACTGAGCCTATCTAATTTTATCTATCCTAAGGGGATCCGTCGAGTAAGACAGAGGGAGTTCGCTCATATAATAGGACTAGCCTTTGCTATTAGTGTGACATTATGATTGAGTAAAGTAATAAAAAGATCGTTGTTTCTACATTAAACTTGATGTTGGCATGTTATTTCTAGGATCTATCAAACTTTACTGATAAATATATTCAGTTAATTACGTCAGGGCTAAGATAGTTAACATATTCTAACTATGCCACTTAGACTTGCTCCATATTCCTCTAAAGGGTCCTACTGAGCCATTTTGATTTTTATCAATCTTAATTTGGGTTATTCTAGTATCTAGCAGTAGAGTTGTGAAAGCATTAGAAACATTAAAAGCATTAAAAATAGAACGTTTATGTTAGTAACGATAACGTCATATTAACATTGATTTATCTAGACGACTACATTGTGAAAGGACAGGGGTGCTGACATTGGTTGAAAAGTTAAAATATGAATCACATTAGTTGCAAGTGTATTAATATCCATCTGTAATAAACTGTATCGCAATGGTAAAGCGATTATTTTACTACTAGTGCCATTAATATTTATGAGATAAATCCAGATGACACCTGGATTATATACACTTGCAACTAATGTGATTCATATTTTAACTTTTCAACCAAGGCAAAGTTAGAACACGTTAATTATCTCCCCCTTTACGGAATTAACTGAATATTTTTATCAGTAAAGTTTGTCAGATCTTAGAAATTAAATGCTAGAGTCAAGTTCACTTAACAATCTCTTTATTACTTTACTCATCCTTCATGTCACACTAATAGCAAAAGTTAGTACTATAATATGAACGAATTCCCTCTGACCTACAATCCTTTGCAAATAAAATTAGATATAGATAGAACACTATTGACCTGAAGATCTTTGCATTGTTTCCACAAATAATGCTAAAACACACCATGTATAAAGGAATAAATATCATTATTGATCTCTATCTATTTACTTTTAGGATCTAACCCAATCGTAATAAGGAGTTGATATACACACTCAAAGTTACTCTTCCCTCTTCTAGAAAGACTAATGATATGGCAGATGTATAAGTATACACTACAGATTTGATACTCAAGGTCCCTGTCCCCTTCTCTCTTGTTTCCAAAAACTTGGCAAATGTATAGTAAACACTATAGTTCTATTCACAATTATGGTGATTTCCGCTAAATAAGCTTACTTTAGAAAATCAACTCCGATCATTATTTACCAACACAGACAGTGGCACACCCAGTGTGACGTCACGACCAATTAGAAAGATCATATCACGGACATAACGAAGTCCGACAATTCGAAGGAGATCCATCTAAAATTAAAATTTAACGTTATATTTTATTATCCGAATTTATATTTAAGCTTCCTATAAGTAAGAATTGGGGATAAAAAGATAGTTTGAACAATTTATGTTCCAAACATCTAACCGGAAGTGACGTCACAAAACACGGAGATACACAAAGATGATCCACGGGCATGAAATCTTATTGACACTCTGTAAATCAAATTTGCTTTTTAACTCTGAATCAAAAAATCAACACTAAAAGCATCAATTTTAAGAATTTTAAGAATTTTAGGTTAACGAAAACCGGAAATGGAGTAAAGAACCACTTCCGGTTTTAGGGCTTTAAAAGGCTGCCAATCCCACATCAGAATCAGTCTTGATAAAGGCCTGCTACTGGCCGAAACGCATTGACTGATTGATAAGCCTATTTTTATTATTGCTTTTATTGTGAAAACGGTATTGCTCTAAGTTGCTTTATTTCTTCTAGGTTAACATCGGTATATTACCCATTTGGAATTGTTAGGAGCTCTTCACCAGTATTAAATCCAGGAACTATACCTGTTAATACCCCTTTGCTGTTACACAGATACAAACTGCCCATAATGTATATATTTTTTTGAACTTTTGGGACACATTATTATATATTTTTTTTTGTATTGTTTTGAACTTTTGGGACACATTTTTTAAACCAAGTTTTGAAACCAAGTTTTTTTCTGCCACAAAAATCTTTGTGTGATTTTTAAACCACTATATCACACCAAATTTTATTTTTAATATATTTTTTCCACAAACCCACTATTTTCTCCACCTACCCACTATTGCTTTCATCACTTTTTTGTTTTTTCAAAGGATTACCCATATATCCTTTTTAAGGAGGATACACAGCTTCACGGATTATCATTGCAAATTGGAACTTTCAATGCACAATAGTCTACTTTTTTGATGAACATTCTTGCGCCCAATCCTCAAATTGCACTATCAACACAATTTTCACTATATATATATATATATATATATATATATATATATATATATTTTCCTAGGTTTTTCTCACCTCTAGATTTTTTACCGATTTTATCCAACCGCAAATTGCTTACAGTAAAAAGTACTGTTAACGCCACGTCGACCAATTATTGATTTTATTGTTCATATTTTTATTTTTTATTTTATATTTCTTATTGTCCAGATTGTAATTATTTTTATTTTATTTTATTTACTATTTTAATTCTTGTAGCTATCTCATGGATCCATGATATTTGTTTTACCTATTGTATTGTAATAAAGTTGTCACTCCAATATTGTTTAGAACACGACTGTTCGAGTGTCAAGTGATTTCCCTGTCCTGATCATCTATAGCTACACAGTATACCCTTTGCCTTCTTGTGTTAGGCACCTGGGGGACTCCAATCTTTTTAATCTTTCATCCCGGTGGGTACTAGGTACCACCACCCTCAGGCTCATAGGGGTTTAGTTGGCGCTGGCCCACGTTCACCTCTCATGTGCAGAGCTGGGACAGCTTGGGCAAAGTGGTAGGGGAAAGCAAGGGACTGAGGGGGAGTCATTATGCTAGGAGGGGCTAGTGCCCTGGCCTCTTTCTGGTGATGCCTCTGCACTCATGTTCAGATGGATAGGTTCCTGCATACTGATAAATGTGTCCCTGTTTCTTACATTAAACACTTTATATTTGTTCAGATAAAAAAAACTATTTAAGGAGAATGTTATGAATATTTTCTTGGGGAAAGGTGGAAGTGCATTTTCCTATAAGATGAGGTTGTACAGTGGCATTAAAGATTAAACAATTATTTTTAAAAGCACAATACAAGTTGTTATTGAGAATACATTGATATTGAATATATTTTTTTGTTTCCATATGCAGCTTGTGTTGTACAAAGAAGACTTCAGGATAGCTAACATTAAAAGGTATTATTTATTTATTATTTAGTTCAGCAGTTTTTTAATGGTGTAAACATAATATAAAGAGAGTTAGCTATGGAGGATCATGCATGTGGGAGTTTAAAGTTATGATGTATTTGAGAAGTTCAGATTGAATATTAGAAATGAGGGAAATGTCTGATTGGAGTATTGGCTAAGATAGATGAGTTCAGGGGAGTATTGCAGACTGACCCACATAAAAGGTATATGGTCACTATGATGTTCTAGATCAGTGTTTACCAACTCAAGTTCTCGGACCCTTAACAGGCCAGATATATCTTAACTTAGCATTATATGGTGAACTGATTATTTCCCCTGTACTCTAGTTTAGATATAATGAATATCTGGCCCGTTAGAGTTCCTGAGGACTGGGTTTGGGAAATATTGTTCTAAATGCTATCAGCTGCTGCTCTTACTTTAAATTTTTAATTTCATCCTCTCAAATCAAGGATGATGGTTGACCCACCTCTATTGATAACAAGCCATTTATATAATAAAACATTTTTATAAAACAATTCTCTTAAAAGTACAGTACACTGTACTATGGATTTCCCCTCAATGTGTTTCCAATGACTTGTTACACCATCTGCAGAATATTAATGTAAAGAAAATTGGTCTTTTAGGTTTATTTTGTAGAGAGAGCAATTGAAAATAAACATTTAAGTACCTAGCTTTCTCATCTCCCAATGGGAATGTAGTTTATTCCACAGTCTCTTGTTTGCATAGCTTTTCTGAACCAATTGCTGCAGTATTGAAATTGCCCATGCAGGTGGTAGTTTTAACAGGCAAAAGCAACTATTTAAAATGACAAAATAAAAATCAATTAGCTACTGTTAAACAATTTAATACACGCCAACAGGCAAAAATGCTTCACTGGGAATAAATAAAGAGGATAATGTTTTTCAGTGCACTTATTGTGAATGGTTACAAAAAGTTACACTGAGTTATTCAATACATGTTGTAAAGTAGGATAAGTTCCCTACAGTCACTGCATAAAAAGGTATTAAAATGTATATACCTAGGTAATGTGGAATGTTTCTGTGGCAATTACTGAAGAAATTATGCCATAATATTATGACCTTTGTTTCTGATATGATATTTTCTACAGACTGAAGTTTAAAAATTCTATGTTGGAGTTAGTTCCTCATTGTAATAAGAGGAATGATTGGACTGGTCTTTTTTTCACAATAGTTAATCAGTTCTTTATAATTGCCAACAAATCCAAAGAAAAGCACCAAGATCTGTAGCATGAAGATTATGATGTGTAATGATATTACACTAATTAAGAGACTGCATTCCTATAATTTCACAAAAAAATGGGGTTATATTTCCATTCAACCACCAGTGAATAAGAACTATATTAAGAATCCTGTGTATTATATTTGATTCAAAGAACATCCGTGTTTTATGGTATTAACCATGTGGCAGTAAAATTAATGCAGTATTGTTATTTGTTTCACATTTGAAATATAGTAATGTAGAGTAGATAACCAAGCTATGAAACATAAAAGGCAAAGGTTTTGCAAACATAACTCAATAAAAGTAAAATAGCTATATAAATAATTATAAAGCCATGCACCATCATTGCTTCTGATGGAAAGAAGTATGCATGATACTTAAAGGGATATAAAATAAAAAAATATATATTTTATGATTCAGATGTAAAATTTTAAAACTTTCCAATTTACTTCTAATAACAAATGTACTTTGTTCTTTTGGCATACTTTGCTTAAAAGTAGGTAGGAACAGGCACTTGACTGGAGCAATATAATGCAGCAGTTTTAAAACTATGTTAGACCTTTGCAAGGACAGTAAGCGGCAGCAGTTTTCTGCTCAAGAAATGTGCATATTATGGGAAAAATTACAAGCTTTGCGGTACGGCTATACCGCTGAAATATTGGCTTTTGTGTGTGCAATTTTCATTGCTCCTGTATTTCAGGTTGTGCGGTACGGCTATAACGCTAACTTTATAGCTTATACCACCACAATCCATTCCGTGATCAGAGACCAGTAGTTATGGATGTTGCAAAAAAAAAAGTTTTACAAAAGTCATAACAAAAATGTTACAAAGTACACTAACACCCATAAGCTACACTATTAACCCCTAAACTGCCATTCCCCTGCATTGCAAATACTTTATTAAACTTATTAACCCCTAATCCGATGCCCACCCACCCACATAGCAACACTAAAATAAAGTATTAACCCCTAAACCGCTGACCCCCCCCACATCACCAACACTAAATAAACCTATTAACCCCTAAACGGCCGACCCTCCACATTGTAACTACTATAATAAACCTATTAACCCCTAAACCGCCAGCCCCCCATATCGCAACACACTACATTAAACTATTCAGCCCTAAACCTTACACCCCCTAACTTGAAATTAAAGTTACAATATACTAACTACCTTAAAATAAATAAAAAAACTTACCTGTGAAATAAAAAAAAACTAAGCTTAAACTATAAATTAACCTTACATTACAATTAAAAAAAAAAATAAAATAAACAATGGTGGTTCCTTTAATCCAATCAGCCAATAGAATGCAAGCTCAATCCTATTGGCTGATCCAATCAGCCAATAGGATTGAAGTTCAATCCTATTGGCTGATTGCATCAGCCAATAGGATTTTCCTACCTTAATTCCGATTGACTGATAGAATTCTATCAGCCAATCGGAATTGAAGGGACGCCATCTTGGATGACGTCACTTAAAGGAACCGTCACTGTTGAAGAAGACGTCGGATGAAGAGGATGCTCCACGTCAGATGTCTTGAAGCTGGAGCTGCTCCGCACCGGATGAATGAAGATAGAAGATGCCGTCTGGATGAAGACTTCTGCCTGTCTGGAGGACCACTTCGCCCGGCTTGGATGAAGACTTCTCCCGGCTTCGTTGAGGACTTTGGCCTGGTTGGGTGAAGACTTCTTATAGTAGGGTGATCTTCAAGGGGTTAGTGTTAGGTTTTTTTAATGGGGGGATTGGGTGGGTTTTAGAGTAGGGTTGGTTGTGTGGGTGGTGGGTTTTAATGTTGGGGGGGTTTATAATTTTTTTAACAGGTAAAAGAGCTGATTACTTTGGGGCAATGCCCCGCAAAAGGCCCTTTTAATGGCTATTTGTAATTTAGTGTAGGGTAGGGCTTTTTTATTTTGGGGGGGGCTTTTTTATTTTGTTAAGGGGATTAGATTAGGTGTAATTAGGTTAAAAATCTTGTAATTTGTTTATTATTTTCTGTCATTTAGTGGGGTTTTTTGTACTTTAGATAATTTTATTTAATTGTATTTAGTTTAGGGAATTAATTTAATTATAGTGTAGTGTTAGGTGTAATTGTAACGTAGGTTAGTTTTTATTTTACAGGTTTATTTGTACTTATTTTAACTAGGAAGTTATTAAATAGTTAATAACTAATTAATAACTATTGTACCTAGTTAAAATAAATACAAACTTGCCTGTAAAATAAAAATAAACCCTAAGATAGCTACAATGTAACTATTAGTTATATTGTAGCTAGCTTAGGGTTTATTTTATAGGTAAATATTTAGTTTTAAATAGGAATAATTTATTTAATGCTAGGAATATTTATTTAGATTTATTTAAATTATATTTAAGTTAGAGGGTGTTAGGGTTAGACATAGGTTTAGGGGTTAATAAATTTAATATAGTGGCGGCGACGTTGGGGGCGGCAGATTAGGGGTTAATAAATGTAGGCAGGTGGCGGCTGTGTAGGGGGGCAGATTAGGGGTTAATAAGTATAATGTAGGTGGCGGCGGTGTAGGGGGGGGACAGATTAGGGGTTAATAAGTATAATGTATGTGGCGGCGGTATAGGGGGGGCAGATTAGGGGTTAATAAGTATAATGTAGGTGGCGGCGGTGTAGGAGGGGCAGATTAGGGGTTAATAAGTATAATGTAGGTGGCGGCGGTGTAGGGGGGCAGATTAGGGGTTAATAAGTATAATGTAGATGGCGGTGGTGTAGGGGGGGCAGATTAGGGGTTAATAAGTATAATGTAGGTGGCGGCAGTGTAGGGGGGCAGATTAGGGTTTAATAAGTACAATGTAGGTGGCGGCGGTGTAGGGGGGGCAGATTAGGGGTTAATAAGTATAATGTAGGTGGCAGAGGGGTAGGGGGCGGCAGATTAGGGGTGTTTAGACTCGGGGCACATGTTATGGTGTTAGGTGTAAACGTTCCCATAGGAATCAATGGGATATCGGGCAGCAGCGAACATGAGCTTTCGCTGATTTCAGACTCCAATTGATTCCTATGGCATCCGCCGCCTCCAGGGCGGCAGATTGAAAACCAGGTACACTGGGCCGGAATAGTGGCGAGCGTACCTGGTAGAAAATTGATAACTAGCAAAAGTAGTCAGATTGTGCCGAATTTGCATTCGGAACATCTGTAATGACGTAAGCATCGATCTGTGTCGGACTGAGTCCGACGGATCGAATGTTACGTCACAAAATTCTACTATTGCCGGTTTGTAGGGTTTGATAACTAAGGGGAATCAGGCTCGCCACAAATACGCTGCAGAATTCCAGGTTGACGGCTTGATAAATAGATGGCTAAGTGTTGAGGGTGTCTTGTGATGACAATAGGTGATTGTCACAAATGTTAATGAGTATTTTTCTTGCCGAGTGAACAAAGGGGTTCCATGTATAGAGCTATGCTGTAACCTTAAAGGATACTAAACCCAAATTTTTTCTTTCATGATTCAGATAGAGTGCAAATTTAACCCCTTAAGGACAAGGCCATTTTCAATTTCTTTCCCTTAAGGATCAGGGCTATTTTTACATTTCTGCGGTGTTTGTGTTTAGCTGTAATTTTCCTCTTACTCATTTACTGTACCCACACATATTATATACCGTTTTTCTCACCATTAAATAGAATTTCTAAGGATACCATTATTTTCATCATTTCTTATAATTTACTATAATTTATTTTATAAAATATGATGAAAAACTTGAAAAAAAAACCACACTTTTTCTAACTTTGACCCCCAAAATCTGTTACACATCTACAATCACCAAAAAACAACCATGCTAAATAGTTTCTAAATTTTGTCCTGAGTTTAGAAATACCCAATGTTTACATGTTCTTTGCTTTTTTTGCAAGTTATAGGGCAATAAATACAAGTAGCACTTTGCTATTTCCAAACCATTTTTTTTCTTCAAAAGTAGCTATAGTTACTTTGGACCATTGATATCTTTCAGGAATCCCTGAATATCCCTTGACATGTATATATAAGTATTGATCTAGGCCCATTTTGGTATATTTAATGCCACCATTTCACCGCCAAATGCGATCAAATAAAAAAAATAGTTCACGTTTTCACAAACTTTAGGTTTCTCACTGAAATGATTTACAAACAGCTTGTGCAATTATGGCACAAATGGTTGTAAATGTTTCTCTGGGATCCCCTTTGTTCAAATATAGCAGACATATATGGCTGTGGCATTACTTTTTGGCAATTAGAAGGTCGCTAAATGCTGATGCGCACCACATTTGTATTAGGCCCAGCAGTGCAGGGGTTAATTAGGTAGCTTGTAGGGAGCTTAAAGGATTAATTTTAGCTTTAGTGTAGAGATCGGCCTCCAACCTGACACATCACACCCCCTGATCCCTCCCAAACAGCTCTCTTCCCTCCCCCACCCGACAATTTCCCCCCCCCATCTTAAGTACTGGCAGAAAGTTTGCCAGTACTAAAATAAAAGGGTTTTTTTTTTTTTATTATTTATTTAAAAAAAATATATATATATATTCAAAAGTATAGGATCCTCCCTTAGCCCCCAACCTCCCTGCCCCCCCAAAAGAGCTCTCTAACCCTCCCCCCACTAACTATTCGCCACCATTTTGCAATAAAATGTGGCCTTTTTTTAAACAAAAAATCACTTTTTCTGTAGTGTAGCTGCCCCCCATACCATACCCTCCCCTCCCCGATCCCTTTTTCAGATTTATTTATCCCTCCTCTGCCACTCACAACCCATTTACATTTTTAATATGCAGCCTGATCGCAGGTGCGTGCGCACACGCATGCACGCGCACACATGCCCCCGGAGTGGCCCTCTCTGCATCAGTGTGCCAAAAAATGTATTGCAGTGATGCCTCAATACCTTGAAAGTGGCTGAAAGCAATCAGGATCGCTCCGAGATGCTTTAAACCCCTAACAACAAACAGGGTGCGTTGCTGGTCTTTAAAGATTAGTTTGTGTATGACGTACCCTGTACGACGTGTGTCGTTAAGGGGTTAAGCAACTTTCTAATTTATGCCTATTATCAATTTTTCTTCATTCTCTTGCTATCTTTATTTAAAAATCAGGAATGTAAAGCTTAGGAGACAGCCCATTTTTGGTTCAGAACCTGTGTTACGCTTGCTGTGGCTAAATGTAGCCACCGATAAGCAAGCACTATCCAGGGGGTTGAACCTAAAATAGGTTGGCTCCTAAGCTTTACATTCCTGCTTTTTAAATAAAGATATTTGATTAAATGTCCATGTTCTCTTAAATACATAGGTAAGTCCACTAGAAAAGCCAGAGAGCACATTAACCGACATAAGTCAAATCTTAGATGTGGCATCACTGATGCGCCAGTGTCAAACCACTTTCTGAAAGCTGGCACAACATCAGCTAATTGAGATGGCAAATGATTGATTATGTGGGAAGGTTGAGGGGAGGAGGAGACAGAGAGAAGGCATTAAAACAAAAAGAGACATACTGGATATACCACTTAGAGAGTATGCACCCTAAGGGGTTAAACAGTGAGATTGAGTACTCAATATTTTCATGAAGGCAGACCTAGTGAGTGATATGTAAGCTGCTATATGGTTTACAATTTGAGAAATTATCTCTAGATGGGGCTACTAACTGATTTCATGCCTTTGACACATCTGATTGTCTAGTTGTTAATTGTTGGGCCTGTAAGTAAGAGGCTGCAACAAGTGTGTAACATATGCATGATTAAGGCCACTGGGGCCGAAATGTTGCATGTTAATAGAATAAGTTTGTATACAAGGGTGCTGTGGAACTCAACATTTTCTCTGTGATATTGAGTGGTAGCAGTGTCCCCTACCACATGCACCCTAGTTTCATCTAAAACTTTTCTGAAGTTTTCTACTAATATAGTGCTGTACACATTTGGATTTGTAGTAATTTACCCTCCCCATATTTTCTGTGGGCGACATTAACCCCTTAACGACCGACGACGTATGCCATACGTCCTCAGAAAAAAAGCACTTAACGACGAGGACGTATGGCATACGTCGTCGGTTTAACAGAGCAGTGGAAGCGATCAAAATCGCTTCCAGCTGCTCTAACAGTATTGCAGGCTTGCCTTGAGGTCTAGGCATCCTGCAATACTGTTACCGAGTGCCGGGACCGGATTGATCACTCCCCCACGAGTGATCACTTCCGGTTTCGCTCCACGTGGAGCCCGGCAGTGTTTCAGAGCATCGGAAGCGATCGGACACGCTTCCGATGCTCTGCTTGTGTGCTAAGTGCCTCGGTGGGTCGAGGCACTTAGTTACTTGTAAAATAAAATTAAAAAAGAAAAAAAAAAAAAAACGATTAAAAGAAAAAAAGCCCTAAATAGCCCCCCCCCTCCCCCTTCACTAGGCATCCACGATGGCGATGCCCAGTGCATCATGGGGCCTCTGGCGGTGTCCCTAGCCTGCATCATCATAGGGGCAAGCTAGGGTCACCCAATCTGAGCCTCCCAACCAAAAAAAAATAATAATAATAAAATACCCCATTTGTCTGATCATGTCAATATTTGTAAATATTGACTATGATCAGTGTGAATCTCCCTCCCTCTCCTCACTTGCCATTTTGTTGGAGAGAGAGAGAGACCTGTATTTAGCAGAGAGAGAGATTTATTTCTTTTATTTGTTAAAAAATATAGAACCAAAGGCTCTTTTCAGAGCCATTAACCCATAGCTTGCCAGTGATCACTATATATCACTGGCAGTAGCATAGGTGCACTTTTTTTTTGCTGCATTTTGCTGTCTGTGCATTTTTTTAGGGGTTAATTTTGTTGTTGTAATTTTTTAAAAACCCAAAGGCTCTTTTCAGAAACATTTAGTTAATTTAATTTTCAGAGCCATTAACCCCTAGCTTGCCAGTGATCACTATATATCACTGGCAGTAGCATAGGTGCACTTTTTTTTGCTGCATTTTGCTGTCTGTGCATTTTTTTAGGGGTTAATGTTGTTGTTGTAATTTTTTAAAAACCCAAAGGCTCTTTTCAGAAACATTTAGTTAATTTAATTTAATTTTCAGAGCCATTAACCCCTAGCTTGCCAGTGATCGCTATAAATCACTGGCATTTGCATAGCTGTACTTTTTTGCTGTCTGTGCATTTTTTTAGGGGTTAATTTTGTTGTTGTAATTTTTTAAAAACCCAAAGGCTCTTTTCAGAAACATTTAGTTAATTTAATTTAATTTTCAGAGCCATTAACCCCTAGCTTGCCAGTGATTGCTATAAATCACTGGCAGTTGCATAGCTGTACTTTTTTGCTGTCTGTGCATTTTTTAGGGGTTAATTTTGTTGTTGTAATTTTTTAAAAACCCAAAGGCTCTTTTCAGAAACATTTAGTTAATTTAATTTAATTTTCAGAGCCATTAACCCCTAGCTTGCCAGTGATCGCTATAAATCACTGGCAGTAGCATAGCTGTACTTTTTTGCTAGTTAATTTAGTTAATTAATTTAGTTAATTTAATTTAATTTTCAGAGCCATTAACCCCTAGCTTGCCAGTGATCGCTATAAATCACTGGCAGTAGCAGAGCTGTACTTTTTTGCTAGTTAATTTAGTTAATTAATTTAGTTAATTTAATTTAATTTTCAGAGCCATTAACCCCTAGCTTGCCAGTGATCGCTATAAATCACTGGCAGTTGCATAGCTGTACTTTTTTGCTGTCTGTGCATTTTTTTAGGGGTTAATTTTGTTGTTGTAATTTTTTAAAAACCCAAAGGCTCTTTTCAGAAACATTTAGTTAATTTAATTTTCAGAGCCATTAACCCCTAGCTTGCCAGTGATCGCTATAAATCACTGGCAGTAGCATAGCTGTACTTTTTTGCTAGTTAATTTAGTTAATTAATTTAGTTAATTTAATTTAATTTTCAGAGCCATTGACCCCTAGCTTGCCAGTGATCGCTATAAATCACTGGCAGTTGCATAGCTGTACTTTTTTGCTGTCTGTGCATTTTTTTAGGGGTTAATTTTGTTGTTGTAATTTTTTAAAAACCCAAAGGCTCTTTTCAGAAACATTTAGTTAATTTAATTTAATTTTCAGAGCCATTAACCACTAGCTTGCCAGTGATCGCTATAAATCACTGGCAGTAGCATAGCTGTACTTTTTTGCTAGTTAATTTAGTTAATTAATTTAGTTAATTTAATTTTTTTTAGTAATTGTTTTCTGTGACAGATACAAAAATGTCACAGAAAAGATATATTGCTGAGGAGGCGTATGCCATCCTTGCGTCAGAGTCAGATGCCTCTATTTCTGACTCAGACCCCAATTTTGACCCTGCCATGTGCTCAGATACATCACTAGATGCAGTCTCAACTGATAGTGATGTATCTGTGGCTGCTAGCCCCCCTGCCAGCCCCCCTGCTACCCCCCCTGCCAGCCCCCCTGCTAGCCCCCCTGCCAGAAGGAGGCGTGTTGCTGCCATTGCTGCTGAAGAGTGGGTAACGCCTCATCTCCAGAGGCCAGATATCCCACCCTTCACAGCAAATGCTGGCATAAATATAGATGTGGCAGGTTTTAGCCCCCAGCAGTTTCTGGAAGTGTTTCTGGGCGATGATATATTGGGGAACATTGTCGCCCAAACTAATTTATATGCCCATCAGTTCCGTGCTGCAAAGCCTGGAACATATTTGGCAAAGCTGCAATGGGCCCCCATCAATGTGCCAGAATTCAAAAAATTCTGGGCATTGACTATGCTGATGGGCATCATAAAGAAACCCTCCATTCGCTCCTACTGGAGTAGTAGCCCCATCTGCTCTACCCCCATTTTCTCCCAGACTATGTCAAGGAAGAGGTATGAAATGATTCTGCATTTCATGCACTTCAGCGACAACAGCCTGTGCCCCCCTAGGGAGCATCCCCAATTTGACAGGCTGTATAAAATCCACCCCCTGATAACCCACTTTTCTGCCAGGTTTGCAGAGGCTTATACACCTGGAAGGAATATATGCGTTGATGAATCCCTAATGAAGTATAAGGGAAGGCTGGGATTCAAGCAGTATATTCCTTCCAAACGCTCCAGATATGGGGTAAAGGTGTATAAGCTCTGTGACAGCGAGACTGGGTATACTCAGGCCTTCCGGGTGTATGAGGGAAAGGATAGCCACCTTGACCCTCCAGGTTGCCCAGAACATATGGGAACCACTGGCAAGATTGTCTGGGACCTGATATTACCCCTAATGAACAAAGGGTATCACTTGTACTTAGACAATTTTTATACAAGTGTCCTTTTGTTCAAGCTACTGTATTGCTTTGATACAGTAGCTTGCGGTACAATTAAAAAGAACCGCGCAGGTTTCCCAGGACAACTTGTACGCACCCGGCTACGAAGGGGGGGAGACCTCAGCTCTGCGCCAAGAGGAGCTGTTGGCACTTAAGTACAGAGACAAGAAGGATGTATACCTTCTTACCACCATCCACACAGAGAGGACGGTGGCGGTTTCTGTACGTGGCAGAGCTGAGATCATAAGGAAGCCAGTGTGCATCAAGTCTTATAACCGGCATATGGGTGGGGTTGATCTGGCTGATCAGCTGCTGCAGCCCTACCTAATTATGCGGAAGACAAGGGCCTGGTACAAAAAGGTTGCAATTTATCTAATGCAGATTGTTGTTCAAAAAAGCAAACCCCAGAGTTAAAAAAACTTTTTTACAGTTTCAGCTCCAGATTATTACTGGGATTTTGTACCATGATGCACCTGCTCCCCGGGCGGTGATGGGAGAGAGCAGAGTTGGGGCTACTCATTTTATTTTTAAAATCCCCCCTACTGCCGCAAAGTAGAAACCACAAAAAAAATGCAGAGTCTGTACCAAGAGGGGGAAGAGAAGGGACACCATATATCACTGTCCTGATTGCCCTGGACATCCTGCACTCTGCATTGGGGTCTGCTTCAAGCGGTACCATACAATGGTCAATTTTTAAAAAAATAAATACATTTGGTGTTATATATATATATATTTTTTTTTTTGGTTATGTTTACTGTTAGATGGGTTTTTGTTTTTTTTACTTTTACTGTGCCAGATTTTTACATTTCACTACTCTATTTTTTTCTAAATTTGGGCCTGTTATTTTTTTTTTAACCAAAACCCCTGTCAAACCTATGCATGGGGGACATAGGTGTTCTCAGGGTGCCTTGCAAAAAACAACCTGAAGTATGTTTTTGTAATAACTTACAACAGTCTCTCCTAAATCATAGTCAAAAAGCAATATGTCTGTAAAAATGAAAATTGAAAAATTACCACCATACACTTTCTCCAATTTTTTGGGCTAAAACGGTTGCTTCAAAGGCATCAAAGCACACCATATACAATACCTTGGGGTGTCAACATTTAAAAAATATACACTTTCATGGCAATAAATAAAAGTGGGGTATGCGATAGGCCACAAACTAAAGATAGGCCTATCAGAAGAAATACTCTCATTGTTAATAACTAAAATCACAAGTCATAAATTTGTAAGATAACCTTCCCAAAATCCTGGCAAACCTATGCATGGGGGGCATAGGTGTACTCAGGGTGCCTTGCAGAAAACAACCTGAAGTATTCTTTTGCAATAACTTACAACAGTCTCTCCTAAATCATAGTCAAAAAGCAATGTGTCTGTAAAAATGAAAATTGAAAAATAACCACCATACACTTTCTCCAATTTTTTGGGCTAAAACGGTTGCTTCAAAGGCATCAAAGCACACCATATACAATACCTTGGGGTGTCAACATTTAAAAAATATACACTTTCATGGCAATAAATAAAAGTGGGGTATGCAATAGGCCACAAACTAAAGATAGGCCTATCAGAAGAAATACTCTCTTTGTTAATAACTAAAATCACAAGTCATAAAATTGTAACATAACCTTCCCAAAATCCTGGCAAACCTATGCATGGGGGGCATAGGTGTACTCAGGGTGCCTTGCAGAAAACAACCTGAAGTATTCTTTTGCAATAACTTACAACAGTCTCTCCTAAATCATAGTCAAAAAGCAATGTGTCTGTAAAAATGAAAATTGAAAAATAACCACCATACACTTTCTCCAATTTTTTGGCCTAAAACGGTTGCTTCAAAGGCATCAAAGCACACCATATACAATACCTTGGGGTGTCAACTTTTCAAATATATGCACATTCATTGAAAACAAATAAATTGGGGTATGTTAAAAGACCCCCCAAAAAGACGATAGGCAAAGAAAATATGTTAAATGTGAAAAAAAATCACAAACGCATGTCAGACATTTGGCATTGCACCCCCCAAACAAGCCACCAAACCTATGCATAGGTGGTATCACTGAACTCAGGAGATGTTGGTGACCACATATTGGTGTCTTCTTTGGTAGTAACACATAACAGGAGCTGTGAATCCATGTCTAAAGTACAATGTATGTGAACAATAACACAAAAATATGAATGCCCAATAGTTTGACAAAGACTTGAGGTTAAATTAGTGCATGGAAAGTGTTAAAATACCTGCATTTGAAATACCTTAGGAAGTCTACTTTTCAAAAATATATGGTTTGATTGAGGTAAATTACATTGGCCGGCTTCAGAAATGTCTTAAATAGGACATGGGTGCATGGGATGTGAAAATTCAAAGTGGAAAAAATGGAATGGAACCCAACACACCTATACATGGGTGGTATCACTGTACTCAGGAGAGGTTGTTGAACACATATTGAGGTGTTTTTTTGGCAGTAACACATAACAGGAGCTGAAAATCCATGCCTAAAGTACAATGTGTGTGAAAAATAACACAAAAAAATGACTACCCAAAGGTTTGACAAAGACTGGTGGTTGAATTAGTGCATGGAAAGTGTTAAAATATCAGCATTTGAAAAACCCTAGGGTGTCTACTTTTCAAAAATATATGGTTTGATGGGGGTAAATTCCATTGGCCAGCTTCAGAAATGTCCCAAATTGGACATGGGTGCATAATGACCGATGTGAAAATTCCAAGTTGAAAAACTGGAATGCGCTACCTAAAAATAAGGCCATTTAGCCCCCAGAGAACCTGACACACCTATACATAGGTGGTATCACTGTACTTGGGAGATGTTGTTGAACACATATTGAGGTGGTTTTTGGCAGTAACACATAACAGGAACTGAAAATCCATGCCTAAAGTACAATGTGTGTGAAAAAATAACACAAAAAAATGACTACCCAAAGGTTTGACAAAGACTAGTGGTTGAATTAGTGCATGGAAAGTGTTAAAATACCAGCATTTGAAATACCCTAGGGTGTCTACTTTTCAAAAATATATGGTCTGATGGGGGTAAATTCCATTGGCCAGCTTCAGAAATGTCCCAAATAGGACATGGGTGCATGATGACCAATGTGAAAATTCCAAGTTGAAAAACTGGAATGCGCTACCTAAAAATAAGGCCATTTAGCCCCCAGAGAACCCGACACACCTATACATAGGTGGTATCACTGTACTCAGGAGATATTGTTGAACACATATTGAGGTGGTTTTTGGCAGTAACACATAACAGGAACTGAAAATCCATGCCTAAAGTACAATGTGTGTGAAAAATAACACAAAAAAATGACTACCCAAAAGTTTGACAAAGACTAGTGGTTGAATTAGTGCATGGAAAGTGTTAAAATACCAGCATTTGAAATACCCTAGGGTGTCTACTTTTCAAAAATATATGGTTTGATGGGGGTAAATTCCATTGGCCAGCTTCAGAAATGTCCCAAATAGGACATGGGTGCATGATGACCGATGTGAAAATTCCAAGTTGAAAAACTGGAATGCGCTCTCTAAAAATAAGGGCTTTTAGCCCACAGAGAACCCGACACACCTATACATGGGTGGTATCACTGTGCCCAGGAGATGCTACTGAAGACATATTAGGGTGTTATTCGGCAGTAACCCTTACCATTTTATCAGTAAATGTATTCTTAAATTGCTATTTGTCAAAAAATCTAATTATTTTTTTTCCCCCCCAAACTTTGGCATAGATTGGTGGTAAAATGGTTGCATGAAAAAAGTCAAAATACCCCAAGTTTAATACCTTAGGTTGTCTTCTTTTAAAAAATATATACATTTGAAGGGTTATTCAGGGATTCCTGACAGATATTGGTGTTACAATGTAACTATCGCCAATTTTGAAAAAACATGGTTTTGAAATAGCAAAGTGCTACTTGTACTTATTGCCCTATAACTTGCAAAAAAAGCAAAGAACATGTAAACATTGGGTATTTCTAAACTCAAGACAAAATTTAGAAACTGTTTAGCATTGGTATTTTATGGTGGTTGTAGATGTGTTAGAGATTTTGGGGCTCAAAGTTAGAAAAAGTGTGTTTTTTTTCATTTTTTCCTAATATTTTATAATTGTTTTTATAGTAAATTATAAGATATGATGAAAATAATGATATCTTTAGAAAGTCCATTTAATGGCGAGAAAAACAGTATATAATATGTGTGGGTACAGTAAATGAGTAAGAGGAAAATAACAGTTAAACACAAACATCGCAGAAATGCAAAAATAGCCTTGGTCCCAGATGGTCAACAAAAGTGGCCTGGTCACTAAGGGGTTAAAGGGACAGTATACTGTAAAATAGTTTTCCCCTTAATGTGTTTACAATTGCTTTTTTACCAACTGCAGAGTAAAACATTTTTGAAAATTAGCTTTTTAAGGTTTATTTGTGTATATTAAAGCTCTTATTTTCTGTTTTGAAGCCACAACCTAATAAAATGGGTTGAGCTTGTAGGTATAATCAGATCTCATTACTGTATCACATTGTGTACATATACCTGCTTCTTTATCTTATATCGGTCCATAAAACAATCACCAGTACTTGGAGAGGAAAATCAAAAAAATCAAAATTTTATTACCTTATCTCTGCTATATCCCACTAGACGTGTAATCTCTTCTGCTGGTTGTGTTTACACAGCTTATCTATAGCTTGGACCTGCGGCCACAAACTTTCAGAATAGGTGGGGATACCACATGCTAAATCAACTATTTTAAATGCCCATATAAGGGTAAAGGAGCTACCTGTAAACAATTTAATACACTTCAGCAGGTTAAATGGATCATTGGGAACAAATTAAAGGGGAGAAAAATTTTGAGTAAACTGAAATCGCTGAAACGCAATCGCATTTTACACTCAACGTTTTTACGTTAAATAAAAGCTCAAATAGTTTGGGCTGAGAAAAAAGTTGCACTAAGCACCAAAAAAAAAAAAACAAAGAAAAGAAAAGTGCCGCCATGGACCAGCATCTGTATGTTTTGGTTTTTTTTCTGTTTTTTTTTTAGGATAGGGTTTTTTTTTTTTTACCAAAAGAGTGTTTTATGTTTGGTATTTTTTTTCTGGTAGTGTTTTTTAAATTTTGTAACTTAGGGGATCTTAAGTTAGTGGACTTGAGGGTTAGCTGTTAGGATGTTAGGGGATATTTAGTGATAGTGGTGTGGTGGTTAGGGGGTTAATAGGTTAGGGAGTTTATTATGATGGTGGTGTGGTGGTTAGGGGGTTAATAGGTTAGGAAGTTTATTGCAATGGATTTATTAGAACTCAAGCTCCCATGGGGGGAGACACAGAGAGATAATACAATGCTTAGTTTTCCTTGTTACCTCTAAGGGCCTGATCACCATGGAGAGAAATCATACAAAATCTTTTTTTAGACCTTATTTTGTAATATAAGAGTCTCTACTTCACATACAGAACTCTTCATGGTGAGATAAACAGTTCTCAAGATAACATTAACATTTCTAAACAATTTTGAGGGACCTCGCTGAACTGACAAACCTTCTTAAATCATCTTGCTTGAGCAGAGAGCTTTAGATCATCCGGCCCTAAGTACTAGTTTCATTGTGTATACTGTGAGGGAAAAGATAAGGGGGTTGTTTCTGTAAATATAGAGATAATCTCACCCTGCAAACTCAGCCCATTTGATTATGATGTAGTTTAAATTAGCTTATACATTTTTTTCATATACAAAATATACCTAAAGAAGCAATTTCCTATAGATTTTAGACTCTGCAGCAGTTATAACAAGTCATTGTAAACACATCAAAAGGAAACTAATTTTGCAGTGCACTAACCCTTTAAGTACGTCATCTAGAAATGACATAAGTGTGTTTTTTCTATGCTTAATGCAATGTTCTCTAAAAGGTCTTGACATAATGTAAAAATAAACCCCAAAACATCAGTTGTGTGTATTTTAAAGTCCTGTATGAGCAGTCTTAATGACTTTACCAGATCTTTTCACTGGTTAATGTTTCCAGCGTTAATGTGATAATTTCTCAAAAAGAATAATCATCATGGACTGGTAATACGAACATACATTTCCACTTTGCTCTTATCATTGAAAATATAGGGAGTGTTAGTTAAGTTGAGTTTGTACAAGCGAGGCAGCACTATTTTGTTTAATGCACAATTTGTAATATAAGTTCTAGCTGTACAAATATCGCAAGCACGTGGTCACATGTGTTCTTTTTGTAACACTTGAGCTCCACTTGTAATTTAGGCCAATATTTATGAATAGTAAAATGTTCAAACTAAAATATATATTTTTGGAAACATCACAATTATTTTAATAAATAAATGTTTTTAGGTGACAACCAGATATTCAAACAAACCATTTTTCTTTCTTTTTTTTCTTTTTTGCTTTGCTCGCAAAACAAGCACCCATTGTTCAGACACACTTATTTAGAGATATCAAATCATGTTTACTGTCAAGACACATTCTGTATAATGAAAATAGTTTTGTAATCAGCTAATTAAGTGCACAACTAAGGGTGACAGGATTATGGAGAAACACATTTATAAACAATAGGTGATACTGATTAGACTTGAGAAAGTATAAAATAACAGTTTTAGAAATTATAATCAGTAGTCAGAGAACTGACTCACATGCAAAACTACAATGCTATCAGGTATTGTTAGATAGTTTGCAAATGATGCTGTTCATTTTGTAGAATGTGCTATAATGCTACTCACATTTGTCACTTTAATAAAAATAATATGATTTGTTAGACCAGGTTTATCACACTTAAAGAGACAGTCTACTCAAAATTAAACTTTGTTGATTTAGATAGGGCATGCAATTGTAAACAATTTTCCAATTTATTTTTATCATCACATTTTCTTCTTCTCTTCGTATTCTTTATTGAAAGCTATGCTAATTTCTAAACCTGTGAAGGCCGCCTCTTATATCAGTGCATTTTTACAGTTTTTCACAGCTACACATAGCTAGTTTATGTGTGCAATATAGATGACATTATGCTGACTCCCGTTGAGTTATTTATGAGTCAGCACTGATTGGCTAAAAACATGTCTGTCAAAAGAATTGAGAAAGGGGGCAGTCTGCAGAGGTTTCGATAAAAGGTTATCACAGATGTAAAACGTGTATTAATATAACAGTGTTGGTTATGCAAAACCGGGGAATGGGTAATAAAAGATTATCTATCGTCTTAAACAATAAAAATCCTAGAGTAGACTGTCCTTTAACCCTTTGAGTGCTAAGCTGAATTCTATATTTTCCTGTTTTTTAACTATTTAAAAAAAAAAAGTAAACTTTTTTATTTTTCCCCCCAGATCCCTAAGACTTATACCATTGGAAAGGTTAGGCGATTACCTTTCCAATGGTAGGTCCTGGGGGTCTGTAGCTGCTTAGATCCCTGAGATACAGGTTTCTAAGCAGCATGCCCCCTTTCCCTATATTTTGTATGGACAATTTTAAATAAAGTTGCGCGGTGGCGTCATCACGTCATTGCGCGTGACGTCACTGCACGTAACGGGAAGCCCCGGCGATGCCTGTCACTATGCAGGCCCGATCGCCGGGGTAGGAGCTGGTGGGGGACCTCAGATTGAAAAAAAGTAGTTGAGTGCTAATGAAGGCTCTGAGCCGTCATTAGCACTCAAGGGGTTAAAGGGATGTAAAACAATGAGTTTTAGTTAATATAAACAACAGCAATATGTATTATTAATCATTTTAAAAGGAGTTTAACTGTTATTTATTTATTTAACTTAAAGGGACAGTCTAGTCCAAAACAAACTTTCATGATTCAGATAGGGCATGTAATTTTAAACAATTTTCCAATTTACTTTTATCACCAATTTTGCTTTGTTCTCTTGGTATTCTTAGTTGAAAGCTTAACCTAGGAGGTTCATATGCTAATTTTTTAGACCTTGAAGGCCGCTTCTTAAGAATGCATTTTACCAGGTTTTTCACCACTAGAGGGTGTTAGTTCATGTTTTTCATATAGATAACACTGTGCTCATGCACGTGAAGTTACCTGGGAGCTATCACTGATTGGCTAAACTGCAAGTCTGTCAAAAGAACTGAAATAAAGGGGCAGTTTGCAGAGGCTTAGATACAAGAGGTAAAAAATATATAAATATAATTGTGTTGGTTATGCAAAACTGGGGAATGGGTAAAACAGGGATTATCTATCTTTTAAAACAATAACAATTCTGGTGTAGACTGTCCCTTTAATTTGTGACTTGTCTATTAGTTACTGTCACAATCCCACAAGGGGGCTAGGATCTTTACAGGAAGCAAAATAATGAGATTTTCATTTGAAGAGTTGCTATGAGACACCATAAAATCATCTGGAAATAGAACTAAAGTTTTGCAATAGTGGAACCCTTATGTAGCTGCAGATAGTAGCTACAATGAGTATATCTAAATGCTCATTTTGCAAGAAAAAAACCCAATCTGTTTATTTTATGTTTTTACGAAAGGAGCACTGTTACATAATGTATGTGTTGTTTAAACAAGGATGTTATGCCATCTTTTATCTTAAAATAACAATAATACTAATCACAGGTACTCTCAGAGAAATGTAAAATTTGAAAACTGGTGGAATATTTTAAGTGTTTCTGTTAATGTCTATCCAATGTATATGTGTTTTTGTTAGGGTCTACATTCAATGACACAGCAAGATAAGAAATAATAGTTAATGAAGCCAGTTGAATAGAGAAGAATAGGAAAACCCTTTCCAGTACACTGCTGATGCAATATTAGGAAAGTGGCTAACTAGTTTATAAGGGGTCTGTATGAACCAATACAATGTAATAGCGGCGCTTACTAGTCCTGGGGGTCCGTGTATATCGAGCAGCGTTTCTTCAGCGTGTCTTCAACGTCAGCTCAATCAAGTGTGATCAAGTGTGGTGGACCCACACGAAACATGTCTGCAGTTGCCGTTCTGTGACCCTGGAATGTCATTTTTGAGCTACGGCTCGTTTTGTTTTTAAGTGTCTCAGCAATAAACTTTTTTGTTTTATATTACTTTGTGACCCCTGCTGTATAATTTTATATTTACCTTTAATTTCTGGAGTGGAATGGTGTGAAGCCCGATAGTCTGTATGAACCACTAGTTACACAATGCTTACATAAATAGTTCTTCATTCCAATTGCAGCTCAGAGAATTATATTTTGTATTTTCTTTGTTGTTCTAGTCCATTAGAAGAGCCAAAGTTTGAATTAGAAAACTACTTGCATTAATAAATGATATAATATCAAAATATTGTCAACTACTAAAAACAATGAAGAAACATATTCCCATGGATTTTTTTTTTTTTTTTTTTTAAATTCTTTTATTAGAGTTTTCAAAACAATTTGAGTACAAAAAACATAAAAGCAATTCTGTCACCATTTCTCTGTACTATAAATAAAAATGATATTATATAACAAAGGCTGTTTTCTGAATTAAATGTTATAGATTTCATCTCTGATATGAGTCATTAAGAGAAAAGAAAAAATACCTTTAAAAAAATTACATAATAATTATTATTGAACCAGAATTCTGAAATGGGGAGATAATCTGTAGTTGAAGATTGGAGGATTGGACAAATGACTGGGATCTAAAGTTTAACACAGCAAAGTGTAAAATAATGCATTTTGGGAAGAAAACTACAAATGTTAATGACAGACTCAATGACACTTTACTGACTGTTACAAATGAGGAACAGGACTTGGGAATTATTTCAGATGATTTAAAACTTAGTAAACAATGTAGTAATGCCAGCAGAATGTTTGGATGTATTGGTAGAGGTATTTGCAGCAGAAATAGTAAGGTTCTTATGCCACTTTATAGATCATTAGTTAGGCCTCATCTTGAGTATTGTGTGCAGTTCTGGAGACCATATCTTCAGAAGGATATTAACAAACTTGAATATGTACAAAGGAGGGCTACCAAAATGGTACATGGTCTAAAAAATAAAACTTACCAGTATAGGCTCAATGACTTGAATATGTATAGTTTAGAGGAGAGAAGGGAAAGAGGTGATATGATAGCAACTTTCAAGTACGTTATTAAAGGTCTTAGTAAAACTGAGGCTGTGGGTATTTTACATAAAATGGAAAATTTAAGAACAATGGGTCATGATCTCAAGCTGAAGGGTAGTAGATTCAGGAGTAATTTGAGGAAGCACTTATTGATTTATGGAATAAATTTCCACAAGAGGTGGTAATGACAAACACTGTGGGGGACTTTAAAAATGCATGGGACAAGCATAAGGCTATCCTACGAACTAGATAAGTTTATACTGTTAGGTAATATTGGGCAGACTTGCTGGGCCTATGGCTCTTATCTGACATCAATATCTATGATTCTATGTTTTGGGGAAAGTAATTTGATTACCTTTGACCATTTAAGAAAAAAAAAATTAAACCTTTATCTGTGAACAGTTTAATATTAAGTTGTTCCAATAAAATTTGGGAAGAAAGCTTTAAATATTTCTGAAATAGACACTGTGGGCCAGATTACAAGTGGTAACCTGGGCTTATATTATGAGTTGAAAGTAAATTGTTTTCGCTTTTGCTCTAACCCAATGTGCGTAAAAAGACGAACTTAGAATATCGTGCACGCTGTAATGTATTACCCCATAGAAGTCAATGGAGCAAAAAAAGTGGGAAATAAACTAACACCCTACTTGCGCACAATCCTGGTTGCATATTTTCATGTGCGCTAATCTGCCATGAAAATATGAATATTTGACATTCCAATATTCTTCACATAGAAGAATATGTTCTATTTATTCATAAATAAATATTTCCATAGATATATATATATATATATATATGATGGTATTTTGGTGCAATATATACTTATAGCTATATATATATATTTGCATGATTATATATAGGTATAGGTATATACAGATATATATAGGAATATTTAGAAATACATAGAACATACTCTGCTATGTGCAGAACATTTGAATGTGAAAAATGTACAGTAAATACATAGTTAAAACCTTTATTAAAAATAAACATATTGCATAAATATGATTTAATATGTTTCCATCTACGTAACCGCAAAGGGCTCCAATATGTGTACATATGTATTTATGTGTTTATATGTGTATATAAATACATATGTACACACATATAGACATATATATATATATATATATATATATATATATATATACACACACACACACATTCGTATACATCTCTAGACATATGTATGTATCTCTATGTTAAAGCCCTTTGTCTGCTTTTTTTTTCTAACACCTGAGAATTGATATCTTTGGGTCCTTATAACTTTTTTGAGCAATATTTTTTTACAATCATTTTTATTATATGATTTTAATATGAGTGTAAAGTGTACTTTGTAGTGTATTCTGATGTGTCTTGTGACACCTTTTTGTTTTGCAAAACAGTTAACCAGAGCTCTGAGGACACAGTTATCACTCCAGTGTAAATCTTGAGCGCAATCGCGTTTACTTTCAACTTGTAATAACAGCGGTAAACCGGACGAGTAAAAAAAACCATGATAAACCTCACTTGTGCGCAAACATTTACTGTTCCTAATACAGTTTTTATAAGGGGCAATTATAATTATCTGTGTTTTTTCTTGAGGTTTATTATTTATATCTAGTGCCTTGTAATCTGTAATACAAAAGTATTGCAAATATAACAGTTTTTTTGGTGTTATCCAATGCTGCTGTATGCCCGTTATTTAACTGTTGTGGTGATATTCAACATTAGTATCCTTACTTCTCAATTCCTTCCTATTACTCTAAAGCTGTTAAAATTGAATAAGCAGGTGCAGATCATTTGTCTGGATCATTTGCTAAAGGATTGAAAGACAACATAAGTCCCTTATATTACTGTTTACTTAAATATAATTGTGTGTTCCTCCCTGTTCAGTTGTATTTCTCCTTATATCTATCATAAACAGGGATTTCTGTGATGCCCATGGTTCAGAGTAGTCAGGGGTTTATTGTTCACCAAAGCTGTTCCCCTGAGGAAGCTATTTAACAACTAACCCCCAAAAACTAAAACTAAAATAAAAAAACATATTCAATCTGCCATATCAAAAGCTTCAATGCCTCTTCCTGTTAAACACACATGCACACATGTAGCAGAAGGTGAATCTTCACAGTCCTTTAACTCACAAGGGTCTTTCCTAATGAGTGCCCTGATAATCCTACCAATAGTAAAACAAGGTACATTAAAATCAGATGACTCCTCTTCTGAGGATGGGGTTCTGACACTTGCAGGTAGCTGGAGCTACACCCCTTCTATGAGGATAAATACATTAATTTCTTACTGCTCTCTAGTAGCTTTCTGCCTTACCTGGGCCTGAGTCATTTGCTGAACTGGTGAACAAGCAATGTAACTTGCCTGCAGTGCCTTCTGTTCTGTCCACTAAATTTTAAGGCCAGGTTCCCGCTATCACCTTCCAAGTTAGAGGTGTGAGAAGCAGTCCCTAAAGTACATTGGCATTTCTACATTAGCCAGATTAACCACTATTCATTAAGAAAACAACTCTTTTACAGATCCAATAAAGGGGAATATTGCTATGGATTTCTTAAAAGATTTGGTGTGGCAGCCTCCCGGTGCATCTATGAAAGAGATACAAGTTTGTGTTAAGCTTCTTAACACAACTAACAGCTTCATTTGTGATATTGCTTAAACATAGTCTGCAAATATAATTTGTACAAGCAGATTGTTGTCACTTTCCTTTCAGGACAAAACCATATTTGGGTTAGAGTCACTGGTGCTAAGGGAAAGTTCTACCAAAGGATCAAATTTCCAAAATGAAGCATAGGCCCTCAGATCATTTTTTTCTTCTTCAGCATTCTATCTCTCAAAAGGCTAATTTTTACTCAAGCTAGGTATTCACTATTGACATGCTGCAGGCCTAACTGATTCTGGGTCATGACCAAGTAGGTCAAGATGTCTACTACCACCTCATAGTCTTCACAAGGGTATGTCAGCCACTGCAAATAATGTTCCCTTTGAAGGCAGATTGAGATCATTCAAAAGGCATGGGAAATGTTTATTCAGACATTTGGATGTTAGAGATCATATCTCAGGGATGCCAAATCAGATTTTGATCCTGATTTTTCTAGAAGTTTCTTCTCTCCCATGTTGCTGAAGATCCAACTTAACAAAATGAAGAAATTGTCCAGATGATCATAATAAAACAGGGTCTTTGGTTTGATTTCAAAATTGTGTAGTCCAAACAAGCTTAGTAACTTCATACTATTGCGGATATAAAATCTCTAAGAAAATTCCTGAAAGTTCTCACCTTCAAAATGGAAATCATTGTGGCACTCTCCCTTTACTGCAAAAGGGTCAGTTTATGTTGTCTTAGTTTTACCTTCCTAGGCAGGTATTACCAGTTGTAGTTCTATGGCTTTGGCTTTGCCACTGCCTTTAGGATGTTCCCAAAATGTTGGGGGGGGGGGGGCTTTTTGGTGGAGGCTCTAATCCAGGGAATCTCAGTAGTGCCTTATTTAAAAATGTCCTGCTCCAGGCGGCCTTACTTAACAGGTTACAAATCATTCAGAAGTTACTGCTAAGTTATGGTTTGTGCAAAATGAAGGTTCACTTTGTGGCAATGTGGTTAGGAGACCAAGCCACAAAGCTGGAAGCCAGATTATTAGTGAAAATACAGAAAAATAACAATCACAATTACGTTCCTTGTATTTCAAGATGCTGCCAGCCCTGGTTACTCCTCCACTATCTGCAGAGAACTGTTTAAGATGGCAGTGCCGTCTTTCACAAGTAGCTTACCAAACCTCTTTCTCTCACATCAGTTCTCGACAAAAAAACTCATAAGAAAAGGCCAACAATAGTGCAATAAAGCTTAGTAAACAGTCTGCATAAAAGAAACATATTTACAGGGTTACTTGAAAAAAAATAAGATTTATTCAGAAGGGGGCTGAGCTAACTGTCAAGCTGGGGAGATGCTTCTCTTAAGAGCTCCTCATATATTCTGCTAAAAAAATATTGAATACTTCCTAAGTTGATACCAAATTGACTTCTACCTTCCAGACTATTACACCACAAGCAGGGAAGATAACATGTGGGAGGAAATTCTCACTCACAGCCCAATATTACAAAGAATAACAGGACATAGACCCCACGGCACCACTGAGCTGTTGCAGCAAGACTACATAAGCCGGACTTCACCACTCCTGTGCTGTGGTGGGAAACGTCTGTGTTGCTTTCCGGAGGGTCGGGACTCCGCTCCGGAATAACACACAAACACTGAACATCAGCGGCAAAGCAGTGAGGACTCGCTGCGCTATAGAGACCCGGGCTCCCACCAGCAACAGCGACATATTAGGTACCAGATACCCAGAACCTACCTCTAATAAAAAGCCGCTGCAACGTAAAGACTCCTATGACCCACCATCCTTCTATAATCAGACACACGTCACCCTTACAGAGGAGACCACTGAGACCAGTCACATCACCAGGAGTTTCTTGGTGCTAAAGTCCGCCATATTTGGGCCTTATCACCTTGACACCGCAGGGCTTCCTCATTGTCTGACCGGAGGCTGCAGCTCTCGCAAGATGGATACACAGCGGGTGAGTCTTCTGTCATCTTGTTAGCCTCCCACTTATCAGAGGCCTGTCCGGTGTCTCAAACAAGCACCAGGCACACACCCATGTGGCCAGCACAGCCCTTAGAAAACTTTTAAGGGGGAAAGACAAAAACTTTTCAGTTCACGCACGGCATTGAAAAAATGTATAAGCAGGGGACAATAGATCCTTTTACTATCAGGAACACTCAGACAGACAGGACATCATCCTGAGAGGCTTAAGCGGAGACACCCGATCTGACATCTGGACACAAGTGTGAGTAGTGTCTGTCCTACACCCGACACACACACCCTCTCCTTGCAGGGCTCCTAGACACATACCCGCTCCTCATATAGACAGCTGCAGCAGCACATACTTACCTAATTACACACGAGCTTAGATAGCTCTAATTTTATGCTGCACTGACCCTTTTGCAGCCTACCCTGTTACATATCCCTTATTCCTGTGACATATTGGGAGTTCCTGTCATCAGCTCTGCTATACCATAATTCTGAGTGCTATAATAGGCCTTCAATTGCAGCCTGTACTGTACAGTTTATACCAACTGGGACCCAGCTAATCCCCTTCTTACAATAAATCTCATAGCACTCTAAGGACTGGCCTTTCTGATTCTGCTCTGGCCTAACTCGGCACAAGTAGCAGCCCTCTCCATATATGCCTACCAGGTTCTGAAAGAACTGCAGTATACTGAAAGACTCAGCTTCACATCTCAGGCCTTCACTCTCAGTACCCACAGTTAGTCCCCTCCTCCCTTTCCTGCAGGTCCTTGGTACCTGTGGGTCACATCCCACTACCTTTTCCCGACTTCGCAGATAGGAGGCACACCCCCAGGAGGGAGACTATCTGTTCCAGAGGCCTTAGTCAACAGATAGACCTCTTCACCTGCCTGTCAAGTGGGAACACTCTCTAACATTATTATTCACTCCTCTTTGGAAGTTTGCACATTTACTATACAGGGCTAAAGGCCCCAATGAACATAATTATGTAAACCTCCAGGCAGTCTGGCGGCTGGGGGAAATAGATAAGGGGGTCCTATCCCTCTCTATTTTTGCTATGTCCTAAACTTCCATATTTGACAACTACTTTTTTCCTGGGACTCTTTTCACTCGTAGTTGTACCTGCTTCATCCAGTCTGAGCGGGATTAGGCCGCAATTGCCTTCTTATCATGCCACAGGGCTCTAGAAGAAAGACTGTAAACCAAGCCGAATATAAAAAATCCATGTCTGATCATTTTAAACCCAAATCTCAGCTAGACAAACAGTTGAACACAGAGGCCTCTAATATCCCTCCATCTATGGAAAGTGACCTATTTGACCAGTGCTCTCAGACAACTGGAGAACTCCCATCCACTATGGCATCCGACATTGTTAACACAATTACTCAAAAAATCACTAACCTACAAGACTCACTAAAACTTTTAAAAGTTCTATAGCTGATTTGAGAAAAGATATTGGCACAATCAGTGAGAGAGTGGAGGTCTTAGAGCAAAAGCAAGAAGATCTGGCGGTGGAACAGGTTAATCTTTCCAACCATTCTCACGTAGTGGTGGATATGCTTGACATGGTAGAAGCGAAGATGGCAGACATCAAAGACCGTTCCCGCCGCAACAATCTCAGGTTTTGGGGGATCCCTGAGGACATCCCTGTTGCTGATTTGGAGGTTTTCTTAGCCGAGTTTTGTGGCCTCCTCAAGACACCACAGTAGCCTAATGAAAATTTACTGGATAGAGTTCATAGGCTGCCCAGAGGGCGAAATGTTCCATCTGAAAAGCCCACAGATGTGATTGCCCGCTTTCATTTTTATACATATAAAGAGCAGATTGCCAAGGCGATGTTTTCCAATCCTACTTTACCAGAAACGTTTCATGGCATCCAAGTCTTTCTGGACCTTTCACAGTTTACTATCCAGAAGAGAGCCACATTCAGGGAAACCACTAAAGTTCTTTGACAACACAGAATTAAATACAGATGGGGATACCCAACGAAGCTCCTCATCCACAAAGAAGGTCACCTCTTTGCAGCTAATACTCCAGATAGAGCCCAACAATATCTTAAAGAATGGGACCTACTCCATACACCCGGGCCCAGGGGTTGCCCTTCATCCTCAGGGGAGAAATCTTCTGCAACCCCAGTAGCTGTCCCACTGAAAACACAGTCCACTCTTATTAGGCCTGCTTCTGAGTGGCAGCCTTTACCACAGGCAAAAGAGCTTTACAGGCAAAAGAGCTGAACTTCTTGGGGCATGCCCCGCAAAGGGCCCTGTTCAGGGCTGGTAAGGTAAAAGAGCTTTTAACTTTAGTAATTTAGAATAGGGTAGGGCATTTTTTATTTTGGGGGGCTTTGTTGTTTTATTAGGGGGCTTAGAGTAGGTGTAATTAGTTTAAAATTGTTGTAATATTTTTCTTATGTTTGTAGATATTTTTTTATTTTTTGTAACTTAGTTCTTTTTTATTTTTTGTACTTGTTAGTTTATTTCATTGTAGTTATTTGTAGATATTGTATTTAATTAATGTATTGATAGTGTAGTGTTAGGTTTAATTGTAGGTAATTGTAGGTATTTTATTTAATTAATTTAATGATAGTATAGTGTTAGGTTTAATTGTAACTTAGGTTAGGATTTATTTTACAGGTAATTTTGTAATTATTTTAACTAGGTAACTATTAAATAGTTCTTAACTATTTAATAGCTATTGTACCTGGTTAAAATAATTACAAAGTTGCCTGTAAAATAAATATTAATCCTAAAATAGCTACAATGTAATTATAATTTATATTGTAGCTATATAAGGGTTTATTTTACAGGTAAGTATTTAGCTTTAAATAGGAATAATTTATGTAATAAGAGTTAATTAATTTTGTTAGATTAAAATTATATTTAATTTAGGGGGGTGTTAGTGTTAGGGTTAGACTTAGCTTTAGGGGTTAATCCATTTATTAGAATAGCGGTGAGCTCCGGTCGGCAGATTAGGGGTTAATAATTGAAATTAGGTGTCGGCGATGTTAGGGAGGGCAGATTAGGGGTTAATACTATTTATTTTAGGGTTAGTGAGGCGGATTAGGGGTTAATAACTTTATTATAATAGCGGTGCGGTCCGCTCGGCAGATTAGGGGTTAATAAGTGTAGGCAGGTGGAGGCGACGTTGAGGGGGGCAGATTAGGGGTTAATAAATATAATATAGGGGTCGGCGGTGTTAGGGGCAGCAGATTAGGGGTACATAGGGATAATGTAAGTAGCGGCGGTTTACGGAGCGGCAGATTAGGGGTTAAAAATAAAATGCAGGTGTCAGTGATAGCGGGGGTGGCAGATTAGGGGTTAATAAGTGTAAGGTTAGGGGTGTTTAGACTCGGGGTACATGTTAGAGTGTTAGGTGCAGACGTAGGAAGTGTTTCCCCATAGCAAACAATGAGGCTGCGTTAAGAGCTGAACGCGGCTTTTTTGCAGGTGTTAGGTTTTTTTTCAGCTCAAACAGCCCCATTGTTTCCTATGGGGGAATCGTGCACGAGCACGTTTTTGAGGCTGGCCGCTTGCGTAAGCAACTCTGGTATTGAGAGTTGAAGCTGCGTTAAAAATGCTCTACGCTCCTTTTTTGGAGCCTAACGCAGCCTTTATGTGGACTCTCAATACCAGAGTTATTTTTATGGTGCGGCCAGAAAAAAGCCGGCGTTAGTTTTTCGGGTCGTTACCGACAAAACTCCAAATCTAGCCGTCCTAAGTTCTTCACATACAAGAATATGTGCTATTTATTCATAAATACATATTTCTACATATATCTGATGGTATATTAGTACAATATATATCTATACCTCTATATCTATCTATCTATCTATCTATCTATCTATCTATCTATCTATCTATCTATCATCTATCTATCAATATGATAATATATAGATATATAAGGAATATATATATTTATATATACATAAAATATATTCTGCTATGTTCAGAACATTGGAATGTGAAATATTTATAGTACTACACAGTATTTCTAACACTAGAGACCTCAAATCTTTGAGCCCTTATAACTTTTCTGTGCAATTTTATAAAAAAAATTTTTTTATTAGATTGTGCTATTATGAGTGTAACCCTATTGTGGAGTGTATTTTTGATGGTTTTTGTGACACTTTTTTGTTTCATAAAACCGTTTACCACAGCTCTCAGGACGAGCTAATTCGATGAATGGTAACTTCTATTGCGCTCAATCAATCACATTTACTTTCAACTTGTAATATGAGGGCAATTTTACTTGCGCCTAAACGAACATGGAAACTTGATATTGCTTGCAGGCAAATGTTTGCGCTCCACTTGTAATCTGGCCCAGTCTGCTATTAATGCCTGATTTTGGCAATACACTTCTGTGAGTTAACATCATGTGGAATGGTCTGTATGGGGGACATTTATCAAAGCCTCAACCACAAATACACTGGAATTCTGCAGCGTAATTGTTGTGAGATTGATCCGACTTAATTATCAAAGCCTACAGACCGGCAAATGTTGAAATGTGTGACATAACATATGATCTGCAGGTCTCAATCTGAAGCAGATAGATGCTTATATCATTACAGATGTTCCAAATACACATTCGGCTCTATCTGACACTTTTTCCCAGTTATCAAACCTCTAACAGGTACACTTGCGGCTATTACGGCCCAGCGTACCTGGTTTTCAATCTGCCACCCTGGAGGCCGCAGATGCCATAGAAATCAGTGGGAGTCTGAAAGCAGCGAAAGCTTATGTTCAATGCTGCCAGATATCCCATTGATGGTAGAAAACAAGTTACGTTTACACCTAACACCCTAACATAAACCCTGAGTCTAAACACCCCTAATCTGCCGTCCCGACATCGCCACACCTAAATAACATGTTTTAACCCCTATTCTGGTGCTCCCCGACACTGCCACCACTAAATAAATGTATTGACCCCTAAACCTCTGGCCTCCCACATCACCACCACTAACTAAAATAAATTAAGCTATTGACCCCTAATCCCCCCGCTAACTTTAAATTAAAATTACAACATCCTTATCTTCAAATAAATTTAAACTTACCTGTAGAATTAAAATAAACTATTTTAAAATATTAATTAACCTACCCTAACTATTATACTACAATTAAATTAAACTACCAATTAAATTAACTAAATTACATATTAAAAAACCCTAACCCTACTCAAATTATTTAAATATACTATTAAACATTATTACAAATTACTAAATTACAGAAACCCCGCCCCCCACTAAGTTACAAAAACAAACACTAACTTACAAAAAATAAAATAACACATTATAAAAAATAAAAAGAATTACACCTAATCTAATAGCCCTATCAAACTAAAAAAACAAAAACAATCCCCCCACCCCTAGACTACAATAAACTACCAATGGCCCTTAAAAGGGCCTTTTGTGGGGCATTGCCCCAAATAAATAAGCTTTTTTACCTGAAAAAAAAAAATACAAAAACCCCCCATCAGTAAAACACACCACCCAACCATCCCCCCAAATAGAAAACCAATCTAAAATAGCCTAAGCTCCCCATTGCCCTGAAAAGGGCATTTGTATGGGCATTGCCCTTAAAAAGGCATTTAGCTCTTTTACATGCCCAGACTCTAATCTAAAAATAAAACCCACCCAAAAAAAACTTAAATAAACCTAACACTAACCCCTGAAGATCCACTTACAGTTATTGAAGTCCTGCTTCAAGGATTTATCCAGACGCCTCTTTGATTTTCATCCAGCCTGCAAAGTCTTGATCCAGACAGCATCTTCTATCTTCATCTATCCGATGCGGAACGGGTCCATCCTGAAGACATCCGTCGCGGAGCATCCTCTTCATATGGTCGCCACCGTAAACTGGAACTTCAATGCAAGTGACGTCATCTAAGATAGCGTCCCTTGCATTCCTATTGGCTGAAAGATTTCAGTCAGCCAATAGGATTAGAGCTGCTAAAATCCTATTGGCTGTTCCAATCAGTCAATAGGGTGAGACGCGCTCAGCGCCGGATGGATAAAGATAGAAGATGCTGTCTGGATGAAGACTTCTTGCCGCCTGGATGAGGACTTTGCTGACTGGATGAAGATCGAAGAGGCTTCCTGGATGAAGACTTCGTGCCAGCTGGATGGATCCTTCAAACGGGACTTCAATAACTGTAAGTGGATATTTGGGGTTAGTGTTAGGTTTATTTAAGGTTTTTTTGGGTGGGTTTTATTTTTAGATTAGGGTCTGGGCATATAAAAGTGCTAAATGCCCATACAAATGTCTTTTTCAGTGCAATGGGGAGCTTAGGTTATTTTAGATAGGTTTTTTATTTGGGGGGGTTGGTTGGTTGGGTGGTGGGTTTTACTGTTGGGGGGTATTTGCATTTTTTTTTACAGGTAAAAGAGCTGATTTTTTTGGGGTAATGCCCCACAAAAGGCCCTTTTAAGGACCATTGGTAGTTTTGTAGGCTAGGATTTTTTTTATTTTGAGGGGACTTTTTTATTTTGATAGGGCTATTAGATTAGGTGTAATTCTTTTTTATTTTTTGATAATGTGGTTTTTTATTTTTTGTAATTGTGTTTTTTTTGTAACTTAGTGTTTTTTTTTCCTGTAATTTAGTAATTTGTAATACAGTTTAATAGTATATTTAAATAATTTGAGTAGGGGTAGGGTTTTTTAATATGTAATTTAGTTAATTTAATTGGTAGTTTATTTAATTGTAGTATAATAGTAAGGGTAGGTTAATTAATAGTTTAAAATAGTTTATTTTAATTATACAGGTAAGTTTAAATTTATTTGAAGATTGGGATGTTATAATTTTAATTTAAAGTTAGTGGGTTGTTAGGTTTAGGGGTTAATAGCTTCATTTATTTTTTGGAGATGTGGGGTGCTGACGGTTTAGGGGTTAATAGGTTTAGCCAGAGGTTTAGGGGTTAATACGTTTATTTAGGTTGCGGCAGGGTCAGGGAGTGGCAGGATAGGGGTTAATCACTTTATTTAGGTTGCGGCTGAGTCAGGAAATGGCGGTATAGGTGTTAATATCTTTATTTAGGTTGCGGAGGGGTTGGGGAGCAATGGGATAGGGGTTAAACATTTTAGTATAGTGGCAAAGTTTAGGGACAGGGTATTAATAAAGTTTGGAAAAAGCCGAATCAACGCAAGATCGATGACTGCTTGTTAACAATAGTCCGATGCTTATCGCCCCGTACTTGGTGTGTGTCTTTTTGCCGACTTTTTTAATTACTAAGGAGAGCATATTGAAATATGCGGTGGCGATGTTAGGCGATGTTAGGCGAGCTTATTGGTGCCGGCGAATGCAACAAAGTTGAGGCTTTGATAAATATTCCCCTATATTAGGAGGTGTTCGACCAGATAGTGAGACTTTGATGTTTGCCAAAAATACTTCTTATGGCGCTTCACTTGATCTGCAAGTTTCCTCTATACTGTGCCATAGTGCTTCCTTGGTTGTTAAAATTAATGCACATGTTCCCTCCATTTTGTTCTATTATAAAAGGGCAATAAGCAGAATCAAAATAAAATTAAATTACATTTAGTAAAACACATTTCTCAAATAACGGTTTAATCAGGCTATGATGTTAATAGGTTTTCACCTGTATATATATATATATATACATCTCCCCTTTAGTTACATGACCTCATGGGCAAACAAACTGAAAAATTCATAGCACAAGATAACTACACCACCATGTGTCATTAAGTAGTCATTTTATAATGCCTATTATGTAATATAAAACCTTGAATAGTAAAATAATGAAAATATGTACATTTTATATTATATATATAGTATATACAATAACAATGGTATTGAGCTGGTTGTTCGTTCCTATGAGTATGCTTCTCACTGTATATATAAAATAGCTGGTGCAAGAAATTATCCAGTGTGTAAGAAGTGAGACATACATATATTTGAAGATCATAACATCATCTGTCATATAGAATATAGTGAATAAAACAATTATAATTTGATAAACATCCACAAGATTACATTGATAAAATGTAATGCCCAAATCACATACAATGGGGCATATTTATCAAGCTCTGTCTAAAGACGGCTGCTCCATAACCTTTCCGCCTGCTCTGAGGCGGCGGACAGACAGCGTCAGAAATCAACCCTATCAAATATGATCGGGTTGATTGACATCCCCTGCTAGCGTCTGATTGGCAGCAAATCTGCAGGGGGCTGCATTGCATCAGTAGTTCACAAGAACTGCTGGTGCATTGATAAATGCCAAGAGTGTATGCTGTCTGCATTTATTGATGTGCAGCGGATATGATCCGCAATATTGGATCATGTCCACTCGCACATTAATAAATAGGCCCCCTAATGTCTATTTGTGTCCCAAGTGATATATCATGAAGTGAACTAACACTGGTAGTGTAATAGACATACATCTAAATAATAGTGCTCCATTTTTTTCCAGATTGTGTTTTTGTTGTGAGACGCTGAGCACTATTAGGAGATCTACCTTGCAAGTCTTTTGCCCATTAATTGGACCACCATGGTGACATTTTTGGACTGCAAAGTCATTTGTAAACTTATTTGGTATTTTTATTTATTTCATACATTGGTAATAATAATCATTAATAGGTATTATATCTATCACGCTTCCTCTATACTTTCTTGTTATCTAGATTAGATTTTGAGGTGTATGTCTTTCAAAGGCAATTTTGGCAGGAAAGTTCTGACAACTAAATGCGTCTGAACTTGTTCTCTTATATGTAAAGACAATGCTGCTAGGGGATCCAGTTGAGATTGTAAGTGTATAGCAATGGGGATTTTTTGGAGGGTCAGACCTGTTAAATAGACATAGAGGCCCATTTATCAAGCTCCAAGTGGAGCTTGAAGGGCCGTGTTTCTGGCAAGTCTTCAGACTCGCCAGAAACAGCAGTTATGAAGCAGCAGTCTAAAGACCGCTGCTCCATAACCCTGTCCTCCTGCTCTGATGAGGCGGACAGGAATCGCCATAACTCAACCTGATCGAGTACGATCGGGTTGATTGACACCTCACTGCTGGAGGCCGATTGGCCGTGAGTCAGCAGGGGGCGGCATTGCACCAGCAGCTCTTGTGAGCTGCTGGTGTGATGCTGAATATGAAGAGCGTATTGCTCTCTGCATTCAGCGAGGTCTTGTGGACCTGATCCGCACTGTCGGATCAGGTCTGCAAGTCCTTTGATAATTCGGCCCCATTGAATGTTCCCTATTATGTTTCTTTATGTGTTTCATTCTTCCTACATAGTAAATCAAATAATGTTTTCACGTGATGTAATACATTAAAAAAATCATAATTAAAGGCTATATAATTATTTAAAGGACATTGTGCTTTAAAATCATTCTATCAAGCATATAAAGAGAAGCATTTTCATACATTGAGAACTTGTTCTTGTCTAAATAATATAAACATTACCTAAACCAAAGCTGCTAAGTATGAAAAGAGGGCATCGATTTATTTAGGACAGAAACATGAGGTTTAAAACTAAAAAATAATGGAT
This sequence comes from Bombina bombina, assembly GCF_027579735.1. NCBI lineage: Eukaryota > Metazoa > Chordata > Amphibia > Anura > Bombinatoridae > Bombina > Bombina bombina. The sequence continues at coordinate 1,267,139,297 of NC_069500.1, read as the reverse complement.
ATACATGATTAAATAATTATATAGCCTTTAATTATGATTAAATATCCTCTTTCAGATGAAACAAAGAAAAACAAAATGATGCTCCTATAACTTGAAATTTCTCTTTTGCTAAGATAACAAAAACATTTATAAATGTTTGATCCCATCGGTAACACCATTTTCTTGTGTAACCATAATTGCTGAATAAATGCATTATTAATGTTGGAGACTCTCTTATCTGTATACTTCATATGCCAAACCTACTAAGGGCTAGATTACAAGTGGAGTGCAAATTAGCACTCCTGTTTGAGCGTTTACTTCGCTAGATGGAGGCTTTTTGCGTGTGTCGGGTTTTGCCCGTATTATGAGTTGAAAGTAAAATGTTCGTGTGTGAGCGACAAACTGACTTGCAAAAAAGTGGAACTTAGATTATTGTGAATGCGTTAATGTATTCACCCATATAGGGACAGACTGGGACAAAAAAAATAGGCTTGAGCATTTTAAAGCAGAGCAGCCTACTCTTCTCCCCTTTTTTAACATCTCAAAACTATAAGGTACTAGTTTGATTTGCAAAAATATTAAAAGTTAGTAACAATTGGTTGTCATTAAAACTAAAAAAGTAAAATATAATTTAAAAAAAATGTTCACATTTAAATAAAGAATAAGTGCTTATTGCTCATTAGCCTGTTTAGTCACAATCACTCAAAACAACAGCCACCTGAGCACTTTTCATCACACTTAATATGCACAATCAGGTTGAAAAAAAAAACACACAGACATCCACAGACAGTCAAAACCCACATGCACAGACAAAGCACCTCAGACATCCACAATCGCACAAAAATATGCACCCACAGGCATCAAAAGGCATCATGAAGTGGAGTTGCTTCTCTGTGACTGGCTCACAGACAAAGCAAGGCAGTGAGGGACAAGGCAGGGATGGTCCTGCATCATGCACAAATAATAATGCTGGTGACTGGGTAAGCTAAGGCAACCAGGCCCAGCCCAAATCGGCACCCAGGCCACTGGAAAAATGCCTTGTATGTGCTATTTCCAGTCCGGGCCTGCACACATAGGCCTCTAGTTATCAAGCCATCAACCGCAAATACGCTGGAATTCTGCAGCGTATTTGTGGCGAGGCTGATTCACCTTAGTTATCAAACCCTACAGACCGGCAAAAGTAGAATATAGTGATGTAACATACAATCCGCTGGACTCAGTCCGACACAGATCGATGCTTACGTCACTACAGATGTTCCGAATGCAAGTTCGGCACAATCTGACTACTTTTGCTAGTTATCAAATAACTAGCAGGTATGCTCGCCACTATTCCGGCCCAGCGTACCTGGTTTTCAATCCGCCGTCCTGGAGGCGACGGATGCCATAGGAATCAATGGGAGTCTGAAAGCAGCAAAAACTCATGTTCGCTGCTGCCCGATTTCTATGGGAATGTCTACACCTAACACCATAACATGTACCCCAAGTCTAAACACCCCTAATCTGCCCCCCCTACACCACCGCCACCTACATTATACTTATTAACCCCTAAACCACCGCTTCCAGACCCCGCCGCAACTAAATAAAGTGTTTAACCCCTAAACCGCCGCTCCCGGAGCCCACCATCACCTACATTATATTTATTAACCCCTAATCTGCCCCCCCCCTTACACCGCCGTAACTATAATAAACATATTAACCCCTAAACCTAAGTCTAACCCTAAACCTAACACCCACTAACTTAAATATAATTTAAATAAATCTAAATAAAATTACTATCATTAACTAAATTATTCCTATTTAAAACTAAATACTTACCTATAAAATAAACCCTAAGCTAGCTACAATATAATTATAGTTACATTGTAGCTAGCTTAGGGTTTATTTTTATTTCACAGGCAAGTTTGTATTTATTTTAACTAGGTACAATATTTATTAAATAGTTATTAACTATTTAATAGCTACCTAGTTAAAATAAATACGAAAGTACCTGTAAAATAAAACCTAACATAAGTTACAACGTAACACTACACTATAATTAAATAAATTCCCTAAATTAACTACAATTAAATACAATTAAATAAAATTAACTAAAGTACAAAAAAACCCCCACTAAATTACAGAAAATAATAAAATAAATTAGAAGAATTTTAAACTAATTACACCTAATCTAATCACCCTAATAAAATAAAAAAGCCCCCCCCTAAATAATAAAAAGCCCTACCCTATACTAAATTACAAATAGCCCTTTAAAGGGTGTTTTTTGCGGGGCATTGTCCCAAAGTAATCAGCTCTTTTACCTGTAAAAAAAATGACAATACCCCCCCCAACATGAAAACCCACCACCCACACAACCAACCCCACTCTAAAACCCACCCAATCCCCCCTTAAAAAAACCTAACACTAACCCCCTGAAGATCACCCTACCTTGAGATGTCTTCACACAACCGGGCCGAAGTCCTCAACGAAGCTGGGCAGAAGTGGTCCTCCAGATGGGCAGAAGTCTTCATCCAGATGGCATCTTCTATCTTCATCCATCCGGAGCGGAGCGGGTCCATCTTCAAGACATCCGACGCGGAGCATCCTTTCAGGCCGACGACTACCCGACGAATGAATATTCCTTTAAATGACGTCATCCAAGATGGCGTACCTTGAATTCCGATTGGCTGATAGAATTCTATCAGCCAATCGGAATTAAGGTAGGAAAAATCCTATTGGCTGATGCAATCAGCCAATAGGATTGAGCTCACATTCTATTGGCTGTTCCAATCAGCCAATAGAATGCAAGCTCAATCCTCTTGGCTGATGCAATCAGCCAATAGGATTGAACTTCAATCCTATTGGCTGATTGCATCAGCCAATAGGTTTTTTCCTACCTTAATTCCGATTGGCTGATAGAATTGTATCAGCCAATTGGAATTAAAGGGATGCGATCTTGGATGACATCATTTAAAGGAATATTCATTCGTCGGGTAGTCGTCGGCCTGGAAGGATGCTCCGCGTCGGATGTCTTGAGGATGGACCCGCTCCGCTCCGGATGGATGAAGATAGAAGATGCCGTCTGGATGAAGACTTCTGCCCGTCTGGAGGACCACTTCTGCCCGGCTTCGTTGAGGACTTCGGCCCGGGTGGGTGAAGACATTTCAAGGTAGGGTGATCTTCAGGGGGTTAGTGTTAGGTTTTTTTAAGGGGGGATTGGGTGGGTTTTAGATTGGGGTTGGTTGTGTGGGTGGTGGGTTTTAATGTTGGGAGGGTATTGTCATTTTTTTACAGGTAAAAGAGCTGATTACTTTGGGACAATGCCCCGCAAAAAACACCCTTTAAAGGGCTATTTGTAATTTAGTATGGGGTAGAGCTTTTTATTATTTTGGGGGGCTTTTTTATTTTATTAGGGGGATTAGATTAGGTGTAATTAGTTTTATTTTATTATTTTCTGTAATTTAGTGTTTGTTTGTTGTTTGTACTTTAGTTAATTTTATTTAATTGTAGTTAATTTAGGGAATTTATTTAATTATAGTGTAGTGTTAGGTGTAATTGTAACAGGTATATTTGTATTTATTTTAGCTAGGTAGCTATTAAATAGTTAATAACTACTTAATAACTATTGTACCTAGTTAAAATAAATACAAAGTTGCCTGTAAAATAAAAATAAATCATAAGATAGCTACAATGTAACTATTAGTTATAGTAGCTAGCTTAGGGTTTATTTTATAGGTAAGTATTTAGTTTTAAATAGGAATAATTTAGTGAATTATAGGAATATTTATTTAGATTTATTTAAATTATATTTAAGTTAGTGAGTGTTAGGTTTAGGGTTAGACTTAGGTTTAGGGGTTAATATGTTTATTATAGTGGTGGCGGTGTAGGGGGGGCAGATTAGGGGTTAATAAATATAATGTAGGTGGTGGTGGGCTCAGGGAGCGGCGGTTTAGGAGTTAAACAATTTATTTGGTTTTGGCGGGGTCCGGGAGCGGCAGGATAGGGGTTAATAACTTTATTAGGTGGCGGCGGTATAGGGGGCGGCAGATTAGGGGTTAATAAGTATAATGTAGGTGGCAGTGGGCTCCGGGAGTGGCGGTTTAGGGGTTAATACATTTATTAGAGTTGCGGCGGGGTCCATGAGCGGCGGTTTAGGGGTTAATAACTTTATTTAGTTGCGGGGGCGGGGGTCCAGGAGTATAGTGTGGGTGTTTAGTGACAGGGAAGCAAGAAAGCTGTGAAAAAGCCGAAGAGCAGCGAGATCGATGACTGTTAGTTAACAACAGTCCGCTGTTCATAGCTCCGTACTTGGTGCGCGGCTTTTTTGACAGCTTTTTTGATAATTTTGGAGAACGTATTCAGGTCCGCGGCAGCGATGTCAGGCAAACTTAGGCCTAGATTTGGAGTTTGGCGTTAGCCGTGAAAACCAGCGTTAGAGGCTCCTAACGCTGGTTTTAGGCTACCTCCGGTATTTGGAGTCACTCAAAATAGGGTCTAACGCTCACTTTTCAGCCGCGACTTTTCCATACCGCAGATCCCCTTACGTAAATTGCGTATCCTATATTTTCAATGGGATCTTTCTAACTCCGGTATTTAGAGTCGTGTCTGAAGTGAGCGTTAGACATCTAACGACAAAACTCCAGCCGCAGGAAAAAAGTCAGTAGTTAAGAGCTTTCTGGGCTAACGCCGGTTTATAAAGCTCTTAACTACTGTGCTCTAAAGTACACTAACACCCATAAACTACCTATGTACCCCTAAACCGAGGTCCCCCCACATCGCCGCCACTCTAATAATTTTTTTAACCCCTAATCTGCCGACCGCCACCTACGTTATCCTTATGTACCCCTAATCTGCTGCCCCTAACACCGCCGACCCCTATATTATATTTATTAACCCCTAATCTGCCCCCCACAACGTCGCCTCCACCTGCCTACACTTATTAACCCCTAATCTGCCGAGCGGACCTGAGCGCTACTATAATAAAGTTATTAACCCCTAATCCGCCTCACTAACCCTATAATAAATAGTATTAACCCCTAATCTGCCCTCCCTAACATCGCCGACACCTAACTTCAATTATTAACCCCTAATCTGCCGACCGGAGCTCACCGCTATTCTAATAAATGTATTAACCCCTAAAGCTAAGTCTAACCCTAACACTAACACCCCCCTAAGTTAAATATAATTTACATCTAACGAAATTAATTAACTCTTATTAAATAAATTATTCCAATTTAAAGCTAAATACTTACCTGTAAAATAAATCCTAATATAGCTACAATATAAATTATAATTACATTGTAGCTATTTTCGGATTTATATTTATTTTACAGGCAACTTTGTAATTATTTTAACCAGGTACAATAGCTATTAAATAGTTAAGAACTATTTAATAGTTACCTATTTAAAATAATTACAAAATTACCTGTCAAATAAATCCTAACCTAAGTTACAATTAAACCTAACACTATACTATCATTAAATTAATTAAATAAAATACCTACAATTACCTACAATTAAACCTAACACTACACTATCAATACATTAATTAAATACAATACCTACAAATAACTACAATGAAATAAACTAACTAAAGTACAACAAATAAAAAAGAACTAAGTTACAAAAAATAAAAAAATATCTACAAACATAAGAAAAATATTACAACAATTTTAAACTAATTACACCTACTCTAAGCCCCCTAATAAAACAACAAAGCCCACCAAAATAAAAAATGCCCTACCCTATTCTAAATTACTAAAGTTAAAAGCTCTTTTACCTTACCAAGGTAGGAATATTCTGATTGGCTGATGGAATCAGCCAATCAGATTTAGCTCGCATTTTATTGGCTGATCGGAACAGCCAATAGAATGCGAGCTCAATCTGATTGGCTGATTGGATCAATCAATCGGATTGAACTTGATTCTGATTGGCTGATTCCATCAGCCAATCAGAATATTCCTACCTTAATTCCGATTGGCTGATAGAATCCTATCAGCCAATCGGAATTCGAGGGACGCCATCTTGGATGACGTCATTTAAAGGAACCGTCATTCGTCGTTCAGTCGTCGGCCAGGAAGGATGTTCCGCGTCGGAGGTCTTCAGGATGCTGCCGCTCCGTTCCAGATGGATGTGGATAGAAGATGCCGCCTGGATGAAGACTTCAATCGGATGGAAGACCTCTTCTGCCCCGCTTGGATGAAGACTTCTACTGGATCATGGACATCTTCAGCCCCCCGCTTGGGCTTGGATCAGGACCGATCGGTGAACCTGGAATGGTGAAGACAAGGTAGGAAGATCTTCAGGGGCTTAGTGTTAGGTTTATTTAAGGGGGGTTTGGATTAGATTAGGGGGATGTGGGTGGTGAGGTGTAATGTTAGGGGGGGGGGTATTGTATGTTTTTTTTACAGGCAAAAGAGCTGAACTTCTTGGGGCATGCCCCGCAAAGGGCCCTGTTCAGGGCTGGTAAGGTAAAAGAGCTTTTAACTTTAGTAATTTAGAATAGGGTAGGGCATTTTTTATTTTGGGGGGCTTTGTTGTTTTATTAGGGGGCTTAGAGTAGGTGTAATTAGTTTAAAATTGTTGTAATATTTTTCTTATGTTTGTAGATATTTTTTTATTTTTTGTAACTTAGTTCTTTTTTATTTTTTGTACTTTAGTTAGTTTATTTCATTGTAGTTATTTGTAGGTATTGTATTTAATTAATGTATTGATAGTGTAGTGTTAGGTTTAATTGTAGGTAATTGTAGGTATTTTATTTAATTAATTTAATGATAGTATAGTGTTAGGTTTAATTGTAACTTAGGTTAGGATTTATTTGACAGGCTATTGTACCTGGTTAAAATAATTACAAAGTTGCCTGTAAAATAAATATTAATCCTGAAATAGCTACAATGTAATTATAATTTATATTTTAGCTATATTAGGATTTATTTTACAGGTAAGTATTTAGCTTTAAATAGGAATAATTTATTTAATAAGAGTTAATTAATTTCGTTAGATGTAAATTATATTTAACTTAGGGGGGTGTTAGTGTTAGGGTTAGACTTAGCTTTAGGGGTTAATACATTTATTAGAATAGCGGTGAGCTCCGGTCGGCAGATTAGGGGTTAATAATTGAAGTTAGGTGTCGGCGATGTTAGGGAGGGCAGATTAGGGGTTAATACTATTTATTATAGGGTTAGTGAGGCGGATTAGGGGTTAATAACATTATTATAGTAGCGCTCAGGTCCGCTCGGCAGATTAGGGGTTAATAAGTGTAGGCATGTGGAGGCGAGGTTGTGGGGGGCAGATTAGGGGTTAATAAATATAATATAGGGGTCGGCGATGTTAGGGCAGCAGATTAGGGGTACATAGGGATAATGTAAGTAGCGGCGGTTTACGGAGCGGCAGATTAGGGGTTAATAATAATATGCAGGGGTCAGCGATAGCGGGGGCGGCAGATTAGGGGTTAATAAGTGTAAGGTTAGGGGTGTTTAGACTCGGGGTACATGTTAGGGTGTTAGGTGCAGATGTAGGAAGTGTTTCCCCATAGCAAATAATGGGGCTGCGTTAGGAGCTGAACGCGGCTTTTTTGCAGGTGTTAGGTTTTTTTTCAGCTCAAACAGCAACCTTGTTATCTATGGGAGAATCGTGCACGAGCACGTTTTCGAGGCTGGCCGCTTGCGTAAGCAACTCTGGTATCGAGAGTTGAAGCTGCGTTAAAAATGCTCTACGCTCCTTTTTTGGAGCCTAACGCAGCCTTTATGTGGACTCTCAATACCAGAGTTATTTTTATGGTGCGGCCAGAAAAAAGCCGGCGTTAGCTACGCGGGTCGTTACAGACAAAACTCCAAATCTAGGCCTATGGCAAGCGTATTGGTGCCGTTGAATGCAAGAAAGTCGACGGCTTGATAAGTAGGGGCATTAAACTTCAAAGGAGAGCGAAAACCGAAAAAAACCCCACAGATACTTTCAAGCTATTATTTAAATGTGTTATACCGGACATAATTATGAATATTTCACATTCCAATGTTCTTCACATATAAATAAATATTTCTATATATATCTGGAGTTTTTTGGTTAAATTGATATCTATACCTATCTATATCTATATCTATATCTATCTATCTATCTATCTATCTATCTATCTATCTATCTATCTATCTATCTATATGGATAATTACAAATATACATAGGAATATCTATTTAAAAATACAAAGAACATATTCCTACATACACAGTTAAAAACATTATTAAATATTAATAGCTAATGTGTTTGTTTTCAGGTTTTTGAATGCAAATGGCTCCAAAAAGGTCTGAATAAGGGGTTTGCGGACCCTGAAACGTCACCATGTTTTAATAAATTTAGGATTTCTTTGTTAATCCAGTGAGTGCAGTCTTTGTTACCATTATTTGGATTATCTTGACTGGGCACCCTGATTGCTGACTAATAAGAAGTGGAAGTGCAGCGGTTCTGTGTTACAAACCTAGAGTTAACCATGCACTTTAATGTCTTTTTTTTGGGACGCCTTTGATTGGATATCTGTAAGTTCCCTTTGGAACTTTTCTTTTCATGAGTTCCCTTGCTTCTGTTAAATAACTGTCTACTGTATCAGTGTATTAGGTTTAGGAACTCTTATCTTTATATGGAACTGGTGGAAAGAGTCTGATCTTAATATTTTTTTACCCCAGATGGGTTTACTAAAGGTCTCATTTTTGCACCTTAGAATCTCACTCAATTTTAAGTTTAGATAAATGTTGATGCTTATTAATACTATGAGGCCTATTTATGAAGTTGTCAACCAGCAAATACGCTGGAATTCTGCAGCGTAATTGTGGTGAGCCTGATTCGACCCATTTATTAAAGCCTACAGACCGGCAAAAGTTTAAATTTGTGACGTAACATATGATCCGCCGGTCTCAATCTGACGCAGATCAATGCTTACATCATTACAGATGTTCCGAATACAAATTTGTCTCTATTTGTCACCTTTTGCAAGTTATCAAATTTCTAACAGGTACGCTCGCGGCTATTCCCGGCCCAGTGTACCTGGTTTTCAATCCGCTACCCTGGAGGCCGCGGATGCCATAGGAATCAATGGGAGTCTGAAAGCAGTGAAAGCTTATGTTCGATGCTGCCAGATATCCCATTGATTTCTATGGTAGAATAAAAGTTACATTTACACCTAACAACCTAACATAAGCCCCGAGTCTAAACACCCCTAATCTGCTGCCCGACATCGCAGCCACCTACATAATGTTATTAACCCCTATCCTGCCACTCCCCTACACCGCTGCAACTAAATAAATATATTAACCCCATCTTGCTGCTCCCAGACCCCACCACAACTAAATAAATATATTAACCCCTATCCCGCCGCTTCCGACACCGTCGCAACTAAATAAATGTATTAACCCCTATCCCGCCACTCACAGAGCCCACTGCAACTAACTAAATGTATTAACCCCTATCCCGCCGCTCCCGGAGCTCACTGCAATCTGATTGGCTGATTGGATCAATCAATCGGATTGAACTTGATTCTGATTGGCTGATTCCATCAGCCAATCAGAATATTCCTACCTTAATTCCGATTGGCTGATAGAATCCTATCAGCCAATCGGAATTCGAGGGACGCCATCTTGGATGACGTCATTTAAAGGAACCGTCATTCGTCGTTCAGTCGTCGGCCAGGATGGATGTTCCGCGTCGGAGGTCTTCAGGATGCTGCCGCTCCGTTCCAGATGGATGTGGATAGAAGATGCCGCCTGGATGAAGACTTCAATCGGATGGAAGACCTCTTCTGCCCCGCTTGGATGAAGACTTCTACCGGATCATGGACATCTTCAGCCCCCCGCTTGGGCTTGGATCAGGACCGATCGGTGAACCTGGAATGGTGAAGACAAGGTAGGAAGATCTTCAGGGGCTTAGTGTTAGGTTTATTTAAGGGGGGTTTGGGTTAGATTAGGGGGATGTGGGTGGTGAGGTGTAATGTTAGGGGGGGGGTATTGTATGTTTTTTTTACAGGCAAAAGAGCTGAACTTCTTGGGGCATGCCCCGCAAAGGCCCTGTTCAGGGCTGGTAAGGTAAAAGAGCTTTTAACTTTAGTAATTTAGAATAGGGTAGGGCATTTTTTATTTTGGGGGGCTTTGTTGTTTTATTAGGGGGCTTAGAGTAGGTGTAATTAGTTTAAAATTGTTGTAATATTTTTCTTATGTTTGTAGATATTTTTTTATTTTTTGTAACTTAGTTCTTTTTTATTTTTTGTACTTTAGTTAGTTTATTTCATTGTAGTTATTTGTAGGTATTGTATTTAATTAATGTATTGATAGTGTAGTGTTAGGTTTAATTGTAGGTAATTGTAGGTATTTTATTTAATTAATTTAATGATAGTATAGTGTTAGGTTTAATTGTAACTTAGGTTAGGATTTATTTGACAGGCTATTGTACCTGGTTAAAATAATTACAAAGTTGCCTGTAAAATAAATATTAATCCTGAAATAGCTACAATGTAATTATAATTTATATTTTAGCTATATTAGGATTTATTTTACAGGTAAGTATTTAGCTTTAAATAGGAATAATTTATTTAATAAGAGTTAATTAATTTCGTTAGATGTAAATTATATTTAACTTAGGGGGGTGTTAGTGTTAGGGTTAGACTTAGCTTTAGGGGTTAATACATTTATTAGAATAGCGGTGAGCTCTGGTCGGCAGATTAGGGGTTAATAATTGAAGTTAGGTGTCGGCGATGTTAGGGAGGGCAGATTAGGGGTTAATACTATTTATTATAGGGTTAGTGAGGCGGATTAGGGGTTAATAACTTTATTATAGTAGCGCTCAGGTCCGCTCGGCAGATTAGGGGTTAATAAGTGTAGGCATGTGGAGGCGAGGTTGTGGGGGGCAGATTAGGGGTTAATAAATATAATATAGGGGTCGGCGATGTTAGGGCAGCAGATTAGGGGTACATAGGGATAATGTAAGTAGTGGCGGTTTACGGAGCGGCAGATTAGGGGTTAATAATAATATGCAGGGGTCAGCGATAGCGGGGGCGGCAGATTAGGGGTTAATAAGTGTAAGGTTAGGGGTGTTTAGACTCGGGGTACATGTTAGGGTGTTAGGTGCAGACGTAGGAAGTGTTTCCCCATAGCAAACAATGGGGCTGCGTTAGGAGCTGAACGCGGCTTTTTTGCAGGTGTTAGGTTTTTTTTTCAGCTCAAACAGCAACCTTGTTATCTATGGGAGAATCGTGCACGAGCACGTTTTCGAGGCTGGCCGCTTGCGTAAGCAACTCTGGTATCGAGAGTTGAAGCTGCGTTAAAAATGCTCTACGCTCCTTTTTTGGAGCCTAACGCAGCCTTTATGTGGACTCTCAATACCAGAGTTATTTTTATGGTGCGGCCAGAAAAAAGCCGGCGTTAGCTACGCGGGTCGTTACAGACAAAACTCCAAATCTAGGCCTATGGCAAGCGTATTGGTGCCGTTGAATGCAAGAAAGTCGACGGCTTGATAAGTAGGGGCATTGAACTTCAAAGGAGAGCGAAAAACAAAAAAAAACCCACAGATACTTTCAAGCTATTATTTAAATGTGTTATACCGGACATAATTATGAATATTTCACATTCCAATGTTCTTCACATATAAATAAATATTTCTATATATATCTGGAGTTTTTTGGTTAAATTGATATCTATACCTATATATATCTATCTATCTATCTATCTATCTATCTATCTACCTATCTATCTATCTATCTATCTATCTATCTATCTATCTATCTATCTATCTATCTTTCTATCTATCTATCTATATATATGGATAATTACAAATATACATAGGAATATCTATTTAAAAATACAAAGAACATATTCCTACATACACAGTTAAAAACATTATTAAATATTAATAGCTAATGTGTTTTTTTTCAGGTATTTGAATGCAAATGGCTCCAAAAAGGTCTGAATAAGGGGTTTGCGGACCCTGAAACGTCACCATGTTTTAATAAATTTAGGATTTCTTTGTTAATCCAGTGAGTGCAGTCTTTGTTACCATTATTTGGATTATCTTGACTGGGCACCCTGATTGCTGACTAATAAGAAGTGGAAATGCAGCTGTTATGTGTTACAAACCTAGAGTTAACCATGCACTTTAATGTCTTTTTTTTGGGACGCCTTTGATTGGATATCTGTAAGTTCCCTTTGGAACTTTTCTTTTCATGAGTTCCCTTGCTTCTGTTAAATAACTGTCTACTGTATCAGTGTATTAGGTTTAGGAACTCTTATCTTTATATGGAACTGGTGGAAAGAGTCTGATCTTAATATTTTTTTACCCCAGATGGGTTTACTAAAGGTCTCATTTTTGCACCTTAGAATCTCACTCAATTTTAAGTTTAGATAAATGTTGATGCTTATTAATACTATGAGGCCTATTTATGAAGTTGTCAACCAGCAAATACGCTGGAATTCTGCAGCGTAATTGTGGTGAGCCTGATTCGACCCATTTATTAAAGCCTACAGACCGGCAAAAGTTTAAATTTGTGACGTAACATATGATCCGCCGGTCTCAATCCGACGCAGATCAATGCTTACATCATTACAGATGTTCCGAATACAAATTTGTCTCTATTTGTCACCTTTTGCAAGTTATCAAATTTCTAACAGGTACGCTCGCGGCTATTCCCGGCCCAGTGTACCTGGTTTTCAATCCGCTACCCTGGAGGCCGCGGATGCCATAGGAATCAATGGGAGTCTGAAAGCAGTGAAAGCTTATGTTCGATGCTGCCAGATATCCCATTGATTTCTATGGTAGAGTAAAAGTTACATTTACACCTAACAACCTAACATAAGCCCCGAGTCTAAACACCCCTAATCTGCTGCCCGACATCGCAGCCACCTACATAATGTTATTAACCCCTATCCTGCCACTCCCCTACACTGCTGCAACTAAATAAATATATTAACCCCATCTTGCTGCTCCCAGACCCCACCACAACTAAATAAATATATTAACCCCTATCCCGCCACTTCCGACACCGTCGCAACTAAATAAATGTATTAACCCCTATCCCGCCACTCACAGAGCCCACTGCAACTAACTAAATGTATTAACCCCTATCCCGCCGCTCCCGGAGCCCACTGCAACTAAATAAATGTATTAACCCCTGGCCTCCCACATCACTACCACTTACTAAATCTATTAACCCCTAAACTGCCATAAACTAAATTAACTTTACATTAAATATTAACTCATCCCTATCTTATAATAAATTTAAACTTACCTTTAGAATTAAAATAAACTGTATTAAACTATTAATTAACCTACCCTAACTATTATACCAAAATTACATTCAACTATATTAAACTATTAATTAACCTACCCTAACTATTATCCTACAATTACATTAAACTACAAATAAAATTAACTATATTACATATTTAAAAACCTGACCCTACTCAAGTTATTTAAATCTACAATAAAGAATTACTAAGTTACAAAAAAATAACAACTAAGTTACACAAAATAAAAAAAACACTAAGTTACACAAAATATAAAACACTAAGTTACACAAAATAAAAAATAAATTATCAAATATTTAAACTAATTACACCTAATCTAATAGCCCTATCAAAATAAAAAGCCCCCCAAAATAAAAAAAACCCTAGCCTACAATAAACTACCAATGGCCCTTAAAAGGGCCTTTTGTGGGGCATTGCCCCAAAGAAATCAGCTCTTTAACCTGTAAAATAAAATACAAACAACCCCCCAACAGTAAAACCCCCCACCCACACAACCAACCCCCCCAAATAAAACCCTATCTAAATAAACCTAAGCTAACCATTGCCCTGAAAAGTGTAGTTGTATGGGCATTGCCCTTAAAAGGGCATTTAGCTCTATTTCAGCCCAACGTCCCTAACCTAAAATTAAAACCCACCCAATTTACCCTTAAAAAAGCCTAACACTAACCCCCGAAGATCCACTTACAGTTTTCAAAGACCGGACATCCATCCTCATCCTAGCGGCAGAAGTCCTCAACGAAGTCGGCAGAAGTTTTCATCCAAGCGGGACGAAGTCTTCATCCAGACCTCATCTTCTATCTTCATCCATCTGGCGCGGAGTGGCTCCATCTTCAAGACTTCCGGCGCGGAGCATCCTCTTCTTACGATGTCTCTTGCAGAATGAAGTTTCCTTTAAATGACGTCATCCAAGATGGCGTCCCTTACATTCCAATTGGCTGATAGAATTCTATCAGCCAATAGGAATTAAGGTGGAAAAAAATCTATTGGCTGTTACAATGAGCCAATAGGATTGAGCTTTCATCCTATTGGCTGATCCAATCAGACAATAGGATTGAACTTGCATTCTATTGGCTGATGGAAATAGCCAATAGAATGCGAGCTCAATCCTATTGACTGATTTATTACCCATTCCCCAGTTTTGCATAACCAACACAATTATATTAATATGAATTTTACCTCTGTGATTACCTTGCATCTAAGCCTCTGCAGACTGCCCCCTTATCTCAGTGCTTTGACAGACAGGCAGTTTAGCCAATCAGTACAGACTCCTAAATAACTCCACAGGAGTGGGCACAATGTTCTCTATATGACACACATGAACTAGTACTTTCTAACTGTGAAAAGCTTTAAAAATGCTCTGAGCTAAGAGGCGGTTTTCAACGGTTTAGAAATCAGTTTGAGCCTACCTAGGTTTAGCTTGCGTAATGGGTTCCCTAATGTCTCTTTTTTTGACTGTACTCTACCCCAACCTTTTAGTGTCTTCCAAATAAAAAAGGACCCCATGGGATCATTGGTTCCCCAGAAGTTTAAAGAAAAAGGATAGAGCTGCCAGGGGGGACTGGACTGCACCCTTGTGTAAACCTGCCACTTGCATACACACTAGCCATTCACATAACATCACCTGCGAGCTAACTGAAGAATTTGCCCCACTTGCACTGCAAAATCAGTCCCACTCTCTTCAGAGCCTAACGTACGTTCACTAAGTTGTTGGGGTGAGGTATGAACGGACTCAGGGATTTAAGGAGAGCCAGGATCCTTCAACTGCCAAAGAAAACTGGGACAGATTAGACCTTCTTTGGCCGCATGTGGTGCTAATTTCCTAAAAGTCACTCAATCAAACCTGGACAGGGCATCTGCTAGAACATTGTTAACCCCTGGGACATGGCTAGCCTGGAAGTGAATATTTAGCTGTCACTCAAGTCTCCTATCACCCTGCAAGCGAAATGTAACAAACCAAGGAGAGATTGAAGGTCCCTCAAAGATAAATATTTTTTGGAAGCAGCCGCACGAACCAACTCCAACATATTCTGTACCTTGTCTATGGGCAGCCTGCATACCATTTCTAAGGTGTCAATTTCTATGCCTAGAAAGGTCAACTTAGTACACAGTTCCTTAGTCCCTCAGCTAGAGGCACCCCGAGCTGGGACATGAGGCCTCTCATTTCTGTCATGAGGTGATTACACTTGTCTGTCCCCTTGTCCCCCACTAGGAGAAAGTCATCTAGGTAGTGTGCTATGGGATCCGCTCCCACCAGTTTGGCCACTGCCCAATGTAAGAAGGTGCTAAATCATTCAAATAACAAGCAAGATATAGTACAACCCATAGGTAAACATCGGTCTACATAGTAACTACCCTCAAACTTACAGCCCATAAGAGGTTAGGATCTAGAATGCAAAGGCAACAGCCGAAAGGCTGACTCAATATTCAGTTTTGCTAACAAAGCACCTCTACTAACCCCACAAACCAATTCAAGAGCCTTGTCAAATTACTGGTAATGAACTGAGATAAGCTCAGGGTCAACAGCATCATTGACCGAGTTTCCTTGGGGCTATGAAAGGTGCTGAATTAGATGCAATTTGCCCTGATCCTTCATTGGAACCAAAATCCAGAAAGGGTGGTACACTAAAGGGACCTGCTATTCTCCCCATAGATATTCCTTAGCTAGCTTTTACCTAACTACTTCAGGGTGTTGGTATGCTGATATAAGATTATGATGCGCTCTTAGCTGCAGATGGGGGACAGGCTGCTGGTTTATCAATATTGGAGTCCCTCTTACTGGAGCAATCTGCACCAGAATGGAAGGCCCCACAAAACTTGCAGACGTGCCGATAAAGACAGGCGCTGCCTTTGAAACACCTTTTCTCCTGAAAGGCCCAGCATTCCCTACCCCTACGTTTGACTCTAGTTTGAAAAAGAGCCCCTGTGTCCCTACCAGTTGCTGGTGGTGAAGGAGATCTCTCTGGACCCAAATGGGACCACAAATGCATTTCCTGAGACCCAAAGGGTAGGGAAGATTTCCCGGCCATCTTTCTCCTAATCTCTGAGTCATACTCTCTCCATACACCATCCTTATGGTGTTGATAGATCCAGTGGATGGTATCTGTATGTTTCAACAAAGCTTGGCCCTGGTCTGGGTGCTTATCCAGATAACATGATGAGAGTATCCTAAAGCATTTTAGCCACTCATCAAAGGTTTCTGGTCTTTTTATTCTTTTCGGGCCCGTCCCATCAGAACTCTTCTCCTTCTGCCTATGGGCCTCAATGGAGAGTTCAAAAATATTTACATAGGACCCTTCCTGAATTCTCCTAACTATCTTTTGCTTCAGATGACCATGAAGTGAAAAAATGGGGCAAGGTAAAGCATCACCTGCTATAGCTGCTTTACGGCTGATCACTACAACAGCTACTTGTGAGTGTTCTTGATGTAAAGGGGGCACTACCCCCACCCTCTGATCCTTAAAGAGTTGACCTGACCTCATTTGCTTAAGCATTTTATATATTCACTTCTGTCCTTTGGATTTTAAGCCTAAGGATGTGTCACTATCTAAGTCTGAGTCTGTCTTGGAAGAGTCAGATAAATGTTCCCTAGGCTGTTTAGATGCAAGCAACTCACCATTCCCAGCAGAAGATGTCGAGGGGACTTCGGCTGACACTGCTGTCTCCACGGGTGAGGGATGTGAAGTAACAAGTGGGAGATGTGAAGCTGTAGGGACCAGAACTGTGCCTCCTATATTCATGGTTGCTACCGTAGCAGAAGAAGTTGGAGGAACTGGCAAAGAGGGTGATAAGCGTGTCCTGTCGCTTCCTGGCACGACAACTGGCAATTTGGAGGCAGAGGGAATCTACTGTCCTGACAGCACCTCCTGAAAATAGAAATACATTTGCGAGCACTTTGCCTAGAAGTCAAAGGAAACCCAGGGGTGACCTGAGGAGCCCTACCTGTGACTTGCTCGCATACATTCCCCACCACATTCAAAGAAGGAGACACCCCCAGATGGCCTGGAACCCCAAATTTGATGCATGATAACTGACATTAGCCCCATTCATACTATCCCCACTAGAAGAAGAGGCAACTGTATGTGCAAGGGTATTAGGAATAAATGAGGTATGTACCCTAGTACCCTCGTGAATGTTCTGTTCATGAACAAGCAAACTATCATCACCTCTGTGACTATCTTTGCCATTTGCCCCCACATTCAAAATTTGACTGGTATTACTTTGATTATCAACACTGTTTGCACATCCACATCCTGCATTGAAACATTCATACCATGAACAGCATCATGTAAATTTTGCGCACTACCCCTGTTGCATTCATTGGGGTAAACACAAACATTCCCATTTACATTTGACTGATTGATAGGCTGATTAACCCCTTCATCTCCGATAACAGATGGCATCACATTAACAGTATTATGATATTTGGCCCTTTCTTGCCCTCCATAGGTAGTCTCATGCATCACACCCACATCTGAAATAACTCATACTTGCCACCCCAAACCCCTGCCTGTAAATGACCTGCCCTCTCCGGCGACTGACTAGGTGGCCTCTGGCTAGAGAGAGCTTACGGTGCTCACCTGCCAGAGTGCTGCGCCGTATCGCCGACCTTCCTCCTTGAATTTGATAACCGGAAGTGATGACATCACCGGAAGTGAACGTTACGCGTGACCGGAATTGAACAGGCCCAGTCAGATGCGCGTGTCGGGATGGAGGTCCTGGAGGGGAAGTGACTGATGCGCACACCTGCACCCCCCCTGGAGGGGGATAGGTACCCGGGGCGGGGGTAGATGGGGTGGGTGTAAGAGAAGGCCGCAGGGCGGGCAGCAAGGTAGAAAAATCGGGGCCTAGTGGAAGTGGAGGCCCAGGGGGAGGGGCTAACCTCATGGTAACTGGAAGGGCCACAGGCCACGTGGGAGTAATGGTCAATGGCGGGGCAGGCGCCAAATTAGTATCTGGGCCTGAAAACTGACCCATATGAAAAAATGCGTAAAAACCTGCTGACATGCAGGATCAAAATTGGTAGGATGCTGGCCTGTGATGAAAGGCGGTCTAGAAGCAGAAGCAGGAGCAGGGACCTTAACAGGGGACTGAGCAGGAGGGGGAGGGGAGGGATTTTCTAAATCAATTTGGGAAGGAGGAATAAATTCCTCAGGTTCGGTAACACTTATCTGTTGTGCCTGCAGACCACGTCGAGTAACAGGTATAGATGACAGATCCCTTTCTAAATCTCAGAGGTGGAGCTGAAGATCATCTGAAATGCCTCATGATGAAGAGAAGAATTGAAGATGGAGAGAAGAAGAATCAACTTGACAGCTTCTTGTCCAGGATCAAAGTGGGATAGGGACTGCAGACACCAGCTTAAGAAAGGTAAGCCACTCTCTGTCCCTGCAACATTGTTGCAACTCACAACACTCCCCTCCCTCTTCTCTCTCCCTGCCAGCCTTAACGCTTAGGATGCTGCAAGCCTAACTGGCTCTACACTTACTTTTTCAACAGTAATTTGGACAATATTTTTTCTTAATTTTTGCATGCTTAGTTTATATAGGTTAATAAACACATTTTTAAAATGATCTTTATTAATATTTTAACAAATTGAGCAATTATAACAGTATAGGTTGTATAACAGTGTGGACAACGTTAGATCAATATGAACTAACGCCTAGATTTAGAGTTTTGCGGCCAAAGGGGTGCGTTAGCTATGCATGCTTTTTTCTGGCCGCACCTTTTAAATACCGCTGGTATTTAGAGTTCACAGAATGGCTGCGTTAGGCTCCAAAAAAGGAGCGTAGAGCATATTTACCGCAACTTCAACTCTCGATACCAGTGGTGCCTACGGACGCGGCCAGCTTCAAAAACGTGCTCGTGCACGATTCCCCCATAGAAAACAATGGGGCTGTTTGAGCTGAAAAAAAACCTAACACCTGCAAAAAAGCAGCGTTCAGCTCCTAACGCAGCCCCATTGTTTGCTATGGGGAAACACTTCCTACGTCTGCACCTAACACTCTAACATGTACCCCGAGTCTAAACACCCCTAACCTTACACTTATTAACCCCTATTCTGCCGCCCCCGCTATCACTGACCCCTGCATATTATTATTAACCCCTAATCTGCCGCTCCGTAAACCTCCGCTACTTACATTATACTTATGTACACCTAATCTGCTGCCCCTAACACCGCCGACCCCTATATTATATTTATTAACCCCTAATCTGCCGCCCCCAACGTCGCCTCCACCTAACTACACTTTATTAACCCCTAATCTGCCGACTGGACCTGAGCGCTACTATAATAAATGTATTAACCCCTAATCCGCCTCACTCCTGCCTCAATAACCCTATAATAAATACAGGGAGTGCAGAATTATTAGGCAAATGAGTATTTTGACCACATCATCCTCTTTATGCATGTTGTCTTACTCCAAGCTGTATAGGCTCCAAAGCCTACTACCAATTAAGCATATTAGGTGATGTGCATCTCTGTAATGAGAAGGGGTGTGGTCTAATGACATCAACACCCTATATCAGGTGTGCATAATTATTAGGCAACTTCCTTTCCTTTGGCAAAATGGGTCAAAAGAAGGACTTGACAGGCTCAGAAAAGTCAAAAATAGTGAGATATCTTGCAGAGATACAATCAAGCGTTTCATTCAAAATAGTCAACAGGGTCGCAAGAAGCGTGTGGAAAAACCAAGGCGCAAAATAACTGCCCATGAACTGAGAAAAGTCAAGCGTGCAGCTGCCAAGATGCCACTTGCCACCAGTTTGGCCATATTTCAGAGCTGCAACATCACTGGAGTGCCCAAAAGCACAAGGTGTGCAATACTCAGAGACATGGCCAAGTTAAGAAAGGCTGAAAGACGACCACCACTGAACAAGACACACAAGCTAAAACGTCAAGACTGGGCCAAAAAATATCTCAAGACTGATTTTTCTAAGGTTTTATGGACTGATGAAATGAGAGTGAGTCTTGATGGGCCAGATGGATGGGCCCGTGGCTGGATTGGTAAAGGGCAGAGAGCTCCAGTCCGACTCAGACGCCAGCAAGGTGGAGGTGGAGTACTGGTTTGGGCTGGTATCATCAAAGATGAGCTTATGGGGCCTTTTCAGGTTGAGGATGGAGTCAAGCTCAACTCCCAGTCCTACTGCCAGTTTCTGGAAGACACCTTCTTCAAGCAGTGGTACAGGAAGAAGTCTGCATCCTTCAAGAAAAACATGATTTTCATGCAGGACAATGCTCCATCACACACGTCCAAGTACCCCACAGCGTGGCTGGCAAGAAAGGGTATAAAAGAAGAAAATCTAATGACATTGCCTCCTTGTTCACCTGATCTGAACCCCATTGAGAACCTGTGGTCCATCATCAAATGTGAGATTTACAAGGAGGGAAAACAGTACACCTCTCTGAACAGTGTCTGGGAGGCTGTGGTTGCTGCTGCATGCAATGTTGATGGTGAACAGATCAAAACACTGACAGAATCCATGGATGGCAGGCTTTTGAGTGTCCTTGCAAAGAAAGGTGGCTAGATTGGTCACTGATTTGTTTTTGTTTTGTTTTTGAATGTCAGAAATGTATATTTGTGAATGTTGAGATGTCATATTGGTTTCACTGGTAAAAATAAATAATTGAAATGGGTATATATTTGTTTTTTGTTAAGCTGCCTAATAATTATGCACTGTAATAGTCACCTGCACACACAGATATTCCCCTAAAATAGCTATAACTAAAAACAAACTAAAAACTACTTCCAAAACTATTCAGCTTTGATATTAATGAGTTTTTTGGGTTCATTGAGAACATGGTTGTTGTTCAATAATAAAATTAATCCTCAAAAATACAACTTGCCTAATAATTCTGCACTCCCTGTAGTATTAACCCCTAATCTGCCCTCCCTAACATTGCCGACACCTAACTTCAAGTATTAACCCCTAATCTGCCGACAGGAGCTACTCTAATAAATTTATTAACCCCTAAAGCTAAGTCTAACTTTAACCCTAACACCCCCCTAAATTAAATATAATTTAAATCTAACGAAATAAATTAACTCTTATTAAATAAATTATTCCTATTTAAAGCTAAATACTTACCTGTAAAATAAACCCTAATATAGCTACAATATAAATTATAATTATATTGTAGCTATTTAAGATTAATATTTATTTTACAGGTAACTTTGTAATTATTTTAACCAGGTACAATAGCTATTAAATAGTTAAGAACTATTTAATAGTTACCTAGTTAAAATAATTACAAAATTACCTGTAAAATAAATCCTAACCTAAGTTACAATTAAACCTAACACTACACTATCAATAAATAAATTAAATAAACTACCTACAATTATCTATAATTAAACCTAACACTACACTATCAATAAATAAATTAAATACAATTCCTACAAATAAATACAATTAAATAAACTAACTAAAGTACAAAAAATAAAAAAGAACTAAGTTACAAAAAATAAAAAAATATTTACAAACATTAGAAAAAAATTACAACAATTTTAAACTAATTACACCTACTCTAAGCCCCCTAATAAAATAACAAAGACAACCAAAATAAAAAAATGCCCTACCCTATTCTAAATTACAAAAGTTCAAAGCTCTTTTACCTTACCAGCCCTTAAAAGGACCTTTTGTGGGGCATGCCCCAAAGAATTCAGCTCTTTTGCCTGTAAAAAAAAACATACAATACCCCCCACAACATTACAACCCACATACCCCTAATCTAACCCAAACCCCCCTTAAATAAACCTAGCACTAAGCCCCTGAAGATCTTCCTACCTTGTCTTCACCATGCCAGGTATCACCGATCGTTCCAGGCTCCGAAATCTTCATCCAAGCCCAAGCGGGGGCTAGACATCCATCATCCGGCGGCTGAAGAGGTCCAGAAGAGGCTCCAAAGTCTTCATCCTATATGGGAAGAAGAGGCGATCCGGTCCGACAACCATCTTGATCCAAGCGGCATCTTCTATCTTCATCCGATGACGACCGGCTCCATCTTGAAGACCTCCACCGCGGACCCATCTTCTTCCGACAACTTCCCGACTAATGACGGTTCCTTTAAGGGACGTCATCCAAGATGGCGTCCCTCGAATTCTGATTGGCTGATAGGATTCTATCAGCCAATCGGAATTAAGGTAGGAAAATTCTGATTGGCTGATGGAATCAGCCAATCAGAATCAAGTTCAATCCGATTGGCTGATTCAATCAGATTGAGCTCGCATTCTGTTGGCTGTTCCGATCAGCCAATAGAATGCAAACTCAATCTGATTGGCTGATCGGATCAGCCAATGGGATTGAACTTGATTCTGATTGGCTGATTCCATGAGCCAATCAGAATTTTCCTACCTTAATTCCGATTGGCTGATAGAATCCTATCAGCCAATCGGAATTCGAGGGACGCCATCTTGGATGACGTCCCTTAAAGGAACCGTCATTCGTCGGGAAGTCGTCGGAAGAAGAAGATGGGTCCGCGGTGGAGGTCTTCAAGATGGAGCCGGTCGTCATCGGATGAAGATAGAAGATGCCGCTTGGATGAAGATGGTTGCCGGACCGGATCGCCTCTTCTTCCCGGATAGGATGAAGACTTTGGAGCCTCTTCTGGACCTCTTCAGCCGTCGGATGATGGATGTCTGGCCCCCGCTTGGGCTTGGATGAAGATTTCGGAGCCTGGAACGATCGGTGATACCTGGCATGGCGAAGACAAGGTAGGAAGATCTTCAGGGGCTTAGTGTTAGGTTTATTTAAGGGGGGTTTGGGTTAGATTAGGGGTATGTGGGTGCTGGGTTGTAATGTTGGGGGGGTATTGTATGTTTTTTTTTTACAGGCAAAAGAGCTGAATTCTTTGGGGCATGCCCCACAAAAGGTCCTTTTAAGGGCTGGTAAGGTAAAAGAGCTTTGAACTTTTGTAATTTAGAATAGGGTAGGGCATTTTTTTTATTTTGGGGGTCTTTGTTATTTTATTAGGGGGCTTAGAGTAGGTGTAATTAGTTTAAAATTGTTGTAATTTTTTTCTAATGTTTGTAAATATCTTGACCAAATATTAAACTTAAAGGGACACTGAACCCAATTTTTTTCTGTCGTGATTCAGATAGAGCATACAATTTTAAGCAACTTTCTAATTTACTCCTATTATCAATTTTTCTTCATTCTCTAGCTTTCTTTATTTGAAAAAGAAGGCATCTAAGCTATTTTTCTGGTTCAGAACCATGGAAAGCACTTGTTTATTGGTGGGTGAATTTATCCACCAATCAGCAAGAACAACACAGTGTGTTCACCAAAAATGGACCGGCATCTAAACTTACATTCTTGAATTTCAAATAAAGATACCAAGAGAATGAAGAAAATTTGATAATAGGAGTAAATTAGAAAGTTGCTTAAAATGGCATGCTCTATCTGAATCACGAAAGAAAAAAAAAATTGGGTTCAGTGTCCCTTTAAGATGTTTGAATTTTTTAATCAACATTAGATAAATGTGTACACTGTTACATTAAAGTATGTTTAGTAAATTAAAATTAAGAGAAAAAAACTTCAATATGTAATTTCATAGAAAAATTATTCAGGTAGAGCTTCCCATCAGTAAAACAAACGTTGCTATGAATGAGTTTAAAAGGTAGAGTATTATATGTATAAATTCATAAGGAGACATGTTCAATTATGTGTTTATTTATTTCAGTTATATCATTGAATGTAGCAATATTATTTACAACTATTTGGTGTTCTGAACAAGAGCAATAGTTTTTTTAAAAATAGGAATAAATACATTTTAAAATAACTTTAAAATATGCGGGCCTAGATTTGGAGTTTGGCGGTAGAAGGGCTGTTAACGCTCCGCGGGTTTTTTTCTGGCCGCACCATAAAATTAACTCTGGTATCGAGAGTTCAAACAAATGCTGCGTTAGGCTCCAAAAAAGGAGCGTAGAGCATTTTTACCGCAAATGCAACTCTCGATACCAGAGTTGCTTACGGACGCGGCCAGCCTCAAAAACGTGCTCGTGCACGATTCTCCCATAGGAAACAATGGGGCTGTTTGAGCGGAAAAAAAACCTAACACCTGCAAAAAAGCAGCGTTCAGCTCCTAACGCAGCCCCATTGTTTCCTATGGGGAAACACTTCCTACGTCTGCACCTAACACTCTAACATGTACCCCGAGTCTATCCGGCGGCTGAAGAGGTCCAGAAGAGGCTCCAAAGTCTTCATCCTATCCGGGAAGAAGAGGCGATCCGGTCCGGCAACCATCTTGATCCAAGCGGCATCTTCTATCTTCATCCGATGACGACCGGCTCCATCTTGAAGACCTCCACCGCGGACCCATCTTCTTCTTCCGACGACTTCCCGACTAATGACGGTTCCTTTAAGGGACGTCATCCAAGATGGCGTCCCTCAAATTCTGATTGGCTGATAGGATTCTATCAGCCAATCGGAATTAAGGTAGGAAAATTCTGATTGGCTGATGGAATCAGCCAATCAGAATCAAGTTCAATCCGATTGGCTGATTCAATCAGATTGAGCTCGCATTCTGTTGGCTGTTGCGATCAGCCAATAGAATGCAAACTCAATCTGATTGGCTGATCGGATCAGCCAATGGGATTGAACTTGATTCTGATTGGCTGATTCCATGAGGCAATCAGAATTTTCCTACCTTAATTCCGATTGGCTGATAGAATCCTATCAGCCAATCGGAATTCGAGGGACGCCATCTTGGATGACGTCCCTTAAAGGAACCGTCATTCGTCGGGAAGTCGTCGGAAGAAGAAGATGGGTCCGCGGTGGAGGTCTTCAAGATGGAGCCGGTCGTCATCGGATGAAGATAGAAGATGCTGCTTGGATGAAGATGGTTGCCGGACCGGATCGCCTCTTCTTCCCGGATAGGATGAAGACTTTGGAGCCTCTTCTGGACCTCTTCAGCTGTCGGATGATGGATGTCTGGCCCCCGCTTGGGCTTGGATGAAGATTTCGGAGCCTGGAACGATTGGTGATACCTGGCATGGCGAAGACAAGGTAGGAAGATCTTCAGGGGCTTAGTGTTAGGTTTATTTAAGGGGGGTTTGGGTTAGATTAGGGGTATGTGGGTGGTGGGTTGTAATGTTGGGGGGGTATTGTATGTTTTTTTTACAGGCAAAAGAGCTGAATTCTTTGGGGCATGCCCCACAAAAGGTCCTTTTAAGGGCTGGTAAGGTAAAAGAGCTTTGAACTTTTGTAATTTAGAATAGGGTAGGGCATTTTTTTATTTTGGGGGTCTTTGTTATTTTATTAGGGGGCTTAGAGTAGGTGTAATTAGTTTAAAATTGTTGTAATTTTTTTCTAATGTTTGTAAATATTTTTTTATTTTTTGTAACTTAGTTCTTTTTTATTTTTTGTACTTTAGTTAGTTTATTTCATTGTATTTATTTGTAGGAATTGTATTTAATTTATTTATTGATAGTGCAGTGTTAGGTTTAATTGTAGATAATTGTAGGTAGTTTATTTAATTTATTTATTGATAGTGTAGTGTTAGGTTTAATTGTAACTTAGGTTAGGATTTATTTTACAGGTAATTTTGTAATTATTTTAACTAGGTAACTATTAAATAGTTCTTAACTATTTAATAGCTATTGTACCTGGTTAAAATAATTACAAAGTTACCTGTAAAATAAATATTAATCCTAAAATAGCTACAATATAATTATAATTTATATTGTAGCTATATTAGGATTTATTTTACAGGTAAGTATTTAGCTTTAAATAGGAATAATTTATTTAATAAGAGTTAATTTATTTAGTTAGAATAAAATTATATTTAATTTAGGGGGGTGTTAGGGTTAGAATTAGCTTTAGGAGTTAAAAAATTTATTAGAATAGCGGTGAGCTCCGGTCGGCAGATTAGGGATTAATGTTTGAAGTTAGGAGTCGGCGATGTTAGGGAGGGCAGATTAGGGGTTAATACTATTTATTATAGGGTTATTGAGGCGGGAGTGAGGCGGATAAGGGGTTAATAACTTTATTATAGTAGGGGTGCGGTCCGCTCGGCAGATTAGGGGTTAATAAGTGTAGGTAGGTGGCGGCGACGTTGTGGGAGGCAGATTAGGGGTTAATAAATATAATATAGGGGTCGGCGGTGTTAGGGGCAGCAGATTAGGGGTACATAAGTATAACGTAGGTGGCGGCACTTTGCGGTCGGCAGATTATGGGTTAATTATTGTAGGTAGCTGGCGGCGACGTTGTGGGGGGCAGATTAGAGGTTAATAAATATAATATAGGGGTCGGTGGTGTTAGGGGCAGCAGATTAGGGGTACATAAGTATAACGTAGGTGGCGGTCGGCAGATTAGGGGTTAAAAAATTTAATCGAGTGGCGGCGATGTGGGGGGGGCCTCGGTTTAGGGGTACATAGGTAGTTTATGGGTGTTAGTGTACTGTAGAGCACAGTAGTTAAGAGCTTTATGAACCGGCGTTAGCCCAAAAAGCTCTTAACTACTGACTTTTTTCTGCGGCTGGAGTTTGGTCGTTAGATTTCTAACGCTCACTTCAGCCACAACTCTAAATACCGGCGTTAGAAAGATTCCATTGAAAAGATAGGATACGCAATTGACGTAAGGGGATCTGCGGTATGGAAAAGTTGCGGCTGGAAAGTGAGCGTTAGACCCTTTCCTGACTGACTCCAAATACCAGAGGGCGGTAAAAACCAGCGTTAGGAGCCTCTAACGCTGGTTTTCACGGCTACCGCCCAACTCTAAATCTAGGCGATAGTTTCTAATGAGTGCCCATATTCTATTGAATCCTGAAGTATCACAAGCAAGAAGAGGAGATAAGGGAAGGGGAAGGCAGAGCTGTCTACTAAGAGAGCACAAATGAGAAGAATAGCATTATATTGTACTAAATTGCAATTTGTTTTTAAATATGCAAATGTGCTTAAAGTGAAAGTAAATCCTAACGTTTTACAAACGCTAGGATTGACTTTTGAAACAAATAAAGGGGACTTTCAGTCATGAAGTATAAGATACTTCATGTAGAAAGCTCCTTTATTTGTTTTAACTGATCAGCGTTCTTAGCTGCTACAGCAGCACACGGCAAAAAGATTTTTTTGCTAATAGCCGTGCTGTAAATCCGCCTCCCATGGGCGCTAAGCCGGATTTACCACACAGCTATTGGCTAAGAGGTGAAAACGTCACCTCTTGGTAAAAATTTTTTTTAGCCGTGGGCTGCTGTAGCAGCTAAAAACGGCGATCAGTTAAAACAAATAATAGAGCTTTCTACATGAAGTATCTTATACAGGTATACCTCACTTTACAGCGCTTCATTTTACAGCGCTTCACTAATACAGCGCTTTGTGGAGCTGAAGTTCAACCTCCAAGGATTTTAAAACATTGCTGTAATCTTTGTGAGATTGCGAGAAAAGTGACTGGCACCATTTTATTATGCTTAGATCACCCTTTTTTACAGCATTACAGTGTAATCTGTGTCTCAGTGCTATACTCTGGCAAATTGTACTACAGTAATTGTCACTATTTTACAGGTACAGTATTTATTAAATACTGTGCTGTGCGAGTGTTAAACTAAACTTAGCACTATTGCACACCTAATATCAGTTAATTAAAACATGTTTTTAAGTTTTTAAACACACTGGCAAGTGAAAAGAAAGCTAAAACTGCCTTGTTTCACTTTAAGGCGTTTTTCACTTTACAGCGGGGCTCCGGTCCCTAACCCGCTGTATGAGCGGGGTATACCTGTACTTCATGAATGAAAGTCCCCTTTATTAGTTTCAATAGTCAATCCTAGTGTTTGTAAAACTTTAGGATTTACTTTCACTTTAATACCCATAAAAGCACTAGTTATAGATTATTGTAAAAAATAAGTGATGCTTAGCATTAGTGACACACTTCAACTAAAGTGAGTTATTTTTAACCAGTGTATTAAATTATTTATTACAATAGAAAAAAGTTTTATTGAAAGCATTGCTCAAACATTTTCTAATTATGCTTAAATTTCATATGATATCAAAACACTTGTGATGAGTAGAATTATCAAATGTTATGCGACAGTACAGACAAAGACAAATCTTTATATTGTTGAGCCGGTTTGTTTTAACTGTTGTTCTTGTTTTCCAATTAGACACCCATGCCTCCACAAAATTGCTTTTATTTTGTTTTGTGCGCATTAGTAAAATTGATGCGTTCAAGAGTTCTTCAAACTGAATTATCCAAAAGTATAATGTATTGCATCTGTCTGCTCTGAAAGTATGAAGTAAGAGGGAGAGAATTTGTAGAAACTTGGAAAGGCAAAAACTAATTAGGTTTGGCAAGCTTTGAAAAGAAAGTAAACCAAAGCTTGGCAAATGCCTAGTAACTGCTACACTGAATGTAGGAACTCTGATTACTGCCTCCTGGCACCAATTATACAAAACTATTAATTTGTATGTAATTTAGACCAACATAATTATTCAAATTCAAAATCACTGTTATCCTAGCATAATAGAGACAATTCTCTTTGCTTTTGTGGCTGAACTCACTGGAATATATTAGGGATATATGATATGATTGGAAAGTTTAACTGCTAATGTACTGTGGGAAATTATACTATACTGTAACCTGTTCATGTACAGGAAAGGATTGAGGTTTTCTTTAATTAAAAAAGAATATCTTGACCAAATATTAAACTTAAAGGGACACTGAACCCAATTTTTTTCTGTCGTGATTCAGATAGAGCATACAATTTTAAGCAACTTTCTAATTTACTCCTATTATCAATTTTTCTTCATTCTCTAGCTTTCTTTATTTGAAAAAGAAGGCATCTAAGCTATTTTTCTGGTTCAGAACCATGGAAAGCACTTGTTTACTGGTGGGTGAATTTATCCTCCAATCAGCAAGAACAACACAGTGTGTTCACCAAAAATGGACCGGCATCCAAACTTACATTCTTGAATTTCAAATAAAGATACCAAGAGAATGAAGAAAATTTGATAATAGGAGTAAATTAGAAAGTTGCTTAAAATGGCATGCTCTATCTGAATCACGAAAGAAAAAAAAATTGGGTTCAGTGTCCCTTTAAGATGTTTGAATTTTTTAATCAACATTAGATAAATGTGTACACTGTTACATTAAAGTATGTTTAGTAAATTAAAATTAAGAGAAAAAAAACTTCAATATGTAATTTCATAGAAAAATTATTCAGGTAGAGCTTCCCATCAGTAAAACAAACGTTGCTATGAATGAGTTTAAAAGGTAGAGTATTATATGTATAAGTTCATAAGGAGACATGTTCAATTATGTGTTTATTTATTTCAGTTATATCATTGAATGTAGCAATATTATTTACAACTATTTGGTGTTCTGAACAAGAGCAATAGTTTTTTTAAAAATAGGAATAAATACATTTTAAAA
Source organism: Bombina bombina (assembly GCF_027579735.1). NCBI lineage: Eukaryota > Metazoa > Chordata > Amphibia > Anura > Bombinatoridae > Bombina > Bombina bombina. The sequence goes on along the minus strand of NC_069500.1, from coordinate 1,267,109,708 downwards.
TAACTTTAAAATATGCAGTTTCTATTTGCCAGATCTGAGAAAAGAGTTAAACAAATCCAGGTGTTCTATTTTATATGGACATAAAATATGATAGAAATATGTATCATGAATAATGAATCATGAATCATTCAAATTGAGAAATAATCCTTAAACGGACATAAAACCCAAAATGTTTTGTGATTCAGGTAGAGAATAAAGTTTTAAATAACTTTTCCAATTTACTTCTAATATCAAATTTGTTTCTCTTGGTATCCTGTATGTGATGTACAGGGGTTAACCAACCCTGCAACAGTCACCAGTTTACATAAAGAAAGAGAATCAATCTGCCAGGAATGAATAAAAGTGCAGTGCTTTGTTCTAAGGCCCGGTTACCACATGGGAGTAGCTTCTTTTAGCCCAATTGTGCTTTTCACAGAGGAAAAATTTCCTGCAGTATATCAGTCTGATCCTGCCTAACAAGGTAAATGAAGCCCCAAAATCTAAGGCAATTCTCCTCTAAACAAGGGAAATGGCAACCCCAGACAATTGTTTAGGCCTCCTTTGGGCCTCATCAGTGAGGTGCAGCCATATGCCTCTAAGCACAATGGGTAAGGAGTCTATGTATGGTTTCCCCCATCACCCATAGGGAGACTACAAATACATATAGAAAGAGAAGCAGTCTGCCATAAACTCAGTGGCTTGTTCTATGGCGCGATTACCACTTGGGAGTTACCAGTTTGTCACAGAAACGGTTAATCAATCTTTTCTAGAGTGTCACCTGAAGATATCCTAGAGTTTCACATCTAATTGACCTAAGGTCTGTGTCTTGATAGAAGACATTGTCTTCTGTCACTATGTGTTGACAACTTGACCCATCATGACTTGAGGCTCCAGGTCTCTGGATGTATGTTATGAAATTTGCTCTAGTGAAACGTAAAAACTATTTACGTAAGGAGGTCTGTTTTTGTAGGGAAAAACAGAAGGAACTGTAGAATACTTATCTGGAAGAGCAAATTAATTAACAGACAGAGAATTAAAATTAACCCCTCACTACCTAAAAGCATGAGGTTTTCATGCTGCTGTATAAAAAACGTGCACAAATATATCACAAAAGCAAGTTAATAATAGCAAACAAATATATTATGCAGATACAAAATAAGATACTATGCACTATTTGGGAAGTTGTGGAGGTAACGCTGCATGTGAGGAAATATGAAATGCTCAGGATGATTGAGAAACCCTGCTCTCATGGCTGCATGAGCATTTGCTTGTGCAATGATAGATGCAGGCAATAAATGATGCACGCTTACCACAATGATAGGCATCTGAGGTTGCCCTAACCAGACATAAGTTAACTTGAATTGCACTCAAGAGATCGCGTTTACTTTCAACTTGTAATTCGAGCACTTTACCCGACTCGCACAAACACCCGCGATAAACGCCTTTTCGTTTGCGCGCAACAGTTAGAGCTCCATTCGTAATCTAGCCCTTTATGTGGTAAGTCATAGTTTCTCATCTCCCGCTATCAAGGGTTTTTTAACAGAGCCTAGGTTAGTCAATCAAAATAACAGAATTACTTGTTAGCCCAGGCTTGAACAATGGAGACAAGATGCACTGTCTTAGGTTAATTATACATTCATTGTTCATATGTTAACAACTTATTCAGTCCTTAACAGAAGGCAAATGTGCTATTTTAGATTCACCTTTTCAGTAGTTTAAAATTTACTTGTCAGATCTATCCATGCTAAGATTCACACTATTTTTTTACAGCAGGTCACCTGTTTAAAGCATCTGGATGGTCTAAAGAGTTATATTCAAGTAGTTATTCGTTATTATTTTTGGAGACCTTGTTATATATGTTATGAAAGCAAAATCAAAGCTCCCCCATTGTCCACATTTTTGCTTTGATTACACTCTTGTTTACTTAAAAAAAGGCTTTTTTTTCTGATTATTACTATAATCTCAATGGAGTAATACATTTTGCTGTATCTTAAAAAGTTATTTTAAAATATCCTCTTTGTAGGCTGCAAAATGTTCTTTAATGAATACATTCTTTAGTTTTCAAAAGATTACCTTGTCTGAAAAAGTCAAAGATAAAAGTACAATGTTCCATAAATACAGAAATTGAACAAACAGATTTATGAGGAGTTGTCATACTTAGATAGCTATTTTAACTGTACAAGTTTAAGTGCTAGATTACAAGTGGCGTGCTAGCGTTAAAATATTAAATATTTAATATTTAATAAAGATATTAACCAATATTAATAATACTTATTAAAAATTATTATAGATAATGTAATATAGATAGACAGATAGATAGATTCTAAGGATTATTTAGAATTTTTTGACAGCATCTACCCAGAGGGCAGTCTATTTATTTTTTAAGCTACAGATGTAGCAAAACCCTATTTGGTAAGTCTGCTTTTATATAAATATTTAAGCTACAGGTGTAGCAACACCATATTTTTACGGACTGCTGTCCTAAATATATCCAAAATTGCTGCCCTTCTAATTATGTCTACTTTAAGTATATTTCTTTGTAGATCACATTGTTTGTAAAACAGGCATCACTCCCTGTTAATAAATAGCCTTGTTCTCGTCCATCTATGACTTTAACTTTTACATTAGCAGAGCTTTTTACGCGAGAGAAAGCTACATATAGCTGACCATGGCTGAAAACAGGTTCAGGCAAATAGATGCCAACTCTATCTAAAGTTTGACCTTTAGACTTGTTAATAGTCATAGCGAATGCCAATTTAACTGGAAATTGTCTTCTTCATAATATAAAAGGAAGTTCTGTATTACTTGGGGCTAAGTCTATTCGAGGAATAAAGACATTTTTCCATTCAGCGGTTCCTGTTAGTACTTGAGCAATGATTAAGTTTTGTCGCACAGCTTTCACAACCAATCTGGTGCCGTTACAGAGACCTCTCTTAGTATTAAGGTTACGCAAAAGCATAATAATACTACCAATTTTGAGATTGAGTTTATGAACTGGGATTCCAGAAGGAGCCAATTCATTTAAAAACTCAACTGGGTAATTATCCCTGTTTTCCTGTGATTCATCATCAATAGAATCAGTGTTTAAATAAGTAGAGGTTTCACCATCTAACAAACTTAGATTTTCTTCATTGATTTTGTCAACATCACTATTTTTTGGACATAAAATTGCCATTTTGGAAAACTTAAAAGCATCAGAATCTTTTAAATGTTCACCAAAAATCTCCTTTACAATGGAGTCTTTGCAGATCATTTGAGATGGAATTTCAAAGATATCTTCATGAAAGCCATGCTCGTTTGTGAGTATTCCATCTCCAAGCTTTAGAAGCCAAGAGCTAAACTCAGGATCAACAGATCTTACATTATTTGTCAGCTTCAAAAGATTAAACTTATGCCAGAGTGGATTGAATTTTATGCTGGCTTCAACTATAGCTGATCTACTTCAATGTGCAACAACAGGAAGAGTTTGTCTGAAATCATCTCCGAGCAGAATTTTTTTTCCTCCAAAAGGTTTGTTGTTATTCATCAGCTCTTAAAGGACCAGTCAACACAGTAGATTTACATAGTCAACAAATGCAAGATAACAAGACAATGCAATAGCACTTAATCTGAACTTCAAATGAGTTAGTAGATTTTTTTTCTGACAATTTTAAAAGTTGTCTTTTTCCACTCCCCCTGTACCATGTGACAGCCATCAGCCAATCACAAATGCATACACATACCATGTGACACCCATCAGCCATTCACAAATGCATACACACTTATTCTTGCACATGCTCAGTAGGAGCTGATGACTCAAAAAGTTTAAATATAAAAAGACTGTGCACATTTAGTTAATGGAATTAAATTGGAAAGTTGTTTAAAATGGCATGCTCTATCTGAATAATGAAAGTTTAATTTTGATTGAGTGTTCCTTTAAAGGAGTTTGTTGACGCATCTAGGTGCATCACTGGAAGACATGGTAGATTCATCCCAAATAATGCTATACAAATCATTTGCGCATCATTAGAGGTTTGCCTCATGGAAGAGGTTGAAGTATCCAACAAAGGAATTGTCAACATAAAATGTGAGTGGTATGTTCGTCCAACTTTAAGCAAATTTGCCACAAAACCTGTTGAAGCAAATTGTAATGCTACCTCCCTGTTTCCTCTAAATTTCCTCAACAAAGTCTTGTATAGGTAGGTTTTACCACTACCACCAGGACAATCAAGAAAATAACACCTTTGTGGTAAAGTGTCATTTTCTGATGCAGCAATGATTTCTTTAAAACTTTGTCTTTAAAGATCATTAACCCCTTAACGACTGAGGACGTGCAGGGTACGTCCTCAGAAAAAAGGCAGTTAATGCCTGAGAACGTACCCTGCACGTCCTCAGTGTGGAAAGCAGCTGGAAGCGATCCTGCTCGCTTCCAGCTGCTTTCCGGTTATTGCAGTGATGCCTCGATATGGAGGCATCCTGCAATAACCTTTTTAAGTCATCCGGTGCAGAGAGAGCCACTCTGTGGCCCTCTCTGCACCGGAGATCGGTGGCTACCTGCGTTGGTGGGTGGGAGCCGGACAGGGAGGCGGGTGGCGGCCATCGATGGCCATGTGGATGTGAAGGGGGGCGGGATCGTGGGCGGGGGTGGCAGGGGGCGCGCACGGGCGCGCGCGCGTGCACGGGAGGGTGGGGGCGGGCGCGTGCACGGGGAGGGAGCGGGTGGGAACCGCTACACTGCAGAAAATGGGAAATAAAAAATATATATAAAAAATAAAATTTTAAACAATCAGCAAGGTGGTGGGGGTTTGTCTGTGGGGGGTGGGGGGGGGGGAAGCTACACTACAGAAAAAAACAAAAAAACCAAAAAAAAAGCATTTTTTATTGTAAACTGGGTACTGGCAGACAGCTGCCAGTACCCAAGATGGCCCCCAATAAGGCAGAGGGGAGGGTTAGAGAGCGGTTTTGGGGGGGGATCAGGGAGGTTGGGGGCTAAGGGGGGGATCCTACACAGTAGCATATGTAAATATGCTAAAAAAAAATTCATTTTTTTTTAAAAACCCTTTTATTTTAGTACTGGCAGACTTTCTGCCAGTACTTAAGATGGCGGGGACAATTGTGGGGTGGGGGAGGGAAGGGAGCTGTTTGGGAGGGATCAGGGGGTGGGATGTGTCAGGTGGGAGGCTGATCTCTACACTAAAGCTAAAATTAACCCTGCAAGCTCACTACAAACTCCCTAATTAACCCTTTCACTGCTAGCCATAATACACGTGTGAGGCGCAACAGGATTTAGTGGCCTTCTAATTACCAGAAAGCAACGCCAAAGTCATATATGTCTGCTATTTCTGAACAAAGGGGATCCCAGACAAGCATTTACAACCATTTGTGCCATAATTGCACAAGCTGTTTGTAAATGATTTCAGTGAGAAACCTAAAATTGTGAAAAATTTGACGTTTTTTTTAATTTGATCGCATTTGGCGGTGAAATGGTGGCATGAAATATACCAAAATGTGCCTAGATCAATACTTGGGGTTGTCTACTACACTACACTAAAGCTAAAATTAACCCTACAAGCTCCCTAAAAGCTCCCTAATTAACCCCTTAACTGCTGGGCATGATACACTTGTGGTGCGCAGTGGCATTTAGCGGCCTTCTAATTACCAAAAAGCAACGCCAAAGCCATATATGTGTGCTATTTCTGAACAAAGGGGATCCCAGAGAAGAATTTACAACCATTTATGCCATAATTGCACAAGCTGTTTGTAAATGATTTCAGTGAGAAACCTAAAGTTTGTGAAAAAATTTGTGAAAAAGTGAACAATTTTTTGTATTTGATTGCATTTGGCGGTGAAATGGTGGTATGAAATATACCAAAATTGGCCTAGATCAATACTTTGGGATGTCTACAAAAAAAAAATATATACATGTCAAGGGATATTCAGGGATTCCTGAAAGATATCAGTGTTCTAATGTAACTAGCGCTAATTTTGGAAAAAAATGGTTTGGAAATAGCAAAGTGCTACTTGTATTTATGGCCCTATAACGTGCAAAAAAAGCAAAGAACATGTAAACATTGGGTATTTCTAAACTCAAGACAAAATTTAGAAACTATTTAGCATGGGTGTTTTTTGGTGGTTTTAGATATGTAACAGATTTTGGGGGTCAAAGTTAGAAAAAGTGTGTTTTTTTCCATTTTTCCTCATATTTTATCATTTTTTTTATAGTAAATTATAAGATATGATGAAAATAATGGTATCTTTAGAAAGTCCATTTAATGGCGAGAAAAACGGTATATAATATGTGTGGGTACAGTAAATGAGTAAGAAGAAAATTACAGCTAAACACAAACACCGCAAAAATGTAAAAATAGCCTTGGTCCCAAACGGACAGAAAATGGAAAAGTGCTCTGGTCACTAAGGGGTTAAAAGATGCCTTCATTTGGACTCCAGTATAACTTTCAAAAGCAGCATCATAGAGGTCTCTGGGATTTTCTGGTAAATTGTTTGGAGGATTTGGTAAACCAAAATCCTGACAATTTTTGCCATTAACAATCAAGATGTCCTGAATATCTCTAAGAGCATAATTTAAACAATTTTGACACTCTGGTGTGTGACCAGGGTGTCTTGAAAAGTCTTTAAAGAGTTTTTCTTTGTACTTTTCAAAAAGCTCTTAAGCATTTGGTGGAGATGCTAAAGCACAAATATGAGCAAAAAGCATTCAAAGCAGTCGAGGCATCATTTCACTTGCAGATTTATGCAGAGTTAAGTCCCATGATTGATCATCTTCAAAAAGACTGTTGGCTACATTACGAGTCTTGCGTTAGCCTTAAAAAGCAACATTAAGGGGTCCTAACGCAGCTTTTTAACGCCCGCTGGTATTATGAGTCAGGCAGGAAAGGGTCTACCGCTCACTTTTTTCCACGATTTTAGCTTAACGCAAATCCCCTTACGTCAATTGAGTATCCTATCATTTTAATTTGATTTTCCTAACGCCGGTATTACGATCGCCTGAAAAAGTGAGCGGTAGACCCTCTCCTGGCAAGACTCCTACCGCATTTAAAAGTCAGTAGTTAAGAGTTTTATGGGCCAGAACATAAAACTCTTAACTAAACTGCTAAAAGTACACTAACACCCATAAACTACCTATTAACCCCTAAACCGAGCCCCCCCCCCCCCACATCGCAAACACTTAAATAAAATGTTTAACCACTAATCATCCGACCGGACATCGCCACCACTTTAATAAATATATTAACCCCTAAACCGACGCACTCCCACCTCGCAAACACTAGTTAAATTTTATTAACCCCTAATCTGCCGTCTCTAACATCGCCGACACCTACCTACATTTATTAACCCCTAATCTTCCGACCCCAACGCCGCCGCTACTATATTAAATTTATTAACCCCTAAACCTAAGTCTAGCCCTAAGTCTAATCCCCCCATCTTAAATATAACTTAAATTAAACGAAATAAATTTAACATATTTAAATAAATTAATCCTATTTAAAACTAAATAATTACCGATAAAATAAACCCTAAGCTAGCTACAATATAACTAATAGTTACATTGAAGCTAGCTTAGGATTTATATTTATTTTACAGGCAACTTTGTATTTATTTTAACTAGGTACAATAGTTATTAAATAGTTATTAACTATTTAATAACTACATAGCTAAAAAAACTATCTACAATTAATTACAATTAAATTAAATAAACTAAATTACGAAAAAAAAACACTAAATTACAGAAAAAAAAAAGAAATTACAGATATTTTAAACTAATTACACCTAATCTAATCCCCCTAATAAAATAAAAAAAGCCCCCCAAAATAATAAAATTCCATACTCTATACTAAATTACAAATAGCCCTTAAAAGGGCCTTTTGCGGGGCATTGAATTCCGATGGCGTCCCTTGAATTCCGATTGGCTGATAGAATCCTATCAGCCAATCGGAATTAAGGTATGAAAAATCCTATAATGATTGGAACAGCCAATAGGATTTTTCCTACCTTAATTCCGATCAGAATTCAAGGGACGCCATCTTGGATGACGTCATTTAAAGGACCAGTCATTCAGTCGTCGGATGAAGAGGATGCTCCGTGTCGGATGTCTTGAAGATGGACCCGCTCTGCTCCGGAAGGATGAATGTAATAATCTATAAACAATTGTTTGATTTTCCTGAGAGGAAATGTTAACCAGTTACTTAGCAAACAAATGTAGGAAATTGTTGGTTTGTAACACTAAGTGATTTGATAACACTGGGTTCTGAATGTTATCAGTTGAATTAGTGTAAAGTTAGTTTGTTATTTCGATGGTACAGAATATCCCCAAATATTCAGACAAAACTTCTTCTTTAACTCATAGAGTGAGAACAGAAGAAAATGATATTATAGGCACTGCAGGTTTTAGAAACAGAGACAACTTCAAGCGGAAAGCATTTCACACAGTCTTAGGTGTTAACATTCTGAATGAACTAATTTGCATAAATGTACCTTTCCAGATATGAACAGTTCTTATTGCAATTGCGGTTAGTTAGATATCCACTATTAGAGGTACTCACAGTTCATTCCAGACGAAGCATGCCAATTCAGCGTGTATGAGAAAGGAGCTTTAGCAGAGGGAGAAGTGTACTCTATTCATATGCTGCAGCTTGAGTAGCGTGTGACGTCAGACCAATACCGGCAGCGTGTTTAGGTTTTGAAACAGGAGCTGCGATAGAAACTTTTCCGGTGAGTAATTATTAAAGGAGAGTTTGTACCTTATTTTGAGTTATGCTGGTGTAAAGAGAGACGATTCTTTGAGGAAAGCAGAGGTCCGGATCCAGATAGTCTGAGGTGAGACTCCGGTCGTTAGAAAACTGCAAGTGAAATAAGCAAACAAAAGGATAAGTTCATGCAGTGTCTCTGATAGAAAATTGATTCCCAGACAATGTGCTGTAGATAAAAGTTCAGAGTAGCCAACACAAAAGACCTGCAGGAAAAGATCAAAAGTTAGATATAAGACAATAGTCACTGGAGGGAGCAGGAGGCTCAGAGTTACTCAGGATTGAATAACAAAATACTAAGCAGTGATTGCTTAGTGAACAGGTGATTTAAAGGAGCTGCAAGGAGGTAATTGGTGCGGCTAATTTAAAGAGACAGTATGCACAATTCCCTGACATGACTCCCCCCTCAAACAAGCTGATCCTCAGCTTGAGGTCTAGGACGATCAGGAAACCTCCTGTGATAAAGGGAAACCAATTTTGGGGCATAAATGTTAGACTTCGGTTCCCAGGTATCATCTTCTTCCGTGAAACCCTTCCATCTCACTAAATACTGTAATTTACCCTTCGAGTACCGAGAGTCTATCAATTCTTGAACTTCGTAAACATCGGAATCTTGTATAGAAACACTAGGGGGAAGGAGTGCAGTCCTGATTCTTGTTGGAGAATAAGGTTTTATCAAAGAAACATGGAAGGTACTATGAATTTTCATAGCTGTAGGTAGATCCAAAGTAACAGCGTTTTTATTTACAATTCTAGATATGGTAAATGGTCCACAGAATTTCTGGGTTAATTTTCTACTGGGTAACTGAATCTTGAGATTCTTAGTTGACAACCAGACTCGATCTCCAACCCTGTAGGTAGGTGGTTCTCGTCTTCTTAAATCATAGTAGTGTTTTTGGGAACTTTGAGCCTTGATGATATTTTCCTTAATGAATTTAAAGTTATCGAGTAGAGCGTTGTTTAGCTCATCAACTAGGGGTGAATCAGATGGATTGGATGAGATGGTACTCATACTGGGATGGAAACCATAGTTTGCATAGAAGGGTGAAAGTTTAGTGGAGGAGCTGGTTAAGTTGTTGTAAGCAAATTCAGCAAAGGGAAGGAAAGTTACCCAGTTATTTTGTTGGTAGGAACAATAACAGCGTAAGTATTCATCCAACCATTGATTTATCCTCTCAACTTGCCCATTAGCTTGAGGATGATATGCTGTAGTATAGTGATGTTGTATGCTGAGGGAGAGACATAAATTTTTCCAAAATCTTGAAGTGAACTGGGAGCCCCTGTCTGAAATTATTGTTGATGGTACTCCATGTAATCTGACAACATGTTCTATAAAAAGTGTTGCTGTTTCAGCTGAAGTTGGAGTTTTATGGTAGGGTATGAAATGGGCCATTTTAGTAAAGCTATCCACTACTACCATTATGGTAGTCTGATTTTTTGATGGAGGTAATTCAACTATAAAGTCTATACCGATTTGTTTCCATGGTTTGTCTGACACGGGTATCGGCATCAGTAATCCATAAGGGGAACTCCTTTCATTCTTGCATGTTTGACAGTTGATACAGCCCTTTATGTAAGATGAAATAGTTCTTCTCATTTGTGGCCACCAATATCGTCTGGATATGAGTTGTAAAGTACGTTTTTCACCAGGGTGTCCCGCTATTGGGATGTCGTGATGTTGCTGTATGACTTCCTCTCTGAGTGGTTCAGGTATGTAGATCTTATCTTTGTGATAATATACACCTTCTACTTCTTTTAGTATCGACGTAGCTGGAAGTCTGTCGGTAACTGTTAGCCTTTTGATCTCTGATAATAAATCAGAAGCTAGCCCAATGAATCGTTCTGAGGGAATCATGGATGATGGAGTATCAGAGGGTGGAGGGGATGGAAACTGTCGGGATAGAGCATCGGCTTTCCCATTCTTACTGGCTGGACGGTATACAATCTGAAAATCAAATCTTGAAAAGTACAAACTCCACCGGACTTGTCGGGCTGATAAAGTTTTATTATTTTGTAAGTACTGCAAATTTTTGTGGTCTGTATAGATTATGAAGGGTTTCTTTTCGCCTTCTAAAAGATGACGCCAAAATTCTAGAGATCTACGAATTGCTAATAATTCCTTGTCTCCAATGGCGTAATTTCTTTCCGCTGAAGTCATGGTTTTAGAGAAAAATGAAATAGGACGTAAAGGTTCTTTAGGACCTTCTTGTTGAGACAGTACTGCCCCGATGGGGTAGTCCGAGGAATCAACCTCGAGTATATATTGTAGGTCAATGTTAGGGAATCTAAGAATAGGAGCTTCAGTGAACTTCCTTTTTATGAGTTCAAAAACTGTTGTATGCTTCTCAGTCCAAATGAATGGTTGTGTGGTACCAGTAAGCTGAGTGAGTGGTTTTACAGTTGAAGAAAAGTCTTTTATAAATTTTCGGTAATAGTTTGCGAACCCAAGAAATCTCTGTAAAGACTTCCTATCAGTTGGCTGGGGCCAGTCTTTAACTGAGTCAACCTTTTCTGTTTGCATTTGAATTCTATTTGATGAAATAGTATATCCTAGAAAAGAGATGGTGTTTTTATGGAAAGAACATTTTTCTAACTTGGCGTATAGCTTATGAATCTTCAGACGAGCTAGCACCCACCGAACATGTTTTATGTGGTCAGACAAGTTGTTGGAATATATTAAAATGTCGTCAAGGTATACAACTAGGCATACATCTAACAAATCTATCATTTATAAAATGCTGTAAGGAAGCAGGGGCATTACAGAGACCGAATGGCATCACAAGGTACTCGAACAACCCGTACCTAGTTCTAAATGCAGTGAGCCATTCGTCTCCTTCCCTGATACGTACGAGATTGTAAGCCCCTCTTAAGTCCAACTTTGTGAATATAGTTGCATTGGTTAACCTTTCTATCATCTCTGGAATTAGTGGTAAGGGATACCGGTTTTTTATTGTCCGTTTATTAAGCTCACGGTAATCTATAATTGGTCGTAGTGATGAGTCTTTGTTAGTGACAAAAAACATTCCAGCGGCTGCAGGTGAGGATGAGGGTCTGATGAAGCCTTTTCGGAGGTTATCTTGTAGGTATTGTTTCAGATGTTCAAGTTCTGATTGACTCAATGGGTAGAGATGGCCGACTGGTAAAGTGGCACCTGGTACTAGCTCAATCGGACAATCATAAATCCGGTGCGGAGGTAACGTTTCTGCTTCCGTTTTACTGAAAACCTCTGCGAAATCTTGGTAGGGCTCCGGTATGGTTACTTCTGTAGAATCAACATGTAGAATTACAGGTTGTGGAAAACATGTATTTTTACAAAATTTGGAATGAAATGTTATTGTAGAAAGAGACCAATCAATAGTTGGGTTATGCATCTGTAGCCAGTAAATACCTAAGACAACAGGAAAATGTGGTGTTGGAATGATGTCAAAAGTTATATATTCAGTATGACCCCCAGAGGTAGTGACTAGAATAGGTACAGTATTGTGTGTAATTGGTCCAGAAGAAATATTTGACCCATCAATAACTTTGAGAGAGACTGGAATTTTTTTCATTATAGTGGGTATTTTATTTTTCTGCACAACGGAAATATCTATAAAGTTTCCAAATGCACCAGAATCCAAAATGGCGTTCACATCCAATCTTCTAAGGTCCCACTGTAATAGGAGAGACAGATTACAGTAAGACACGGTTTTAACATCTGTACTGGTATTATTTAATTATTTAAACTTACTCTTTTTGTTCTTTCTTAGGATTGGACAGTCAGTGACAATATGGTTGGGGTTTGTGCAGTACATACATAAATGGTTTGTTCTTCTCCTCAATCTTTCATCTGGAGTTAGTGGTCCTCTAATTACTCCTATTTCCATGGGAGATGGTTGATCAGTTGAGGAGGTCTTTAGAGGGTGGTACGCTGCAGTGGAGGGTTTTGGTGTAATATCCTGATTGGTTTTTTCTGCCTTTCTTTCTCTTAATCTTTGGTCTATTTGTGTGGCTACCTTCATTAGGGCTTCTAGGGTACTGGGTAATTCCATTCTTGCAAGTTCATCCTTGATGATGTCTGACAGGCCAAGTCTGAACTGGTTCCTAAGTGATACCAAACTCCAAGCTGAGTCAGAAGCATATAATTTAAATTCAGTGATATATTCCTCCACTGATTTCTTTCCTTGTTTAAGGCTCCTCATGTTCTGTTCTGCGGTAAGTTGTATGTCTGTATCACGGTATAGCTCGTCCATAGCTGTGAAAAAATCTGTTAAGGAATTCAACAGAGGGTCATTCACTTCACATAAATGATCAGCCCAAATCCTAGGCTCTGACCTCAGAAATGATATTGTAGTCAGCACCCTCACTCTATCTGTAGGATAGGTTTTAGGTTTTAAGCTGTACAAAAGTTGACATGCATTCTTAAATTGTCTATACATTCTTCTGTCACCAAAAAACAACTCTGGTAAACTTACTTGTGGTTCTGGGCCTGAGGTGTGTTCCTTCACATCTATAAGTAATTCTCTAATTACCTTATTTTCAGCCTGTAAATCAAGTATAGCTTGTCCCATTTGATCCACTTTCTGATTTAAGTTATATACAAACTGTGGTACTTCAGCAGGATCCATGCTAAGTATGGTTATTTTTCTTTTTAAGGCTTAGTATTATGTAATAATCTATAAACAATTGTTTGATTTTCCTGAGAGGAAATGTTAACCAGTTACTTAGCAAACAAATGTAGGAAATTGTTGGTTTGTAACACTAAGTGATTTGATAACACTGGGTTCTGAATGTTATCAGTTGAATTAGTGTAAAGTTAGTTTGTTATTTCGATGGTACAGAATATCCCCAAATATTCAGACAAAACTTCTTCTTTAACTCATAGAGTGAGAACAGAAGAAAATGATATTATAGGCACTGCAGGTTTTAGAAACAGAGACAACTTCAAGCGGAAAGCATTTCACACAGTCTTAGGGGTCTGAATGAACTAATTTGCATAAATGTACCTTTCCAGATATGAACAGTTCTTATTGCAATTGCGGTTAGTTAGATATCCACTATTAGAGGTACTCACAGTTCATTCCAGACGAAGCATGCCAATTCAGCGTGTATGAGAAAGGAGCTTTAGCAGAGGGAGAAGTGTACTCTATTCATATGCTGCAGCTTGAGTAGCGTGTGACGTCAGACAAATACCGGCAGCGTGTTTAGGTTTTGAAACAGGAGCTGCGATAGAAACTTTTCCGGTGAGTAATTATTAAAGGAGAGTTTGTACCTTATTTTGAGTTATGCTGGTGTAAAGAGAGACGATTCTTTGAGGAAAGCAGAGGTCCGGATCCAGATAGTCTGAGGTGAGACTCCGGTCGTTAGAAAACTGCAAGTGAAATAAGCAAACAAAAGGATAAGTTCATGCAGTGTCTCTGATAGAAAATTGATTCCCAGACAATGTGCTGTAGATAAAAGTTCAGAGTAGCCAACACAAAAGACCTGCAGGAAAAGATCAAAAGTTAGATATAAGACAATAGTCACTGGAGGGAGCAGGAGGCTCAGAGTTACTCAGGATTGAATAACAAAATACTAAGCAGTGATTGCTTAGTGAACAGGTGATTTAAAGGAGCTGCAAGGAGGTAATTGGTGCGGCTAATTTAAAGAGACAGTATGCACAATTCCCTGACAATGAAGATAGAAGATGCCGCCTGGATGAAGCCTTCTGCCGGTCTGAATGTCCTCTTCTGGCTGGATAGGATGAAGACTTCGGACCCTCTGGATGACCACTTGTGCCCGGCTGGGTGAAGATGGCTCAAGGTAGGGTGATCTTCAAGGGGGTAGTGTTAGGTTTTTTAAGGGGGGGTTGGGTGGGTTTTAGAGTAGGGTTGGGTGTGTGGGTGGTTTAATGTTGGGGGGGTATTTTTTTTTTTTTTACAGGTGAAAGAGCTGATTACTTTGGGGCAATGCCCCGCAAAAGGCCCTTTTAAGGGCTATTTGTAATTTAGTATAGGGTAGGGAATTTTATTATTTTGGGGGGCTTTTTTATTTTATTAGGGGGATTAGATTAGGTGTAATTAGTTTAAAAAAATTGTAATTCTTTTTTTTTCTGTAATTTAGTGTTTTTTCCACCGTAATTTAGTTTATTTAATTTAATTGTAATTAATTGTAGGGGTTAATAAATGTAGGTAAAATTTAACTAGTGTTTGTGAGGCAGGAGTGCGGCGGTTTAGGGGTTAATATATTTATTAAAGTGGCGGCGATGTCTGGTCGGCAGATTAGTGGTTAATAATATAATGTAGGTGTCAGCGATAGCGGGGGCGGCAGATTAGGGGTTAATAAGTGTAAGATTAGGGGTGTTTAGACTCGGGGTTCATGTTACGGTGTTAGGTGCAGACATAACTTCTATTTCCCCATAGGAAACAATGGGACTGCGTTAGGAGCTGAACGCTGCTTTTTTGCAGGTTTTTCAGCCAGCTCAGCCCCATTGTTTCCTATGGGGAAATCGTGCACGAGCACGTTTTGCAATCTTACCGCTACCATAAGCAACGCTGATATTGAGGTGAGATGTGGAGCTAAATTTTGCTCAACGCTCACTTTTCTGAGGCTAACGCCGGCTTTCAGAAAACTCGTAATACCAGCGTTGGCTTAAGTGAGCGGTAAGAAAAAAAGGAGCGTTAGCACCGCACCGCCTTACCGACAAAAACTCGTAATCTGGCCGAGTGTTTTTGAGCTGCTTCTTTAAATGTGTAACATTGAATTCCATCAACTGTTCGGATATCTTCAAAAGAAGTTGCTCCTTTAACATGGAGTAAAAGTAATCGTAAACAAAATCTCTCAACATCTGAAGTTAAATTTACAGAGTACATGCGACCAATTGTGTTATTTGCTTGATCTTGTACTCTTTTTTTCCATTTTGTTGTTTTTTGATGAAAAACTAAATGCTGAGGAATGTCAGTGTAAAGAAATACATGAGCTGACAAATCTTCTTGGTTTAACTGCTTCTGGAGCACTGACATATCGAGAATCTATAAAGGAAGTTATCTCATCATGAAGGAGAGTTTCACGTTCTTTAATTGCAATATTTGCACAGTCATGCCCTCTATAAATATATTTGAATATGTACTTTAGACTTTTTATGGAAGCACAACTTTCTATCGGCTAGATTACAAGTTTTGCGTTATGAGGGGTGCGGTACTAACTTGCACGTTATTGTCACCGCTCACTTACCTACAACGCTGGTATTACAGGTTTTTATAAACCCGGCGTTAAAAGGCAAGAAGTGGGTATAGAGCAAAATTGTGCTCCATACCGCACTCTAATACCAGCACTGCTTAATTCAGCGGTGAGACATCAATGGGAGGAGCCGGCTGAAAAACCTAACACCTGCAAAAAAGCAGCGTAAAGCTCCGTAACGCAGCCACATTGATTCCTATGGGGAAACACATTTTATGTTTACACCTAACACCCTAACATAAACCCCCGACTCTAAACACCCCTAATTTTACACTTATTAACCCCTAATCTGCCACCCCCGACATCGCTGACACCTACATTATATTTAATAACCCCTAATCTGCCGCTCAGGACATCGCCGACACCTACATTATACTTATTAACCCCTAATCTGCCGCCCCAAACGTCGCCGCCACTATAATAAACATATTAACTCCTAAACCGCCGCACTCCCGCCTCACAAACACTAGTTAAATATTATTAACCCCTAATCTGCCGTCCCCAACGTCGCCGTTAATCATATCCTTGAATACATTCTTTATTTTTGATGTAAAGAGATTATTAAATGAGCTTACCGTCAGATGAGAGTGGCAGGTTCCTGGTATCGACTCCTCTGATCCCGACTATGGCCAACTCGGATATGCTGGGACGCAACATATCCTCCCATCGGGAGTACTCAACGATATTTTCTGGGCCGCCACCGGTCCCTGTTGCGTATTGGTACTCCCTTGATATTTTTTTTTTAGTTCCATTTTGCAGTCCCGGTAGCGGTGCATGATTGACTCGACATCCCTGTTATGGGCCCCCACTGCATTAACTGCATCCCTGATCTCCAGCAAGAGCTTCCTCTTCTCCCTAGGGGTGGCCTTCTGAACCTGCAGCCTCCTAGCCCTGTGCATATATGCCTCTATGAGGGCCTCCTTCTCCTCCATGGTATACCTGACTAGTGAGGTGAGGTATACCTCACCTCACTAGTCAGCTTGGCTTTCCCCTGTGATGGTGTCCTCTGTTTCCCGGACTGTGAAGCTCTATGCTGTCCCCCACTGGGCCCAGCCACTTGTTCATCTTGAACCAAGTTGCCGGGTCCACCCACCCTTCCTGTTCCCCTTCCTGTCCTGTTCCTCTCCCTCTTCCTCTATCCCCCCCCCAACATACTCCAACAAAAAGGGAATGTGGCCAAATGAAAGGGGGTCAAAATGAATAACAAAACCGCAAAAAAATTAAAATAAAAAAAATAATTAAAAAAAAGTGCTGAAAGTGTGAAAGGGATTTAAATAAAAGAGGGTAAGGTGTATTTAACAAACAAAAATGTATGAGAAGACTAAAATGAGGATATGTAAACAAAATCTAACTATGGGATGGGTATGGGCTTACAGGGAATGGTGTATGGGATGAAAAGGAATGGGGTATGGGATTACAGGGAATGGGACTACAGGGAATGGGGTATGGAGTGTAGTATGAGAGGGGATGGGGTATGGAGTGTATGTAGTGTTATTGATAAGTGTATGTATGTATTGAATGTGTTTGCGTGTAAATGTGTTAAGTATACAGAAAAACCACTTGCACACTCACCTAAACCAACTCTCGCTCACTACCGCTCTCTTACTATCTCACACTACAACTAACTAACTCTCTCACACTACCACTAACTAACTCACACTACCACTAACTAACTCACGCTACCACTAAATCACGCTACCACTAACTAACTCGCACAATAACACTAACTCACTCTCTCACACTAACACTAACTCTCACAATAAGGCACTAAATCTCTCTCTATAATCTCCAAAAACCCACCAGCAACACAGTCAAAGAAGCCATGCTTGTGGCGTGCTTATATACCCTATGTAAATGTTTAATGATATACCGGTTTGCCTTGTAAATTATGTTCAGGTGTGCTTTGTTAGTAATTAGTATGTGTGCAATGTGTATTAGTTGTGTGAATTTGCGCATGCTCATATTGAGTTAGTATTTGTGGAATGTGTAGATTGCGATGATGTCATAGTGATCGTTTAGCATAACATTGTCCAAAAGTATTATGTGTAAATGTAAATGTTGATTTGTGATGGTGTCGTATTTGTGAAGTGTGAATGTTTGTTTGTACTAATATTCCGTAATGTTGAATGCGAGTGTTTTGCTTGTGTATGAGTGTGCATTTTTTTTTCGTGTTGTTTTGTTCCGTGTTGTAGGATCGTAAGGTATATCTGTATTCCTCGTTAAGTGTAATTTTTTTATTTATTTTTCCCGCTTGTGAATGTGTAATTCGTCTGTGCTATGTTGCGTGATTGTTGTTAGTACATTTGCTGTGTGTTTTTGTTGTGCATTATGTGGTATACGTCATATGACAGAGCAGTGCATATTTCTCGCGAGATCGAGTGTTAGGTGAAAAATGCGTGCTTCTCTGATTTCTCATTGATCTCAATGGGAGACTGTTTAACGCGGGCGTGATTACGCGTATAAAATAAACGCGGTAGTCGTGTTACCGCGACGCGTTAGGAGGTTGTTTTGAGACTCGTAATATCTACTTTAAAAAAAGTGCGCGTAAGAAATAAAAGACGCATAACTAACGCACCCCTTCTAACGCAAAACTTGTAATCTAGCCGATATTATCCAAGAGGCAAAAACCAGTGCAGGTATAGCTCAGTAGCAGATAAAAATACACTAACTCAATTTACTGCATGAGCACAAGGATGTGACCTGTAGTAATTTGAAGTTCTCCACAGTAAAAGCCATAGGTCAAACTGAGATTGCAGGGGTGTCAAATCACAAACCACAAAGTCTGCCCATATGTTATTATATTAAATCAGTAAGCAAATATTTACTGCATTTAAAATAGTTTTCATAAAAATATAGATAACAAGAAATGTATATGTATTAATAATATTATTCCAATTATATGTACTAGCTGGTCTTCAAAGCTGGGAATGCACTGATTATTTAAAGATCATATTTGCACAAATAAAATATAATTAATATAATTTCAGGGCAATACTGCGGCTTCCTCAGACTACCAAAAAAAAATGCATCCAGAAATATATAGATAATCCACACTAATACCAACATGGGAATGCAAAGTAAAAATATGATTGCTTTACATATTCAAGCAACACAATTGTGTCAAATCCTCCCTTACATTTGCCCTAATATGCTAGTCACAGTTTTACCTTAATATCAGGTTTACCAAATGTTTGTGAAGCTGATACATTTGCTATACATAACACTGTTTAGTGTGAACAGCCAAGTGCATACTTTCCTGCTGACTCCTTTAAAATTAAATTATAATAGGAGTGCTTAATGTTTTATATCCATTGTCTCCACACATGCTGCACCCTCGCAGTTGCAACACATGAATGCTTGGTACTAAGGACAATTTTTGCATTTACAATACATAGGAGCTCTCTGACAATCAACGTTTAAAAGGTACAAAAAGGCTCCTTTGTCAGAGTGGGCCACTAGGCAAATGCCTATTGTGAATAATGGGAAATCCAGCCTTGAGTGAGCCTTCTACAGATTTTCAAATAGTCATGATGTGGCATGGATACTTTTTAAATACAATGGTTTACTTATTATAATGTATATTTCCAACATGAAAAAAAAACATTGAAAAGCAACCCTAGCTATGACTATGAATGTTGCCACTGCTTGGCATATTATAATTGACAGCTTCATAATTTTCTTTTAGATGGATACCTTGATAGCAATTCAGTCATTGTCATTTTGCAATGGATTGCATGGCAGGATCATTGTTATAATTCCCACTTTACCTTCACTTTTGCAATTATGAAATAAAAGATCCTCATTATTCACATGTTGCTTATGAATGGGCTACAGATCTTAATTGTAGTGTAGTTTCAGATAGTAATAATTCTTCATGGATTTTTTTTCAGATTCAGTAATATATAATATGTTTCTGAACTAAAATGAAAAAAATATTATTTAAGGAAAGTTGTTTTGGATATGAAGTATATACTTTAATGGTAGAAAACCCTATTTGTTTGAATGTCACTAGCAAAATGTCAGGAGTATGGTGTATACAATTATCAGGTCAACCCTACTCCCCCCGTCCATATTACAGCAGACTATATTGCTCTATGTTTTGTAGTTTAAAGAGAGATGCGGCTAGATTACGAGTTTTTGTCGGTAATGGTGTGCGTGGCTAACGCACAGTTTTCCCTCACCACTCACCTAAAGTAACGCTGGTATTACGTTTTTTTTAAACCCGGCGTTAGCCGCAAAAAGGTGAGCATAGAGCAGAATTTAGCTCCACATCTCACCTCAATACCAGCGCTGCTTACGGTAGCGGTGAGCTGGCAAAACATGCTTGTGCACGATTTCCCCATAGCAATCAATGGGGCAGAGCTGGCTGAAAAAAACCTAACACCTGCAAAAAAGCAGCGTTCAGCTCCTAACGTAGCCCCATTAATTCCTATGGGGAAACACATTTATGTCTACACCTAACACCCTAACATGAACCCCGAGTCTAAACACCCCTAATCTTACACTTATTAACCCGTCCCCGACATCGCTGACACTTACATTATATTATTAACCCCTAATCTGCCACTCCGGACACCGCCGCCATCTACATTATACTTATGAACCCCTAATCTGCTGCCCTCAACATCGCCGACACCTACTTTTTATTTATTAACCCCTACTCTGCTGCCCCAATGTCGCCACCACCTAACTACACTTATTAACCCCTAATCTGCCGCCGCCACTATAATAAAGTTTATTAACCCCTAAATCTAAATCTAACCCTAACCCTAACACCCCCCTAACTTAAATATAATTTAAATACATCTAAATAAAATTACTATTATTAACTAAATTATTCCTATTTAAAACTAAATACTTACCTAGAAAATAAACCCTAAGATAGCTACAATATAACTAATAATTATATTGTAGCTATCTCAGGGTTTATTTTTATTTTACAGGCAACTTTGTATTTATTTTAACTAGGTACAATAGTTATTAAATAGTTATTAACTACTCTGTTGCCCCCCAATATCGCCGCCACCTAACTATACTTATTAACCCCTAATCTGCCGCCGCCAAAGTCGCCGCCACTATAATAAAGTTATTAACCCCTAAATCTAAGTCTAACCCTAACACCCCCCTAACTTAAATATAATTTAATTACATCTAAATAAAATTACTATTATTAACTAAATTATTCCTATTTAAAACTAAATACTTACATAGAAAATAATCCCTAAGATAGCTACAATATAACTAATAATTTATTTTTATTTTACAGGCAACTTTGTATTTATTTTAACTAGGAACAATAGTTATTAACTATTTAATAACTTCCTAGTTAAAATAAGTACAAATGTATCTGTAAAATAAACCCTAACCTAAGTTACAATTACACCTAACACTACACTATAATTAAATAAATTAACTAAATTAACTACAATTAATTACAATTAAATTAAATAAACTAAACTACGAAAAAAACAAACACTAAATTACAGAAAATAATAAAATAATTACAAGAATTTTAAACTAATTACACCAAATCTAATCCCCTAATAAAATAAAAAATCCCCCCAAAATAATAAAAATCCATACCCTATACTAAATTACAAATAGCCCTTAAAAGGGCCTTTTGCTGGGCATTGCCCCAAAGTAATCAGCTCTTTTACCTGTAAAAAAATACAATACCCCCCCAACATTAAAACCCACCACCCACACACCCAACTCTACTCTAAAACCCACCCAATCCCCCCTTAATAAAACCTAACACTACCCCCTTGAAGATCACCCTAACTTGAGACGTCTTCACCCAACCGGGCAGAAGTGGTCCTCCAGACGGGCAGAAGTCTTCATCCGATCCGGGCAGAAGAGGACCTCCAGATGGGCAGAAGTCTTCATCCAGACGGCATCTTCTATCTTCATCCATCTGGAGCGGAGCGGGTTCATCTTCAAGCCATCCGACGCGGAGCATTCTCTTCCATCCGACAACTAACACTAAATGACGGTACCTTTAAGTGATGTCATCCAAGATGGCGTCCCTTCAATTCCGATTGGCTGATAGAATTCTATCAGCCAATCGGAATTAAGGTAGAAAAAATCCTATTGGCTGATGCAATCAGCCAATAGGATTGAGCTTGCATTCTATTGGTTGTTCCAATCAGCCAATAGAATGCAAGCTCAATCCTATTGGCTGATTGGATCAGCCAATAGGATTTTTTCTACCTTAATTCCGATTGGCTGATAGAATTCTATCAGCCAATCGGAATTGAAGGGACGCCATCTTGGATGACATCACTTAAAGGTACCGTCATTTAGTGTTAGTCGTCGGATGGAAGAGGATGCTTTGTGTCGGATGGCTTGAAGATGGGCCCGCTCCGCTCCGGTGGATGAAGATAGAAGATGCCACCTGGATGAAGTCTTCTGCCCATCTGGAGGTCCTCTTCTGCCCGGGTCGGAAGAAGACTTCTGCCCGTCTGGAGGACCACTTCTGCCCGGTTGGGTGAAGACGTCTCAAGGTAGGGTGATCTTCAAGGGGGTAGTGTTAGGTTTTATTAAGGGGGGATTGGGTGGGTTTTAGAGTAGGGTTGGGTGTGTGGGTGGTGGGTTTTAATGTTGGGGGGGTATTGTATTTTTTTTTACAGGTAAAAGAGTTGATTACTTTGGGGCAATGCCCCGCAAAAGGCCCTTTTAAGGGCTATTTGTAATTTTTATTATTTTGGGGGCTTTTTTATTTTATTAGGGGGATTAGATTAGGTGTAATTAGTTTAAAAAAATTGTAATTATTTTATTATTTTCTTTAATTTAGTGTTTTTTTTTTGTAATTTAGTTTATTGAATTTAATTGTAATTAATTGTATTTAGTTTCGGTAATTAATTTAATTATAGTGTAGTGTTAGGTGTAATTGTAACTTAGGTTAGGATTTATTTTACAGGTAAATTTGTACTTATTTTAACTAGGAAGTTATTAAATAGTTAATAACTATTTAATAACTATTGTACCTAGTTAAAATAAATACAAAGTTGCCTGTAAAATTAAAATAAACCCTAAGCTAGCTACAATGTAACTATGAGTTATATTGTAGCAATCTTATAACAATAGTAATATTTATTTAGATTATTTTAAATTATATTTTTAGGGGGTGTTAGGGTTAGGGTTAGATTTAGGTTTAGGGGTTAATATATTTAATATAGTTGCGGCGATGTTGGGGGCAGCAGATTATGGGTTAATAAATGTAGGTAGGTGTTGGCGATGTTAGGGACGGCAGATTAGGGGGTTAATAAAATGTAACTAATGTTTGCGAGGCGGGAGTGCGGCGGTTTAGGGGTTAATATATTTATTATAGTGGCAGCGATGTCCGGTTGGCAGATTAGGGGTTAAAAAATTAATTTAAGTGTTTGCGATGTGGTGGGGGGGCTCGGTTTAGGGGTTAATAGGTAGTTTATGGGTGTTAGTGTACTTTTTAGCACTTTAGTTAAGAGTTTTATGTTACGGCGTTAGCCCATAAAACTCTTAACTACTGACTTCTAAATGCGGTAGGAGTCTTGACAGGAGAGGGTCTACCGCTCACTTTTATCAAGACTTTATGCAAATCCCATTAAATCCCAATAAAATGATAGGATACGCAATTGACGTAAATGGATTTGCGATATGCTCGAGTCGCGAAAAAAAAAGTGAGAGGTACAGCTGTACCTGCCAGACTCGTAATACCAGCGGGCGTTAAAAAGCAGCGTTGGGACCTCTCAACGCTGCTTTTTAAGGCTAACGCAAGACTCATAATCTACCCGTTGGATTCTAAAATTAAAAGATGTACAAACGGGCCTAGGATCAGTGATAGGGGTCTACAATGCAGTGTCCTAAATAAAAGTATTAGTATGCTCCTTAATTACTGAATGGTGCAACCATAAGTATTCAAAATAACAATAACTAGCTAGTTCACAGTTCTTTGAAAATCTGCATTTGCAATCCAAGTCTGTTGTATTCTTTATTTTAATAATGGCAACTAAACTTCAAGTTACTACTATTGCTCCTTGAAAAATGTTTTATTCTAAAATTAAAGCCAGATACAATTTTAAAAAGTATAAATTATTATGGAATGTGCTTTTTTTCTCTTGGTAAATTGTATTTGCTTACATAAATTTACATCATTTACATAAAAGCATACCCTCTCAGTACTAAATGATATGGCTACTCTTACATTAGAATATATACTTTGCTTTTGAAACAGTACTACAATATTCCACATACATACTTCTACAATTACAACAATTAGTTTTATCAGCTTAATGTTATTCTGCAGCAGAATTTATACCTAGGGCCTGGTAGAGAGAGAAATAATGCAAACGTTATTTTGTGTTATACTGCAATGACAGTATTTCTCCTTCACATGCAGAACACCAGATATTGAGATAAAAAGCTTTCAATCTAAAAATTGCTAAAAAAAAAAAAAACATTCTTTGAGGGTCCTCAAAGTACTGAAGTGACTTTTTATAGATAATCTTGCCAGACCAGAGATCTTTAGAGAGTTTACTCCTATAGTTAATATCTGTCTACAAATATGGGAACATCAATAAAATAAACATTATGGGCCTGTGTACTAATAGACAGACAGGGTTCCCAACTTGGAAGTGTCGTACTTATGAGCAGAATGGTAATAATATATTCTCCTTTTGGTCTTAGGGCTTTCACTAATGAGTGATTAGCAACAGATGTATGACTCGCAGAGAGAGATGCAGTGAGAATTACCCTTTGATTATAAGTATCTATGCCTTGACTAGACTTTAGTAGTTAGAACATTAAACCTGGGTTATCTAACAGATTAATCAATACAACAATAAAATATTAGTTGACTCAAATCTATTTAATAATTATCACAACAAGTATTAATTAATACAATACCTGAGACCAGAAGTATCAGATAACAACATTTTAGTTCGAGTTCACTGTATTTATGTACATCTTAGACCATTGAGCTTAGTCCATATCATAAGTGAAAGGCTAATTACATATATCTTAACATCCTTGTAGGACTTTATTAATTTACCTGATGTATAGATAATTCTATTTTAACTTTACTTATGCACAGTTCAATAGCATTACTTAATAGTAATTTATTTTATTTTTTTTCCTGTCTAGCACTAAATAGTGTTTTGATTGACATGAGCAACTTTCTGAGTGTGAATGTCACTGTTCTAATGTAATGCCTTTTCAAATGAATTTAACTCATTGCTAACTAAACTCTGCCTAATATAAATCCCTATTCTAATACTCTCTTATCCTATAATAATTATATTACATAACTCCACATTCTATATTTAATAATAACTCCACATGAAGGCTTTCTGTTCATCTGCCTAGCAAATGAGTGGCAGGTGCATATGAGAGAGCCTGCACCATAAGGGCTCAAAAAAGCATCCACTGCTTAGTACATGGAGCCCTATGTCTGAGAAAGGAGGTACCTTTTGATTATTACTGGTGATACTTTGGGATGAAGGGTTACCACCTGGATGTTTTTACTTTTCAATGATTTAATCAATTCCTCTGATAAACCATATAAGTAGAGATGTCAGTCATTTCTACACTTTGGACATACAGTTTTAAAGTGTATTAATATTGTTTGGTTGTATCATCTGCTTCAATGTGGAATTATTCACTGATATTTATATTGCTGGTTTTAACTAAAAAATTGTGCTAATTTTGCACATTATCCAGATATACTATCAGTTTGGTATACCAACACAAAAAAGACACACATGCGTTAAACATTTTCAAGATACTAACTGATAGGCACATACGGGATTCAAACCCCTATATAATGCAAGTAAATAAAAAAATGATTGGTCCTGCACTCACTTGCCGGATTCCATAATATTACTAGTGGTAAACTGGTAAGAACTACTGATAATGCCAAATTTCTCAAGTTTGGAAACATTAAAGTCCAGAGAAAATGGTTTATTTGCTATGACTCACATCAATTAAAACCACCATTTTTATAAATATTTATAAAAACAAAATCTGTTCTTTTTGGTGTCAAGATTGACATAAATGGTTGTATGAAAACATTGAGAATTAAACATCTTAAGATGAAAAACAGAATGGTGTGTGAATGACATAAGCAACATCCTGTTCAGCTGAAAATAAGGCACTATTGTGTTATTTTAACCAGAAACACACACACAAGTACCCATCTGTATAGCCTTATAACTTGCACACTATTTTTTTCCATTGGTTAGTGTGGTGACACATCCCCAATGATTTATTTTGCATAAATGCAGCTGTAAACTTTCTGAACAATCAACATTCTATAAGTTAACACTGGTCACCAACTGGTTCTAGGCTGCTATTGTAATATGTTTTCCTACTAATCATTTTATATTTGAAAATATATGTGAGCAGAGTGCAGAACCTCAGAGGTGGGGAATGGGGACTGCTGTTGTAAACATAATTTGAAAAGGATAAATCAAAACAAAATATCTTGTGCATATGTTGTGGACCACTTGAAATTGAGCTGATATCACACTGGCATTAATTTAAATAAAGATTTATGTTCTGATAATGGTGTTGATATATATGAGAATACAGTATGTC
The DNA here is from genome assembly GCF_027579735.1 of Bombina bombina. Lineage (NCBI taxonomy): Eukaryota > Metazoa > Chordata > Amphibia > Anura > Bombinatoridae > Bombina > Bombina bombina. The sequence goes on along the minus strand of NC_069500.1, from coordinate 1,267,083,216 downwards.
TGGGTTCTGTCAGGTACATTCCCTGCTGGGACAGCAGTTGTCCATCTCTGGTAGTGGGGGTTGCACAGCTATGCGAGGATCACTTGCTTGTTTTCATGTTCTGTGCCCTCATAGACATGTTCCGATGCCTGGCAATATGGCAATCTGGCAGGTGTTCTTTTTTGTTCCAATATTTTCTATCCATGTGCATGTGCTTCTCACCTTCCTAGTGGTCAGTGTCATATTTTGCTTATTTACTTATACTGGTAACCATACACATTGCTCAGATTGACCTCAGATTGTTTAACAACTTTGCTTTGCCAGCCACCTGCCCTGACTGCAGATTGTTTTACAACTTTGCCTTGCTCTCAGCCTGCCCTAACCTCAGATAGTTTAACAACTTTGCTTGATGCCTGCTCTTCCACTTACTCTTACATCTCCGGCCCCTGTTGTTTCCAAGTATACTTTTGTTACTGTCACTCTCTTTTATTGAATCCCTCCACCTGGCACCGACTAGCGGTCAGGAATAAGAAGCATAAACTTGAATGCGGTAGTGTCAGTGGTGTTCTTGACAGGTTTACATATCTGGCTCCATTTGTGAAGCTATGGAGTCAGCTTTGGAGCAAGGGCAGTGAACGAGCAGCACACATGTGTAGATAGGTTCTTGCTTAAAGATAAATGGAACCCAGTTATCATAAATATCCTACTCCCATTTTGACCAATCAGCTATCACCATTACATACTTTACAATATATCTCATAGTTTATTCATAAATTGCAAACATACTATTTTTTAATCATGATATTAAAGATAATATGTAAATGTCAAATGGTAAAACCACTCTCTACATATTCTACCACTATAATGGGACATCATTTAATTCATTCTCAACAACATTACATTCTACTTGGTGTACATCTCAGGTGAATTACTATCTTATATCAACGTTTATCTCTTTAAATTATACAAAAAATACTTTGGTTAACAGCAGAGAAGTTAAAAGATAAATAAATACAGACAGTGCACTTTACATATTCAAATCTAAAACTCTATAACAATCAAATCCTTTACCTCTAAAAAAAGTTCCATACTAGCAAGAAGCTGTGTGATTTTATCATAGTTATACTGATTTACAGCTAACTAATATGTTTGTTTGTGTGTATATTTTAGTGTTACTTTGCTTGACCTTTGTTTCAACCAGTTTTTCTTGAAATAGCTTTAAAACAAACTGTAATTGCTCAATAAAGTGAAGTATATAAAGCAAATCTTTCTAGCTGTATTATATATTTTTTTCCAAACACAAAATGCATTTGTTGAATGCAGTATAATCAGCTTGAGTGAATCACCCCTATTTTTTTGTAAAATATAATTTATCAGATAGTTATCTGTAGTGTTTTATACAAGCATTAGCTGATGTTGGGGTTTTTAGTGCAATGCTGGTTTAATATGCTATGTATTATCATTTCACATTGAGCAATAAATGCTTAGTAATATGATTCATTAAAATTAAATTCTTCACTATCTATCCACAAAGAAAAATGCTAAGAAAAATAAGGTCATTTCTCTCCGAAGGATGATTATAAAATTGAGCCTGAATTTTTGATTTGTATCTGCTTGCTTCCATTTGAGTCTATTGCTCATATTGTGATTGACAGATTAAAGTAAATCAAGACTACTTTTTCACTTATTAATATAATATGAACTGTGGAAAGATTAAAGTCTCATTTACATAACCCGAGATGAAAGGAGGTGAAATATTGTAATTATCTTTTCAAGCTAAATTTGAACTGCAGTTTAAAATTAACCTATGCAAATGGAAGGTTAAACCCAAGTAAAGTGGTGTGACTGGAAATGTATTCTTTCCAGTATAGTTTTATGATAAAGCAGTTAATTACTATTTAGTACAAAGACAGACATCAATATTCAGACAAAAAATATGCTAAAACATTATTATTGCCAGACTTGTTCTACACAAATGAGGTGTGATTTACAAGCTAATATTAGGTGAATGGGGCATTTCTCAGGTTTAATGCTGCTAATTTGAAGTGATTTACACAATTTTGTAGACTGGACAGTGCTTAGGCTTTCGTAATATTGGTAGTGCAAAGGTAGCATTAGTAGAAAATACCCTGAAAATAATAAAGCTCTAAATGTTTTTTTGTTTTTTTTCAATTGTAATAGAAAATATTATTTTAATAAAAATACATTCACCTAGATTTCGAGTCTTGCGTTAGCCTTAAAAAGCACTGTTGAGAGGTCCCAATGCTGCTTTTTTCCTAACACTGGTATTACAAGTCTTGAAATGACAGGTATACCACTCACTTTTTTGGCCAGACTCGAAAATACCGCAAATCCACTTACGTAAATTGCGTATCCTATGTTTTCATTGGGACTTGCATAACGCCGGTATTACAAGTCTTCCAAAAAGTGAGCGGTACAGCCTCTCCTGTCAAGACTGATACCGCATTTAAAAGTCAGTAGTTAAGAGTTTTATGGGCTAACGCCATAGCATAAAACTCTTAACTAAAGTGCTAAAAAGTACACTAACACCCATAAACTACCTATTAACCCCTAAACCGAGGCCCCCCACCACATCGCAAACAATAAAAACATTTTTTTTAACCGCTAATCTGCCGAACTGGACATCGCTATAAAAATATATTAACCCCTAAACCGCCGCCCTCCCGCATTGCAAAACACTACTTAAATTTTATTAACCCCTAATCTGCCATCCCTAACATCGCCGACACCTACCTACATTTATTAACCCCTAATCTGCCGCCAACAGTGTCACTGCAGCTATATTAAATGTATTAACCCCTAAACCTAAGCCTAACCCTAACACCCCCTAACTTAAATATAATTTAAATAAATCTAAATAAAATTACTACAATTCACTAAATTATTCCTATTTAAAACTAAATACTTACCTATAAAATAAACCCTAAGATAGCTACAATATAACTGATAGTTACATTGTAGCTAGCTTAGGATTTATTTTTATTTTACAGGCAACTTTGTATTTATTTTAACTAGGTAGAATAGTTATTAAATAGTTATTAACTATTTAATAGCTACCTAGTTAAAATAAATTAAAATTTACCTGTAAAATAAATCCTAACCTAAGTTACAATTACACCTAACACTACACTATAATTAAATTAATTACCTAAACTAAATACAATTAAATACAATTTTAAAAAAATTATCTAAAGTACGAAAAAAAACACTAATTACAGAAAATAATAAAATAATTACAAGTTTTTTAAACTAATTGCACCTAATCTAATCCCCCTAATAAAATAAAAAAAAGCCCCCCAAAATAATAAAAAGCCCTACCCTATACTAAATTACAAATAGCGCTTAAAAGGGCCTTTTGCGGGGCATTGCCCCAAAGTAATCAGCTCTATTGCCTGTTAATAAATATAATGTAGGGTTCGGAGATGTTGGGATCAGCAGATTAGGGGTTCATAAGTATAATGTAGGTGGCGGCGGTGTCCGAAGTGGCAGATTAGGGGTTAATAATATAATGCAGGTGTCGGCGATGTCGGGCAGCAGATTAGGGGTTAATAAGTGTAAGATTAGGGGTGTTTAGACTTGGGGTTCATGTTAGGGTGTAGGTGTAGACATAAAATGTTTTCCCCATAGGAATCAATGGGGCTGCGTTAGGAGCTTTACGCTACTTTTTTGCAGGTGTTAGGTTTTTTTTCAGTCGGCTCTCCCCCATTGATTTCTATGGGGAAATCGTGCACGAGCACGTTTAACTAGCTCACCGCTAACTTAAGCAGCACTGGTATTGAGGTGAGATGTGGAGCTAAATTTTGCTCTACGCTCACTTTTCTTTCATGTAATTGGCAAGAGTCCATGAGCTAGGGACATATGGGATATACAATCCTACCAGGAGGGGCAAAGTTTCCCAAACCTCAAAATGCCTATAAATACACCGCTCACCACACCCACAATTCAGTTTTACAAACTTTGCCTCCTATGGAGGTGGTGAAGTAAGTTTGTGCTAAGATTTCTACGTTGATATACGCTTCTCAACATTGTTGAAGCCCGATTGCTCTCAGAGTACAGCGAATGTCAGAGGGATGTGAAGGGAGTATCAGTTATTGAATACGATGATTTCCCTAACGGGGGTCTATTTCATAGGTTCTCTGTTATCGGTCGTAGAGATTCATCTCCTACCTCCCTTTTCAGATCGACGATATACTCTCAATTTACCATTACCTCTACTAATTACTGTTTTAGTACTGGTTTGGCTATCTGCTATATGTGGATGGGTGTCTTTTGGTATGTTTTTTATTTCTTAAGACACCTCAGCTATGGTTTGGCACTTTATGCATTTATATTAAGTTCTAAATATATGTATTGTACTTATATTTGCCATGAGTCAGGTTCATGTATTTCCTTCTGCAGACTGTCAGTTTCATATTTGGGGAATATAAACATCTTTTAAATATGAAATTTATTTCTTACCTGGGGTTTAGTCTTTTTTTCAATTGACTACTTCTTACAAATTGCGGGCAGTATTAGGCCCGCGGGTGCGTCAAATGCTAAACTTTATTGCGTCATTGTTGGCGCGAAAACATTTTTGGCGCGGAAAAGTACGTCTATGATGCAAGTTTGTCACTTCCGGCGTCATACTTGACGCCAAGACCTTTCACACTGTTGTGTCATTAGTGACGTGAGTGTGTCATTTCCGGTTATTTTTTTGGTGCCAAAAAAGTTTAGTTAACGTTGTGCGTCATACTTGATACTTCAATACCCCATTGATGTTTGCCTCTTGCTTTTTTCTATCAGAGGGCTATGCTATTTGCATTTTTTCCCATTCCTGAAACTGTCATATAAGGAAGTAGATAATTTTGCTTTATATGTTGTTTTTTATCTTACATTTTGCAAGATGTCTCAACCTGATCCTGCCTCAGAAGCTTTGACTGGAACATTGCTGCGTGACATTGGTTCAACCAAAGCTAAGTGCATTTGTTGTAAAATTGTAGATATTATCTCGCCGAATGTCATTTGTAATAGTTATCATGATAAACTTTTACATGCAGATAGTGTATCCATTAGTAATAGTACATTGCCAGTTGCAGTTCCTTCAACTTCTAATGTGCATGATATACCTGTAAATTTTAAAGAATTTGTTTCTGCTTCTATTCTGAAGGCTTTGTCTGCATTTCCACCTTCAAATAAATGTAAAAGGTCTTTTAAAACTTCTCATTTAGTTGATGAAATTTCAATTGACCAACAACATAATAATTTATCCTCTTCTGATGAGGATCTATCTGATTCAGAAGATCCTTCCTCAGACATTGACACTAACAAATCTACTTATTTATTTAAAATTGAGTATATGCGTTCTTTATTAAAAGAAGTGTTAATTACTTTGGATATTGAGGTAACCAGTCCTCTTGACGTTCAGTCTAATAAACATTTAAATGCTGTTTTTAAACCTCCTGTGGTTTCTCCAGGGGTTTTTCCTATTCCTGAGGCTATTTCTGATATGATTTCTAAAGGAATGGAATAAGCCAGGTAATTCTTTTATTCCTTCTTCAAGGTTTAAAAAATTGTATCCTTTACCAGCAAAATCTATAGAGTTTTGGGAAAAGATTCCCAAAGTTGATGGGGCTATTTCTACTCTTGCTAAACGTACCACTATTCCTATGGAAGATAGTACTTCCTTTAAGGATCCTTTAGATAGGAAGCTTGAATCTTATCTAAGGAAGGCCTATTTATTTTCAGGTCATCTTCTTAGACCTGCAATTTCTTTGGCTGATGTTGCGGCTGCATCAACTTTCTGGTTGGAGAATTTAGCGCAACAGGAATTGGATTCTGACTTATCTAGCATTATTTGCCTACTGCAATATGCTAATCATTTTATTTATGATGCTATTTTTGATATTATCAAAATTGATGTTAGACCCATGTCTTTTGCTATTTTAGCTAGAACAGCTTTGTGGCTTAAATCCTGGAATGCTGATATGACATCTAATTCTAGATTACTATCTCTTTCTTTCCAAGGTAATAATTTATTTTGGTCCCAGTTGGATTCTATTATTTAAACTGTTACTGGGGGAAAGGGAGTTTTTCTGCCTCAGGATAAAAAAACCTAAGGGTAAATTTAAGGCTTCTAACTGTTTTCGTTCCTTTCGTCAGAATAAGGAACAAAAATTCAATCCTTTCCCCAAGGAATCTGCCTTCAATTGGAAGCCTTCCTCAAATTGGAATAAATCCAAGCCTTTTAGGAAACCAAAGTCAGCCCCTAAGTCCGCATGAAGGTGCGGCCCTCATTCCAACTCAGCTGGTAGGGGGCAGATTAAGGTTTTTCAAGGATATTTGGATAAAATCTGTTCAAAATCAATGGATTCAGAGCATTGTCTCTCATGGGTATCGAATAGGATTCAGAGTAAGACCTCCTGTGAGAAGATTTTTTCTCTCACGTATCCCAGTAAATCCAGTAAAAGCTCAGGCTTTCCTGAACTGTGTTTCAGACCTGGAGTCTTCAGGGGTAATCATGCCAGTTCCTCTTCTGGAACAAGGTTTGGGGTTTTATTCAAATCTATTCATTGTCCCAAAGAAGACCAGTTCTGGATCTGAAAATTTTGAATCATTATGTAAGAGTACCAACTTTCAAGATGGTGACTATAAGGACTATTCTGCCTTTTGTCCACAATAGACTTGCAGGATGCATACCTTCATATTCTGATTCATCCAGAACATTATCAGTTTCTGATATTCTTTTTTCTAGACAATAATTACCAATTTGTTGCTCTTCCATTTGGCCTAGCAACAACTCCAAGAATCTTTTCGAAGGTTCTGGGTGCCCTACTCTCTGTAATCAGAGAACAGGGTATTGCAGTGTTTCCTTATTTGGACGATATCTTGGTACTAGCTCAGTCTTTAAGTTCTGCAGAATCTCACATGAATCAACTAGTGTTGTTTCTTCAGAAACATGGTTAGAGTATCAATTTACCAAAGAGTTTCTTGATTCCTCAGACAAGGGTCACCTTTTTAGGCTTCTAGATAGATTCAGTGTCCATGACTCTGTCTCTAACAGACAAGAGACGTTTAAAATTGGTTGCAGCCTGCCGGCACCTTCAGTCTCAGTCATTCCCTTCAGTGGCTTTGTGCATGGAAGTTTTAGGTCTCATGATTGCAGCATCGGACGCGATCCCCTTTGCTCGTTTTCACATGAGACCTCTTCAGCTTTGTATGCTGAATCAATGGTGCAGGGATTATACAAAGATATCACAATTAATATCCTTAAATCCCAATGTATGACACTCTCTGACATGTGGATAGATCACCATTGTTTAGTTCAAGGGGCTTCTTTTGTTTGGCCAACCTGGACTGTGATCACAACAGATGCGAGTCTCTCAGGTTGAGGAGCTGTTTGGGGATCTCTGACAGCACAAGGGGCTTGGAAATCTCAAGAGGCTAGATTACCAATAAATATTTTAGAACTCTGTGCAATTCTCAGAGCTCTTCAGTTTTGGCCTCTGTTAAAGAGAGAACCGTTCATTTGTTTTTAGACAGACAATATCACAACAGTGGCATATGTCAATCATCAGGGTGGGACTCACAGTCCCCAAGCTATGAAAGAAGTATCTCGAATACTTGTTTGGGCAGAATCCAGCTCCTGTCTAATCTCTGTGGTGCATATCCCAGGTGTAGACAATTGGGTAGCGGATTATCTCAGCCGCCAGATTTTACATCCAGGGGAGTGGTCTCTCCATCCAGATGTGTTTTCTCAGATTGTTCAGATGTGGGGTCTTCCAGAGATAGATCTCATGGCCTTTCATCTAAACAAGAAAGTTCCCAGATACCTGTCCAGGTCCAAGGATGTTCAGGCGGAAGCAGTGGATGCGCTGACACTTCCTTGGTGTTATCATCCTGCTTACATCTTCCCGCCTCTAGTTCTCCTTCCAAGAGTGATTTCCAAAATCATCATGGAACAATCATTTGTGTTGCTGGTGGCGCCAGCATGGCCACACAGGTTTTGGTATGTGGATCTGGTTCGGATATCCAGTTGCCCGCCTTGGCCACTTCCGTTACGGCCAGACCTACTATCTCAAGGTCCGTTTTTCCATCAGGATCTCAAATCATTAAATTTGAAGGTATGGAAATTGGACGCTGAGTTCTAAGTCATAGAGGTTTCTCTGACTCAGTGATTAATACTATGTTACAAGCTTGTAAATCTGTCTCTAGAAAGATTTATTATAGAGTTTGGAAGACATACATTTCATGGTGTTTTTCTCATAAATTTTCTTGGCATTCTTTTAGAATTCCTAGAATTTTACAGTTTCTTCAGGATGGTTTGGATAAGGGTTTGTCTGCAAGTTCCTTGAAAGGACAAATCTCGGCTCTTTTTATTTTATTTCACAGAAAGATTGCTATACTTCCTGATATACACTGTTTTGTACAGGCTTTAGTTCGTATTAAGCCTGTCATTAAATCAATTTCTCCTCCTTGGAGTCTTAATTTGGTTCTGAAGGCTTTACAGGCTCCTCCATTTGAGCCTATGCATTCTTTGGGCATTAAACTACTTTCTTGGAAAGTGTTGGTCCTTTTGGCCATCTCTTCTGCTAGAAGAGTTTCTGAGCTATCTGCTCTTTCTTGTGAATCTCCTTTTCTGAATTTTCATCAGGATAAGGCGGTTTTGCGGACTTCTTTTGAATTTTTATCTAAGGTTGTGAATTCTAACAACATTAGTAGAGAAATTTTTGTCCCTTCCTTGTGTCCTAATCCTAAGAATCCTTTGGAAAGATCCTTACATTCTTTGGATGTGGTGAGAGCTTTGAAATATTATGTTGAAGCTACTTAAGATTTCAGGAAGACTTCTAGTCTATTTGTTATATTTTCCTAGGAAATGTCAGAAGGCCTCTGCTATTTCCTTGGCCTCTTGGTTAAAGCTTTTGATTCATCAAGCTTATTTGGAGTCGGGTCAAGCTCCGCCTCAGAGAATTACAGCTCATTCTACTAGATTAGTCTCCACTTTGTGGGCTTTTAAGAATGAAGCTTCAGTTGATCAGATTTGCAAAGCAGCAACTTGGTCCTCTTTGCATACATTTACTAAATTCTACCGTTTTGATGTATTGGTTCTTCGGAAGCAGTTTTTGGTAGAAAAGTTCTTCAGGCAGCTGTTTCAGTTTGATTCTTCTGCTTTTGATTTAAGTTTTTTCTTTCAAATGGAAATAAGCTTATTTTTTTGGGTTGTGGACTAATTTTTTCAGCGGTATACAGGGAGTGCAGAATTATTAGGCAAGTTGTATTTTTGAGGATTAATTTTATTATTGAACAACAACCATGTTCTCAATGAACCCAAAAAACTCATTAATATCAAAGCTGAATAGTTTTGGAAGTAGTTTTTAGTTTGTTTTTAGTTATAGCTATTTTAGGGGGATATCTGTGTGTGCAGGTGACTATTACTGTGCATAATTATTAGGCAACTTAACAAAAAACAAATATATACCCATTTCAATTATTTATTTTTACCAGTGAAACCAATATAACATCTCAACATTCACAAATATACATTTCTGACATTCAAAAACAAAACAAAAACAAATCAGTGACCAATATAGCCACCTTTCTTTGCAAGGACACTCAAAAGCCTGCCATCCATGGATTCTGTCAGTGTTTTGATCTGTTCACCATCAACATTGCGTGCAGCAGCAACCACAGCCTCCCAGACACTGTTCAGAGAGGTGTACTGTTTTCCCTCCTTGTAAATCTCACATTTGATGATGGACCACAGGTTCCCAATGGGGTTCAGATCAGGTGAACAAGGAGGCCATGTCATTAGATTTTCTTCTTTTATACCCTTTCTTGCCAGCCACGCTGTGGAGTATTGGACGCGTGTGATGGTGCATTGTCCTGCATGAAAATCATGTTTTTCTTGAAGGATGCAGACTTCTTCCTGTACCACTGCTTGAAGAAGGTGTCTTCCAGAAACTAGCAGTAGGACTGGGAGTTGAGCTTGACTCCATCCTCAACCTGAAAAGGCCCCACAAGCTCATCTTTGATGATACCAGCCCAAACCAGTACTCCACCTCCACCTTGCTGGCGTCTGAGTCGGACTGGAGCTCTCTGCCCTTTACCAATCCAGCCACGGGCCCATCCATCTGGCCCATCAAGACTCACTCTCATTTCATCAGTCCATAAAACCTTAGAAAAATCAGTCTTGAGATATTTCTTGGCCCAGTCTTGACGTTTCAGCTTGTGTGTCTTGTTCAGTGGTGGTCGTCTTTCAGCCTTTCTTACCTTGGCCATGTCTCTGAGTATTGCACACCTTGTGCTTTTGGGCACTCCAGTGATGTTGCAGCTCTGAAATATGGCCAAACTGGTGGCAAGTGGCATCTTGGCAGCTGCACGCTTGACTTTTCTCAGTTCATGGGCAGTTATTTTGCGCCTTGGTTTTTCCACACGCTTCTTGCGACCCTGTTGAATATTTTGAATGAAACGCTTGATTGTTCGATGATCACGCTTCAGAAGCTTTGCAATTTTAAGAGTGCTGCATCCCTCTGCAAGATATCTCACTATTTTTTACTTTTCTGAGCCTGTCAAGTCCTTCTTTTGACCCATTTTGCCAAAGGAAAGGAAGTTGCCTAATAATTATGCACACCTGATATAGGGTGTTGATGTCATTAGACCACACCCCTTCTCATTACAGCGATGCACATCACCTAATATGCTTAATTGGTAGTAGGCTTTCGAGCCTATACAGCTTGGAGTAAGACAACATGCATAAAGAGGATGATGTGGTCAAAATACTCATTTGCCTAATAATTCTGCACTCCCTGTATGGCTGTTTTTATTTCATTCCCTCCCTCTCTAGTGACTCTTGAGTGGAGATCCACATCTTGGGTATTGATATCCCATATGTCACTAGCTCATGGACTCTTGCCAATTACATGAAAGAAAACATAATTTATGTAAGAACTTACCTGATAAATTCATTTCTTTCATATTGGCAAGAGTCCATGAGGCCCACCCTTTTTATGGTGGTTATGATTTTTTGTATAAAGCAAAATTATTTCCAAATTTCCTTTGCTGATGCTTTCTACTCCTTTCTTTATCACCACACTGCTTGGCTATTCATTGAACTGAATTGTGGGTGTGGTGAGGGGTGTATTTATAGGCATTTTGAGGTTTGGGAAACTTTTCCCCTCCTGGTAGGATTGTATATCCCGTACGTCACTAGCTCATGGACTCTTGCCAATATGAAAGAAATGAATTTATCAGGTAAGTTCTTACATAAATTATGTTTTTTGCGGCTAACATCGGGTTTCTAAAAACACGTAATACTATTGTTGTCTGTAGGTGAGCAGTGAGCATAAACTGCTTGTTAGCACTGCACAGCCTTACCGACAAAACTCATAATCTAGGTGCAAGTATTTTTCATACTCTTAGCTTTCTTAGGTCAACAAATATGCATATCGGTTTATGCTGTGTGCTTTTTTGACAAAAAAAGTAGACTCAAAATGTAATTCCTTTTTTTATTACTGTATATTTAAATATTAAGAGCCAGATTACTAGTGGCGCTCTAATAGTTACGTGCAAGCGGTTTTAGGTTTATTGCAGCTGTTTGCGAGTGTCTGAAGTTGCACTTTCATTTTACAAGTTGAAAGCAAACGCTATCGCTTGAGTGCAATTTAATTTAATGTGTGTCAGGATAGCGTGACTTCTGAGCTCTGGTAAACTGATAGATCTTTCTAAACATGGAGAGAGAAAAAAATTCATAGTAGCAAATAAAATAGCAACAGGATGGTTATGATACATACTGTAGGTGATGATTTGTTTTTTATACAGATCTAATGAAATAACTGAGTTTGATTGGTTTGAAACAGATGATGAACCTCAATAACTGAGTTTGATTGGTTGGAAATAGATGATGAACCTCAATTTGTTTAACTGAAGTATATACTGATTTTAAATAACTAAATTACTTTTTAATAAAATAAAATAAAAAATGGTCATTTATGAAAAAAATTAACATGACTCAATTTTAATTTCTATTATTTGTTTCACTGTGGAGACTCATTTTTAATTTAGTCTTAAACTTCACTTTTTGTGACCTGTCATAGAATATTAGAGTAGACACCAATGCCTGACAGAATATATAAGCAATTCTTAAAGGAACATTAAACAATAAAAAATGCTAGATATAATTATGTATTCAAAAAAGCTTACACTTAATATGCAATTGTAATTTTTCAAATAATACTAGTTGTATAAATATTATAGAAATGCACATAACATTTTAGTTTCTTTATTTCAGTCTCTATGAAGTAATGGGCGCCACCATAATGAAGTCTACGTTCCTTTCATCTGATGCCTTTTGAGGGAGATAATTAAGTATAAAGAGTGCAAACAATGGTCATTTTAGACAGTGTAAAGTTATTTTACCATTCCTATATTCCATATAACCATTGTTGATGTCCCTAAATGTCCTCATCAGAAGAGATTAGATAAGGGACACTTAGGTGTTAACATGGTGACACCCATTAGCTAAATTACAGGGACACTGCAGCAGAGACTGTAGACAGGATTACCATTACACAAGTACTTGCTTGTGCAATTCTGCCCTCTTCTCTTGTATGACAGAAGGGCCTGTCAATCATCCTGAATAAACGTGTTTGATACGTTTTGTGTCCTCCATCTCAGAGATGGTATAAAAAGCAGCAGATGCCTCGCAAGGGCTCAAAAGCATTCACTGCTTTGTACACTGAGCCCTAAATATTAAATCTCTGACTGTTTCATATCACTTTTCAATGATTGATGAATAGTTTGCTATAATTTGAATATTTTTTTTTTTTTATGGTTTACTCTAATTTAAAGTTGATTATTTGTAAAACACTTTGATGTAGTTTTCAAGGTTGTGTAGATAATATTTTCATTTTAAAATATTTTGAGATGGTACCTGCAGTTTTGCAGCATTTTTTTTTACTCCCTATTATAATAAACTCCATATTTTTTTTAGTTTTTTAATTTTCTGTAGGGCATTAAATATATATAATATTCAATAGAATAACTATTCAGTTCCTGATCATTTTTGGCATTGCCTCTGATGAGTGTTTGCTTAAGACTGATTTAAGCTATTCTTGACAACCTGCATCTGTTTATATTAGTCTTTGACAAATGGCTGACAGCCAACAGCTTGCAAAACAGGTCCCAATACTAAAAGATGACAACTATTTGGACATGAATGAACCCAATCTCAGGTATCTTGGATACCATATATATATATATAATGGGTAAATAATAATCTCAACGCCACATGTGCATTTCCCAGAATAGCTTTGTGTATATGTGCAATTGTTTAGCAAATGATTGGATGTTATCATAAAAAAATTAATAAGAAAGTGCACAAAAATAATTTTAACAACCTTATCAATGTCTTATTATTTTAATATTATCTGTATATTCTTACATTTTTGTGTAACCTATTTACAAAATAATCAATCTGTCATGATTCAGATAGAGCATATCAAGTAAGTTTCAAATCATCTTTCAATATTACATTTACTTTTTTCAGTTTGAATTCTTTGTTAAAAGGCAAGTTGATGTCCCTAAATGTCCTCATCAGAAGAGATAAGATAAGGGACACTTAGATGTTAACATGGTGACACCCATTAGCTAAATTAGAGGGACACTGCAGCAGAGACTGTAGACAGGATTGCCATTACACAAGCACTTGCTTGTGCAATGCTGCCACCTTCTCTTGTATGACAGAAGGGCTTGTCAATCATTTTGAATAAACGGGCTTGATACGTTTAATGTCCTCCATCTCAGAGGTGGTATAGAGCATAAGATGCAGCAGATGGATGGATATTTCTTCTTACATTGCATCTCATCGCATCGCAAGGGCTCGAATGCCCTTGGCTTCCAGTAGTGCTTTTTGCTCCGTAGATTACTTTAACAATGGGTTTGATCACAATCTCTTGGCCGATTTGTTTTTAACTGGATTTTATCCAAAAAGGGCACTTCTCATTTTGACGCAATCCCAAGTTTTCAGCTGTTTCCCAGAGCCGCATTCATGTTTTCGGCTCATCCTAGTTTTAACATGGAACAGAAAAGTTTTCAGCGATTACATTCCATTTTACTGATACCTATCAATAGATTATTAAGACAATTTTAAACTTATCAAATTAGACATCTAAAGGCACTTAATTAAATACCAAACTGGCCCTTTTGACATCTTTGAAAGTATTCCAAGTATTTGGTAAATCCTACTCAGACTATTCAGTCCTACACAGTTGAGGATAGTACAATCTAAGCTTATAAGAAAAATCTAGGGCTGAATAGTTTCTATAAATTTCATAAAATTTATGTTTGATTTTTTAAATGTCCACCATTTGCGCCCAAAATACAGTGTTAGGTTTATTTTTATAAAATAAAAAATTGTAGCATTTAAAAAAAAAAAAAACTGCACTAAGCAGTTTTTAGGAGTAAAAGTTGTCAGGTGTGATGTGTTAGAAAAAATACGGCACTGAAAAGTGCCTTTACATTGCGGTCTTTGGGGACTGTGTTATCCCTGTATATATATATATATATATATAGATAGATAGATAGATAGATAGATAGATAGATAGATAGATACATATTTTTGCGTTAATATGTGTATATACACATTCATATACATATATATTTCAATTTGTTGACCATCACCACTACTGCGGGACTTACCCCATGGCATGAGAACGAGGTTCCCATTGGAGCCTATGGTAGCACACAATGCAAATGCGACTTTGCACCTAACTTGTAATACCAGCGCAAAATTACAAAGTGGAACATAAATATTGTCCTTATGAAATCAATATTTTGCACTTCACTTGTAATCTGGCCCAGTATTAGAAAAATCTAAAAATAATATAAAAAAAAAAATTAAAATGTTTAATCATGATATTCATGATTAAGGAGCAAAATGTCTTTTGTGCTATAAGACAATAAATATAGAATGTGTAAAATAGCTCAGATGATGCCCTGTCTTTTCTTTCAGGGATAGCCCAAATTACTGTACCTTCTGTTGTTAACAGTGGAACTTTAAAAAAGGCATTGTTAGAGTCAATGAGGGACAAGAAAAATATCAGAAACAAAACTTCAGTGCAGAGGATCCAAAAGAATGCGCATAATATGTTCAGAGATCCTGCTGTTAAAATCTAATAGCATTACAGAATGGTGCAGGATTATTTTAAGAATAGCAAAGATACATTAAATTCAATGCCAAGCATTTTATATATTAGTATGGAGAGAACCATTTAACATATGCTTCATTTAAGCTGTCAAACCTCCAGTGTTCACTCTGCAAGAATATTTAACACTGTTGGAGCATTGAAGACTACTTTATCACTGTTATTTTGAAAAGAAATTGATAAATGCCAGAAATAGATTTCTAAATGTCATAAATAGAGGGTTTATTGCAATTTCCAGAATCATAATCATAGAGACAATATTAAATAAAATTTAAATAGTTTAGGATTCTGCTAGACAAATTGTAATTCATATGTAATTAAAAAAATCTTCTGTGAATATTTATCAGGGTTGATGAAAATCTTGTTGATTGCATTTACTGGCTGTTTTTTTTGGTTTTCTATGGTCTAGATTTGGAGTTTGGCGTTAGCCGTGAAAACCAGCGTTAGAGGCTCCTAACGCTGGTTTTAGGCTAACTCCGGTATTTGGAGTCACTCAAAATAGGGTCTAACGCTCACTTTTCAGCCGCAACTTTTCCATACCGCAGATCCCCTTACGTCAATTGCGTATTCTATCTTTTCAATGGGATCTTTCTAACTCCGGTATTTAGAGTCTTGGCTGAAGTGAGCGTTAGACATCTAACGACAAAACTCCAGCCGCAGGAAAAAAGTTAGTAGTTAAGAGCTTTCTGGGCTAACGCCGGTTCATAAAGCTCTTAACTACTGTACTCTAAAGTACACTAACACCCATAAACTACCTATGTACCCCTAAACCGAGGTCCCCCCACATCGCCGCCACTCGATTACATTTTTTTAACCCCTAATCTGCTGACCGCCACCTACGTTATACTTATGTACCCCTAATCTGCTGCCCCTAACACCGCCGACCCCTGTATTATATTTATTAACCCCTAACCTGCCCCCCACAACGTCGCCGCCAGCTACCTACAATTATTAACCCCTAATCTGCCGACCGCAAAGCGCCGCCACCTACATTATAGCTATGTACCCCTAATCTGCTGCCCCTAACACCGCCGACCCCTATATTATATTTATTAACCCCTAATCTGCCCCCCACAATGTCGCCTCCACCTGCCTACACTTATTAACCCCTAATCTGCCGAGCGGACCGCACCGCTACTATAATAAAGTTATTAACCCCTAATCCGCCTCACTAACCCTATAATAAATAGTATTAACCCCTAATCTGCCCTCCCTAACATCGCCAACACCTAACTTCAATTATTAACCCCTAATCTGCCCTCCCTAACATCGCCAGCACCTAACTTCAATTATTAACCCCTAATCTGCCGACCGGAGCTCACCGCTATTCTAATAAATGTATTAACCCCTAAAGCTAAGTCTAACCCTAACACTAACACCCCCCTAAATTAAATATAATTTTAATCTAACGAAATTAATTAACTCTTATTAAATAAATTATTCCTATTTAAAGCTAAATACTTACCTGTAAAATAAACCCTAATATAGCTACAATATAACGAATAATTACATTGTAGCTATTTTAGGATTAATATTTATTTTACAGGCAACTTTGTAATTATTTTAACCAGGTACAATAGCTATTTAATAGTTAAGAACTATTTAATAGCTAAAATAATTACAAATTTACCTGTAAAATAAATCCTAACCTAAGTTACAATTAAACCTAACACTACACTATCAATAAATTAATTAAATAAAATACCTATAATTATCTACAATTAAACCTACCACTACACTATCAATAAATAAATTAAATACAATACCTACAAATAACTACAATGAAATAAACTATCTAAAGTACAAAAAATAAAAAAGAACTAAGTTACAAAAAATAAAAAAATATTTACAAACATAAGAAAAATATTACAACAATTTTAAACTAATTACACCTACTCTAAGCCCCCTAATAAAATAACAAAGACCCCCAAAATAACAAAATGCCCTTCCCTATTCTAAATTACTACATTTTAAAGCTCTTTTACCTTACCAGCCCTGAACAGGGCCCTTTGCGGGGCATGCCCCAAGAAATTCAGCTCTTTTGCCTGTAAAAAAAACCATACAATACCCCCCCCAACATTACAACCCACCACCCACATACCCCTAATCTAACCCAAACCCCCCTTAAATAAACCTAACACTAAGCCCCTGAAGATCTTCCTACCTTGTCTTCACCCTACCAGGTTCACCGATCCGTCCTGAAGAGCTCCTCCGATGTCCTGATCCAAGCCCAAGCTTGGGGGGCTGAAGAGGTCCATGATCCGGCTGAAGTCTTCATCCAAGCGGGAGCTGAAGAGGTCCATGATCCGGATGAAGTCTTCTATCAATGGCATCTTCAATCTTCTTTCTTCCGGATCCATCTTGCAGACCTCCGACGCGGAACATCCTCTTCTCCCAACGCCTACTAGCCGAATGACGGTTCCTTTAAGGGACGTCATCCAAGATGGCGTCCCTCGAATTCCGATTGGCTGATAGGATTCTATCAGCCAATCGGAATTAAGGTAGGAATATTCTGATTGGCTGATGGAATCAGCCAATCAGAATCAAGTTCAATCTGATTGGCTGATTGGATCAGGCCAATCGGAATTCGAGGGACGGCATCTTGGATGACGTCCCTTAAAGGAACTGTCATTCGGCTAGTAGGCGTCGGGAGAAGAGGATGTTCCGCGTCGGAGGTCTGCAAGATGGATCCGGAAGAAAGAAGATTGAAGATGCCATTGATAGAAGACTTCATCCGGATCATGGACCTCTTCAGCTCCCGCTTGGATGATGACTTCAGCCGGATCATGGACCTCTTCAGCCCCCCGCTTGGGCTTGGATCAGGACATCGGAGGAGCTCTTCAGGACGGATCGGTGAACCTGGTATGGTGAAGATAAGGTAGGAAGATCTTCAGGGGCTTAGTGTTAGGTTTATTTAAGGGGGGTTTGGGTTAGATTAGGGGTATGTGGGTGGTGGGTTGTAATGTTGGGGGGGGGTATTGTATGGTTTTTTTTACAGGCAAAAGAGCTGAATTTCTTGGGGCATGCCCGCAAAGGGCCCTGTTCAGGGCTGGTAAGGTAAAAGAGCTTTGAAATGTAGTAATTTAGAATAGGGTAGGGCATTTTGTTATTTTGGGGGTCTTTGTTATTTTATTAGGGGGCTTAGAGTAGGTGTAATTAGTTTAAAATTGTTGTAATATTTTTCTTATGTTTGTAAATATTTTTTTATTTTTTGTAACTTAGTTCTTTTTTATTTTTTGCACTTTAGATAGTTTATTTCATTGTAGTTATTTGTAGGTATTGTATTTAATTTATTTATTGATAGTGTAGTGGTAGGTTTAATTGTAGATAATTATAGGTATTTTATTTAATTAATTTATTGATAGTGTAGTGTTAGGTTTAATTGTAACTTAGGTTCGGATTTATTTTACAGGTAATTTTGTTATTATTTTAACTAGGTAACTATTAAATAGTTCTTAACTATTTAATAGCTATTGTACCTGGTTAAAATAATTACAAAGTTGCCTGTAAAATAAATATTAATCCTAAAATAGCTACAATGTAATTATAATTTATATTGTAGCTATATTAGGATTTATTTTACAGGTAAGTATTTAGCTTTAAATGGGAATAATTTATTTAATAAGAGTTAATTAATTTCGTTAGATTAAAATTATATTTAATTTAGGGGGGTGTTAGTGTTAGGGTTAGACTTAGCTTTAGGGGTTAATACATTTATTATAGTAGCGGTGGCAGATTAGGGGTTAATGTTTGAAGTTAGGTGTCGGCGATGTTAGGGAGGGCAGATTAGGGGTTAATACTATTTATTATAGGGTTAGTGATGCGGATTAGGGGTTAATAACTTTATTATAGTAGCGCTCAGGTCCGCTCGGCAGATTAGGGGTTAATAAGTGTAGGCAGGTGAAGGCGACGTTGAGGGGGGCAGATTAGGGATTAATAAATATAATATAGGGGTCGGCGGTGTTAGGGGCAGCAGATTAGGGGTACATAAGGATAATGTAAGTAGAGGCGGTTTACGGAGCGGCAGATTAGGGGTTAAAAATAATATGCAGGGGTCAGCGATAGCGGGGGCGGCAGATTAGGGGTTAATAAGTGTAAGGCTAGGGGTGTTTAGACTCGGGGTACATGTTAGAGTGTTAGGTGCAGACGTAGGAAGTGTTTCCCCATAGCAAACAATGGGGCTGCGTTAGGAGCTGAACACGGCTTTTTTGCAGGTGTTAGGTTTTTTTTCAGCTCAAACAGCCCCATTGTTTCCTATGGGAGAATCGTGCACGAGCACGTTTTTGAGGCTGGCCGCTTGCGTAAGCAACTCTGGTATCGAGAGTTGAAGCTGCGTTAAAAATGCTCTACGCTCCTTTTTTGGAGCCTAACGCAGCCTTTATGTGGACTCTCAATACCAGAGTTATTTTTATGGTGCGGCCAGAAAAAAGCCAGCGTTAGCTACGCGGGTCGTTACAGACAAAACTCTAAATCTAGGCCTATGTGTTTTTATTATAACATTGGAATTATCACAATACAAATTATAACACCCTTTCTGTACTGGGAAAAGATTAGATTAGATATTGCAAAATGTTCACAATATTTTTCAACACAATTTCAGGAACATTTTGAACATTTCAAATTGATAAAGTGAAGAAGTGGTCTTTTTAAAATTCTTATATGTTGTGCATGTGCATTGCACTTTGAAATGAACATAGATGCTATTTTAGATGTATATACAAATATATTACCTGATTCATTAAACCTATATTAATCACTATGGTATTGTCTGTGGGGCCAATTTATTAAGGCCTGAATGCACCTGTTTCTGCATGAGCCGTCAGGCTCCCTAGAAACAGGAGTTAAGAAGCAACGGTCTACAGAGTGCTGCTCCTTAACTCGTCCGCCACCTATGAGGAGGCGGACAGCAATCCGCTCGATCGATATTATCAGGGTTGATTGACACCCCCTGCTAGCGGCCGACTGGCCGCAAATGTGCAGGTGGGCGGTATTGCACAAGCAATTTGTGCAATGATAAATTCTGACAGCGTATGGTGTCAGCATTTATCGATGTCCGCCCGCACATTGTTAAATCGGCCCCTAAGAGTAGAGGGCAGGATAGAAATTTACATATGTATATGTAATAGGCATTTTAATGTGATATCTTATACGATTAAGAAAATCTGCAGTAAACACAAAAAACTGAAAAATACAACCGCAACATCTAGAAATGGTGTTTAGCAAATATGTTCTCAAATGGTTGGTTTTATTTATACTGACATTTTCCTGATACTGTAGTTTCAGGATTTCTATTATCATGTATGTCTTAGTGATTTAGGATTTTGTCATTCTGTCTTGTTTATTGGCAACCAAGATCTTTTGAACAGGAACAGAAGCAATAGTGGACATACTCAACAGAGGGTCTTGGTGTATGAACAGTATCTCACAAAAGTGAGTACACCCCTCACATTTTTGTAAATATTTTATAATATATTTTCATTTGACAACACTGAAGAAATGACACGTTGATACAATGTAAAGTAGTGAGTGTACAGCCTGAGTGTAAATTTGCTGTCCCCTCAAAATAACTGAACACACAGCCATTAATGTCTAAACTGTTGGCAACAAAAGTGAGTACACCCCTAAGTGGAAATGTCCAAATTGGGCCCAATTAGTCATTTTCCCTCCCGGTGTCATGTGACTCATTAGTGTTTCAAGGTCTCAGGTGTGAATGGGGAGCAGGTGTGTTAAATTTGGTGCTATCGCTCTCACACTCTCTCATACTGGTCACTGGAAGTTCAACATTCAACCCCATGGCAAAGAACTCTCTGAGGATCTGAAAAAAAGAATTATTGCTCTATATAAAGATGGCTTATGCTATAAGAAGATTGCCAAGACCCTGAAACTAAGCTGCAGCACAGTGGGCAAGACCATACAGCAGTTTCACAGGACAGGATCCACTCAGAATAGAATTGCCCAGTGTGCTTAGAGGAATGTGGCTGCACCTCACTGACGAGGCCCATAGGAGGCCGAAATGATCGTCTGGGATTGTCATGTTCCTTGTTCAGAGGAGAATTGCCTGGTATTTCGGGGCTGGACTGACCTTACTTGGCGGGATCAGACTGATATACTTCAGGAAAGTTTTCTTCTGTGAAAAGCACACTGGTCTAAAAGAGGCTGCTTCCGGGTGGTAAATCACCATAGAACAAGCCACTGAGCTGTTGTTCGTTCCTGGTAGAGCGCTTCTCTCTTTGTATGCAAATTATTATGACCCTGGGGAAGTCTCCCTATGGGTGATGGGGGAAACCAGACGTGGACTCCTTGGCCAGTGTGCTTAGAGGAATGTGGCTGCACCTCACTGACGAGGCCCATAGGAGGCCGAAACGATCGTCTGGGGTTGTCATGTTCCTTGTTCAGAGGAGAATTGCCTGGTATTTCGGGGCTGGACTGACCTTACTTGGCGGGATCAGACTGATATACTTCAGGAAAGTTTTCTTCTGTGAAAAGCACACTGGTCTAAAAGAGGCTGCTTCCGGGTGGTAAATCGCCATAGAACAAGCCACTGAGCTGTTGTTCGTTCCTGGTAGAGCGCTTCTTTCTTTGTATGCAAATTATTATGACCCTGGGGAAGTCTCCCTATGGGTGATGGGGGAAACCAGACGTGGACTCCTTGCCCAGTGTGCTTAGAGGAATGTGGCTGCACCTCACTGACGAGGCCCATAGGAGGCCGAAACGATCGTCTGGGGTTGTCATGTTACTTGTTCAGAGGAGAATTGCCTGGTATTTCGGGGCTGGACTGACCTTACTTGGCGGGATCAGACTGATATACTTCAGGAAAGTTTTCTTCTGTGAAAAGCACACTGGTCTAAAAGAGGCTGCTTCCGGGTGGTAAATCGCCATAGAACAAGCCACTGAGCTGTTGTTCGTTCCTGGTAGAGCGCTTCTCTCTTTGTATGCAAATTATTATGACCCTGGGGAAGTCTCCCTATGGGTGATGGGGGAAACCAGACGTGGACTCCTTGGCCAGTGTGCTTAGAGGAATGTGGCTGCACCTCACTGACGAGGCCCATAGGAGGCCGAAACGATCGTCTGGGGTTGTCATGTTCCTTGTTCAGAGGAGAATTGCCTGGTATTTCGGGGCTGGACTGACCTTACTTGGCGGGATCAGACTGATATACTTCAGGAAAGTATTCTTCTGTGAAAAGCACACTGGTCTAAAAGAGGCTGCTTCTGGGTGGTAAATCGCCATAGAACAAGCCACTGAGCTGTTGTTCGTTCCTGGTAGAGCGCTTCTCTCTTTGTATGCAAATTATTATGACCCTGGGGAAGTCTCCCTATGGGTGATGGGGGAAACCAGACGTGGACTCCTTGCCCAGTGTGCTTAGAGGAATGTGGCTGCACCTCACTGACGAGGCCCATAGGAGGCCGAAACAATCGTCTGGGGTTGTCATGTTCCTTGTTCAGAGAAGAATTGCCTGGTATTTCGGGGCTGGACTGACCTTACTTGGCGGGATCAGACTGATATACTTCAGGAAAGTTTTCTTCTGTGAAAAGCACACTGGTCTAAAAGAGGATGCTTCCGGGTGGTAAATCGCCATAGAACAAGCCACTGAGCTGTTGTTCGTTCCTGGTAGAGTGCTTCTCTCTTTGTATCCACTCAGAATAGGCCTCACCCTGCTTGAACAAAGAAGTTGAGTGCCCGTGCTCAGCGTCATATCTAAATGTTGTCTTTGGGAAATAGACGTATGAGTGCTGCCAGCATTGCTGCAGAGTTTGAAGGGGTGGGAGGTCAGCCTGTTAGTGCTCAGACCATACGCCGCACACTGCATCAAATTGGTCTGCATGGCTGTCATCCCAGAAGGAAGCCTCTTATAAAGATGATGCACAAGAAAGCCCGCAAACAGTTTGCTGAAGACAAGCAGACTAAGGACATGGATTACTGGAACCATGTCCTGTGGTCCGATGAGACCAAGATAAACTTATTCGGTTCAGATGGTGTCAAGCATTTGTGGCGGCAACCAGGTGAGGAGTACAAAGACAAGTGTGTCTTGCCTACAGTCAAGCATGGTGGTGGGAGTGTCATGGTCTGGGCCTGCATGACAGCTACAGTTCATTAAGAGAACCATTTATGCCAACATGTACTGTGACATATTGAAGCAGAGCATGATCTCCTCCCTTTGGAGACTGGGTCGCAGGGCAGTATTTCAACATGATAATGACCCCAAACACACCTCCAAAATGACTACTGCATTGCTAAAGAAGCTGAGGGTAAAGGTGATGGACTGGCCAAGCATGTCTCCAGACCTAAACCCTATTGAGCATCTGTGGGGCATCCTCAAATGGAAAGTGAGGGAGTGCAAGGTCTCTAACATCCACCAGCTCTGTGATGTTGTCATGGAGGAGTGAAAGAGGACCCCAGGGGCAACCTGTGAAGCTCTGGTGAACTCCATGCCCAAGAGGGTTAAGGCAGTGCTGGAAAATAATGGTGGCCACACAAAATATTGACACTTTGGGCCCAATTTGGACATTTCCCCTTAGGGGTGTACTCACTTTTGTTGCCAATGGTTTAAACATTAATGACTGTGTGTTGAGTTATTTTGCGGGGACAGCAAATTTACACTGTTATACAGGCTGTACATTCACTACTTTACATTGTAGCAAAGTATAATTTATTCAGTGTTGTCACATGAAAAGATATAATAAAATATTTACAAAAATGTTAGGGGTGTACTCACTTTTGTGAGATACTGTATATAAAGATTTAGATAGATAGATAGATAGATAGATAGATAGATAGAAAGATAAATAATATAGACAGGCAACCTGCACTAATAAAATGTTCCCCTGCATTAGGATTGTACACATTCTGCACATACCTATGTATAGACTGGCTACTATGGCCCCCCAGCACTTGTACCCTGGTGCCACTGCAACGGTTGCAACAGTGGTAGTTGCGCCACTGAACAGAAGTCCAAAAAATCTTCCTTTTTTAATTTAAAGGTGATACCTTATATCCCCATCAGCTTACAATTTGATGGTTGTTCCTTTTTCATTGATTTCCTCTGAAATATCACTGTTGTCTGTACAATTCAAAGACCTTGTTATAGGTGTATATGCCTGGTTGCTCCTTACTGAGAAGTTGGATTCGGAGAAGCTCACTTTGCGTGTGTCTTCATTCTTTTTACCTGTTTTGTTGTTTTTATGTCTATTGCACCATTTATTTCCATTGCTTCTTCCTTTGTTATATGTTGTGGTGGTGTTCCAAATATATATTCAGGGAATAGTCCTCATCACGCTGCATCTTTGTATCTTTTTGACTGATTAATTCAGATTCCAGATCATCTAGATGTTTAGCCAATTAATCATCATATTTTTCATAATTATCCTGTGTTTGTAAAGTTATTAGCTTTGTCTGTAAGTCCTTAATCTCTGTTAGGACCAGATCTCTCTTTGTATTTTTATGTATCAGCAATTTCTGCATGAGCTTGAGTGCCATAAAATCCATTTCTTCATCTTTGTTAATGTTAGGATACTTTTTGAAACGTAGACCTCTTGGTATGATATTAGATTTTCTATATTTATCAAGATAAATTATTTCATACCATAATTTTAGTTCTTTGACCCTCAGGTTTTCCATCAAAATAAAGGTCCGCCTTAGATCACTGGTTTGTGTTTGGTGAGGTGCAAGTTCCTCCCTACACTCCTCATAAGTTAGTTTTCGACTGAAAATGTCCTCTAGTGCTTTGATTGGGCCATTTTAATTCTGTGTAGTTGGGATTCTGTATCCGGATTCGTTGTCCTTAGTGCATAATCTTGCACGACAAGCAACATTGAATCTTCACACTATGGCCTAGATTTGGAGTTTTGTCGGTAATGACCCGAAAAACTAACGCCGGCTTTTTTCTGGCCGCACCATAAAAATAACTCTGGTATCGAGAGTCCACATAAAGGCTGCGTTAGGCTCCAAAAAAGGAGCGTAGAGCATTTTTAACGCAGCTTCAACTCTCGATACCAGAGTTGCTTACGGACGCGGCCAGCCTCAAAAACGTGCTCGTGCACGATTCCCCCATAGGAAACAATGGGGCTGTTTGAGCTGAAAAAAACCAAACACCTGCAAAAAAGCCGCGTTCAGCTCCTAACGCAGCCCCATTGTTTGCTATGCGGTAACCCTTCCTACGTCTGCACTTAACACTCTAACATGTACCCCGAGTCTAAACACCCCTAACCTTACACTTATTAACCCCTAATCTGCCGCCCCCGCTATCGCTGACCCCTGCATATTATTATTAACCCCTAATCTGCCGCTCCGTAAACCGCCGCTACTTACATTATCCCTATGTACCCATAATCTGCTGCCCCTAACACCGCCGACCCCTATATTATATTTATTAACCCCTAATCTGCCCCCCACAACGTCGCCTCCACTTGCCTACACTTATTAACCCCTAATCTGCCGACCGGACCTGAGCGCTACTATAATAAAGTTATTAACCCCTAATCCGCCTCACTAACCCTATCATAAATAGTATTAACCCCTAATCTGCCCTCCCTAACATCGCCGACACCTAACTTCAATTATTAACCCCTAATCTGTTGACCGAATCTCGCCGCTATTCTAATAAATGTATTAACCCCTAAAGCTAAGTCTAACCCTAATACTAACACCCCCCTAAGTTAAATATAATTTAAATCTAACGAAATTAATTAACTCTTATTAAATAAATTTTTCCAATTTAAAGCTAAATACTTACCTGTAAAATAAATCCTAATATAGCTACAATATAAATTATAATTATATTATAGCTATTTTAGGATTTATATTTATTTTACAGGTAACTTTGTATTTATTTTAACCAGGTAAAATAGCTATTAAATAGTTAAGAACTATTTAATAGCTAAAATAGTTAAAATAATTACAAATTTACCTGTAAAAGAAATCCTAACCTAAGTTACAAATAAACCTAACACTAGACTATCAATAAATTAATTAAATAAACTACCTACAATTACCTACAATTAACCTAACACTACACTATCAATAAATTAATTAAATACAATTGCTACAAATAAATACAATTAAATAAACTAGCTAAAGTACAAAAAATAAAAAAGAACTAAGTTACAAAAAATAAAAAAATATTTACAAACATAAGAAAAATATTACAACAATTTTAAACTAATTACACCTACTCTAAGCCCCCTAATAAAATAACAAAGCCCCCCAAAATAAAAAAATGCCCTACCCTATTCTAAATTACTAAAGTTCAAAGCTCTTTTACCTTACCAGCCCTGAACAGGGCCCTTTGCGGGGCATGCCCCAAGAAATTCAGCTCTTTTGCCTGTAAAAAAAAACATACAATACCCCCCCAAACATTACAACCCACCACCCACATACCCCTAATCTAACCCAAACCCCCCTTAAATAAACCTAACACTAAGCCCCTGAAGATCATCCTACCTTGTCTTCACCATACCAGGTTCACCGATCGGTCCAGAAGAGCTCCTCCGATGTCCTGATCCAAGCCCAAGCGGGGGGCTGAAGAGGTCCATGATCCGGCTGAAGTCTTCATCCAAGCAGGCCAGAAGAGGTCTTCCATCCGATTGAAGTCTTCATCCAAGCGGCATCCATCCGGAGCGAAGCGGCAGCATCCTGAAGTCCTCCACCGCGGAACATCCATCCTGGCCGACGACTGAACGCCGAATGACGGTTCCTTTAAATGACATCATCCAAGATGGCGTCCCTCGAATTCCAATTGGCTGATAGGATTCTATAAGCCAATCGGAATTAAGGTAGGAATATTGGCTGATCGGAACAGCCAATAGAATGCGAGCTCAATCTGATTGGCTGATCGGATCAGCCAATCGGATTGAACTTGATTCAGAATATTCCTACCTTAATTCCGATTGGCTGATAGAATCCTATCAGCCAATCGGAATTCGAGGGACGCCATCTTGGATGACGTCATTTAAAGGAACCGTCATTCGTCGTTCAGTCGTCGGCCAGGATGGATGTTCCGCGGTGGAGGTCTTCAGGATGCTGCCGCTTCGCTCCGAATGGATGCCGCTTGGATGAAGACTTCAATCAGATGGAAGACCTCTTCTGGCCTGCTTGGATTGTAGGTAGTTTATTTAATTAATTTATTGATAGTGTAGTGTTAGGTTAATTGTAGGTAATTGTAGGTAGTTTATTTAATTAATTTATTGATAGTCTAGTGTTAGGTTTATTTGTAACTTAGGTTAGGATTTCTTTTACAGGTAAATTTGTAATTATTTTAACTATTTTAGCTATTAAATAGTTCTTAACTATTTAATAGCTATTGTACCTGGTTAAAATAAATACAAAGTTACCTGTAAAATAAATATAAATCCTAAAATAGCTATAATATAATTATAATTTATATTGTAGCTATATTAGGATTTATTTTACAGGTAAGTATTTAGCTTTAAATTGGAATAATTTATTTAATAAGAGTTAATTAATTTTGTTAGATTTAAATTATATTTAATTTAGGGGGGTGTTAGTATTAGGGTTAGACTTAGCTTTAGGGGTTAATACATTTATTAGAATAGCGGCGAGATTCGGTCGGAAGATTAGGGGTTAATAATTGAAGTTAGGTGTCGGCGATGTTAGGGAGGGCAGATTAGGGGTTAATACTATTTATGATAGGGTTAGTGAGGCGGATTAGGGGTTAATAACTTTATTATAGTAGCGCTCAGGTCCGGTCGGCAGATTAGGGGTTAATAAGTGTAGGCAGGTGGAGGCGACGTTGTGGGGGGCAGATTAGGGGTTAATAAATATAATATAGGGGTCGGCGGTGTTAGGGGCAGCAGATTAGGGGTACATAAGGATAACGTAGGTGGCGGCGCTTTGCGGTCGGCAGATTAGGGGTTAATAAGTGTAGGCAGGTGGAGGCGACGTTGAGGGGGCAAATTAGGGGTTAATAAATATAATACAGGGGTCGGCGGTGTTAGGGGCAGCAGATTAGGGGTACATAAGGATAACGTAGGTGGCGGTCGGCAGATTAGGGGTTAAAAAATTTTTTTCGAGTGTCGCGATGTGGGGGGACCTCAGTTTAGGGGTACATAGGTAGTTTATGGGTGTTAGTGTACTTTAGAGTACAGTAGTTAAGAGCTTTATAAACCGGCGTTAGCCCAGAAAGCTCTTAACTACTAACTTTTTTCCTGCGGCTGGAGTTTTGTCGTTAGATGTCTAACGCTCACTTCAGAAACGACTCTAAATACCGGAGTTAGAAAAATCCCATTGAAAAGATAGGATACGCAATTTACGTAAGGGGATCTGCGGTATGGAAAAGTCGCGGCTGGAAAGTGAGCGTTAGACCCTATTTTGATTGACTCCAAATACCGGCGGTAGCCTAAAACCAGCGTTAGGAGCCTCTAACGCTGGTTTTCACGGCTAACGCCAAACTCTAAATCTAGCCCTTTATTTGTGCAATAATAAGAAACAAGTCCGTTATAGATTGAAATAGGTTACTTTGCTGTCTCACTCCTCTTTATCGTTAGGTTGCCAGTTAGATGTATAAAAGATAAATGCCAAGAAAAACTGCTACAGCCTGACCTGAAAGAGGACTCTGGACTTTAACCGGTACTGAGTACAATTTGCAGTGTACAAACTTCTGTGTAAAGTTCATCAGTCGTCTCTGGAACAAAACGATGGCACACAGCTACCTGAAATCTCCAAAACACATCTCAGTGAGACTTCCAATGGTAATAATGAACAATCACTCACATGCAGGAAGGCAGCTGGTGTTCCCGCAGCTGCAGGCATACGCCAAACGCTCACAACAGAGCTAAGTGGCGAAACAATAATAATAGCAAAAGAGTTTCCAAAGCGAGTGAGCAAGAAAATGGCAACAATTCAGAGACCACACTAGTTAAAAAGTAAAAACTTCAACAATTTATTAGTAAAGCGTAAAAAATGTACATATATATAAATACAACTTGAGAAGAGAGGATTGAACATATATCTAAGTCAATCAAAGCGGGACACTGGCTGCACTAAAAGTCTATCAAAAGCCTTTATTATCAAAAAACTCAAACAGTTTTAACAGGCTGTCTACCCTCCACCCTATTCCTAAAACCGTGCAACTATACCCTATTAAATTACATAAACATTAGAACAAGCCGGCCGTCAGACAAGCCAAATTGCAACAGTAACTAATTATTACAGCTGTGATGTTGTGCAACCATGAAAACATGAACTATGTATCAATATCGATATCAGAAAGGTCCATTTAAATTTACATGGGGCCCCAAAAATTGCAATTATACTGCTTGTTATGGATTGATAAAAGTCCAGGCACTTAGTGTTGAAAACACGCTCTGGTAAGTTCAATTCCTCCAGGTATCAATGCAATGTGGTAACACCTTTCTGCTGTACTTGTTATGCTGTGCATATAACTGGCTCCATCGGCAACTGAATTATTAGGATAAACAACGCACAATGTACTATGGCAAGACAGACCAGGCCGTCCACCGCAAGACTGTCCAGCCTTATACAGGAATAATATCAGCTGTACCTGCTTTCCAGTTTGATCAACCTGAACAGTTCTTAGTTTACTTTCGGCTTCTTCACTTGCTCACCGCCATGTACGCTTCAGCGTTGTTGTTCGATTTCAAATTCCGCTGGCTCGTTCACAGCTGTTCACCTCCTGTGCATGCTCAATCATGACGCGTTTCTCCCCTCCCACATAGGGCTGAGTGTCGGGGCCTCATCAGATGTATTGGTTGAGGGGTGTGTATCTGCTTTTGTACTCTCATTAGCTCAAAAAGTCCACCCCTTAAACAGCACTCGCTTACTTGACAGCTGGTTTTAAACAACTATTATTTACTACGGTTTAAAAGTTGCACAGTATCGGAACTGATCATTACTATATACACTATTTTTAGTTACCACATCATGGCTTTCATATGCGTAGAAATCTATTGCAGTTTCACATTAGAGAATTAGCTTTAGAAACATTGTTTGTTGTTTGAACTTAGCACATTTAAATATGTGATCTAGTTAGGGACATGATTTTTTGCAGACCCGACCACATTAATCTGGACTTTCCTCTAGGAAACCTGAATCTTTAACTCTTTTGATAACCACAGTAGTAGATTTATTACACATCTTATGTCACATAAATATTCAAGTTTACCATCATATCAACATATATCTTATCGATATGCATTTAGAGGTTTTTTGTAAAGTGTTTACTGGATCTACGTTCTGAAAGCACATTTAATTCTCAAATAAATCAAAGGGGCTTGCATCATTGCTTTTGTCACAATAAGACTAAAGGGTGTTTTCACCTCTTATATCGCTTATGGATATTAAAACATCTTATCTATATGACAGTATGTTCCTATATGCTTAAAGTAACATACATTTAAAGGGATTTTTTTACGTTACGATTTGGTGGTCACAGAAAACATGCATACTCTATCTATTCATTTAGGCCCATTGGGCTTAGTGTGTTTAATCTGAAGATCCACCTTGATTCATGTTGCAAAATTATTCTATCAAGATGACCTCCTCGTTTTTTTTTGTTTTAAGCACTCAATGCCCATAATTTGCAATTTATTGTGATCTGAGCTGTGAAAAGTCTTAAAATGTCTTGCAACTGGGCTGTCCATGTCCTCATTTTTAATGTAATCTCTTTAAAAAGGAGGAACCTAAAAACTGGTTAACAGACAGACAACACAGAGGAGGTAGCGCTCCCTGTGGGCATTGCGTCTATTGCACATACATGAAGAGATCTAATACTTTTAGTACCCAAACAGGAAGCAAGGCATATTATGTGAGGGAAATAATCTCATGTATTTCCAAAAATGTCATATATCTACTGAACTGTCCATGCCCCAAGTTCTATGTAGGAAAGACCACCAGAGAGCTGAAAAGCAGAATACGAGAACATAGAGATGACATTAAAAATAAGGACATGGACAGCCCAGTTGCAAGACATTTTAAGACTTTTCACAGCTCAGATCACAATAAATTGCAAATTATGGGCAATGATGGTACAACATGATTTTCTTTCCACAATACGTATAGCTCAACAGCAAGTCCCTAAAGATCTGAAAATGCAAGATATTACAGGAATATTATACAATAAGGATTGTGTGTGTGCATATATATATATATATATATATATATATATATCATCAGCTATGCAGGAAAATATAATCAGAACAATACACGACTTCATCCTGAGTGGTCATCCTGGTATCCAAAAATCCTTGGAACTCAAACAACGTGAGTATTGGTGGCCAAACATGAAAGAAACTTTAATTTCCTACATAAAGTAGTTTACCAGTTAGTAAGTTTACCAGTTCCGACTCGACCATGGGATTCCATAGCTATGGATTTTATTGTCGAACTACCAAAATCTTCTACTTTCACCACCATAATGGTAGTAGTAGATATATTAACTAAAATGGCCCATTTTATTCCAACTCATAAACTTCCCACAGTCTCTATAACTGCTGATCTCTTCATGCATAATATAGTCAAGTAACATGGATTACCTAATTCCATAACATCTGACAGAGGAAGTCAATTTACTTCAAGATTTTGGAAAGGTTATGTTACTAACTTAATATCACAAGAAGATTATCAACAGCTTATCATCCTCAATCAAATGGGCAAACTGACAGAACAAACCAAAGCCTAGAACAAAATCTACAGTCTTACTGTTCATTAAAGCAACATCAATGGGCAGATTTCCTACCATACGCCGAATTCGCCTGCAATAATAGCAAAAATTATTCAACAAAACTTTCTCCTTTCTTTTGTAACCATGGAGTCTATCCTTAATTTCATCTTGAATCCACTATACAAACTAAATCTCCAACAGTTGAAGATTACGTTAATACTCTGTCTCAAACCTTACAATCTTTAAAGAGTAACATCTTAGAGGCTCAACAAAAACAACAATATTACTACAATTTGAAAAGAAGGTGATCTCCAGATTATGAAGTGGGACATAGAGTATGGTTTTCAACCAAGTTTCTGAAACTAAAAACACCTTCCAAAAAACTTAGTCCCACATTTATTGGACCTCTTGAAATAGTCAAGCTCATTAACCAAAATGCAGTGACTTTACAACTACCTTCAGCTCTAAAAGTACACCCAACTTTTCATGTTTCTCTGTTGAAGCCTTTACGTGGCTTCATGTCAACAGATGGATCCTACACCTTTGCCTCTTATGATGGAAGACCAGGAATACGAAGTATTGGAAATACTCAATTCTAGGAAGTTTAGAGGAGAACTACAGTACCTCATTCATTTTAAGCATTTTCCCCACGAAGAAGAAACTTTGGAACACTCATCTAACCTAACGGTGGATCACCTGGTTTCTCTATTCCACAGACGCCACCCTGACTGTCCTAAGCGATGAACCCCAGAGGTGTTCCTAGACAGGGGGATTCTGTCATGTACTGTCTATTTAAGAACAGTTATTAACCAAAGATTCTCTGTGCCTTTAAATAGAGACAGGGTTTCCTTCTCAAGTTGCTTGGAAATTTGTATGCTGTCAGATTCCTAGCTTTGCATCTCAAGTACTCAGGAGCTTAATACCTTTTCCTAAGTATTTATCCGTGGTAAAGTCCTGGGATATTGTAATCTGTTCCTCTATGCAATGTAACGTATATGTATCCGTAGCAAATACAATCACACATACTCCATTTAAATTCCAGAGAAAGTATCTTCTATTCAAATAACAGCGGATATAATACAGCCTTAAAATTATAGCTCTGCTGCTCACAGTGAATAACAGCGTGAAGTTGAATGTCACTTAATTTTAGATGACCAATTGAAGTTGAATGTCACTTAATTTTAAATGTCCACAAGATGATATTTTTGAAGGGATTATTTTCTTAAAATGTCGCTATACGTCCCTCTTAGTGCATTTTTTAGACAGTGTTCTAAGTTAGGGATATGTGGAGCCTCTAATTCCCCCGGTTTAAAAACAACTGTTTATGGTACGTTTACCTAATAGAAGTTGATGT
The DNA here is from genome assembly GCF_027579735.1 of Bombina bombina. NCBI lineage: Eukaryota > Metazoa > Chordata > Amphibia > Anura > Bombinatoridae > Bombina > Bombina bombina. The sequence continues at coordinate 1,267,050,052 of NC_069500.1, read as the reverse complement.
CCTTTAGGGGCCATTAAGGTTTCTTATCACATTTTCCCTTTGTTTGTGTGATGCGACTGCGGGATCTGCAGCATTCGGCTGTTGGCGTTCTCTCTGCAGTTTGAATCGGCCACTTCTCAAGTGGACATTTAAAATTAAGAGACATTCAACTTCAAGCTGTTATTCACTGTGATCCACAGAGCTATAATTTTAAGGCTGAATTATATTCGCTGTTATTTGAATAGAGGATACTTTCTCTGAAATTTAAAGTTTTGTACAGTAGTCTGTTTTTTAGTATTTTTATACCACCGGTGGTCAAAAATTTTATTTTTATTTTGTATGAATTTAGTAGTGTGGTTGTATTTGTTATGGCTACATATACTTTACATTGCAAAGAGGAACAGATTACAATATTGTCCTTAATAAATTAATAATTTTAAACTTCCATTCTGGTTGATGTTGTTGCTTTTAATCACACTTTTTTATGTATTATATGTATTTCCCCTTGGAAAGTTGTAGAGGCTTTCCTTTTTAAAGTTGCTTACACATCAGGGGGTTGATTGGTTAGGTACTGTGTTTTTCTTTATAGTCCTGGGATATTGCTACATTTTGCTACTTATATTATTACTCACCTTAATAATCTTTACTATTTTTTGAAAAACTTTGTCTGAGGTTAAAACTCGGCTTTCTGTGATGTCACAGCCTCGTTTTCCAGCTAAGCCGTAATGCTCAGTGATCTCTCTGCTTAGTCACCCGACGACTAACCGCTTGCTTCAAGACATCAAACTGTTCTCTTTGAGACAGCACCACTTAAACTGGATCAGCTTTTCCACAGAGCTTCGTTTCCCCTAAGTCCTTCAGTGCCGTCTTATTATGTTGCAGTAACATCATCTCCTCCAAGTAAGCAATTCAACACCGTATCAGCTGTTTTCTTCCTAATCATGTCTACAGGTGATCTCTTTGGTTCTAAACTGTCAGTACTGAATGATTAAGATCACCACTATGAGTGAGCTTGAAGCATTATAAATAACTTTCTCCATACTGAACTCTACAATTATTGCAATTATTGATCTTATTAACCAACGATAATCAGATAATTTCAATTTGCTTATATTTATTATTCTACTTGTTACTTCCAGCATTTACCACCTCAATTTTGGTGCCAGAGTTTTGTATAAATGTTTCTACATGAGTATATATATATATATATAGTCCAAGAAGAGGATTTCGCACACTCACCCCCAGATTGGGGTGTATAGATACCAGGGTGCTGAATCAAAAGATTGTACAGTCAAACATAACAACAGCACTCACTGGATTTAAGTAAAAAATAACCTTTATTGAAAAAGCTTAAAAATTATGATCCATGCCGTTTCGGTGCCCACTGGCACCTTTAGCAAATGGTATCACACAGCTTGAGAACAGATGAACAGTCCTGTCATCCAGGAAACAGAATAAAATGTCACCTAGCAAGCAGCCTTATATACCCTCCATGGAGTCTCAATTGAAAGTAGCGCCGTAGCTTGGCTCCAGTTGCGTGTGTCCGTGAGGCCACGCCCCTTACAGTTTTCCACTTACTTGGTCATTGGTTGTGGTTACACTCACACCCATCATGGGTGTATCAGATCTGCACATGGCTAATTACCATATTACGAATTGCGCATGTCCGTGTAAATACTCCTGGGCATAATAACTTGTATACGCTGCTTGTAGGAAGAGGTTTAAAAAATGCAAATGCTAATGTGTTCAAAAGCAATGCATTGTTACTGCACACGGTAAGGTAAAGTGAGCACAATATCTTTTTAGAGTGCAGGAGAACATATATGTCCATTATTATGTACACAAAGCAACAATGTATACAATCTTCCACAATATTCAGTATTGAAGGATTTGGCTCCGATATTATTATAATTCAGAAATGAACTTGTTCCAATAATATTGTAGAATGGCAGCCACTAAATAAAGTCAATGGTAATCTCAGTGATGTAGAGGTCATGATATCAGCCAATGAATGGCCCAAAATCCATCTTGGTATTAAGACCCCTGGGATCCACTGTGTCCAGGGTATAGATCCATTTGGATTCAATTTGTAACAGTTTTACCATTGACTTTATTCAGTGGCTGCCATTCTACAATATTATTGGAACAAGTTCATTTCTGAATCATAATAATATGGGAGCAAAATCCTTCAATACTGAAGATTGTGGAAGATTGTATACATTGTTGCTTTGTGTACATAATAATGGACATATATGTTCTCTTGCACTCTAAAAAGATATTGTGCTCACTTTACCTTACCATGTGTAGTAACAATGCATTGCTTTTGAACACATTAGCATTTGCATTTTTTAAACCCCTTCCTACAAGCAGCGTATACAAGTTATTATGCCCAGGAGTATTTACACGGACATGCACAATTTGTAATATGGTAATTAGCCATGCACAGACCTGATACACCAATGATGGGTGTGAGTGTGACCGCAACCAATGACCAAGTAAGTGGAAAACCAGAAGGGGCGTGGCCTCACGGACACACGCAACTGGAGCCAATTAAGACTCCATGGAGGGTATATAAGGCTACTTGCTAGGTGACATTTTATTCTGTTTCCCAGATGACAGGACTGTTCATCTGTTCTCAAGCTGGGTGATACCATTTGATAAAGGTTCCAGTGGGCACCGAAATGTCATGGATTGTCATTTTTAAGCTTTTTCAATAAAAGTTATTTTTTACTTAAATCCAGTGAGTCTGTTGTTACGTTGGACTGAGTATATATATATATATATATATATATATATATATATATACTAATCAGATATAACAATACGCCTAAAGTTAATAAAATTTATTCTTTAAGGATTGTAATTCTGTATATTAAACTGCAAACTGTAGTTCAACAATAATTATAGTTACTTATGGTTATACTACGATTGCTACAATTTCCTACTTGTGTCAAAGCATAAAGTATAATTATGGGATTTCTCTCTACATATAGATCCACTTAAGCAAACGTGACAAAATACATGTAAATTCTTAAATACATCTGTACACACATATACACACATAAATACATATGTACATTATGTACATACATATAAAACCCTTTTCGCTCGCACACAACAGTTAGCGCGCCACTTGTAATCTACCTTAATGGGGTCCACATGAGTCCATATGTGTAAGTTGCAATCGGAAAGAATTGGTGTCTATAATATATAGTAAACAATCTGAATGTCATTTGAATATGTATGCTGAGCATGCTTGCTCAATTCTGTTTTTAAACTAATTATTTTTTATTTATTTATTTTAATATTTTTCAATCTCTGGCTAAGAAAATGTAATTTTCTGATATGGTGATATTTTCATCTAAAATCAAGTACACTGCGGTAAATGTATTTCCATAAGAAGAAAGTGGCCGCAAACAATATTGGGCCAGAATACAAGTAGAGCGCTAACAGTTATGTGCAAGCAAAATGGTGTTTATTATGGGTGTTTGCGCGCATCAGGTTTTTCGCTCGTATAATGGGGCTGATTTAACATGCTGCGAACGCAGTTGTTTCTATGTGAGCCTTCAGGCTTACCAGAAACATAAATTAAGAAGAAGCGGTCGTAAAACCATCGGCGCTGCTCCTTAACTCATCTGCCACCTCTGAAGTGGCGGATAGCAATCATCCCGATCAGATACGATTGGGATGATTGGCACCCCCTGCTAGTGGCATATTGGCCGCGAATGTGCAGGGGGCGGCATTGCACAAGCAGTTCACTAGAAATGCTTGTGCAATGTTAAGCTGTCGGCATTTAGCGATGCCGGGCAGACACGATACACTACTGTGGATGATGTCCTTCTGACATTTGTTAAATCGGCAACTATGAGTTGAACGTGAATGCGATTTACGCTAGAATGATTACCACGTCCTTAGAGCTCTGGTTAACTGTTTCAAGAAACAAAAAAAATGCACAAAACACATCAAAAACTCATTGCAAAGTACAGTTACACTCATAATAACACCATCTAATAAAAATTATTCACAAAAAATATTGCACAAATATATATTATAAATGTTTAAAGATATGAGGTTTCAGGTCTTATAGCCTAGGCCATCTTTATGTACAGAAGCAATTCTTTTTTACAGATCCTCAGATAGTTCTTTGCCATGAGGTTCCATGTTGAACTTCCAGTGACCAGTATGAGAGAGTGTGAGAGTGATAACACCAAATTTAACACACCTGCTCCCCATTCACACCTGAGACCTTGTAACACTAACTAGTCACATGACACCGGGGAGGAAAAATGGCTAATTGGGCCCAATTTGGACATTTCCACTTAGGGGTGTACTCACTTTTGTTGCCAACGGTTCAGACATTAATGGCTGTGTGTTGAGTTATTTTGAGGGAACAGCAAATTTACACTCTTATACAGGCTGTACACTCACTACATTACATTGTAGCAAAGTGTCATTTCTTCAGTGTTGTCACATGAAAAGATATTATAAAATATTTACAAAAATATGAGGGGTATACTCACTTTTGTGAGATACTGTATATATACTGTGTATATATATATATATATATATATATATATATATATATATATATATATATATATATATATATAAGCAAAAATATAAATGTGTGGTGGTGCACAAATAGCTCAACTTTCCATTGCTTTAAGACTGTGCTAGCTGTCCCAATAATTATATAAATACAACTTGAGAAGAGAGGATTTAACATATATCTAAGTCAATCAAAGCAGGACACTGGCTGCACTAAAAGTCTACAACAGTTCTTAGTTTACTTTCGGCTTCTTCACTTGCTCACCGCCATGTACGCTTCAGCGTTGTTGTTCGATTTCAAATTCCGCTGGCTCGTTCACAGCTGTTCAACTCCTGTGCATGCTCAATCATGACGCGTTTCTCCCCTCCCGCATAGGGCTGAGTGTCGGGGCCTCATCAGATGTATTGGTTGAGGGGTGTGTATCTGCTTTTGTACTCTTATTAGCTCAAAAAGTCCACCCCTTAAACAGCACTCGCTTACTTGACAGCTGGTTTTAAACAACTATTATTTACTACGGTTTAAAAGTTGCACAGTATCGGAACTGATCATTACTATATACACTATTTTTAGTTACCACATCATGGCTTTCATATGCGTAGAAATCTATTGCAGTTTCACATTAGAGAATTAGCTTTAGAAATATTGTTTGTTGTTTGAACTTAGCACATTTAGATATGTGATCTAGTTAGGGACATGCTTTTTTGCAGACCCGACCACATTAATCTGGACTTTCCTCTAGGAAACCTGAATCTTTAACTCTTTTGATAACCACAGTAGTAGATTTATTACACATCTTATGTCACATAAATATTCAAGTTTACCATCATATCAACATATATCTTATCGATATGCATTTAGAGGTTTTTTGTAAAGTGTTTACTGGATCTACGTTCTGAAAGCACATTTAATTCTCAAATAAATCAAAGGGGCTTGCATCATTGCTTTTGTCACAATAAGACTAAAGGGTGTTTTCACCTCTCATATCGCTTATGGATATTAAAACATCTTATCTATATGACAGTATGTTCCTATATGCTTAAAGTAACATACATTTAAAGGGATTTTTTTACGTTACGATTTGGTGGTCACAGAAAACATGCATACTCTATCTTTTCATTTAGGCCCATTGGGCTTAGTGTGTTTAATCTGAAGATCCACCTTGATTCATGTTGCAAAATAATTCTATCAAGATGACCTCCTCGTTTATTTTGTTTTAAGCACTCAATGCCCATAATTTGCAATTTATTGTTATCTGAGCTGTGAAAAGTCTTAAAATGTCTTGCAACTGGGCTGTCCATGTCCTTATTTTTGTGTTATGTTATGGAATTAGGTAATCCATGTTACTTGACTATATTATGTATGAAGAGATCAGCAGTTATAGAGACTGTTGGAAGTTTATGAGTTGGAATAAAATGGGCCATTTTAGTTAATATATCTACTACTACCATTATGGTGGTGAAAGTAGAAGATTTTGGTAGTTCGACAATAAAATCCATAGCTATGGAATCCCATCGTCGAGTCAGAACTGGTAAACTTATCAAATACCAATAGGGTTTTTGATTATCAAGTTTTGTTTGAATGCAAGTTGGGCATGATTTTATGTAGGAAATTATAGTTTCTTTCATGTTTGGCCACCAATACTCACGTTGTTTGAGTTCCAAGGATTTTTGGATACCAGGATGACCACTCAGGATGAAGTCGTGTATTGTTCTGATTATATTTTCCTTCATAGCTGATGGTATATATATATATATATATATATGCACACACACAATCCTTATTGTATAATATTCCTGTAATATCTTGCATTTTCAGATCTTTAGGGACTTGCTGTTGAGCTATACGTATTGTGGAAAGAAAATCCTGTTGTACCATCATTATGCGATCTGTAGGTACTACAGTTTTTTGCGGCCGTGTTGGAGTACTTAATTCTATATGTCTGGAAAGTGAATAAGCTTTGCCATTTTCAGGTCCTGGTCTATAGATGATTTGGTAATTAAATCTTGATAGGTATAGATTCCATCTTACTTGACGGGCAGATAGTGTACTATTAGTTTGAAGGTATTCTATATTCTTATGATCGGTGTATATCAAGATAGAGGTTGGAGTTCACTCTAGAAGATGTCTCCAATGTTCCAGAGATGCTCTTATTGCCAAAAGTTCTTTTTCTCCTATAGTATAATTTTGCTCTGCTTGAGATAATATCCTAGAGAAATAAGCCACTGGATGTAATGGATCTTTGAGTGTTTTCCTTTGTGACAATATAGCTCCTATAGCGACATCAGAGGCATCCACTTCCATAATGTATTGAAAATCAGGTGCTGTATAATGGAGTATAGGAGCAGATGTAAAACACGTTTTTAGATAATCAAAAGCTGTTTGTGCTTCTTTGGACCATTTTAACTGTTTTGTTTTCCCAGTGAGTTGTGTAAGAGGTTTTACTATATGTGAAAATCCTTTTATAATTTTCCAATAGAAATTTGAAAATCCTAGGAGTTTTTGTAGTTGTCTTCTAGTTTAAGGTTCAGGCCATGAGGTTATAGCTGTTACTTTATAATCTTGCATTTGTATACCTGTAGGACTAATTTTGTATCCCAAAAAGGATAATTCTGTTGCATGGAAAATGCATTTTTTAGGTTTAGCGAATAAATGATGTTTGCGTAATCTGGTTAGAACAGTGGTTACATGTGTGATATGATCAATTAGATTGTCAGAATAAATAAGAATGTCATTGAGATATATAATCATGTAAACATCTAGTAAATCTCTGAAAATATCATTGATGAAGTTTTGGAATGTGGCTGGGGCGTTACAGAGCCCGAATGGCATCACATTATATTTGAATAAAGGCAGTGAGCTATTCGTCTCCTTGTCTGATTCTTATTAAATTATATGTGCCTCTTAGGTCTAACTTAGTATAAATTTTAGCGGAACTTAATCTTTCAATGAGTTCTGAGATTAATGGAAGTGGATATCTGTTTTTATGGTTAATTTATTGAGTTCTTGACAATCAATTATGGGTCTTAAAGTGCCATCTTTGTTTTTGATGAAAAAAAAATTCCAGCACCAGCTGGTGAAGTACTGGGATGTATAAAACCTTTCCTGAGGTTTTCATCTATATACTCCTTTAGGTGTTTCAATTCACGTTGAGATAATGGATACATTCGACCATAGGGAATATATATTGAATACATCTAAGAATTCTGTATATTCTGTTGGTACAGAATCTTCACTTAGATGTACTATCTTGGGTGTGTTTAAACAATTGTCATCACAGAATTGTGATTTGAAAGTTACTTTTGATGATAACCAATTGATGTTAGGTTGGTGTTTTTGTAACCATTTTGAGCCTAGTACTATAGGGAACATAGGGGAACATGTCACATCAAATTTTAAAATTTCATTATGATCATCATTACTTATGACTGAAAGTGGGATTGTTTGGTGAGTGATTGGACCCTTGGATGAGAGAGTACCATCAAAAACATGCAAGACAAGAGTTTTTGCTTTTATAATTGTTGGAATTTTATTAATTTCAACAAAGGAGGAACCCATAAACAATAAAGAGGCCCCTGAGTCAATGATGGTGTTAGCTCAAATCTGATGATGTTCCCACTGTAGGAAAAGAGAAATTTGACAATGAGTAATAGGTTCTGGAGTAATAGAATATACCTCATGATCTTTGGTTTTGTTACCTTTTTTAGATTTTGCCAGAAGTGGACAGTTCTTTACATCATGATTCTTTGCTGCACAATACAGACATAAGTTGTTTAAGCGGCGTCTGATTTTTTCCTCATTTGTGAGTGGATCTCTCACAAATCCAACTTCCATGGGTTCATCATAAGCTTTGGATGAGGGTATGTTGGAAGGTACTGAAAACGTATTTTTACTATAATCATAACTACCACGTTCTTTGCGTCTTTCTTGTAATCTTCTGTCTATGGTTATACTTAACCCAATTAAACCATCTAGAGCAGGGATTTTCAACCTTTTTTTTGCCGTGGCACACTTTTTTACATTAAAAAATCCTGCGGCACACCACCATCCCAAAATTTTACAAAATCACACATTGTAGCCTAATACAGTATATAAATACAGTATATATATATATATATATATATATATATATATATATATATATATATATATATATATATATATATATATATATATATATATATATATATATATATATATATACTGTACTGTGCTGTCATGCCATGCCTCCTACAAACTATACATGACATATTGACATTCATTCACAAACAATCATAATGATTGTCTGTGAATGAATGTCAATGTCATGGTTGTAAATGATGCCTGATGAGCCTGTCACATACCTCCCAATATTTCAAAATTTGAAAGAGGGACACCCCCGCACTGTTGTCAGTCTGCCGCGGCACACCTGAGGATCTCTCACAGCACACTGGTTGAAAAACACTGATCTAGAGTGTCAGGCAAATCAACCCTGGCCAACTCATGGGACACAGGATTCCACTGGCTATCTTTCGCCCATCTTTTGAAGTCAGCTATGTAATCTTCAACTGGACTCTTGTTTTGTCTTAATGCTCGCATATTATTCTCTGCAGTTATTTGCTTCATAGGATCCTCATCAAATAACCCCAATTGCGTTGAAAAAGGCATCTAAAGACTCTAAAACTGGGTCATTATTTTCAAAGAAATTATTTGCCCATGCTCTGGGTTATGATCTTAGATATGATATAACAGTCAACACTTTTTGTTTTTCTGTAATGTAAGTTTTTTGGCTTCATAGTGAAAAGGAGATAGCAAGCATTCTTAAAGTCTCTAAATTGACTTCTAACACCAAAAAACCTTTCTGGTGGACTTACCATGGGCTCAGGAGTGGAGTCTGTAGTGGATGTTCTGGCTGCAACTGTGTCTTTAAGAATAGTCTTGAGGGTTTCATTTTCAATCTGTAGCTCTCTTAACCCTTGACTTAATAAATCAACTCTTTGGTTTAAATTGTGAACATGATTAGTAAGCTCTATGGGATCCATTCTTTTTAGGCTTGGAAATATGTCAAGTTTGCATAAGTGGATCTATATGTAGAGAGAAATCCCATAATTATACTTTATGCTTTGACAGAAGTAGGTAAATTGTAGCAATCATAGTACAACCATAAGTAACTATAATTATTGTTGAACTACAGTTTGCAGTTTAATATACAGAATTACAATCCTTAAAGAATAAACTCTATTAACTTTAGGCGTATTTTTATATCTGACTAGTATATGTATATATATATACTCATGTGGAAACATTTACCCAAAACTCTGACACAAAAATTGAGGTGGTAAATGCTGGAAGTTGTAATCTGTGGAATTGTAATCTGTTCCTCTTTGCAATGTAAAATATATGTAGCCATAACAAATACAACCACACTACTAAATTCATACAAAATAAAAATAAAATTTTTGACCACCGATGGTATAAAAATACTAAAAAACAGACTACTGTACAAAAATTTAAATTTCAGAGAAAGTATCCTCTATTCAAATAACAGCGGATATAATTCAGCCTTAAAATTATAGCTCTGTGGATCACAGTGAATAACAGCTTGAAGTTGAATGTCTCTTAATTTTAAATGTCCACTTGAGAAGTGGCCGATTCAAACTGCAGAGAGAACGCCAACAGCCGAATGCTGCAGATCCCGCAGTCGCATCACACAAACAAAGGGAAAATGTGATAAGAAACCTTAATGGCCCCTAAAGGACATCAACTTCTATTAGGTAAACGTACCATAAACAGTTGTTTTTAAACCGGGGGGAATTAGAGGCTCCACATATCCCTAACTTAGAACACTGTCTAAAAAATGCACTAAGAGGGACGTATAGCGACATTTTAAGAAAATAATCCCTTCAAAAATATCATCTTGTGGACATTTAAAATTAAGTGACATTCAACTTCAAGTGGACATCTAAAATTAAGTGACATTCAACTTCACGCTGTTATTCACTGTGAGCAGCAGAGCTATAATTTTAAGGCTGTATTATTTCGCTGTTATTTGAATGGAAGATACTTTCTCTGGAATTTAAATGGAGTATGTGTGATTGTATTTGCTACGGATACATATACGTTACATTGCATAGAGGAACAGATTACAATATCCCAGGACTTTACCACGGATAAATACTTAGGAAAAGGTATTAAGCTCCTGAGTACTTGAGATGCAAAGCTAGGAATCTGACAGCATACAAATTTCCAAGCAACTTGAGAAGGAAACCCTGTCTCTATTTAAAGGCACAGAGAATCTTTGGTTAATAACTGTTCTTAAATAGACAGTACATGACAGAATCCCCCTGTCTAGGAACACCTCTGGGGTTCATCACTTAGGACAGTCAGGGTGGCGTCTGTGGAATAGAGAAACCAGGTGATCCACCGTTAGGTTAGATGAGTGTTCCAAAGTTTCTTCTTCGTGGGGAAAATGCTTAAAATGAATGAGGTACTGTAGTTCTCCTCTAAACTTCCTAGAATTGAGTATTTCCAATACTTCGTATTCCTGGTCTTCCATCATAAGAGGCAAAGGTGTAGGATCCATCTGTTGACATGAAGCCACGTAAAGGCTTCAACAGAGAAACATGAAAAGTTGGGTGTACTTTTAGAGCTGAAGGTAGTTGTAAAGTCACTGCATTTTGGTTAATGAGCTTGACTATTTCAAGAGGTCCAATAAATGTGGGACTAAGTTTTTTGGAAGGTGTTCTTAGTTTCAGAAACTTGGTTGAAAACCATACTCTATGTCCCACTTCATAATCTGGAGATCACCTTCTTTTCAAATTGTAGTAATATTGTTGTTTTTGTTGAGCCTCTAAGATGTTACTCTTTAAAGATTGTAAGGTTTGAGACAGAGTATTAACGTAATCTTCAACTGTTGGAGATTTAGTTTGTATAGTGGATTCAAGATGAAATTAAGGATAGACTCCATGGTTACAAAAGAAAGGAGAAAGTTTTGTTGAATAATTTTTGCTATTATTGCAGGCGAATTCGGCGTATGGTAGGAAATCTGCCCATTGATGTTGCTTTAATGAACAGTAAGACTGTAGATTTTGTTCTAGGCTTTGGTTTGTTCTGTCAGTTTGCCCATTTGATTGAGGATGATAAGCTGTTGATAATCTTCTTGTGATATTAAGTTAGTAACATAACCTTTCCAAAATCTTGAAGTAAATTGACTTCCTCTGTCAGATGTTATGGAATTAGGTAATCCATGTTACTTGACTATATTATGCATGAAGAGATCAGCAGTTATAGAGACTGTGGGAAGTTTATGAGTTGGAATAAAAAGGGCCATTTTAGTTAATATATCTACTACTACCATTATGGTGGTGAAAGTAGAAGATTTTGGTAGTTCGACAATAAAATCCATAGCTATGGAATCCCATGGTCGAGTCGGAACTGGTAAACTTATCAAATACCAATAGGGTTTTTGATTATCAAGTTTTGTTTGAATGCAAGTTAGGCATGATTTTATGTAGGAAATTATATTTTCTTTCATGTTTGGCCACCAATACTCACGTTGTTTGAGTTCCAAGGATTTTTGGATACCAGGATGACCACTCAGGATGAAGTCGTGTATTGTTCTGATTATATTTTCCTGCATAGCTGATGATATATATATATATATATATATATATACACACACACAATCCTTATTGTATAATATTCCTGTAATATCTTGCATTTTCAGATCTTTAGGGACTTGCTGTTGAGCTATACGTATTGTGGAAAGAAAATCCTGTTGTACCATCATTATGCGATCTGTAGGTACTACAGTTGATTGCGGCCGTGTTGGAGTACTTAATTCTATATGTCTGGAAAGTGAATCAGCTTTGCCATTTTCAGGTCTTGGTCTATAGATGATTTGGTAATTAAATCTTGATAGGTATAGATTCCATCTTACTTGACGGGCAGATAGTGTACTATTAGTTTGAAGGTATTCTATATTCAAATGATTGGTGTATATCAAGATAGAGGTTGGAGTTCACTCTAGAAGATGTCTCCAATGTTCCAGAGATGCTCTTATTGCCAAAAGTTCTTTTTCTCCTATAGTATAATTTTGCTCTGCTTGAGATAATATCCTAGAGAAATAAGCCACTGGATGTAATGGATCTTTGAGTGTTTTCCTTTGTGACAACATAGCTCCTATAGCGACATCAGAGGCATCCACTTCCATAATGTATTGTAAATCAGGTGCTGTATAATGGAGTATAGGAGCAGATGTAAAACACATTTTTAGATAATCAAAAGCTGTTTGTGCTTCTTTGGACCATTTAAACTGTTTTGTTTTCCCAGTGAGTTGTGTAAGAGGTTTTACTATATGTGAAAAGCCTTTTATAATTTTCCTATAGAAATTTTAAAATCCTAGGAGTTTTTGTAGTTGTCTTCTAGTTTAAGGTTCAGGCCATGAGGTTATAGCTGTTACTTTATAATCTTGCATTTGTATACCTGTAGGACTAATTTTGTATCCCAAAAAGGATAATTCTGTTGCATGGAAAATGCATTTTTTAGGTTTAGCGAATAAATGATGTTTGCGTAATCTGGTTAGAACAGTGGTTACATGTGGGATATGATCAATTAGATTGTCAGAATAAATAAGAATGTCATTGAGATATATAATCATGTAAACATCTAGTAAATCTCTGAAAATATCATTGATGAAGTTTTGGAATGTGGCTGGGGCGTTACAGAGCCCGAATGGCATCACATTATATTTGAATAAAAGCAGGGAGCTATTCGTCTCCTTGTCTGATTCTTATTAAATTATATGTGCCTCTTAGGTCTAACTTAGTATAAATTTTAGCGGAACTTAATCTTTCAATGAGTTCTGAGATTAATGGAAGTGGATATCTGTTTTTATGGTTAATTTATTGAGTTCTTGACAATCAATTATGGGTCTTAAAGTGCCATCTTTGTTTTTGATGAAAAAAAAAATTCCAGCACCAGCTGGTGAAGTACTGGGATGTATAAAACCTTTCCTGAGGTTTTCATCTATATACTCCTTTAGGTGTTTCAATTCACGTTGAGATAATGGATACATTCGACCATAGGGAATATATATTGAATACATCTAAGAATTCTGTATATTCTGTTGGTACAGAATCTTCACTTAGATGTACTATCTTGGGTGTGTTAAAACAATTGTCATCACAGAATTGTGATTTGAATGTTACTTTTGATGATAACCAATTGATGTTAGGTTGGTGTTTTTGTAACCATTTTGAGCCTAGTACTATAGGGAACATAGGGGAACATGTCACATCAAATTTTAAAATTTCATTATGATCATCATTACTTATGACTGAAAGTGGGATTGTTTGGTGAGTGATTGGACCCTTGGATGAGAGAGTACCATCAAAAACATGCAAGACAAGAGTTTTTGCTTTTATAATTGTTGGAATTTTATTAATTTCAACAAAGGAGGAACCCATAAACAATAAAGAGGCCCCCTGAGTCAATGATGGCGTTAGCTCAAATCTGATAATGTTCCCACTGTAGGAAAAGAGAAATTTTACAATGAGTAATAGGTTCTGGAGTAATAATAATATATTTCATGACCTTTGGTTTTGTTACCTTTTTTAGATTTTGCCAGAAGTGGACAGTTCTTTACATCATGATTCTTTGCTGCACAATACAGACATAAGTTGTTTAAGCGGCGTCTGATTTTTTCCTCATTTGTGAGTGGATCTCTCACAAATCCACCTTCCATGGGTTCATCATAAGCTTTGGATGAGGGTATGTTGGAAGGTACTGAAAACGTATTTTTACTATAATCATAACTACCACGTTCTTTGCGTCTTTCTTGTAATCTTCTGTCTATGGTTATACTTAACCCAATTAAACCATCTAGAGCAGGGATTTTCAACCTTTTTTTTGCCGTGGCACACTTTTTTACATTAAAAAATCCTGCGGCACACCACCATCCCAAAATTTTACAAAATCACACATTGTAGCCTAATACAGTATATATACAGTATATATATATATATATATATATATATATATATATATATATATATATATATATATATATATATATATATATATATATATACTGTACTGTGCTGTCATGCCATGCCTCCTACAAACTATACATGACATATTGACATTCATTTACAAACAATCATAATGATTGTCTGTGAATGAATGTCAATGTCATGGTTGTAAATGATGCCTGATGAGCCTGTCACATACCTCCCAATATTTCAAAATTTGAAAGAGGGACACCCCCACACTGTTGTCAGTCTGCCGCGGCACACCTGAGGATCTCTCACGGCACACTGGTTGAAAAACACTGATCTAGAGTGTCAGGCAAATCAACCCTGGCCAACTCATGGGACACAGGATTCCACTGGCTATCTTTCGCCCATCTTTTGAAGTCAGCTATGTAATCTTCAACTGGACTCTTGTTTTGTCTTAATGCTCGCATATTATTCTCTGCAGTTATTTGCTTCATAGGATCCTCATCAAATAACCCCAATTGCGTTGAAAAAGGCATCTAAAGACTCTAAAACTGGGTCATTATTTTCAAAGAAATTATTTGCCCATGCTCTGGGTTATGATCTTAGATATGATATAACAGTCAACAATTTTTGTTTTTCTGTAATGTAAGTTTTTGGCTTCATAGTGAAAAGGAGATAGCAAGCATTCTTAAAGTCTCTAAATTGACTTCTATCTCCAAAAAACCTTTCCGGTGGACTTACCATGGGCTCAGGAGTGGAGTCTGTAGTGGATGTTCTGGCTGCAACTGTGTCTTTAAGAATAGTCTTGAGGGTTTCATTTTCAATCTGTAGCTCTCTTAACCCTTGACTTAATAAATCAACTCTTTGGTTTAAATTGTGAACATGATTAGTAAGCTCTATGGGATCCATTCTTTTTAGGCTTGGAAATATGTCAAGTTTGCATAAGTGGATCTATATGTAGAGAGAAATCCCATAATTATACTTTATGCTTTGACAGAAGTAGGTAAATTGTAGCAATCATAGTACAACCATAAGTAACTATAATTATTGTTGAACTACAGTTTGCAGTTTAATATACAGAATTACAATCCTTAAAGAATAAACTCTATTAACTTTAGGCGTATTGTTATATCTGACTAGTATATGTATATATATATATACTCATGTGGAAACATTTACCCAAAACTCTGACACAAAAATTGAGGTGGTAAATGCTGGAAGTAACAAGTAGAATAATAAATATAAGCAAAGGGAAATTATCTGATTATCGTTGATTAATAAGATCAATAATTGTAGAGTTCAGTATGGAGAAAGTTATTTATAATGCTACAAGCACACTCATAGTGGTAATCTTAATCATTCAGTACTGACAGTTGAGAACCACAAATGATCACCTGCAGACATTACGATTAGGAAAAAAAATCACAGAAGCAAAAACAAAAAGCTGATAATGTGTTGAATTGCTTACTTGGAGGAGATGATGTTACTGCATCAGAATAAGACGGCACTTATGGACTTAGGGGAAATGAAGCTCTGTAAAACAGGTGATCCAGTTTAAGCAGTGCTGACTCAAAGAGAACAGTTTGATGTCTTGAAGCAAGCGGTTAGTCGTCGGGTGACTCAGCAGAGAGATCACTGAGGTTTATGGCTTAGCTGGAAAACGAGGCTGTGATGTCACAGAAAGCCGAGTTTTAACCTCAAAGTTTTTAAAAAAATAGTAAAGATTATTAAGGTGAGTAATAATATAAGTAGCAAAATGTAGCAATACCCCAGGACTTTACCACAGATAAATACATAGGAAAAGGTATTAAGCTCCTGAGTACTTGAGATGCGAAGCTAGGAAACTGACAGCATACAACTGTCCAAGCAACTTGAGAAGGAAACCCTGTCTCTATTTAAAGGCACAGAGAATCTTGGTTTAATAACTGTTCTTAAAGAGACAGTACATAACATATTTACAGACATATAAACACATAAATACATACCTATATATATAAGTGCTTTGTGGCCCTTTGCAGTCAAGCAGCTGAAAACATAAAAGAAATAAATCATATTTATGCAATATTCATTTTTAATAAAGTGTTTAACTGTTAATTTACTGTAAATATTTTACATTCCAATGTTCTTCACATAGGGAAATATGTTTGAAGTATTTTTGAATAGATATTCCTCTCTCTCTCTCTCTCTCTCTCTCTCTCTCTCTCTCTCTCTCTCTCTCTCTCTCTCTCTCTCTCTCTCTCTCTCTCTCTATATATATATATATATATATATATATATATATATATATATATATATTTCTATACCAATATATATTCATCTATAAATAGGTTTATATTTGACCAAAACAACAAAACAAAATATCATATATATATATATATAGGAATAGGTATTTAAGAATAAATAGAATATATTCTGCTATGTGAAGAACATTTGTATGTGAAATATTTATATTTTATGTTGGGTTAGCGCATTTGAGAAAACGTAATCGGGTTTGCACAACTTGGGTGTTAGCGTGCAAGCGAGAGCGATAAATATCACTCCACTCCTAATCTAGCCCTAACTGTTTTCAGTTTTTGGAGCTTGACAGTCCTTATTGGTTGTTAACATTGCTGTTAAATAGAGATCACATATTGTGGAAATTATTAACCTCAGCTGTGTTTTACTAGAAAGATTGTGATTGCTTGAATTAAAAAAAAAAATTAACAGATAATCCCATTTTTTATATAGAACAACATGTTAAGAAAGATTGGAATTAATTAAGACCATTATTTGAAAATTATTTGAATATTTAAAGATTTAAATATATATTATACATCTTCATCCCCCCCCCCCCCGTTATACGTTTTAAATCTAAAAATGCTTTGTATAAAGTTTTTGAGCTTTTGTGTGAATGGCTTCCAGCTTATCTACATCATACATTTACAATCTTTCTTAAATTATTGTGTTATCCCAAGCCACTTATTTTTAATAAAAGGATATTCTTCAAAACACAATGAGAAAGATTACAAGTCGCGCGTTATGGGTTTTCCTTGTGCGATATGTTTTACATAGAGCAGCTATTACAAGTCTTGAAAAATGTGCAACCTCAAATGCGAAAAAGCCATAGCGCGCAATGTTTTCGCAACTGATTTGCTGTGTGACTTGTAATCTTGCCCAATGAGATAGGTCCAAATAAAGAATTAAGACTTTTTTATGCTAGTTGGCTAGTAATGTAGAATTGAAATTGGGTCAGCACACTTTTAGTTATTAAAATATGAAAAAAATATCATAAGGAATGTTTGCAAATTACAGTAGTAAAGTGGCGCGCTAACAATTGTAATATTAGATTTATCACGCCTCTTTGCGTACGTCAGAATTAGTGTGCATATTACAAATTGAAAGTAAACACATTCTCACAAGTGCAATTGAATTTAATGCACGTCAGGTTACAGCAACTTCAGAGCTTTGGTTAACTGTTACGCTTAAATAAAAAGTTGCACAAAAAACAAAAAAAAATGAAGTTAAAATTACAGTTACGCTCATAATAACACTAATAAAAAGTATTGAAAAAAATTGCAATGAAAAGGGCTCAAAGATATGAGGTTTCAGGTATTAATAAAAAAAACAGCACTGCAAAGGGCTTTAACATAGAGATACATACATTAATGTGTCTAAATATTTTTATGTATGTATGTATGTATCTATATATATATACTGTATATATATATATATATATATATATATATATATATATATATATATATATATATATATTTATATATGTATGTGTGTGTGTTTATATGTGTATACATATTTATTTATGTATTTATGTGTTTTACTGTATACTTACTGTACATATTTCCCATTACAATGTCGTTCAATTACAGAATAATGTTATTTGTATTCTTAAATATATATTTGTAGATATATTTGTATATACCTATACCTGCATATCTATTTTTTGAGATATAAAAGTATAGACATGTATCTTACATGAACAGATTCAGATGTATATATATAGAAATATATATTTCATAATAAAAAGTACATAATTGTGCTTCTCGATTTAGATCATAACGTACAAGGTTAGCGTACTTGAAAACTTAGTATTCTTAAACATGCTATAAAATATTCTAAGTAATCCATAGAATATTTACATATATTTTAAAGTATGTTTAATAATTTCTAAATATTTTTTATAATTTCTTTTAATATTCTATATGTAATATTTGAATAATGCGCCTTAAAAGGGATATGAAACCCAAGCATTTCCTTTTGCGATTTATACAGAGCATACCATTTTAATGAAATGTTCTTTGTTCCCATGATATTTTGTTTTGAAGAGATACCTAGGTAGTTTTCTGGAGCATTTGATGGCTTCCATCTAGTGCTCTTGCAAATGGATAACATTCTTGCAAAACAGCTGCCAGAAATGAGCCAGATCCTGAGCATACATCCCTGCTTTTCAATAAAAGATACCAAGCGATACAAAAAAAAAATTGATAATAGAAGTTAGTTAGAAAGTTGTCTAAAATTGCATAATCTACCTGAATCATGAAAAAAATTGGGTTTCATATCCCTTTATGAATACTAAGTTTTCATGTGTACCAACCCCACCATGTTAAGATCTAAATCAAGAAACACAATGCCAAAAATGCTTATTTTACATTACTATATTCTTCACTTAGAAAAAAATATACTGTTTTATGATTTTTATATATTTTTATGTTCCGTGTTTTGTATATGTCTAGGGTGGTTACATATTCCTGTGCACCCTTCCCTTGTTTTCAGTTTGCTTGGATTTGAAAGCTTGCATTGTGTGGCTGTTTAGGGTCTCAGGTATTGGAAAGGACCTTGACGTGGTACCTGAGCTTGTCCCATTTGGCCAGATGCGGTGACTAACCTTTCCATTTTAAATCTTAGCTGAGAGCTTGTAAGTGAGTGCTGGGTTTTCTCTGTGTGTTGTATTAATTTGTTTTGTAATTTTCCCTATGGTTCTTGCACCCAGACCTGTCTGGGGTTAACTGCTTGTGGCTCTGGGGACAGCACAGCTTCCTGTGAGTGCCAGTGGCACCCAGGGCTGAGCATGTTGCAGGGTCATGGGATGTGTACCCGGTCCGGTATGAAAGTGCAGTTCCCTTCCGTGTTTTTTATATATATATTATATATTGAGGCCCGCAAACATTTTCTTATGACAAGAGGAATGCAGGTCCAAAAACACACTGATTTTGTTGTGAATTTACTTACATTTGTTCTCACCAACAACGTGTTCATGTTTGATAACAAAATATACAAACAGCTAAGAGGCACGGCCATGGGCGCAACATGCGCCCCGATATATGCTTGCCTCCATTTGGGAAGCTGGGAGATGGATGAGGTGTTTCAGAATTCCAACTTTGAGAGATACGTCCACATATGGTTGAGGTATGTGGATGATATTTTTCTGGTCTGGGAAGGTACTGAAGATACCCTCAAAGATTTTGTGGATACTTTAAATCAAAATAAGAGAAATATCACATTGACCTTACAATATAGCAAGGAAGAAATTTCCTTCCTAGATGTAAAGGTAAGGATTGATAGAGGTATTCTGCAAACTGAGAACTTTCGTAAAGACACAGCAACGAATAGCCTGTTAGAGGCATCGAGTCACCATCCATCTCATTTGAAAAAAGGAATTCCAAAATGACAATTTCTCAGGTTGCGTAGAAATTGCTCAACCAAGGAGAGATTTATCCAACATGCTTCTGAGATGGAAAAAAGATTCCTGAATAGAGGCTACTCAAAAAGGGTGGTTAAAAGAGCATTTAGCCATGCGCTACATGTTGACAGAGAGAAGCTCCTCCAGCCAAAAGCTAAGACTAATGACCAGAGAATAAGACTCATTACAGACTACAACTGTCACTGGCACACTCTAAAAAATATTCTTGCAAAAATTTGGCATTTACTCACAAGTGATGCTAGTGTATGTCAGGAAGTGGGTGACTTTCCAAGCATAACTGCAAAGAGAGCACCCAATCTTAAGGATAAACTTGTAAGGAGTCAGTATGTGTCTCTTCCTAAAAAAATGGATTGGTTAACAAAACACAGATCTGCAGGTAATTCACCTTGTGGGAAATGTGTTGCATGTAAATACATGCAGAAGACAAAAGATTTCAGCACCAATACAGGCAAGATCTATAAATTGAAATACTTTGTCAATTGCAATACGGAAGGTGTAATTTACCTTCTATCCTGTAGCTGTCCCCTTTTCTATGTGGGTAAAACCAGACGAGCCATAAAGGATCGAATTACCGAACATAGAGATGACATAAAAAATAAGAATCCTAAAAGCAATGTGGCTAGACACTTTGAACAGAGCCATGCATGTGTCCCAGATTCTCTAAAATTTATAGGAATTGACAGAGGCATCATGAATGGAAGAGGAGGGGATAATGATAAGACCCTCCTCCGTAAGGAATGTAGATGGATATCTATATTAGGGACACAAATCCCCTTTGGTATGAATGACAAGCTTAATATGGCTTGTTTTCTGTAATAAGTCCATGATATGATAGAAAGTCAAACTTGATTTTGAATATGTCTATAAACTTTTATAGCCTAACTTTAGGCAAACCCTGCAGTTACTTTAATGGTAATTTTTTATTTTGTGTACATAGACCTACTTATTTTTCATTGTTCTAGGCATTTAAATGTTTTTTGTATACAAAAGCTACATTTTCTTCTGTGCCATACTTTCACCTTACACAAGAGGCACTGTGACAAGCCCTATAAAGCATGCCGCAATTATGCAAATGGTATTCCGCCCTGACGAAGCCCGGTCTCAAGTGAGGACACGAGCGAGTGAAACGCGCGTCGGCATTGGCTGAGCCGACTGATCACGTGATGCATGTGTGTGGTATCATGAACCCGGTACACGCTAAAGGAGCAATACACTGCTGAAGTACTTCTCCGGCTTGAAAGAATCCGTCTTGGAGGCTCTAAGCTACGGCAAATCGCGGCTAGATAAGACGGAAGGAGAATCAGGTCGTATAAAAAAGTTGCTATTATAAACACCGGCATTAATAGCATGGCCAGCTATCATACTGGGTGCTAAAAGTGAAATTGTTTATGTCTGCCGAAGTGTGTTGATGTATTGGCAACTGACCGACCTGTTCCGTAACCACCATTGAACTGATTAGCTTTAAGGATGTTCCAGGGATGTTTATTTCTTCCTAACTAATATATGCCTGCATGCTGGACTGGGATTGATGAATGACAGTATTACTGGACTTTTTCTAGAATATGCTTGCTGCTTACTAACAACTTCCGATGAACATGTTACATCTTACATTCGGGCATAAGCACACTACTATAAGCTGGATTACATTCTGCATTTCATTCAGTATTTTGGCTTACTGACAACCTTGCCTGCCTGATGATTTTGCTCTAACGCTTATCTTGGACTATGCTTGATACTAACATGCTTGACATAATATTTTGTCTTTAATTTATGGGAATTGTGTAACATTGCTGCCAGTACATACTAAGTCCTATGCTTGCATTTTGTTAGGATTACATTCTCTGGCCTAGATTTGGAGTTTGGCGGTAAAAGGGCTGTTAACGCTCCGCGGGCTTTTTTCTGGCTGCACCATAAATTTAACTCTGGTATCGAGAGTTCAAACAAATGCTGCGTTATGCTCCAAAAAAGGAGCGTAGAGCATTTGTACCGCAAATGCAACTCTCGATACCAGAGTTGCTTACGGACGCGGCCAGCCTCAAAAACGTGCTCATGCACGATTCTCCCATAGGAAACAATGGAACTGTTTGAGCTGAAAAAAAACCTAACACCTGCAAAAAAGCAGCGTTCAGCTCCTAACGCAGCCCCATTGTTTCCTATGGGGAAACACTTCCTACGTCTGCACCTAACACCCTAACATGAACCCCGAGTCTAAACACCCCTAACCTTACACTTATTAACCCCTAATCTGCCACCCCCGCTATCGCTGACCCCTGCATTTTTTTTTTAAACCCTAATCTGCCGCTCCGTAAACCGCCGCAACCTACGTTATCCCTATGTACCCCTAATCTGCTGCCCCTAACACCGCCGACCCCTATGTTATATTTATTAACCCCTAATCTGCCCCCCTCAACGTCGCCGACACCTGCCTACACTTATTAACCCCTAATCTGCCGAGCGGACCTGAGCGCTACTATAATAAAATTATTAACCCCTAATCCGCCTCACTAACCCTATCATAAATAGTATTAACCCCTAATCTGCCCTCCCTAACATCGCCGACACCTAACTTCAATTATTAACCCCTAATCTGACGACCGGAGCTCACCGCTATTCTAATAAATGTATTAACCCCTAAAGCTAAGTCTAACCCTAACACTAACACCCCCCTAACTTAAATATAATTTACATCTAACGAAATTAATTAACTCTTATTAAATAAATGATTCCTATTTAAAGCTAAATACTTACCTGTAAAATAAATCCTAATATAGCTACAATATAAATTATAATTATATTATAGCTATTTTAGGATTAATATTTATTTTACAGGCAACTTTGTAATTATTTTAACCAGGTACAATAGCTATTAAATAGTTAAGAACTATTTAATTGTTACCTAGTTAAAATAATAACAAAATTTACCTGTAAAATAAATCCTAACCTAAGATATAATTAAACCTAACACTACCTTATCAATAAAATAATTAAATAAACTACCTACAATTACCTACAATTAACCTAACACTACACTATCAATAAATTAATTAAACACAATTCCTACAAATAAATACAATTAAATAAACTAGCTAAAGTACAAAAAATAAAAAAGAACTAAGTTACAAAAAATAAAAAAATATTTACAAACATAAGAAAAATATTACAACAATTTTAAACTAATTACACCTACTCTAAGCCCCCTAATAAAATAACAAAGACCCCCAAAATAAAAAATTCCCTACCCTATTCTAAATAAAAAAAGTTACAAGCTCTTTTACCTTACCAGCCCTGAACAGGGCCCTTTGTGGGGCATGCCCCAAGAATTTCAGCTCTTTTGCCTGTAAAAGAATAAATACAATACCCCCCCCCCCAACATTACAACCCACCACCCACATACCCCTAATCTAACCCAAACCCCCCTTAAATAAACCTAACACTAAGCCCCTGAAGATCTTCCTACCTTGTCTTCACCATCCAGGTTCACCGATCCGTCCTGAAGAGCTCCTCCGATGTCCTGATCCAAGCCCAAGCGGGGGGCTGAAGAGGTCCATGATCCGGTCAAAGTCTTCATCCAAGCGGGGCAGAAGAGGATCTTCCATCCGATTGAAGTCATCATCCAGGCGGCATCTTCTATGGTCTTCCATCCGGAGCGAAGCGGCAGGATCCTGAAGACCTCCAGCGCGGAACATCCATCCGGACCGACGACTGAACGACGAATGACTGTTCCTTTAAGGGACGTCATCCAAGATGGCGTCCCTCGAATTCCGATTGGCTGATAGGATTCTATCAGCCAATCGGAATTAAGGTAGGAATTTTCTGATTGGCTGATGGAATCAGCCAATCAGAATCTAGTTCAATCCGATTGGCTGATCCAATCAGCCAATCAGATTGAGCTCGCATTCTATTGGCTGTTCCGATCAGCCAATAGAATGCGAGCTCAATCTGATTGGCTGATTGGATCAGCCAATCGGATTGAACTTGATTCTGATTGGCTGATTCCATCAGCCAATCAGAAAATTCCTACCTTAATTCCGATTGGCTGATAGAATCCTATCAGCCAATCGGAATTCGAGGGACGCCATCTTGGATGACGTCCCTTAAAGGAACCGTCATTAGTCGGGAGACAACGGAAGAAGAGGATGGATCCGCGTCGCCTTCTTCAAGATGGACCCGCTCCGCACCGGATGGAAGAAGATCGAAGATGCCGCTTGGAGAAGATGTTTGCCGGTCCGGATGTCCTCTTCTTGCCGGATAGGAGGAAGACTTTGGAGCCTCTTCTGGACCTCTTCAGCACCGGATGATGGATCGCCAACCCCCGCTTGGGTTGGATGAAGATGTTGGAGCCAGGACGGATCGGTGATACCTGGATGGTGAAGACAAGGTAGGAAGATCTTCAGGGGCTTAGTGTTAGGTTTATTTAAGGGGGTTTGGGTTAGATTAGGGGTATGTGGGTGGTGGGTTGTAATGTTGGGGGGGGTATTGTATTTATTCTTTTACAGGCAAAAGAGCTGAAATTCTTGGGGCATGCCCCGCAAAGGGCCCTGTTCAGGGCTGGTAAGGTAAAAGAGCTTGTAACTTTTTTAATTTAGAATAGGGTAGGGAATGTTTTATTTTGGGGGGCTTTGTTATTTTATTAGGGGGCTTAGAGTAGGTGTAATTAGTTTAAAATTGTTGTAATATTTTTCTTATGTTTGTAAATATTTTTTTATTTTTTGTAACTTAGTTCTTTTTTATTTTTTGTACTTTAGCTAGTTTATTTAATTGTATTTATTTGTAGGAATTGTGTTTAATTAATTTATTGATAGTGTAGTGTTAGGTTAATTGTAGGTAATTGTAGGTAGTTTATTTAATTATTTTATTGATAGGGTAGTGTTAGGTTTAATTATATCTTAGGTTAGGATTTATTTTACAGGTAATTTTGTTATTATTTTAACTAGGTAACAATTAAATAGTTATTAACTATTTAATAGCTATTGTACCTGGTTAAAATAATTACAAAGTTGCCTGTAAAATAAATATTAATCCTAAAATAGCTATAATATAATTATGATTTATATTGTAGCTATATTAGGATTTATTTTACAGGTAAGTATTTAGCTTTAAATAGGAATCATTTATTTAATAAGAGTTAATTAATTTCGTTAGATGTAAATTATATTTAAGTTAGGGGGGTGTTAGTGTTAGGGTTAGACTTAGCTTTAGGGGTTAATACATTTATTAGAATAGCGGTGAGGTCCGCTCGGCAGATTAGGGGTTAATAATTGAAGGTAGGTGTCGGCGATGTTAGGGAGGGCAGATTAGGGGTTAATACTATTTATGATAGGGTTAGTGAGGCGGATTAGGGGTTAATAACTTTATTATAGTAGCGGTGTGGTCCGCTCGGCAGATTAGGGGTTAATAAGTGTAGGCAGGTGTCGGCGACGTTGAGGGGGGCAGATTAGGGGTTAATAAATATAATATAGGGGTCGGCGGTGTTAGGGGTAGCAGATTAGGGGTACATAGGGATAACGTAGGTGGCGGCGCTTTGCGGTCGGAAGATTAGGGGTTCATTATTTTAAGTAGCTGGCGGTGACGTTGTGGGGGGCAGGTTAGGGGTTAATAAATGTAATACAGGGGTCGGCGGGGTTAGGGGCAGCAGATTAGGGGTACATAAGTATAACGTAGGTGGCGGTCGGCAGATTAGGGGTTAAAAATTTTAATCGAGTGGCGGCGATGTGGGGGGAGCTCGGTTTAGGGGTACATAGGTAGTTTATGGGTGTTAGTGTACTTTAGGGTACAGTAGTTAAGAGCTTTATGAACCGGCGTTAGCCAGAAAGCTCTTAACTCCTGCTATTTTCAGGCGGCTGGAGTTTTGTCGTAAGAGCTCTAACGCTCACTTCAGAAACTACTCAGAAACGACTCTAAATACCAGCGTTAGAAAGATCCCATTGAAAACATAGGATACGCAAATGGCGTAGGGGGATCTGCGGTATTGAAAAGTCGCGGCTGAAAAGTGAGCGTTAGACCCTTTAATCAATGACTCCAAATACCCCCCCTCTCTTTTGCTCTCTCTTTCCCCCCACTCTTTTGCTCTCTCTTTCTTCCCTCTCTTTTTCTCTCTCTCTCCCCTCTCTTTTACTCTCTCTCTCCCACTCTCTTTTACTCTCTCTCTCCCCCCCTCTATTTTGCTCTCTCTCTCCCCTCTCTCTATTGCTCTCTCTCTCTCCCCCTCTCTTTTGCTCTCTGTCTCTCCCCCCTATCTTTTGCTCTCTCTCTCCCCCCTCTCTTTTGTTCTCTCTCTCCCCCCTCTCTTTTGCGCTTTCTCTCCCCCCTCTCTTTTGCTCTCTCTCTCCCCCCTCTCTTTTGCTCTCTCTTTCCCCTCTCTTTTGCTCTCTCTTCCCCCTCTCTTTTGCTCTCTCTCTCCCCCTCTCTTTTGCTCTCTCTCCCCCTCTTTTGCTGTCTCTCTCCCTCTCTTTTGCTCTCTCTCTTCCACCCTCTCATTTGCTCTCTCTCCTCTTGTTTGCCCTCTCTCTCCTCTCTTTTGCTGTCTCTCTCCCTCTCTTTTGCTGTCTCTCTCCCTCTCTTTTGCGATCTCTCCCCCTCTCTTTTGCGCTCTCTCCCCCTCTCTTTTGCACTCTCTCCCCTCTCTTTTGAGCTCTATCCCCCTCTCTTTTGCGCTCTCTCCCCCTCTCTTTTGCATTCCCTACCCCTCTCTTTTGCACTCTCTCCCCTTTCTTTTGCGCTCTCTCCCCCTCTCTTTTGTGCTCTCTCCCCCTCTCTTTTGCCTTCTCTCCCCCCTCTCTTTTGTGCTCTCTCCCCCTCTCTTTTGCGCTCTCTCCCCCTTTTCTTTTGCGCTCTCCCCCCCTCTCTTTTGCTGTCTCTCTCCCCCCTCTCTTTTGCGCACTCTCCCCCTCTCTTTTGCGCACTCTCCCCTTCTCTTTTGCGCACTTTACCCCCTCTCTTTTGTGCACTCTCCCCCCTCTTTTGTGCACTCTCCCCCTCTCTTTTGCGCTCTCTCCCCCTTTCTTTTGCGCTCTCTCCCTCCTCTCTTTTGCACACTCTCCCCCCTCTCTTTTGTGCACACTCTCCCCCTCTCTTTTGCGCTCTCTCCCCCTCTCTTTTGTGCTCTCTCCCCTCTCTTTTGCACTCTCTCCCCCTCTCTTTTGTTCTCTCTCCCCCTCTCTTTTCTGCTCTCTCCCACTCTCTTTTGTGCTCTCTCCCCCTCTCTTTTGCGCTTTCTCCCCCTCTGTTTTGCGCTCTCTCCCCCTCTGTTTTGCGCTCTCTCCACCTCTCTTTTGTGCTCTCTCCCCCTTCTCTTTTGCGCTCTCTCCCCCTCTCTTTTGCGCTTTCTCCCCCTCTGTTTTGCGCTCTCTCCCCCTCTCTTTTGCGCTCTCTCCACCTCTCTTTTGTGCTCTCTCCCCCTTCTCTTTTGCGCTCTCTCCCCCCTCTCTTTTGCGCACTCTCCCCCTCTCTTTTGCGCACTCTTCCCCCTCTCTTTTGCGTTCTCTCCCCCTCTCTTTTGTGCACTCTCCCCCTCTCTTTTGTGCACTCTCCCCCCTCTCTTTTGCGCTATCTCTCCCTTTCTTTTGCTCTCTCTCCCCCCTCTCTTTTGCGCACGCTCCCCCCTCTCTTTTGCGCACACTCTCCCCCCTCTCTTTTGCGCACTCTCCCCCCTCTCTTTTGCACTCTCTCCCCCTCTCTTTTGCACTCTCTCCCCCCTATCTTTTGTGCTCTCTCCCCCTCTCTTTTGTGCTCTCTCCCCCTCTCTTTTGTGCTCTCTCCCCCCCTCTCTTTTGCGCTCTCTCCCCCTCTCTTTTGCGCTCTCTCCCCCCCTCTTTTGTGCACCCTCTCTTTTTCTGTCTCTCACCCCCCCTCTCTTTTGTTGTCTCTCTCCCCCCTCTCTTTTGCTGTCTCTCTCCCCCCTCTCTTTTGCTGTCTCTCTCCCCTCTCTCTTTTGCTGTCTCTCTCCCCATTTCTTTTGTTGTCTCTCTCCCCCTCTCTTTTGTTGTCTCTCTCCCCACTCTATTTTGCTATCTCTCTCCCCCCTCTCTTTTGCTTTCTCTCTTCCCCCTCTCTTTTGCTGTCTCTCTCTCTCTCTCTCTTTTGCTGTCTCTCTCTCCCTCTCTATATCCCCCCTCTTCTGCTCTCTCTATCCCCCCTCTTTAGAGCTCTCTGTCTCTTAGCAGCCTGCTCCCGCCCATTTCATGCCTGGCCCCGCCCACACCATGCCCAACCACGCCCATGTTGCACCCACCGACCACGCCAACATTGCGCCCATCTGGTCACGCCCACATCGCAACTGCCCCGGCCACGTCCACTCCGCATCCGCCCGGCCACGCCCACTCCACCACACGACGTCAGGTTAGTTGGAAGGCAAGGTGTGTTTGTCCTCACGCGCAGTCTGCGCATGACAGCTTCGGACAAACACACTTTGCCTTTTATTATATAGGATATTCCTATATTTATATATTTGTATATATCTATACCTAAAAATAACGATATAGATAAATAGGTATATAAGCCCAAAACGTTGCCTATGTCTGTTTGCTTGGAATAAGTTCACAAAAAATAATATGGAGTGTTGCAGCTTTTCTTCATTTTTTATATATATATATATATATATATATATATATATATATATATATATATATATATATATATATATAAATAGGTAATCCCCAGAAAAGAGGACAAAGGCGGCTGAAAAGTCATCCACGGCTGGTTCAAAAAAGTTTATTGAAGCAAGGTGCTAGTACATAAGGTGAGAGCAAAGCCTTAACAACTGACGCATTTCGCGCATGCGTACATGCGCTTCATCAGAGGTGATATGTTCAAGGTGTGTGTTGGCCTATATGCAACAAAGAGACCAATCATGTTCTTTGTTTAATCAAGAACTATTGTCTGCACCTATGGGTAAGGTAGCAGAGTCATTTGCTGCAAATAGGTCACTCATTCTATTTCTTTAGTTACTATGTATCAGACAACACAGTAAACAGTTATACAAATTTTCTAGTACTAGTACAATTGTCAATATATACAAAATGTGCATTATAAGCCTATATAAACTAAATTCTAAATGACAAATAAAATTAAAAAATAAATAAAAAGTTAACAATTACATATGAAAGAATATATAAATAAAACAATAACATATAATAATGACTTAGAAAGAACTGGTCATTTTTTCAGAAATGCAGACATATCGATAGCAGTATCAATTACTATAAGCCAATCACTATCAATGTATATATAAAAAATCCACCAGTCTAAATTTAGAATAAGGAAACCATTATATTAACATGGACAAAACAATATATTAATATATGTATAATACAAATGAAGTTTTTACAAAAAACAATATATAAAAAAGCATAAATATAATAATAAAAAACACACAGTTGATTACGGATGTGCTAAATTAATTGTTAATTTTCAGACTATTAGGGTTAGTAAATCTAAAGATCTTCTGAGGTCCTGAAATGTGGTAATGTGCTGTAAGGGGAAGGAACACTTTATGTAAGATGAATTGTGAAAAAAGTTTTCTCTTATGTTGTTTTATTTTAGATTATATTATAAATATATTATTCAACAAATAAGTCAACATCCATCCTTTTATTAATTCCTTCTGGTACTCTAGTATGTAACTTTATAATCCAAAAGATCTCTTTTTTTCTTAAGCATTTTTCCCTGTTACCACCCCTAGGGTGTTTTTTAATAATATCAATACCTATGAACGAAAAATATTTTTGTCCTATACCATGTAATCTAAAATGCTTAGCTACCAGCGTTTTAGGTTCTTTTTCATCTAAAGAGCGCAAGTGTTCACAAATTCTTTCTTTTAATGGGCGGGTAGTTATACCAATGTATTGGCAGGAACAAGATAAGCAATTGATGAGATAGATGACATACTGTGAATTACAGTCAATTCTATCTCGGATATGAAACACTTGTTTAGTAATATTAGAGGTAAAGCTGTCTGTCACAGTGATGCAAGTGCATCCTTTACATGGTATATGGCCACATTTAAAGCATCCTGGTTTTGGGCTAAGCCAATGTGAGCCTGTTGTTTCTTTGTTTGTAAACTGTTTGCCAGTTATTTCTCTTATAGTGGGTGCTTTTCGTGCTATACATTTTATTCCTGATGTTAAAATGTTATTAAGTGCCTCATCACCTTTTAGAATTGACAAGTTATGTTTGACTATCTTACAGATTTGGCTGTATTGTCTGCTGAATTGAGTAATAAACAAAAGATATTGATCAGGAGATATAGATTTATCAGTGTTTTCAGGTTTCTTATGGCCTCCTTTAAGTAATTCTTGTCTATTTAAATCTGCCACTTGTTTCTCTATTTTAAGTAGCAGATTCCTTTGGTAGCCTCTATCTGTTAGTCTATTTGTTAGCTCCCTCGCTTGGAAGAAATAATCTGCCAATTCGGTACAATTCCTTCTTAAACTAAGGTATTGTGCTTTTGGAATTCCTCTTTTTAAGTGATTGAGATGACAGGAATCCGCTCTCAGTATCGTGTTCCTAGCCAATGGTTTTCGGTAAGTGCATGTGGAAATTGTGTTATCTATGGCTCTCAGACTCAAATCTAGAAAATCAATAGACTGTTTGTGTATCTGTGCTGTAAAAGTCAAGTTATATTCATTATTATTCATAAAGTCTACAAATGTATCAGCTGTACAGTCATCCATGGTGTCCCAGATGACTATAATGTCATCTATAAAGCGGCCATATATTATAACATTGTCCTTATATGGAAACTGGTCAGAAAAAATCATATTTAGTTCCAACCACCCCATATAGATGTTTGCTATCGCGGGGGCAAATTTTGCCCCCATCGCTGTACCTCGTCTTTGTAGGTAATAAGTGCCTTGAAAGATAAAGAAATTGTGTTGTAAAAGAAATTCTGTTATTTGAACAATAAATGATATAAATTCATTACTATAATCTGAATACCTATGTAGCATAAAATCTATAGCCTCCAGTCCTTTTGAATGAGGGATGTTGGAATAGAGGGCCGTGACATCAATAGTGGCCCATACATAAGATTCTTTCCAAGTTATGTCCCTTATCTGTGTCAGTAAGTGTGTACTGTCCCTAATGTACCCTGGTAGGGCCAACATAATAGGTTGGAGTATGTGGTCGAGCCAGCCACCCAATCTTTCACACAGGGATCCATTACTGGCCACAATAGGTCGTCCAGGTGGATTTTTGAGTCCCTTATGTATCTTGGGTGCAATGCGGAATTATGGGGTGGTTGGCTGTTCCACATATAAATAATTTATATATCAAAATAACAAGAGTATTGCATTAAGCAATGATAAAAAAAAAAGTATCATTGCTCAATGCAATACTCTTGTTATTTTGATATCTAAATCTCTGGACTAACATGACTACTCTAATCAACTATATATATATATATATATATATAGTCCCACTAGGAAATACACTCCATGTTAACTGTTTTGCATCAGCCAGAGTGCATATGTCAAAAAAATATCCACAGATCCAAAAATGACAGCACTCAATGGGCTTTTAAAAATAAAAGTTAACTTTTAATGATCAAAGGGTTAAAAAAAAAGGGGGAAGGCATGACATTTCGATGCCGTACTGGCATCTTTATCAAATGTCCCAAATTCATGGAAGTGGTGCTTCAGAGAAGGCACATCAGCTATGTGATGTCCCCACTTTCCTTGGGACATCACATAGCTGATGTGCCTTCTCTGAAGCACCTTGGGACATCTGATAAAGAAGATGCCAGTACGGCATTGAAACGTCATGCCTTCCCCCTTTTTTTAACCCTTTGATCATTAAAAGTTACATTTTATTTTTAAAAGCCCAGTGAGTGCTGTCTTTTTTGGATCTGTATATATATATATATATATATATATATATATATATATATATATATATATATATATAGATAGATAGATAGATAGATAGATAGATAGATAGATAGATAGATAGATAGATATAAATATGTATTTATAAATAAATAGAAAATATTCTTCTATGAGAAGAACATTGGAATGTGAAATATTAATATTTCATGTCAGGTTAGTGCACTTGGTTACTTAAACGTGATAGAGTTTGCGCATGATTGTTGTTATTTTTTTTCCCCATTTTTCGCGCTTCCTTGAAGCATATAGAAGAATATGTTAACTCGATCATGATATTGTAACTTCAGCTTTTTGTGCGTGTCACATTAGTGAAAACTTTTTACTATCAACTTGTAATACGCGTGGTATCCTACGCACGCAAAATGCAAAGTCCAGTGCAGTTAGCGCAAGCAGAAGTGATAAATAGCACTCCACTCAGAGCACACTTACCAAGTTTTTGGTATTGGTATTTTTCAGGGGTCAAGTTGAGCGGGAACGCATGGAAACGGAGTTCCTGCACTATTTTTGCAGGAGGAGCTAAGTTCCATTTGGACAGAGAACAGAAATGCATAAGTAAACACTCCTGGTGGGAGGAGCTGGAGCACAGTCTGATTAGAGGGATAATCATATTTATTGTGAGGGGGGTGGAAGTCTTGGTGAGTTCCCACACTTTTTTTTGTAGGACTTGACCCCTGGTATTATCAACACCTATGTTGCAATACTTGCAAATCACTTTTATTTCATAGTCCTCTAATTATAGTTGAATACATGTTAGAACTGTCGGACCTTTTCATTTTTATAGTTTCATTACTTTCAACAAGTCAATATCGTGTCTGAATAAAAAAATATTTTTCAATAGTTAGCATATTTATAGTTTATATTTACGGTATTTTTTTTAAGTTTTATAAAGAGTAAGTTACAATACTGTAACACTGAAACAAACAAGAAGTCAAGACTGTAGATTTAGAAAAGGCCCACATTTTTATAAAAGTTGCAGGAAAAGAGTTTTCTAATGGATTGGAATTAGGGTGTAGTATTTTCTCATGCAAAGAGGACAAAAAAAACCCATACAATATTTTCAATTACTAGAACTGCTTCAAATGTGAAAAAATAAATAAATCTTTAATGCTTTTCAATGCAATATGCATGTTTTATGATGGATTGCAAATTAGATCATCATTTGCTAGTTAAGTAAAGATATAAAGACTTCTATCACATATAATCAAAATAATCACAAACTGACTGGCTTTTAATATGAAATTATTTTTTAATCCAATACTTCTTTCCAGACGTGCATAAATTAAAATCTCAAGAGAAATGTCATCTGAAATGAAAAACAAACTGAGATTGACAAAAAAAATAAAAATAGACAAATACAAATATGTTTTTAATAGCTCATGACATCAAAGGTGATATTTCATCTGTGTCTTACTTTGGGCTGTGAGCAGAGAACATCAAGCCCCAATTAGTTATTTTTTACTCTTTTTTCCTACAGTATTAAGTCATATGTTTATTTCCAGAGACTGTTGGCACACAGTATTTCATGTGGGAATAGAATCATGACACATTTACATTACTTTTACTTATATATACATCTTCCACAGATGTTCTGTATCGGGGGTTATCACGTAAAAACTTTCAGTAAAGGTTAGAGTAAATGTACTTTGATTCATTGCTCCCACTTATAGAATAGCACAGCTACTTTTACTTATACTGGGGTCAGCTTAACCCTGATGATATTTGGCCTTTAAAGAATGTAAAAAAAAAAAAAAAAAGGAAAGGAAAGTCATGCAACTACTTTGATAAACAAAATGCTAATGAACATTCTTTTTAATTGTTTCCTTCACATGCCAATAATGCCTTCTAAAATCCTAATTAAGCTACATTACTACATTTGCATTACTGGTCTTCAATACATTAGACCATAACAATTCTTTTCTTTTAAACATTTAAGTATGAAAATTCTATCAAAATATAAAAATAGCTCTATGAAACAGGAACATCAATTTTGAGAATAGATAAATGAAAAGCCTGTCTCTAGTCTCTAACTCATATTTACTGTCTGGAATATGGACTTCATTTTACTCAAGAAAACCTTATACAAATTGCAAACATTCTTAAATTATCTTGTTCTTATCCATATTCCAATCAATCATTCCAACCAAGATTACAAGTTGTGTGCTAAACCCAGTGCATAAATAACGCAAAAAATAGCGATATTGCACTCTCTACAGTGCAGCCATTCCAAGTTACAGAAAAACCTTCTTGTGTTGGGCTTTATGGTGCAATAAGCTCCATATCGCACAAAAGCCAAGGCCTGACTTGACGCGCTTGTGCACATTTTTCCCCATAGACATCAATGGAGAGAAAGTGTTCATGCGATTGCGGAATGGTGATCACTATAACGCAATCCCCATTGATGTCTCTAGGGACAAGAAAGTTATGTAGAAACACCCTAATATAAACCCCTAGTCTAAATACCCCTAATCCGCCACCCCCCCCCGACATCGCCAACACTAAATAAAGTTATTAACCCCTAAACCGCTGCCCCTCGCATTGCTAAGACCTAAATAAAGTTATTAACCCCTAAACCGCCACCCCAACATCAAAGACACTAAATAAAGTTATTAACCCTTAAACTGCAGCCCGACATAGCTGACACTAAATAAAGTTATTAACCCCTAAACCGCCAGCCCACACATTGCAACTACTAAATTAAACCTATTAACCCCTAAACCGCCAGCCCCCTACATCGCAACTGCTAAACTAGACCTTTTAATCCCTAAACCGCCACCCACTCCCCACATTGCAACAACTAAACTGGGAGGGTTGGAGTAAATGCGCTAAAAAAGCTAAAGGTATCAGATATAGTCTGAATCCTTCTTAGTGATTGTTTAATTTAAAATTTTAAAATATATTTATAAGAAATTGATCGATATTCAGAAGAAAGAAGTGTAATAATAATAATTATATGTGCTGAGATTACTCTATTAATAATTTTAATTAAAATCTCTGTGTGAAAAAATCTGTTATAAAAAATGTGTAATAATATAACTTAAAATTAGCTCTGTGAAAAAATCTCTATAAAAAATACTAGTGAAAAAAATCTTATATATGTGAAAATGAGTCCTAAAGACTGATAATCAAACTAAATAGTCAGGTTACTAAACGCAAAAATAAAAATATAAAGATGTGATAGTATCAGTGGCAATTCCTAAATATATGTGTTAACAAGTTGCATACAATAATTAGCAGGTGCCCATAAACTCTCTGAAAGAATCTAAAGACATGTACAATTCTAAAACTATTTATTATAAAGGTAAAAGAAATTTAAAATTCAACAAGGGGACGTCTCCTCAAATTATATCAACATAGCAAATAGAAAATACTTAAATGAAACGATCTCTGTAAGTGATCAACAAATTACCAGGGACTGTGTATCACAGGAATACAAATGTTACTTTGTTAAAAAACTTTGTTAAAAAACTCCTGTTGTTACTTTTAAGATCCTGGATCAAGTCTTTAACATAAAAGCAAACCAGGTGAATGTTAAAAATGGCTATGCAAGTGCCGTAGTTGATTATGTTTGCAAGCAAATTTTATGCCTTGTAGGAATATTTTTAAACTTCCTTTCGTGATGGTACAGTCAGTTTTTACTGTTAACTTGTATATTTCAATTCCTTTTTACCTTTGAATTCTCTGGAGCTGATGTCTAACGGTTATCCCCACACTCGGTCAGTACGCTGCATGTGTCTTGGCGTCTGACGTCATCAGTGTATTCTCCGGCTGTCAGAAAAAGAAAGTTTTGCGGCTGGAGCAGATGTTACATCCAAATGTAGTTTAGGAGATAAATTTGTCATTTGATCGTTGATATGGTTCCCTGCACCTAGTGCTAATGCACGCAGGGATAGAGCTCAAATACAAAAAAGGCAAAGTAGCAAAAATAACCTGGGTTACTATCAGAAGATGGTGTAGAATTGTTTAGAGTTCAGATGACAACAGGAGTTTTTTAACAAAGTTTTTTAACAAAGTAACATTTGTATTCCTGTGATACACAGTCCCTGGTAATTTGTTGATCACTTACAGAGATCGTTTCATTTAAGTATTTTCTATTTGCTATGTTGATATAATTTGGGGAGACGTCCCCTTGTTGAATTTTAAATTTCTTTTATCTTTATAATAAATAGTTTTAGAATTGTACATGTGTTTAGATTTTCATAGAGTTTATGGGCACCTACTAATTATTGTATGCAACTTGTTAACACATATATTTAGGAATTGCCACTGATACTATCACATCTTTATATTTTTATTTTTGCGTTTAGTAACCTGACTATTTAGTTTGATTATCAGTCTTTAGGAGTCATTTTCACATATATAAGCTTTTTTCACTAGTATTTTTATAGAGATTTTTTCAGAGTTTTTTCACAGAGCTAATTTTAAGTTATATTATTACACATTTTTTATAACAGAGATTTTTTCACACAGAGATTTTTACACAGAGATTTTAATTAAAATTATTAATAGAGTAATCTCAGCACATATAATTATTATTATAACACTTCTTTCTTCTGACCATCGATCAATTTCTTATAAATATATTTTAAAATTTTAAATTAAACAATCACTAAGAAGGATTCAGACTATATCTGATACCTTTAGCTTTTTTAGCGCACTTACTCCAACCCTCTTAATTTTAAACTATCTTGAAAAGAACGAAGGATCTTTTCATCTTGTAAGTAGTGTGGTATCCTCCTTATACCAGCGCTCTACTGATGTCTCTTAGACTATAACAACTAAACTGAACCTATTAACACCTAAACCAAACATCCCTTAACTTTAAATTAAAGTTACAATATACTAACTACCATATTAAATAAATAAAAAGTTACCTGGAAAAAAAAAAAAACAATCTTACACTATAAATTAACCTAA
The DNA here is from genome assembly GCF_027579735.1 of Bombina bombina. Classification (NCBI taxonomy): domain Eukaryota; kingdom Metazoa; phylum Chordata; class Amphibia; order Anura; family Bombinatoridae; genus Bombina; species Bombina bombina. Next base: position 1,267,013,059 of record NC_069500.1, on the reverse strand, counting down.
CATTACTATTTTTTTAAAAAAACTAAATAAACTAAAAATAAAAAACCTTAGTTACAAAATTAAAAAATCCTAACACTATGAAAAAATAAAACAAATCTAATATTACAAAAAAGCAAACTCTAACATTATGAAAAATAAAAAATCTAAGATTACAAAAAATAATAAACAAAATTATCCAAAATAATAAAAATGAAACCTATAAAAACAAAAAAGCCTGGCCAAAATGAAAACACCCCCTAATCTAACAAAAAGCTACCAATAGCCCTTAAAATGAACTTTTGTAGGGCATTGCTCTACGTTAAACAGCTCTTGTACATAAAAAATACAAAGTACCCCCTAACAGCAAAACCCCCCACCCAACCAACCCATCTCCCCCAAAAAACCCTAAGTCTTAAATAAACCTAAGCTACCCATTGCCCATAAAGGGCCATTTGTATGGGCATTGCCCTTAAAAGGGCAATCAGCTCTTTAGTGCCCATTAACAAATAAAAAAGCACTAATCTTAAAAAAAAAAAAAAAAAAAAAAGTACTCAGTTCCTGAAGACCGGACATCCATCTTCATCCAGGTGGCGACAAGTCTTCTTCCAGGCGGCAACATCTTCATCCATTGCGGGGGCATCTTTTCTTCATCCCGGTGGAACTATGCAGGACCGGCGTCGACGACGACATCCAGCGCAGAGCCTCCTCTTCATGCAATCTCCGCTGCACTCTGAAAATTGAATGCAAGGTACCCCTTTTATATTTGAGGTACCTTGCATTCCTATTGGCTGAAATATTTAAATCAGCCAATAGGATGAGAGCTTCTTAAATCCTATTGGCTGATTTGTCCTGCTCAGCTCCGCACCGCCACAGCTCCACGCCATCGGGATATAGATAAAAGATGTCCCCTCGATGGATGAAGATGTCGCCGCCTGGATGAAGACTTGTCGCCGCATGGATGAAGATGGATGTCAAGACTTCAGGAACTGTGAATACATTTTTTGGTGTTTTTTTTTTTTTTTTTTTTATGATTTGGGCTTTTTTTTTTTTTTAATGGGCACTAAAGAGCTGATTGCCCTTTTAAGGGCAATGCCCATACAAATGTCCCTTTAGAGGCAATGGGCAGCTTAGTTTTTTTTAAGAGGGGTTGGTTGGGTGGGGGGTTTCACTGTTAGGGTGTACTTTGTAATTTTTTTGATGTAAAAGCTGTTTAACTTAGGGCTATGCAATACAAAATGCCATTTTAAGAGCTATTGGTAGTTTATTGTTCGATTGGGGGGGGGTTATTTTGGGGTGGCTTTTTTGTTTTTATAGGGGTATTAGATTAGGTTTAATTTTTATTATTTTCGATCATTTTGTTTATTATTTTTGGTAATCTGAGATTTTTTTATTTTTCATAATTTTAGTTTTTTTTTGTAATGTTAGATTTGTTTTTTCGTAGTGTTAGCATTTTTTAATTTTGTAACAAGTTTTTTATTTTTCGTTTATTTTAGTTTTTTAAAATAGTAATGTTAGGTTAATTTATAGTTAGTATATTGTAACTTTAATTTAAAGTTAGGGGGTGTTAGATTTAGGGGTTAATAGTTTAATTTAGTGTGTTGCAATGTGTTGCTAATAGAATTAGTTTAGTATTTGTGATGTGGGGGGCAACAGTTTAGGGGTTAATAGGTTTATTATAGTAGTTGTGATGTGGGGGCGGTGGTTTAGGGGTTAATAGGTTTATTATAGGTTTATTTTAGAGTTGGTTATGTGGGTGGCAGATTAGGAGTTAATACATTTAATAAAGTATTTGCGATGCGGGGGATGGCAGTTTAGGGGTTAATAGGTAGTTTTTGGGTGTTTTGTTATGAGTTTTGTGAAACATTTTTGTTTTTCAAAATCCTTACTTACGCGTAAACCAGATCGTGTTTTCTCAAGTGCGCTAACCCTACATGAAATATTTCACATTCCAATGTTCTTCAAAAGGCATAATATGTTCTTTCTATACTATAATCACATTTGTAACATGTTTGTCAGTGTCGCCAGTTGCGCAAGCATTCTCAAAGGAATGTTGGCAGTGCGAGGAACTGAAGGTGGATTCTTTCACCACCCTGCCATTTTTGGAATCCACCTGGATGCAGCAAAGGCAAATGGAGCATTACAAAAACCCACAATAAGTATTAAAAAACAAAACCTAGCCAGCCACAATAAGTATTAAAAAAAACCTAACCAACTGCAATAAGCATTACAAAAACCAAAACCTAACCGCCAGCAATAAGTATTAAAAAACAAAACCTAGCCAGCCACAATAAGTATTAAAAAAAAAACATTGCAAACTACCTAATACATCTATTAACCCCTAATCCACCATTAACTACAGGTCTCTGAACGCGGAATGGGTCGTGGTGGTATTAGCTATAATGCTAGTGTAATAGCCAGATCGCACAACTTGTAATACAGGCACAATGAAAATTCCACACTCAAAAGCCATTTTTTGAGTGCAGAATGGAGAGTTGCGGTACAGGCTGAAACGCTTGCGGTATAGCCATACCGCCACGACTTGTAATACGGGAGACCTGCCATTCCACGCGCAAAGGCCAATTTTTCAGCAGTATAGCCGTACTGCAGAACTTGTAATTTTGTCCATAGTTTGCCTTGTGAAATCTTTGGCTTTTGTCTTCCTTTTTATTCTATTCTAAGCTACTAGTTAAGCACCATAAAATGCATATTGGATAGGACAGAGAACTCTTACATTCGTACAATAAGATTGGGTAAGCATCTAATAAAAACAATTTATCAGGCTTTTGAGGCATTTCTTTTTGGCAAACCTTCCCAGAATAAAAGTGCAATAAAAAATGGCAGCTGATTCAATATTAGTAATAGCCAGCTAAAGTTTTTCAGTTAAAGGGGCATTAAAGTCCAATTTGTTTTTGTTCATAATCTGTCAAGTAGCTTAATCAGTACTTTTCTAACCACCTTATTGCTTATACCACATCTTCATCCACTGTCCGTCTTCAAACATTATTTTCCGTTAAAGGGACACTGAACCCAAATTTTTTATTTCGGGATTCAGATAGAGCATGTCATTTTAAGCAACTTTCAAATTTACTCCTATTATCAATTTTTCTTCATTCTCTTGCTATCTTTATTTGAAAAAGAAGGCATCTAAGCTAAGGAGCACTTGTTTATTGGTGGGTGAATTTATCCACCAATCAGCAAGAACAACCCAGGTTGTTCACCAAAAATGGGCTGGCATCTAAACTTACATTCTTGCTTTTTAAATAAAGATACCAAGAGAATGAAGAAAAATTGAAGGATATCCGGTGGGCGTAGTCTCCGTGAGAGAGAGGTGTTGTGTGCTGTGTGCATGCCAAGACTGAAGGAATGCCAGCCTCGCTTATCCTTGGCAAAATGGATAAGGCCTGGAGCCCTACACAGCAGTAGGGAACAAGTGAGGAAGGAGGCCAAATTTACCCTCCTGACTGGATATCAGTGTGCAAGGGCATCTGCGCACAGAAGAACACAGAGGCATAACACAAAGAGGGGTAAAGTATAGCCACAACCACTGGCGCTATACTAAGTGATGTGAGCAACAGAGGAGCCTAGGAGCCAGATTAAAGTCCCAGGAACAACGGTCTGTGTATCCCAGCAACGGAAGGACTGTGTCATTTGGTGACCGGAGCCCCAGAAAAGGTCTGTAAAAGCTCACAGGGGGAGAAGTTGTCTGAAAGTGAGTACATCTTCAATTTATAAATTCCCTGGAAGAAGAAAAAGTGTTATACCTGTGGGGGGCTAGGTCTTAAATACCCAAAATAGGGGGGGGGCATAATTTGACATGCATTGGGATATTTAAAGGAGCATAGTGGGACACCTGAGTTTGCTTGGATATTACATCTTGGGATATAAAACCAAACAAAACAGATACTCATACTTGTAGGGTATATTGAGTCTAGGGAAGGACTGTATGTCTGAAATATTCATGGGGTAAAGATTTGAGGCCCATTTTTCAAGCTCTGAATGGTGTTGAGGGCTCGTGTTTCTGGCGAGTCTTCAGACTCATTAGAAACAGCAGTTATGAAGCAGCAGTCTAAAGACCGCTGCTCCATAACCCTATCCGCCTGCTCTGAGGAGGCGGACAGGAATCGCCACAATTCAACCCAATCGAGTACAATCGGGCTGATTGACACTTCCTTGCTGGCGGCCGATTGGCCGCAAATCTGCAGGGGGGCGGCATTGCGCCAGCAGCTCTTGTGAGCTGCTGGTGCAATGCTGAATACGGAGAGCGTATTGCTCTCCGCATTCAGCGAGGTCTTGCGGACCTGATCCGCACTGTCGGATCAGGTCCGCAAGACCTTTGATAATTCGGCCTCTTTGTGTTGACCGCAGTATACTAAAACCCTGGAAGGGACAGCCAGAGTACCTAGTGAAGTCCCCTAAAAGGGCTGAAGATTCATAGCCAGTGGCTGGAACTTTTTCAAGCTTTGTGTCAGAAGGTTTTGGATAAATAAAAGACAGGAAGCCCAAGGGGAAAGAACAGAAAAAGAGTGGAACAAAGAAGAGTAAAAGAAAAAGAACTGCTACATACCTGCTATATATATTTGACTTAGCCTATATAAATTTAGTATTTAGAAAGAAAAATAACAGTTTGATGGGGTAATAATTTATGGGGTCATTTACCATCTGTGTTGATCTTAATATGAGGCTAACAGGCGAAAAACTGATGTCCTTTAGTTTAATCCAAAAAGTATTATGTATCATTGTCTTTTATATATGACAAACTAAAGTGTGATAGTGTATATAAGTGCCCCAAAACAACTGAACTCTCTATAGGGGTCAGTACATTTCTTTATTTTTCTTCTTTCTTCTTTATTTTCTGAGGTTATTTGCAGAACGTTCCTGTCTGGTAGCCTAACCTAGAAAGTGTTATTTTTATTCTCATGTATGTTATAAACTAAAAGTGTGATAGCTCTAACTCCCCCCCGTGCAGATCTTACTAATCCTACCATGTACCTGTAGGTAGGTTACAAGCCAAAACGTGACAGCTTAATCAATTGACCCAAAAGATACATAACTTCACCGTGACTAGGGTTGGGTATATTTGTGCATTTTCATTAGGCTGGAAGTTATTTGGAGAAAGTTTTCTCTTTTTTAGTGCAACCTAAGAAGTGATAATTCTTATTCTAATGTATGCTACAAGTTAGAATTGTGATAGTTCAAGCAAATGAGTCAAATGTATATATAACTTTATTTTGCTTAGGGATTAACATATTTGCTTGATATCTCAAGTGACTTTTGTGCTGTATTTAGCTTGGTGGGAACCTAGAAACTAAACTTGACATGTGTTAACCAATAAGTTTAATTAATAATCTGGGTCTTAAGATACTAGTGGGAAAATACATGGGTATCCATACTTAAGTTTAAAAGGGATTTCTCCTTAGTCTTAATTAGATTAAAGGTCAGGTTGGAAATATTCTAATCATGAGAATGTAATAGCAAACAAAACTTATATGGTTAAAAATTTATCTAGCTTTGGATTGTTATAAGTTTAATTAAAAATGTAATTGGTGGGAAGTATCTGAAACAAATAGGCCATTAAGGAAAACATCCTCTATATTGGTCTGCTTCATTTTTCTTGATGTTATTACTAAGGGATATCTGGTCACCCTGGTCTTAGGTCACAGAACACTTATTTTTTAATAAGGGAAGGGCTGGAAACTGGGATTTTTGTCCTAGACACCTTATAATATATATATATATATATATATATATATATATATATATATATATATATATATATATATATATATAATTTCACTGTATAATCACTTCACAATACTGTGTGTTTTTTTTTTTTTGTTTTTTGGGTGGTCCTGCACGGCTGTGTATGGATAAGTATTTCATTCACAATAAGAATAAATCTCAAGGGATGTCGGCCAGAGGTAAAGATAAAAAGACCAAAGGTAGTGTTGAAAATTCCCTTGATACAAGTACTGGGCGTATACATTTGCTCACAAATCAATTTGATTTGCAGTTATTGGTTAAAGCAATATCAGATATTTGTCTACCCCAAATTAATGAAATAAAAACTGAGATATCGTCGCTCACAATAGAAGTGAGACAATTTTCACAAAGATTAACAGAAGCTGAGCAGCATATCTCAGATTTAGAGGATAACTTTATAACACAGAAAAAGTCAGTAGAAGTTAATGAGAAGACAGTGCTGGCCTTGCAGTTAAAAATTGAAGACCTTGAGAATAGGTCAAGGAGAAACAACCTGAAAATGATAGGCCTAGCAGAAAAAGACCACAAAAATATAATTCAATGGGTCACAGAAGACCTGCCTAAAATCTTAGAAATCCCAATCGCAGAACAGTCAGTGGTAGTTGAAAGAGCACATAGGTTAGGCCAGAAAAGGCAGAATAACCCAAACCCTAGGCCTGTTATTTTTAAGGTCTTGAATTATCAGGTTAGGGTCCTTCAGTGCTATAGAAAAAAAAAAGATCATATATGAAGAGAAAAGGTTATTTATTTTTCAAGACTTTTCAGTAGAATTCTCCAATAAAAGGAAAGAAATGGCCCCAATGTCTACTCAGATGATAAATAGGGTCATCAATGCAACAATGATTTACCCAGCTAAAATAAAGGTGTACCAAGATGGAGAGATTTTAAATAATTTACAAGAAGCTCAGAATTTTTTAAACATTTACAACTATAATTATGTCAGCAAGAGTTATTGAGTAAATTAATGATCGAAATGTTAGGTATTCTAATTTATGTAGAACTCTTTAGGGGTATATATATATATATATATATATATATATATATATATATATATATATATATATATATATATATATATTTATTTTTTTCTCTCTGCCTCTCTCACTCTTCTCTGAATATATGTCATGGGGGTATCACATTATGGTCTACTTGAACTATTTTTTTTTATTTAAAATGGCTAGGGAATTAAAATTTGTTACATGGAATTTAGGGGGAATAACTTCATTCATGAAAAGGAAAGCAATTTTAAAACACTTAAAAGATATAGGTGTACATATTGCATTACTACAAGAGACACATCTTAAAGAGGCAGAAATTATAAAGCTTAAGACAGGTTGGGTAGGGGAGGTTTTTGCAACACTGTGTATACATACACAGTAAGAAAGGAGTAGCAATACTAGTGGAGAAAAATCTTAAATTTATCTTTATTGATACATTTATAGACAAGGAAGAAAGATATTTGATTCTAAAAATAAAATTTGAGGATAAAGTTTACACAATATGTAGTCTAAAGTATCTCACAAAAGTGAGTACACCCTTCACATTTTTGTAAATATTTATTATATCTTTTCATGTGACAACACTAAAGAAATGACACTTTGCTACAATGTAAAGTAGTGAGTGTACAGCCTGTATAACAGTGTAAAATTGCTGTCTCCTCAAAATAACTTAACACACAGCCATTAATGTCTAAATCTTTGGCAACAAAAGTGAGTACATCCCTAAGTAGAAATGTCCAAATTGGGCACAATTAGCCAATTTCCCTCCACAGTGTCATGTGACTCGTTAGCGTTACATGGTCTCAGGTGTGAAAGGGGAGCAGGTGTGTTAAATTTGGTGTTATCGCTCTCACACCTCATACTGGTCACTGGAAGTTCAACATGGCACCTCATGGCAAAGAACTCTCTGAGGATCTGAAAAAAAGAATTGTTGCTCTACATAAAGATGGCCTAGGCTATAAGAAGATTGCCAATACTCTGAAACTGAGCTAAAGCACAGTGGGCAAGACCATACAGTGGTTTCACAGGACAGGTTCCACTCAGAACATGCCTCACCATGGTCGACCAAAGAAGTTGAGTGCACGTGCTCAGTGTCATATCCAGAGGTTGTTTTTGGTAAATAGACGTATGAGTGCTGTCAGCATTGCTGGAGAAGTTGGAGGGGTGGGGGGTCAGCCTGTTAGCGCTCAGACCATATGCCGCACACTGCATCAAATTGGTCTGCATGGCTGTTGTCCCAGCCTCTTCTAAAGATGATGCACAAGAAAGCCCGCAAAGAGATTGCTGAAGACAAACAGACTAAGGACATGGATTACTGGAACCAGTTCCTGTGGTCCAATGACAAGATAAACATATTTGGTTTAGATGGTGTCAAGCGTGTGTGGCGGGAACCAAGTGAGGAGTACAAATACAAGTGTGTTTTGCCTACAGTCAAGCATTGTGGTGGGAGTGTCATGGTCTGGGCCTGCATAAATGCTGCTGGCACTGGGGAGCTGCAGCTCATTAAGGGAACCATGAATGCCAACATGTACTGTGACATACTGAAGCAGAGCATGATCCATTCCCTTCAGAGACTGGGCCGCAGGGCAGTATTCCAACATGATAACAACCCAAAACACACCTCAAAGACGACCATTGCCTTGCTAAAGAAGCTGAGGATAAAGGTGATGGACTGGCCAAGCATGTCTCCAGACCTAAAACCTATTGAGCATCTGTGGGGCATCCTCAAACGGAAGGTGGGGAAGCGCTCCGTGATGTCATCATGGAGGAGTGGAAGAGGACTCCAGTGGCAACCTATGAAGCTCTGTGAACTCCATGCCCAAGAGGGTTAAAGAAGTTCTGCAAAATAATGGTGGCCACACAAAATATTGACACTTTGGGCCCAATTTGGACATTTCCACTTAGGTGTGTACTCACTTTTTTTGCCAATGGTTTAGACATTAATGGCTGTGGGTTGAGTTATTTTGAGGGGACAGCAAATTTACACTGTTATACAGGCTGTACATTCACTACTTTACATTGTAGCACAATGTCATTTCTTCAGTGTTGTCACATGAAAAGATATAATAAAATATTTACAAAAATGGGAGGGGTGTACTCAATTTTTGTGAGATATTGTTTATGGCCCTAATAATTTTTCCCTGGCTTTCAGGCCAGGTATACAATCAAATTATTGGAAATATCTGAGGCTATTCTTATCATGGGTGGTGACTTTAATATGGCCCCCCAAGTCCCGTTAGATAGTTTTAGACCAGACAAGAAGCCTATGTTTAAAACAAGAAGAGATAAATTGGAAGAAAGGTTAGTCAGGAAAATATCCAGTTATCTAAAAATCAAGGATATATGGAGAATGAAATACCCCAATGCAAGGGAATTTACTTGTCTATCCAAAGTACATAGATCCTACTCCAGGATTGATCTATTTCTGATATCAGAGAGATTATACAATGAAAATATATCTATAAAAAATAGATTCCCTGCTTACTTCATTAATGATTTTAAATTTAAAGCCTTCCTAAAACAGAAGTGGGATAAATATATAGAACTTAGCAAAGCATATTTAAGTAAACCAGAAATCTTATGGGAAGCAGAAAAATCGGTTTTAAGAGGCGAAATTATAGCGTATATGAGTGCAATAAAGAAAAAAAGAAAAAAGAGAGAGGAAGAAGTTCTAAGACATATTACCAACTCATTTAATAATTACACTAGCAACCCGTCGGAAGAAAATTGGGATAAATAAAATAAAGCCAAAAAGGGAGGAGACACATTGTTGATATATAAGGCAACACAAATGAACCATAAATTAAAGGCTAAATTTGATAGGTTTGGAAATAAAACAGGGAAATTATTGGCAAATATTATAAAATTTAGAAGCAAGACAAACAAAATTAATTCCTTAAAACACAAAGACAAACTCTTAGTAAATATGGATGACATCTTAGAAGTATTCTCTGACCACTTTCAAGAACTCTATTCACACAGAGAATGTAATAAGAGTAAAATGGGGGCATTTTGGGCTAAAATTGAGAATAGGAAGATCAACTCAGAATCCCTTGATATGATAAAGGCACCTATTACGGAGGGAGAGATCTCCAAAGCTATTGGTAAATTGGCGGGATATAAAAACCCAGGGCCTGATCTTCTTCCAAACGAGTTCTACAAGTTACTGAGTACAGAGTAATCCCCTGTTTTGGCAAAATTATTTAATTATTATTATATACAAGGAAGTGAAATGTCGAAAAATGTCACGGTATACTGGACAACTTTAATATTGAAACAATATAAAGATCCAGAGTCAAAAGATTCATATAGGCCTATATCATTATTACATTCTGATTATAAGTTGCTGACAAATATTATAGACACACGTTTTCAACTCCCACTAAAGGAGGTGATTCATTCAGACCAAACAGGTTTTATGAAGGGGAGAAACTCTGCTGCAAATATTAGGAAGCAAATAATCTAATATAAACAACTCATTTAATATAGTTACTACTTCATTTAAATACTTGGGTATTCAAATTAAGGTAGATATAGATAAATGGTATACCCTTAATGTCCCTCCAATTTTTAGTAAGATAAAGGAAAACTTACAGAATTGGACTAAATTGCCACTTTCATTATCCGGTAGAGTAAATCTGTTCAAAATGATAGCCCTCCCAAAATTCTTATATATCACCCAAAATATACCTTTAGTATTGAGGAAAAAAGATCTATATGATCTTCAGACAGCCCTAATAAGATTTTTATGGGCTACTAAAAAACCTAGGCTAGCGAGTAAAAAATTGTGTCTACCTAAACAATTTGGCGGCATGGGTCTACCCAATCTGGAACTATATAATTTAATTAATTTAGATAGGATAGTTGTAGAATGGTTTGGGGATATCTCTTATTATTCGGTCTTAGAACTAGAAAAAGAACTGACAAAACCTTTTTCCCACATACAATTGCGCATGTTACATTTGGAAAATTAACCCAAGGAATAAAAAAAATTAAAAACTATCTCTTTACCTATTCGGGTCTGGCAGAAAATCTGTCTAATGTTGGAAGCTAAATTTGAGATTTCAAAGTATCTAACAATAGATGGCAACCCTGATTTCCCAGAAGGCCTGAATAATAGAGTATTTTAAAAATGGAAAGAAAAAAGCCTCTCAGTAATAACCCAAATTATCAGTTAAGATCAACTTTAGGTTAAGAGGCCTATCTATCAAGCCATCAACTATGCTGCATTCGCCGGCACCAATATGCTCGCCTAACATCGCCTAGCATCGCGGCCAGGGACCTGAATATGATCTCCATATTTATTAAAAAAGCCGCAAACCAAGTACGGGTTGTTAACTAACAGTCATCGATCTTGCGTCTATTCGGCTTTTTCCCAACTTTATTTATATCCTGTCACTAAACACTGCTACTATACTAAAATGTTTAACCCCACCGCAACTAAATAAACTTATTAACCCCTATCCTGCCGCTCCCGGACCCCTCCGCAAATAAATAAATGTATTAACTGATGCAATCAGCCAATAGGATTAAGCTTGCATTCTATTGGCTCAATCACATTTCAGACATTGATTCCTATGGCATCCGCAGTCTCCAGGGTGCCAGATTGAAAACCAGGTACACTGGGCCGGAATAGCCGCTAGCGTACCTGTTAGAAATTTGATAAATGGCAAAAGTTGTCAGATAGTGCCGAATTTGTATTCAGAACATCTGTAATGACGTAAGCATCGAGCTGTGTTGGATTGAGACCGGCGGATCGTATGTAACGTCACAGATTTCAACTTTTGCCGGTCTGTAGGCTTTGATAAATCGGTTGAATTATGCTCGCCACATTATGCTGCAGAATTCCAGTGTATTTGTGGTTGACGGCTTGATAAATATCCCTCTAAATCTTTTTTAGATCTAAAAAAGGAATTCAACTTAGATAATAGAGAATTTTACACCTATTTGCAAATTAGACATTGTATCTATGCTTTGCTTAGAACCAATGGCAATGTCCAAAAATTAACCAATTTTGGAGGAAAATAGAGCTCTTTAGAACAGATATTATTCCTGGTAGATAAAGACAGCCATGGCTTTGATTATACAATGATCAATGTGGCAATTTTGGCTGCCAGAAACTTAATTATTAAAAAGTGGAACGAAAAACAGGAGCAAAAGTTAACTGAATGGTTGGACTTTATTAAAAAACAGCTGATCATAGAACAATTTGATACACCAATGCATGAGGAAGGGCAAGTCCAGAAGTTTTTTCAAAAATGGTCCGTTTTTATTAAGGCCCAGTCAGAAAGAGAACAAAGTCAACTAATCTTTCTAATCAGGGATATGGACACAGTGCTTTTAGGACTGTTGTAGGAATTGGGCATTTAACACGGCCGGAGGGAGGGGTGAAAGTGGCAGAATTATTATTATTATTATTATTATTATTATCTTATTATTATTATTACTATCAGCTTTATAATAAATAAAAAAGGAAAAAAAAGAAAAGAAAGAAAAATGCCTCACTTACGGTATGTTGCCGATGTAATCCAGCCGCCTTTACGCTCAGACACCTCTGATACATGCTATCATAACAAACGGTCCCCAGATGAACAAGCGCTCCACCAACGCTCAGATACAATAGCAGTACAAAATCCAATACAGCAATCGGCTCCAGAGAGTCACAGGACACAAAACTTTATAAAAGCATAAATTTAATGGCATACTCCAACCAAATACACTCAACAGGTAAGCAGGTCAAACATGTTTTGTATGTTGCATACTGCAGTTTCTTAGTGACCCTAAACCAGCAACTTACTAGGTGCTCTATTATTCCTATAAACGATCCTTGCCTGTGTACTATGCACCAATCACAAATTATACCACAATTTAAAGTGATATCACCAAATTAACCTAAGTTACAGATTTACATCTTCCAATTATATGTTTCCTCATATTTTATTATAAATGAGGATGAGATCAAAACTCAAATCCACTGTTTAAACGTAATTAAATTATATACAGAAGTAACTCGGGTTTAATAGAGCACCTAGTAAGTTGCTGGTTTAGGGTCATTGAGAAAGTGCAGTATGCAACATACGAAACACGTATGATCTGCTTACCTGTTGGAGTATGCCATTAAATTTATGCTTGTATTAAGTTTTGTGTCCTATGACTATCTGGAGCCTGGTGCTGTATTGGATGTTGTACTGCCCATGTACCATTTTAGTATCAATTCTTTGCACAGATTCCAGTTTGTTTATATCTTTTTGGAGATATGGTCCCCAGAACTGCACACAATACTCAAGAAGATAAGGTATAATTGGTATAATTGGTAATAATGATCTATAATGTGACATAAGAACCTTATTATTCCTGCTGCAAATACCTCTACCAATACAACCAAGCATTCTACTGCCCTTACTCTCTGCAATACTAAATTGTTTACTACATTTTTTTTTTAAATAAATATTTCTTTTTATTAAGGTACAATAGTCAAACAACATATGTCATGCTATACAAAAAAGTGCACATAAACTGTTACATAGCAAATTGACATTTAATACATAGCAAATAGTGTGCTACTTATAATTTCCCCTAACTAGGGTACCATTCTTTACCTGTACTTATACACATACCCTATTCGTATGCTCAAATTTATGCACACATCCGTACCTTGTTTATAACTCAATCTTAAGTCTGTATACATCATGGCTAATACCTCTTAGCAGTAATAATACAATTGTGACCAGAAACATATAAACTAGCCCTTTTAACATACTAGAATGATAGTCTATAGTAACAATTAAATTGATGTTCTTATCTCCTGGTATCTTTTTCCATCATTTAGAATTTAAATATACATGTAAGTGTTCTAATAAATAGTATAAAATAGCTATTAGGATAAAACTTTATGCAAACCTACTATAAGCAAAAACATACTATCTTATTAGAGAGGCACAAATTCTTACCACTAACATGTTTCATTGTATATCATATTTTGAAAAGGAAAGCTACTCATATATATGAGAGTTTTGCTATTAAACATGTATAGGATCGATATATATCAAATAGTGATCTTAAAAGAATATTTTTATATTATTCCAGTATAACTGTTTAGGAAATAGCGGACTAAAGCCGCTCTTGCTAAATTCCAGTCAAAGAACTGTGTGTGTTACATATATCCATTCATTTGCTTAGAGTGAAGTAAGCAAGCCAATAAGTATGACACCTCAATAACGTCTTTATAACTGGGTCTATAGAAATATAAATGTTAGGATGTTAAGAAGGAGGGATGTGCCTAGGCTATTAATGATGCAACATTGTTATTATCCTGAGGCTCGTTAGCAAAAGGGTCTAACTTGGACTCAACTTATGGCAAATGAAAAAATAAAATAAGCGGGCAAACAAGTATTTAGTAAACTCACTATATAAAAACATATATATATATATACACGGTGAAGAAAGGCACTCACTGGTCTTTTCTTCAAAAAAACCTTTAATTTTTTTAATTTTTTTGAAGAAAAGACCAGTGAGTGCCTTCCTTCACCGTGTATATCTATCTGCTGGCACCCTGGCATCAGGATTGGAAAGTGAGAGTGCTCTCTATCTACATATATATATATATATATATATATATATATATATATATATATATATATATATATATATATATATATATATATATATATATATATTTATTATAGATTATAGAGGATATTTACAGTATGGCATATATAGTAACAATATGTAGTGGTCTGAAAGTAACTCTCTGGAAACTTGAATATTTGAACCCTGCCACCCTGGTATGGGCCCTATACTCGGACAGCAGGTAGTGAAGAGATCCCTCAACTAAAGAAAGTAGTATTGTTATCCCTATTGACAAGTTAAGTAATCTAGTAATATGAAGGTCTGTCACTTATGGAGAGACCAGAGGGGGCCGGGCAAACCCATAATGGCATAATTAAACAAGATATTATTAGGGTGGTAAACTTAGGGTGTGATTGTATCAATTTAACCATTCTGGTTACATCTTCTATTTTGCTAGAAATCAGGACATTAGTAGGCCAACTGGGCTTGTTATGGCCCACACTGGACAACATGACAAAATTACACTGGAAAAGAGAGGCTCCTACCAATGAAACATTAACAAAAAGGGTCTGCAAGCAGAGAACCACATGTAAAACAAGGTACATAGTGGTCATCATCATAAAATGCAGCCCTTGCAGAAAATGTCCAGATCCCACCTAGTGAACATCTAATACCTAGTTGGGGGAAGGGTAACGCTAATAGAGAGATATGCAGTGAGGCATAGAAATCTAAACTATGGAGTTTACATCAGAATATAGGAGGCCTCCCTGAGTGTGCAATATGGTGAGTTCTAGGAGGAATTATGTATATTAAAAGTTCTGGAGACAACATTAGGGACTAATAGATTAACCGCAGTATTATCAATCCGTTATTATAATAGGAATCATAGTCCAGGAGACTGGGAGAGAGGTTTCTGTAATTTCAGACTGCTGCCGTGCAGTTATCATAATCTAACCAATTTCAGCAGGCCTAAATTGGAAGGGAGAGAGAGACATATATTCCAGTATATCATACTCCTCAGGTGCCGATAGTTCCAGGAACGGAGCTCCACTGTTATAGAAGAGGCGCAGTGAGACACTAATAGCCCGCTCACTCACCTGACATAGCTCTCAGTAGTAGATCTTCAGCCTGCCTCAGAGCAAAGGCTAACTGGTATCCCCTCTCGACCGGCCGCATCTCCAGGGACCCCGATGACATCACTGTACTGGCAGGTGAGGTGCAGTAGTGTGGATTCGCATCAAACAAGGTGTCTGACATTATGGGGCCAGGTATCCCCATTCCAGTCATTTGGGTTAGGCTTAGAAGGGGATCAGTCTCCTCCAAATAGGAACAACGACCTCCATTGTAATCCAATATGGTCTGCTCCCATGTGGTGTTCCTGTTGATGCTGAGGGCAAAACAGCGAACTATGTCACCATCTTCTGTATCGTTCCTCTCAAATCTCAGTTGGGCTACAAGAGAGGTGTGATGGCTGTCCAGCTTATGGGCCAGTTGGTCCAGGAGGGCCTTAATATCCGCCTCCATTATGGATCACTCCCCTGTAGTTCCGGATAAACCTGTGTCCTCTGGGCTTTAGTGTCAGAAGTTTGGCTAATCTCTCAGCCACACGGAGTGTTCCCCCCATGTAGTGCTATTCTTGGCAATGGAAGGCCCCTCTGTTCAGTTAGGTATCAGTCCGGGTGAGGAAATAGCTAGGCATAAAGAAAGGTCGTCACTTGCGTTCGTGGGTATACAAGGCCTCTGCCTGTAATTTTAGTAGTCCGGTACTGAGCCCCACATTCATAAATACCTTCATCCAGGTATCAAATTGTTCAGGAAAGTACTCAGAGATCTATTCTATAGGTTTTATCCCCAGATGGGGTAATAGATCACCTCCAAGCGATGAATTAGCTGTGTTATGGCAGGAGCTCCATGTTTTAGCGTCGAAGCATGTAGGCTGTCAGGACACGTCCCCCATGTTTACTACATTTTTAATCATCTGAAATAATCATTCCAATGTCCTGTTCCTCATTTGTAACAGTCAGTAAAGTGTCATTGAGTCTGCAATTAACATTTTCTTTCTAAATGCACAATTTTGCACTTTGAAGTGTTAAACTTTAGATCCCAGTTATTTGTCCAAACCTCAATTTTTTGTACATCACTTCTTATTTTGTATCATTTTTTTGTACCATCTGCAAACAGACAAACTTTCCCCTGTTTCCCTTTACTTATATCACTGAAAAAATGAGGAACATCATTAGTAACTTACTCCGCAGCGGAATGTACTAATTTACTAAGACACTCTGTTTTCTATTCTTAAGCCAGCATTCTACCCAGTTCACAATTTTTGAGTGAATTCGTTTGTTGTGTGGGACAGTGTAAAATGCTTTGCTGAAATCTAGATATGTAACATCAACTGCTCCCCCCTGGTCTAATACTTTTTGTTACACAATCAAATAAGTAAATTAGATTAGTCTGTCTTGATCTCCCTGAAGTAAAATCATGCTGATTTTGGCCCTCTAAATTGTTTTTCTCTACTACTGAAGTTAAACTAACTGACCTATAGTTACCAGATTCTCTCCACTACCTTTTTTTATGAAGAGGTGCTTCCTTTGCTTTTCTCCAATCATCTAGAGCAACTCTTGTCAACAGTGTTTGATTAAACATATTAGTTAATCGGGCAGCTAGCAAAGTTCCTTTAAAATGTTTCCATTGGTCAATCAGAGAATTTCTGAGGC
The DNA here is from genome assembly GCF_027579735.1 of Bombina bombina. Classification (NCBI taxonomy): domain Eukaryota; kingdom Metazoa; phylum Chordata; class Amphibia; order Anura; family Bombinatoridae; genus Bombina; species Bombina bombina. Next base: position 1,266,996,036 of record NC_069500.1, on the reverse strand, counting down.
CAGTGGATCAAACATATCACTGTATGTGTAATGCGATGTAATCAAGATCAATCATTATTCAGTCCTGAAGGTGATAAATAGGGGTTGATTTATGAAGCAGTAGATGCTGCGGACCTGAAGCAGAAGTTAAGAAGCAGCAGTCCTAAGACTGCTGCTCTTTAACTCGTCCACCACCTCTGAGGATACGATCGGGTTGATTGACACCCCCTGCTAGCGGCCGATTGGAGGATCATGTCAGGCAGACCGATGATAAATCGGCCCCCATGTCTCAAAGCAAAGCAAATGACACAATTTTCTTTGTGCGTCTGTGTGAATGCCTGTCTGCATGCTTATAATAGTATGACTGGCTAGCAAAAAAATGCTAGCAATTTTACCCCTGTCACTCTCAGTCAGCACAAGATAAGTGATCTCCACTTGTGCTGGCTGAGAGTGACAGGAGTAAGAATGCTATCACTATTCTTCACATGTGCTGACTGAGAGTGACAGAAGTGAAATTGCAAGCCATGTCTCCTTCACTCCCTGTCAGCACTAAAAAAAAATGTTAAAAAGTGTAAATAATGAAAATAAAATAAATTTTATACACATACATATATATATATATATATATATATATATATATATATATATATATATAAAACCCTGTCCGCCTGCTTTGATGAGGCGGACAGGAATCACCACAATACAACCTATCGAGTATGATCGGGTTGGTTGACACCTCCCTGCTGGCGGCCCATTGGACGCGAGTCTGCAGGGGGCAGCGTTGCACCAGCAGCTCTTGTGAGTTGCTGGTGCAATGCTGAATACGGAGAGCGTATTGCTCTCCGCATTCAGCGATGTCTGTCGAACCTGATCCGCACTGTCAGATCAGGTCCGACAGACATATGATAATTCGGCCTCTATGTGTGTCTGTAATTTTTATCTTTAAGCTATCTTTTTTGTCTTTGTAGTATGTGTTACTTCTTTTGAAAACCATATTGGTTTCCTCTTTGTTTCACTTTTAAAGACATGCCTAATACAGTGTGTGGTTACATCCAAAATGGCACCCTTAGAAAATTCCCACTGTTCTTGGGCCCCCGTAATAAGAGTTTGCCATTTACAATCATTGTTTAGGTAATCTCCCATGCATGAAAAATAAGCATTCCTAAAATCTAAAACTCTTGTTTAAGTCTTGGTGGATAGTACCTGTACATGAATACTGAACCAAACAGATTGATGATCACTGGACCCTCACCTACAGACACATCTGATACTTCACTAGTTGTAAGTTTTAAATCTAATATAGATTGAATGGGGGTCCCCTACAAACAAAAAAATGGTACAAATAAAACCTTGGGAAAAAAGCTGAAATTGACACCTTTATAGTTTTTCTGGTGTCATTCTGACTTCCATTCTAAATAAGGCTTTTTTATGCCACTTGATGGGATCTCAAGTAATTTATAGCTCCTTTTGTGTTTTTTATATATATATATATATATATATATATATATATATATATATATATATATATATATATATATATATATATATATTCATTCAAAGGGCCTATCACTATATATATATTAATATATCTAGTAAAAGTTATGTTGTAATTATAACTGTTGTGCACCTAATCCTCATTTACATTTTTCCTATTACGTGATATGCAATAAAGTGAAGGCTGTAGTACTAACTTGAAACCCATAGTTCTCTGTTACAAATCTGACCCTACATGTTATACAGGGATAGTGCCATCTGTATGTCCAGCACCCACCCTACAACTTGAGATCATAATCCCTTGTTTTAGGATTACTCTCTTATAACTAATGTTTCCATCCTGAGTTTAGCTTCTACTGTCACTCAGCACTGCCTGTCAAAGCCTCCCTCTACAGGCTGCTTGTATAACATTGCTTCACACACTGCGACTACAGAGTGTTCAATATATGTACACGTTCCTGAATCTACATCAATATGCCTCCTTGGAAATAGGCAAGTTTCAACATAGAAGCGCAATCACAGGAACAAACAACCAGCTCAATACCATTGTTAGCCTGTTCTATGGAGATTTACCACCTAGGTGCAGCTTCTTTTTAGCCCAGTAATGCTTTTCACAGAGTAGAACTTTCCTGTAGTATATCAGTCTGATCCCCCCTATTCAAGTTTCAACAAAGGACACCAAGATCAAGAGATAAATTTAAGACTAGACGGAAATTGAAAGACCGCTACTCCATAACTTGTCCGCCTGCTCTCAAGCAGCGGACAGAAATTAGCCCGATCGAATACAATCGGGTTGATTGACACCCCTGCTAGTGGCTGATTGGCCGTGAATCTGCAGGGGGTGGCACTGCACCATCAGTTCACTAGAACTGCTGGTGCAATGATAAATGCAGACAGCATATGCTGTCGGCATTTATCAATGTGCAGCGGTCATGATACGCTTCATCGTATCATGTCCGCTCGCACATTAGTAAATAGGACCCTCTGAATCATGAAACTCTTTTTATGTTCATGTCCCTTTATGTCTCAGTCCTGCTGATTTAATTTCATGGAAAATATTTAAATAAATGTCACATGCAAATAAACTGTTAGTTTCTTGAAAACAAACATATATCCTTTCCCCCTAGACAATAATGTAGATATGTGTTGATAAGGTTTATGATAACTTTTTAATTTTAAAAAGAACCTACCCAAAAACCTCATCATTACCATAACATTTATGTCCATAAGGTTTGTGTTTGTTATGTAAATAATAAGCATTGCATCTTGTAGAAAGGAGACCAATTTTGCATTAATTATTTTTTTTTCTGCCAAGTGCTTGTTAAATTGATTTAAATGCATAGAAAAAAATTGAATTGAATCAAATGTAAAGTAGGATATAGCAATTGCATTTAACATAATATTTTCATGTTTTTTTGTTAAAGTTTACCAGTTACAATAGCATCAGGACTATAGCAGTTAAGCAAGATTGAGTCAACACCAATCCATTAGTATAGCTATGGGAAGTACTTTAGTCATACAGGGTTTGTGGGGTTGACAAATCAACATCTAAAAAAATCAGTTATTCTATGGTCTATTTAACACGTAGACTTCACTAATACCACATACTGAGAAAATTTAAAAACGGTGTTTCTGGCCATCAGAAAACTGTTTTAAGCATTTTTTTTCATTGATTTGTAAACTTTTCTATGTAAATAACCATTAACATTTAAAAAACAAGTTTGCCCTCTCTTGAATGGCATATTGTCACTATTTGCACCATTTTTTTAATATTACCATTTTTATAAAAGAAAATTAGGTCAAGTCAAACTTTTAAATTATGAACACCGTTACAAATATGTTCATCAGAATGTTCATTTATTATTGTAATAATAAAAACATAATTACACACACTAGGCCAGTGCCAAACCTAGCAAGTGTGGGGCCCTAGGCAGAATGACAATGCAAGGGCCCCTACCCAAAAGAAAATAGACTTACTATAAAGATTCCGCAGCCTTAGCTAGCCACTTATATTACTTATTTTAATGGTGGAACATGTATAGCTTAGGGGGGTTCAGTGGCCTAGGTAAGGACTTTGGAAGCAAAATGAGCAATGCAGGGGGTACTGAGTGTATGTGGTACAATATGAAGTATTTTAAGTACAGTCACTCTGTTAATAACCCTCCTTACAGCTACTGTGCTGGCCCCAGACTGTGAGACACACTGGGAAATATCCTGGTAGGCCAATCCAGCCCTGGCTTGAAAACAGAGAATGCTGATATTTAAATTTTTAGCTAGGACCGGTGGGGGGACCTCCAAAGCACAGGGCAGCCACGTCAGTCACTTTGTACTAATGCCGGCCCAGCATTGGCAATAATAATCATCAATACTGAAGCAATAAGCTCCTTAGTTTTACTTTGCATTTACTATGTATAACTTCCTTTAGTATAGGTTTGACAAAACATCAGCAAATTACCCCCATGGAAATCCTGAGATTTGTTTTTGTTTTTCTTAGTAAAAATGTAACTTTGATGATACAGATAGATAATGCAATTTTAAGCAACATTTCATTCTACTGCATGGTTGCTCCTTCAAAAAATTAAAATGAGAAAGTTGTAAAATGAAATGTTTGGTTCCATGTCCCTTTAATACACTTAAATGGTAGCAGATTAAATTCATTGTAATGCCATATAAAAGGAAACCAAACTACATTCAAATTAACTGAGAAGTTTCACCATAGCAAAAGCTAATGGTAATGGCGGCATTTGTTTCAAATACGCCTTTTTAAAAATAATAATAATTTTAGTGGAGTGTGAAAAAAAAAAAAGGTTAATTGGTTTTAAAGCAAAACATACAAAAAAGCAAACAGAGGAGATAAGCATATTCAATTTGAAATCTTTCATATCTATTGAAGTGTCTAATTGCATAGTTAAATGAGCTGTAAAAGCTGCAAGAGCTTAATTTTACACAGTTCAAGAATAGTGAAGATAACAAAAGAAAACATTTCTTCTGTGCTAATAATTTCTTTACAGAACCAATTTTCTTTAAAGACAGATATTTTTCACTCAGACATTAGTTTGGAATTATATTAACACATGTTTTAAGAAGCAGTCACACACACCAAAGACTATAGCCTGCTTTAAATGAGCAGTTAATTATGTGGACAGTTCTAACTCTATTGTGAATTTATTCTTTATGTCTAGAAATAGACACCTCTAATAAAAAAGGACAAATATGAGGTAGATGGGATCTTTAATGACTAAGATAGATGGTCCTGAATATTTATGTGTCAGTGCAAGAGTTCCTAGATTTATTAACACTGCAATTACCTTGACCCTCGTATTAGGTAGTACGCATTAATAAAACACTTATACACATAGAATGGGTTATAAAGGCTACAGCTTTATTTGTTACCATAAATATTAACAATAATGATAAATAACATAACCACAAAACAGTCCCATAGGAGTGCATGCCCCCTCATAAGCCTCAAAATCCCAAAATAAGTAAATCTTTCCCCTAATAAAACCTCTCCTGATCAACCTTCAGGTACCCCTACAAAACCACTAAGCCTCAAGACTAGCTACCCCTCCACAGGCAAGGACTAAGGAAAAGCCCTGACAACCAAACCTAAGGCCTTTATAACCCCTTCATGAAAATTTAAATTGAACACATGTAGGCCAAACTCATTAAAATTTACACCATCCATTAAGAAAAAACAAATGCCGGATTCTCCCTCATACTATGCATGCCGAATGACAACACCACCCGCATCTTTTACAAATCTGCTCACCACCATATTAATTTTCCTACATGAGGCATCAAATCTTTTTACATCCCATGTTGCCCTCCAGGAAACCCTTGATCCAATATTAGACCAAATAATTACTAAATCTGGAAACAAGGCCGCCAGTCTCTTAACATCCCAATTAATCCTGTCCAACAAATCCTTCTGAAACACATAACCCAAATTATTGCCAGCTAGATAGATTACCAATATATCTGGAGTGCAAATAAATCTGGGCATATTCAACAACTTTCACTATTACCTTATCCAACCTCATGCCTCTGACTCCAAACAAACTTAAACTGAATTCAGAATGACACAATCCCAGTTTGATACAATTTTCCCTTACCACAGCTGCATATCCAAGTAGATATATGAAGGCATAATCAACCAGCAATGAACAGGACTTAGAAGAAAAAACTAAGGTCTAATATTAGACCTATATCTATTAGATGTCCATCTCCCAATACCCTTAGTCATGTCAACTTCCACTCCCAAAGCATGTGCATCTGTAGTGGTTGCAATACGAAAAGAATGTGTCCCAAATATAGCAGGAGACTAGTTGATCACAGCCAACGTCTTCCTGAAAACAGATAAGAATTTATAACGAGAGAAAGATGTACCATCTGCTTGGATAATCAATGGACCTCACCCCTGTGGACAAATTGTAAAATATTCAGGCACCAATGTCACAGGACAAAAGAATCCCCCAAAACAATCAACAATATGGACACCACATTATCACACACCACCACATCAGTAAACTGTAGTCCATCTTTATCCCACTTATTGGTCCCCACCAATTCTAAAATCCTGAATGCCCCAAAAGACCTTAAAATGCAATGTCTCATAGTTTTTAGGACACACTTTCAACAGCCCCTAAACCAGACCCCAAGGACTGAAAACACCACAGGACATCTGCCATTCACACAAACCATGGGGGGTAGTTATCAACGTGTCTACTTTTCCTGCCTTCGCCGGTTCAATATGCCCGCCTAAGCTCGCCTCACATTGCCGCTGCGGACCTGCAAAAATTCGCCTAAGTTATCAAAAAAGCTGTCAAAAAGCCGCGCACCAAGTACAAGGCGATGAGCAGCGGACTGTGAGAGTTATCACTCATCCGATCTCGCTGCTCTTCGGCTTTTTTACAGCTTTCTTGCTAGCCTGTCACTAAGCACTCACACTAACTACACTGTTCTACCCCCTATACCAGCGCCCCCGGAGCCCCCCGCAACTAAATAAAGTTAGTAACCCCTAAATCGCTGCTTCTAGACCCCGCCGCAACTCTTATAAATGTATTAACCCCTAAACCGCCGCTCCCGGACACTGCCGCAACCTACATTATACCTAGTAACCCCTATCCTGCCCCCCCTATACCGTCGCCCTCTATAATAAAGTTATTAACCCCTATCCTGCTGATCCCACACCTCGCCGCAACTAAATAAATAGTTTAACTCCTAAACCGCCGCTCCCTGACCCCTCCACAACCTATATTACATTTATTAACCCCTATACTGCCCCCTACACCGTCGCCACCTATAATAAATTTATTAACCCCTATCCTGCCCCCCACTACACCGCCGCCACTGTAATAAAATTATTAACCCCTAAACCTAAGTCTAACACTAACCCTAACACCCCCTAACTTAAATATTAATTAAATAAATCTAAATAATATTTCTATTATGAACTAAATTAATCCTATTTAAAACTAAATACTTACCTTTAAAATAAACCCTAATATAGCTACAATATAAATAATAATTATATTGTAGCTATGTTAGTATTTATTTTTATTTTACAGGCAAATTTCTATTTATTTTAACTAGGTACAATAGCTATTTAATAGTTATTAACTAATTAATAGCTTACCTAGCTAAAATAAAGAGAAATTAACCTGTAAAATAAAAACTAACCTAAGTTACAATTAAACACTACACTATACTTTAATAAATTATTCCTATTTAAAACTAAATACTTACCTGTAAAATAAACCCTAAGATAGCTACAATATAATTAATAATTACATTGTAGCTATTTTAGGATTTATATTTATTTTACAGGTAACTTTGTATTTATTTGAGCTAGTTAGAATAGTTATTAAATAGTTATTAACTATTTAATAAGTACCTAGCTAAAAGAAATACAAAATTACCTGTAAAATAAATCCTAACCTAAGTTACAATTAAACCTAACACTATACTATCATTACATTAATTACATAAATTACCTACAAATAACTACAATTAAATACAATTACATAAACTAACTAAAGTACAAAAAATAAAAAAAAGCTGTTACAAAAAATAAAAAAAATAAGTTACAAACATTTAAAAAATATTATAACAATTTTAAGCTACTTACACCTAATCTAAGCCCCCTAATAAAATAACAAAGCCCCCAAAATAAAAAAATGCCCTACCCTATTCTAAATTAAAAAAGTTCAAAGCTCTTTTACCTTACCAGCCCTTAAAAGGGCCTTTCGTGGGGCATGCCCAAAAAATTCAGCTCTTTTGCCTGTAAAAGAAAAATACAACCCCCCCAACATTAAAACCCACCACCCACATACCCCTAATCTAACCCAAACCCCCCTTAAAAAAACCTAACACTACCCCCTGAAGATCATCCTACCTTGAGTTGTCTTCACTCAGCCGAGCAGCGATGGAACCGAAGAGGAGATCCGGAGCGGCAGAAGTTATCCTCCAAGGGGCGCTGAAGAAATCTTCCATCCGATGAAGTGTTGCTCCAAGCGGCGCTGAAGAAGTCTTCCATCCGATGAAGTGATCCTCCAAGCTGCGCTGAAGAAGTCTTCGATCCGGGCGATGTCATCTTCCAAGCGGGGTCTTCAATCTTCTTCAGGATCCATCTTCATTCCGCCGACGCGGAACATCCTTCTTTCCTGACGGACTACCGACGAATGAAGGCTCCTTTAAGGGACGTCATCCAAGATGGCGTCCCTTCAATTCCGATTGGCTGATAGGATTCTATTAGCCAATTGGAATTAAGGTAGAAAAAATCTGATTGGCTGATTGATGAAGGAGCCTTCATTCGTCGGTAGTCCGTCGGGAAAGAAGGATGTTCCGCGTCGGCGGAATGAAGATGGATCCTGAAGAAGAAGATTGAAGACCCCGCTTGGAAGATGACATCGCCCGGATCGAAGACTTCTTCAGCGCCGCTTGGAGGATCATTTAATCAGATGGAAGACTTCTTCAGCGCCGCTTGGAGGATCACTTCATCAGATGGAAGATTTCTTCAGCGCCCCTTGGATGATGACTTCTGCCGCTCCGGATCTCCTCTTCAGTTCCATCAGTGGCTCGGCTGAGTGAAGACGACTAAAGGTAGGATGATCTTCAGGGGGTAGTGTTAGGTTTTTTTAAGGGGGGGTTGGGTTAGATTAGGGGTATGTGGGTGGTGGGTTTTAATGTTGGGGGGTTGTATTTTTCTTTTACAGGCAAAATAGCTGAATTTTTTGGGGCATGCCCCACGAAAGGCCCTTTTAAGGGCTGGTAAGGTAAAAGAGCTTTGAACTTTCTTAATTTAGAATAGGGTAGGGCATTTTTTTATTTTGGGGGGCTTTGTTATTTTATTAGGGGGCTTAGATTAGGTGTAAGTAGCTTAAAATTGTTGTAATATTTTTTAAATGTTTGTAACTTATTTTTTTTATTTTTTTGTAACTTAGCTTTTTTTATTTTTTGTACTTTAGTTAGTTTATGTAATTGTATTTAATTGTAGTTATTTGTAGGTAATTTATGTAATTAATGTAATGATAGTGTAGTGTTAGGTTTAATTGTAACTTAGGTTAGGATTTATTTTACAGGTAATTTTGTATTTCTTTTAGCTAGGTAGTTATTAAATAGTTAATAACTATTTAATAACTATTCTAACTAGCTAAAATAAATACAAAGTTACCTGTAAAATAAATATAAATCCTAAGATAGCTACAATGTAATTATTAATTATATTGTAGCTATCTTAGGGTTTATTTTACAGGTAAGTATTTAGTTTTAAATAGGAATAATTTATTAAAGTATAGTGTAGTGTTAGGTGTAATTGTAACTTAGGTTAGTTTTTATTTTACAGGTAAATTTCTCTTTATTTTAGCTAGGTAGCTATTAAATAGTTAATAACTATTTAATAGCTATTGTACCTAGCTAAAATAAATTGAAATTTGCCTGTAAAATAAAAATAAATCCTAAGATAGCTACAGTATAATTATTATTTATATTGTAGCTATATTAGGGTTTATTTTAAAGGTAAGTATTTAGTTTTAAATAGGAATAATTTAGTTCATAATAGTAATATTATTTTGATTTATTTAATTAATATTTAAGTTAGGGGGTGTTAGGGTTAGTGTTAGACTTAGGTTTAGGGGTTAATAATTTTATTACAGTGGCGGCGGTGTAGTGGGGGGCAGGATAGGGGTTAATAAATTTATTATAGTGGCGACGGTGTAGGGGGGCAGGATAGGGGTTAATAATTTTAATATAGGTTGCGGCGGGGTCCGGGAGCGGCGGTTTAGTGGTTAATACATATATTATAGTTGTGGCGGGGTCAGGGAGCGGCGGTTTAGGGGTTAATACATATATTATAGCTTGCGGTGGGCTCTGGGAGCGGCGGTTTAGGGGGTAAACACTTTATTTACTTGCAGCAGTGTAGGGGGGACAGATTAGGGGTGTTTAGACTCGGGGTACATGTTAGGGTGTTAGGTGTAGACAGCTCCCATAGGAATCAATGGGATGTCGGGCAGCAGCGAACATGAACTTTCCCTATGGTCAGACTCCCATTGATTCCTATGGGATCCGCCGCCTCCAGGACGGCGGATTGAAAAACAGGTACGCTGGGCCGTAAAAGTGCCGAGCGTACCTGCTAGTTTTTTTATAACTAGCAAAAGTAGTCAGATTGTGCCGCACTTGTGTGCGGAACATCTGGAGTGATGTAAGAATCGATCTGTGTCAGACTGAGTCCGGCGGATCGAAGCTTACGTCACAAAATTCTACTTTTGCCGGTATCTAGGGCTTGATAACTAAGGCGAATCAGCCTCGCCACAAATACGCTGCGGAATTCCAGCGTATTTGAGGTTGACGGCTTGATAACTAAACCCCATACCTCTACTTATACTCTTAGCCCCCAAACACACCACAAAAGACTTAGTAATTTCCTCCCAACCCATTAGCTGGACTAAAAAGGCTATGCAGACAAACTCCCGTGTACAGCAGATCTTGAAACACCTAGCGTCTTCCAATTTTACATCCAGTCCAACAACATTACAACCTCCCTGCAGCAGCATTAACCTCATGATATTCCTCAACTTATGCCTTACCCTTAGTCTGTTGACATCACCACTTGTGCAATCGTAGTCCAATCAACCAATTGAATGAAAGCTTTTTCTATTAGTTAATTGAACTAAGAATTCAAAATTCAGCTAATTGAAATGCAAGGGCAACCCTATATTAGGAGGAACCTCGCATTTAAGCTTTAGTGTGCAACGGTGACCGCATGAAGAGTACGTCTACCAGAAGATAAGAACAAGCATTGGATTGATGATGGAAGAAGAGGACCACCAGTATAAAGATAAAGAGGACCACCCCGGAGGAACATCATTGTAAAAAGAAGTATAGCACCTCCGGAGCTGCTCACATAGGAGCCAGAGACAAGCTGGGTGAGTAGAAACTTTGAGTTAGGATTTTTTTTGTTAGAATAGGGTTTTTTTTGCCCAAAATAGCTGAAATAACTTTAAGGCAATGCCCTACAAAATGCCCTTCTTAGGGGATTTTTTGTAGGTTGGGTTTTTTTTTATATTAGGATTTTTTTGGAATAGGTTTTTTTTTTTTTTTCATTAGACAAAAGAGCTGTTAGACTTTAGGGCAAGGCCCTACCAATTTCCCTTATCAGGGCAATGCCCAACAAAATACGCCTCTCAGGGCATCTTTTTTAGGATACGGTTTTGTTTTTTATTGGGCAAAAGAGCTATGTTCACTTAAGAGCACTGCCCTACCAAATACCCTTCTAAGGGCAATGCCCAACCAAAAACCTTTTATAGGGCAATCTTTTTTAGAATAGGGTATTTTTTTTTAAACAGGTTGTTTTAGTATAGTTTTTTTTAAGAATAGTTTTTTTTAATAGGCTAAAGAGCTGAAATTACTTTAGGGAAATGCCCCACCAAATACCCTTTTCACAGCAATTTTTAGAGTAGTTTTGTTTAGATATGTTTTTTGTGGATGGGGGTTATATTTATTGTAGAATATGTTTGGTGTTTTTTTTAGAAAAAGAGCTAAATCACTTTAGGGCAATATCTTACAAAAAGTCCTTCTAAGGGCTATTGCTATAGTAACTTTTAGTGTTAGTATAGGGTTTTTTATTTTGTGTTATTTTTTTTTAAAGAGGACTTTAGTTTTAGGATAGGCATAACTGTTTTTTTAATTATGGTGGTGCTTTTTTAAAAATGTTTTTCTTTTTCTTTTTTTGTAATGTTAGTGTTTTTATTTTGCGTAACTTAGGGGTGTTAGGAGTCTTGGGGGGATAGCTGTTAGGTATTTAAGTAGTGTAGGGCTAGTTTGCATTGGGTTGTTTTGAAGGTTTAAGGGGTTAATAGGTTAGGGGTGTTTGCATTGGGGTTGTGGCTATTTATGGGTTAATAAGTTAGAGGATGTTTGCGTTGGACGGTATAAGAGTTAATAGGTTTGGAAGTTTATTGTGGTGGGCTAATGGCAGTTAGTTAATGTAGGGTAAGTTTGCGGTGGTGGGTTAAGTCGGTTTAGGGGTACATAGGTATATTTATTAGGCTCTATACTATATATTTAAAAGGGATCCTTTACTTTACATCGCCAATGTTGGTGCTGATGGGGCTTGGAATATTTCGCCAGCATTGCCACCCATTACAATGTATAGTAAAATGCCTGTCAGTGATGCTGCCTTTAAACAGTAACGTCTGCACATATGAGTATTTTGCCAGCATTTTAGACAACGTGTCAGATCCCTTTTGAATATATATCACTGCCTTGCAGCAATTTCGAGCATTGGGGCCTAAATGCCTTTGGCAGTTTCCTATACCACTTCCTGCGCTCCTCTTCTTCTATTTTCTTTTGCTAGACCTTGGTATCTTCCTTAATAAGAACCATATTAAACAAAGAGAAGTGTGCATAAATCATGCAAAAACATTAGAAGTCTAGGTGATTATAAAATTGCACTTAAAGTCAGTCAATAGTAATTAAGTTGGTATCATGAGATGGTTTCTCAGTTAACCTGTGCTGAAGCTCATCAATGTAGAGAATGATACAAAGTAAAGAGTCCCAACATGAGGGTACTAAAGAGTAAAGGGTTCAGTTATTATAGTAGCTCATTGATGGGGTTATCATACAAAAAAATGTTTTATGTAAACCTGATAGACTGCGTGATAAAAAGTAAAAAAAATGTTTGCCTGTATAGTAAAATGAAATATAAAATTAATTTTATATATACATTTACATTTGTTTTTGTTAAAACATGTTTAAAAGCTACAGGTGAAAAGTTCATGTAAGTAACAATACTTACATTAATTGCGCTCTGGGCAGCAGAGCATTAAGGTAAGTATTAACCCCTTAAATTATTAAAGGAAACCAATAAATACTGATGATTTTCTTTAGTGCATTCATTCAGATTTTCATTCTGTTAAATGACCAGCTTAAATGGGATTGCTTTTTTTATTTCATGATGCCTTCAGCAGGGAGGGAGGTCATATTAGTGCGGTTCTGCCTCTTCTGGTGAGACCTTCACTATTTTGGCATTAAAAAAAACGGTATGTCGTGGACATTAAGGGGTTAAAAAGAAAGTTACAATTTTGTATAATATTTGCACACTAATGTTTTCTTATGAAACATCGGCTAGTGGTGCCTAGCTTTGTAAATCTTGTGGCTAAGTTATTTTGGTTTCTAATTTCTACAAATATTTTAATGAAACATCAAATAAAAAATGGATTAAATGTAGCTCTAAGGAGTTTGTCCCAACCCATTAGAATCCTGTGCAATGAGGCTAGATTGTTTTTAAATTCAAAGGCAATCTAATGCATTAGAAACCCTCATGAAAATCCAATTAAAACAAGATCTTTAAATGTGTTTATGGTGCGATAACCCCACTATAATTTGTTTGTAGAGCATTCAACAAGGACAGTATATTTTCCTCTTGATTTTGGACTATTCTAATCCAACAGCCTTATATTCTTGAAAACCTATTTTGACCTATTTTGAGTACATCTTAGCAGTTTAGAAGCAATGGATCACAGTTAAATAAACTAAATAATTATTTGGTTTAATAACCATTGGAAAATATTACTTAATCCCACTTTCAAACGATTTAACTTGTACATAACTTAGATATAAAGACATAAGAATGTGTGTTTTTTATTCCAATGATGTGTGTGGACACTGTTTAAAAAACATTAAAAGGAAATTAAAGACCTCTTACTGTTGGATAATAATGTGCTTGTCATGTGCTTCCTAAAAAGACTAAAATAAAATTATTTTAGCTTGAGGATTCTGAAAATGAAATATCTGTTTTAGAAAATGTGTAGCATTTTAAAAACCTAGGTTATAAATTTTACTTTTGGTCCTGTCTATATAGAGTGTGGCAAAGCACAAATTTTACACAGAAACTTATATTGGGTGTCTACTTAACTATAAATTAATGAAAATGATAGTTAATTGCACACATGTGCATGATAAATACAATGTATTCTTATTATTTAATAAATATTGTAACAACCAGTTATGTGCAAGAATAAAATATTGCATTATTCTTGTTCCTTAGCCTTTGCTATATATTATGATTTATTAATTGCCTATTTAAATTATTCTTTAAATGTCAATTTTGATTGCATATTATGGGTCCTTGGGTTTTTGTGAATGGGCAATGAACTTTTTCAAGTTTGTTTAATTGCCTTAATGTTTGTTTCAATTAATAACATTATGGTTTGTACATTTTGAAAAAGGTTCATGTGTATGCAGTCAATGATTAAGTTTATTCCAGGCAAAGCACACATGATTGTTTTCCTCATGATTTATCTCACTGGATCATGTAGTGCTCTTTGAGCCTTTAAAGATAATTTGCTTAATAGACTTGGGGGGGGGTTATATAGGAGGAGAAGTGCATTATGTTTGGGACAGACTAGAATGAGGTTGTGTTAAAGGGATACATTATTATTACACTTTTTTTCTGCAGTCTTTCAAAATATTAACATATCAGCAGAGACTAAATGTTATTACAATAAATTACCACATAGTTTGCTGCCATTGTTTTTTAGTGGTTAAACTCCACTCACCATTTTCCTTAGTTGGAAAACTCATGACTGCAATCTACAGGACTTGCCACATTTGATTGTATTAACACAATCTCTATTATTTGACTTCAGCAGAATTTATAATATTTATTTATAAGTACAAATTTCTGTGATTTTTGCACATGCAGTGTACTAAAACTATGATTTACGCTGTGCATATTTAATTTATTCCTGTGTAAATTACATACAAATTTTTCCCTTTTTTTTAAAATATGATTTTTGGTGAAGAATTTTGTTACCAATTTTTGATGCACCTTAACAGTACAATTTTTCCCTGCTTATTTGTGTGCGCGTGGTTAAAATATTTGTTTTGTATGATGTTTAAAATACAAATTTAATTGTGCATTTTTCAGATGAAAATGCAGTATACGCCCTTTAGCGAGACACCCTCTTTTCAGGGTAAAAAGTGTCTTTAGATCCTTCCACCAGGGAAATAGGACTGGTGAACATTATTTAATAATCTCACCAGCCAAGAGAGCTTTCAATTATCGAGCCCTAAATGTAGACAAAACAAAAGCTATAGTTCTAAAGTCTATAGCATAGTCATCATTCAACTGTTCCTTCAAGCTGTTCCTCGCTTCTTCTTGGAAGATATTCTATTGCATCTAGATTGCTCTCTTTGCAGGAGAAAACATTTTGGAGAAAATGCAAATCATAATTATTCACATATTTTAAATGTTTCACATGTTACCTTCAGATTAGACTTGTGCATGATAGAAAAATTAGTTTCAGTTCGGTTCGGATCGATTCAGATTTTTTTGAATTTCGGTTCGGATCGATTCGAATTCGGAAAAATTAGAATGGATTCGTTTTGGATTCATTCGGATTCGAATAAATTCAGCTGGATTCAGTTCGATTTGGTTCGGAAATTCGGAATTTCGGTATGTGTTAGGTGGGATATGCTGTGTATTAGACTAGTATTATGTACTGTATATTAGGTATAACCCATAGCAGAGTGATATAACCTAATATACTGTACAATACTAGTGTAATCCATTGCCATCCGAATTTACCGAATAAATCCGAACTAATTCGGATTTATTCATAGATTTGGCACTATTTTAATTCGGAAATTCGAATCGATCCGAATCTCCGAATTTACTGAATTCGGCCGAATTTCCGAATGGATCCGAAACGAATCGCACATATCTACTTCAGATCTATAGTATCAAGATAAGGCAATAAACCCCTAACTAAAGGTACATTTGCACCCCTAAGAGAAAATCAAAAAGAGTCTATTTAAATTTGTTTAAAAAAATATTGATTAGATAATGTGTTTTAATGTTATTTTATTTCTAATTGTTTAAAAATAGTTTTATGTTTCAAACTATTTAAATAAATACACTAATTATCGTCATAATGTATTGAATAGGCATTTAGAGAACATTTTATTTTTTGCAGTTGTATTAAATTGTGGAGATAACTTCTCAGGCCCCGATATTCAAAACTGCATTTCAGATTTCACTGGGGCTGAACTCACTGAATATTAAAAAATGGAAAAAAAATGTGTGGAACTCTCCAGCACTGAGAGACAAGCCCAATGCAATACAGCACTGCATGATATGAGAGATTTGTTGCACTTACACTTTGTGCTTTGTATTTAAGATTCCTTCACACTTTAGATTGGGTCCTTTCAGTATTATTACATTTAAGCTTTACACTTTCTCATTTATGTATTAATACATTTAGATTTAAGCTCTAGCAGTGACTTTACAAATTCTGATTATGTTTTAAAAGTTTCTGTGCTACTTTAACAAATTAGGATCATAATTTGTATATTGCTGTGTAGCTTTTACAAATTGCATTGGGCATTGAATTTGCCGCATTGTAAACTAAAATTGACAGCTTCAGTAAATGGGAGGGGCAGGGCAGTTCCATGGGCTGAACAGGGGAGTTTCCAGGATATGTCTGAAGTTCTCTCACAAGTCTTGTGAAATTTGCTAAGCATGTTAATCAAGCTGGTCTCACTGATTTGTATCGCCAGCTGTATGCAGGTGAAGTTTGCTCAAAATGCACAATACACTTATTTTAACTAAAGTAATTTATACTAAAATATAGACAAAAGCAAGTTAAAGTGTAGCTAAAAAAAATATCAGTTTGCTTTGTAATTGAGGCAAACAGAGCCAATGAGGCCCATTTATCAAGCTCCGAACGGAGCTTGAGGGCCCGTGTTTCTGGCGAGTCTTCAGACTCGCCAGTGTCAGGGTTTTTCCCCCCGCTTTGTTTGCCATGTGCTGCTAGCAGTCATTTTACTCCCTATTTTGCTGACTCTGGTGCATTCTATGTGATGCTGCTAATTTCCTGCACTTCCTTTTATGGCCAGATTGGTGTACATCATCCGTGTTAGACAGGATGCAGTCTCAGAATTGTGATGTCATTACTTATTATTTAAAGGGACTCTGTTTAGTATGCTTTGCCCTTGCATTGTCTCAGACCTGTTTGTGAGAGCTCCTGTGTATTACCTGGCTGTCTGACATCCATCCTGGTTCCAGATCTCTGGCTTGTTCCTGACTCTGCTGTTCTCCTTGTTCCTGATTCCAGCTCGTCTGACTACTCGCTTTGGCTCCTGACTCGGCTCGTCTTACTACCAGCTCTGGTTTTGATCCCTGGCTTGTTATTTGACTTGTGGACTTTTTATTATTTTTTGCTATTAATAAAGGTGTGATTATTTTTGCACTTCTTGTCTCAGTTTGATTCTGGCACCCTGACATTACGCAAGGGACATGAATCCTGATGGTGCTAATAATCCACCTTTACCTGCCATAATTTCCAGGATGGATGAACAGGATCACCACTTGGATCAATTTGCATTAGCCCTGCAAACCCTACTGACTCACACTGCACATTTGGACCAAAGTGTCCCACAAGTTATAGCTGCTCCTAATCCTAATCATTGCAGAGGGTTTTTGAACCAGGTAGGCATTTACTTTGAGATGTTATCTCAGGCATTTCCCTCTGACAGAGCTAAGGTGGGATTTCTAATCTCGTTACTCTCTGACACAGCTCTTGCCTGGGCTAATCCCTTGTGGGAGACTAATAAACCTGTAATTTCAAATTACCCTGAATTTGTGGCCTCCTTTCGAAGGGTATTTGATGTTCCGGCTCGCTCCTCCTCTGCTGCTAAACGACTCATGTCCATTCAGCAAGGTACAAGATCTGTTGCTCAGTATGCCATTGAGTTCCGTACGCTTGCCGCAGAGGTTGGTTGGAACAATAAAGCCCTTGTTGCCGCCATCTTTCATGGGCTCTCTGATGCGATTAAAGACGAAGTTGCTGCCAGTGTTTTACCAGAGGATCTCGAGGCATTGGTGTCTTTTTTGATCCTAATTGACATCAGACTAAGTGAGAGGCCCTCTTTCAAGGAGCGCTTGCGGAAGCCTCCTGTTCCGTTGTCTCCTACGTGTTCGTTCCCACCCATGCATCCCTCTCCTCCCATGCTTCCTGGTCCAGAGTCACCAGGTACTGCTGAGCCAATGCAGTTAGGATTCACGCGTCTCTCCGCGGCGGAGAGGGCCTTTAGGAGGAGGGAAGGGCTCTGCCTCTATTGTGAGTTACAGGGCCACCTTTTGAAGTCTTGTCCTACACAGCCAAAAAACGCTGAAACCTAAGGTCCTGTCGGGGGCAGACCTTGGGTGGTTTATCCTCATCCCTGGAACCGCTAAAAGAGAAAACCTTTGGTCACAGTTGTCCTTTCCTGGGTGGACTCCTCCATAGTCACCCAGGCTCTTGTTGATAGACATGTGCATGTCGAAAAAATTCGGTTCGGTTCGGTTCGGATCGATTCGGAATTTTTCAAAGTTCGGTTCGGATCGATTCGAATTCGGAAAATTATGAATCGATTTGTTTCGGATTCATTTCGGATTCATTCGGATTCAAAGAAATTCGGCTGGATTCGGTTCGATTCGGTTCAATTCGGTTCGTAAATTCGGCATTTCGGTAAGTGTTAGGTGGGATTAGACTAGTATTATACTGTATATTAGGTGTTAACCTAACATACTGTACAATACTAGTGTAATCCCAATGGCCATCCGAATTTACGAATTGAGTTCCTAGACGTTTTTGACAAGGTGCGTGCCGGTACATACCTCCTCACCGGTCTTACGATTGTGCCATAGACCTGCAACCTGGAGCCATTCCTCCTCGAGGCCGGGTTTACCCTCTGTCTGTTGCGGGAATTGTGCTATGGAGGAGTATGTTGTTGATGCTCTGTCGTAGGGGATCATCTGCAAATCCTGCTCTCCTGCAGGGGCTGGCTTCTTCGTTGTGACGAAAAGGGTGGCGAGTTAAGACCATGCATCTATTATAGGGGTCTTAATCGTCTTACCATTAGGAATGCTTACATTATTCCGCTCATTATGGAACTCTTTGACCGCCTCAAGGGAGCTACAGTCTTTACTAAACTTGATTTGAGAGGAGCGTACATTTTCATTAGGATCAAGGAGGGCCACGAATGGAAAACTGCATTTAACACCAGGATCGGGCATTATGAGTATCTTGTAATGCCCTTTGGCCAATGTAATTCTCCTGCTGTTTTCCAGGAATTTATTAATAATGTCCTACGAGATATGTTGCAACAGTGTGTTGTGGTGTACTTAGATGATATCCTCATACACTCACCCACACTTGAGGCTCATCGTTCTGATGTTACAAGGGTTCTTCAGAGACTACGTCAGAATGGCCTGTTTTGTAAATTCGAGAAATGTGAGTTCCATCAGACTCAAGTAACCTTCCTAGGTTATGTTATCTCTGTTGCAGGATTCTCCATGGATCCTGACAAGTTGTCTGCAGTTCTGCAGTGGCCTAGCCCAGTTGGTCTACGGTCTATTCAACGTTTTTTGGGGTTCGCAAATTACTATAGAAAGTTTATTAAAAACTTTTCTTCCTTGGTCAAACCTATCACAGACAGACATGACCCATAAAGAGAATGATCCACTCCATTGGTCACCTATTGCCATTAATGCCTTTGATAGTCTTAAGACTGCCTTTGCAGTCCTGGCTTTCGTTCTTGAGGTCGATGCATCTGAGACTGGAGTAGGTGCCCTTTTGTCTCAATGTCCTACGTCTGATGGTTCCTTGCATCCGTGTGGTTTCTTCTCTAAGAAATTGTCTCCAGTGGAGTGCAATTATGAAATTGGCGACAGGGAATTACTGGCCATAATTTTGGCACTCAAGGAATGGAGGCATCTTCTCAAGGGTACTAGCATGCCTGTGCTCATTCTTACTGACCACAAGAATTTAACTTATCTATCTGAAGCAAAACTTTTGTTGCCCCGACAGGCCAGATGGGTGCTATTTTTGTCTTGGTTTAATTATGTGGTCTCCTACCTGCCTAGTAATAAGAATGTTAGGGCTGATGCCCTCTCTCGACAATTTTCGCCTCTGTCCAAGGAGAAGTCTCTACCTACTCCAGTTATACCTCCTGACCATATTTTGACTACCATACGTACTAATTTGACTTCTCCCTTGGGGGAGGAGATCCTGGCTGCACAAACCAATGCACCTCCTGAGAAACCTAGTGGTAAGTGTTTTGTTCCTGAGAATCTTCAAAATAAACTTTTGCACCCTTACCACTATTCTAAAGCCGCAGGTCACCCAGGCAAGAACCAAATTATTTGGTCTGTCACTCGACAATTCTGGTGGCCAGATTTTCGTTCTGATGTTGCTGTGTATGTTGCTTCCTGCTCAGTTTGTGCACAGAATAAGACTCCTCGACGTCTTCCTGTGGGTCTTCTTCAAACTATTGCTAATGGTGAACGTCCTTGGTCACATCTTTCCATGGACTTCATTGTTGTGCTTCCTGTTTCCAATGGCAATACTGTTATCCTTATGGTGGTTGACCATTTTTCTAAAATGTCACATTGCATTCCCTTGAAGAAGTTGCCTACCGCTCAGGAGCTTGCTTCAATTTGCCCGGGAGGTCTTCCATTTACATGGGTTACCCAAGGAGATAGTGTCGGACCGGGGTAGCCAGTTTGTCTCCAGATTTTGGAGTTCCTTTTGTGCTCAAATGGGGATCCAGCTTTCCTTCTCCTCGGCATACCACCCTCAATCCAATGGGGCTGCGGAACAGTCTAATCAAGCTCTTGAACAGATTCTCCATTGCTATGTTTCAGATCACCACAATAATTGGTCTGAACTGTTACCTTGGGCAGAGTTTGCTCGTAATAGTGCTATTAATGCTTCCTCCAAGTTATCCCCGTTCATGCCGAATTATGGGTTTCAACCATCCTTGTTGCCTGATTCATTCATTTCTCAGGGTATTCCGGCAACTCCATTCCACATGGGTGCAGATTCAGGATTGCCTTCATCGTTCTATGCAGCGCCAAAAGTTCCAGGCTGATTGTAGGCATCTGCCCGCGCCTTCCTACCAGGTTGGTTAGAGAGTTTGGATGTCCTCCCACAACTTGAACCTTTGTGTGCCTTCCAATAAACTGGCTCCCCGTTATGTTGGTCCATTTCGAATACTCTGACGAGTCAATTCTGTGGCCTACGCTCTTGACCTTCCTTCTGCAATGCGTATCTCCAATGTTTTTCATGTCTCCCTCTTGAAACCATTGGTTTGTAATCAGTTTACCACTGTGTTGCCTTGTCTCTGTCCTATCTTTGTTGACAACTATGAGGAGTATGAGGTCAGCAGCATTATTGATTCTCGTATGTCCAGGGGCCGCGCACAGTATTTGGTTCACTGGAGGGGCTAAGGTCCAGAGGAGCGTTCATGGGTTCCCTCCTCTGATGTTCATGTTCCTACCCTCCTCCATGCCTTCCATGCCCGTTTCTCCAAAAAGCGCTTTGGGGAGGGTATTGTCAGGGTTTTTTCCCCGCTTTGTTTGCCATGTGCTGCTGGCAGCCATTTTACTCACCTCTTTTGCTGATTCTGGTGCATTCTGTGTGATGCTGCTTATTTCCTGCACTTCCTTTTATGGCCAGACTGGTGTACATCATCTGTGTGGGACAGGATGCAGTCTCAGAATTATGATGTCATCACTTATTATTTAAAGGGCCTCTGTTCAGTATGCTTTGCCCTTGTGTTGTCTCAGACCTGTTTGTGAGAGCTCCTGTAAATTACCTGGCTGTCTGACGTCCCTCCTGGTTCCTGATCTCTGGCTTGTTCCTGACTCTGCTGTTCTCCTTGTTCCTGATTCCAGCTCATCTGACTACACGCTTTGGCTCCTGACTCGGCTCGTCTGACTACCAGCTCTGGTTTTGATCCCTGGCTTGTTATTTGACTTGTGGATTTTTAATTTTTTTTTGCTATTAATAAAGGTGTGATTATTTTTGCACTTCTCGTCTCAGTTTGATTCTGGCACCCTGACATTACGCAAGGGACATGAATCCTGATGGTGCTAATAATCCACCTTTACCTGCCATAATTTCCAGGATGGATGAACAGGATCACCACTTGGATCAATTTGCATTAGCCCTGCAAACCCTACTGACTCACACTGCACATTTGGACCAAAGTGTCCCACAAGTTATAGCTGCTCCTAATCCTAATCATTGCAGAGGGTTTTTGAACCAGGTAGGCATTTACTTTGAGATGTTATCTCAGGCATTTCCCTCTGACAGAGCTAAGGTGGGATTTCTAATCTCGTTACTCTCTGACACAGCTCTTGCCTGGGCTAATCCCTTGTGGGAGACTAATAAACCTGTAATTTCAAATTACCCTGAATTTGTGGCCTCCTTTCGAAGGGTATTTGATGTTCCGGCTCGCTCCTCCTCTGCTGCTAAACGACTCATGTCCATTCAGCAAGGTACAAGATCTGTTGCTCAGTATGCCATTGAGTTCCGTACGCTTGCCGCAGAGGTTGGTTGGAACAATAAAGCCCTTGTTGCCGCCATCTTTCATGGGCTCTCTGATGCGATTAAAGACGAAGTTGCTGCCAGTGTTTTACCAGAGGATCTCGAGGCATTGGTGTCTTTTTTGATCCTAATTGACATCAGACTAAGTGAGAGGCCCTCTTTCAAGGAGCGCTTGCGGAAGCCTCCTGTTCCGTTGTCTCCTACGTGTTCGTTCCCACCCATGCATCCCTCTCCTCCCATGCCTCCTGGTCCAGAGTCACCAGGTACTGCTGAGCCAATGCAGTTGGGATTCACGCGTCTCTCCGCGGCGGAGAGGGCCTTTAGGAGGAGGGAAGGGCTCTGCCTCTATTGTGAGTTACAGGGCCACCTTTTGAAGTCTTGTCCTACACAGCCAAAAAACGCTGAAACCTAAGGTCCTGTCGGGGGCAGACCTTGGGTGGTTTATCCTCATCCCTGGAACCGCTAAAAGAGAAAACCTTTGGTCACAGTTGTCCTTTCCTGGGTGGACTCCTCCATAGTCACCCAGGCTCTTGTTGATAGACATGTGCATGTCGAAAAAATTCGGTTCGGTTCGGTTCGGATCGATTCGGAATTTTTCAAAGTTCGGTTCGGATCGATTCGAATTCGGAAAATTATGAATCGATTTGTTTCGGATTCATTTCGGATTCATTCGGATTCAAAGAAATTCGGCTGGATTCGGTTCGATTCGGTTCAATTCGGTTCGTAAATTCGGCATTTCGGTAAGTGTTAGGTGGGATTAGACTAGTATTATACTGTATATTAGGTGTTAACCTAACATACTGTACAATACTAGTGTAATCCCAATGGCCATCCGAATTTACGAATTGAGTTCCTAGACGTTTTTGACAAGGTGCGTGCCGGTACATACCTCCTCACCGGTCTTACGATTGTGCCATAGACCTGCAACCTGGAGCCATTCCTCCTCGAGGCCGGGTTTACCCTCTGTCTGTTGCGGGAATTGTGCTATGGAGGAGTATGTTGTTGATGCTCTGTCGTAGGGGATCATCTGCAAATCCTGCTCTCCTGCAGGGGCTGGCTTCTTCGTTGTGACGAAAAGGGTGGCGAGTTAAGACCATGCATCTATTATAGGGGTCTTAATCGTCTTACCATTAGGAATGCTTACATTATTCCGCTCATTATGGAACTCTTTGACCGCCTCAAGGGAGCTACAGTCTTTACTAAACTTGATTTGAGAGGAGCGTACATTTTCATTAGGATCAAGGAGGGCCACGAATGGAAAACTGCATTTAACACCAGGATCGGGCATTATGAGTATCTTGTAATGCCCTTTGGCCTATGTAATTCTCCTGCTGTTTTCCAGGAATTTATTAATGATGTCCTACGAGATATGTTGCAACAGTGTGTTGTGGTGTACTTAGATGATATCCTCATACACTCACCCACACTTGAGGCTCATCGTTCTGATGTTACAAGGGTTCTTCAGAGACTACGTCAGAATGGCCTGTTTTGTAAATTCGAGAAATGTGAGTTCCATCAGACTCAAGTAACCTTCCTAGATTATGTTATCTCCGTTGCAGGATTCTCCATGGATCCTGACAAGTTGTCTGCAGTTCTGCAGTGGCCTAGCCCAGTTGGTCTACGGTCTATTCAACATTTTTTGGGGTTCGCAAATTACTATAGAAAGTTTATTAAAAACTTTTCTTCCTTGGTCAAACCTATCACAGACAGACATGACCCATAAAGAGAATGATCCACTCCATTGGTCACCTATTGCCATTAATGCCTTTGATAGTCTTAAGACTGCCTTTGCAGTCCTGGCTTTCGTTCTTGAGGTCGATGCATCTGAGACTGGAGTAGGTGCCCTTTTGTCTCAATGTCCTACGTCTGATGGTTCCTTGCATCCGTGTGGTTTCTTCTCTAAGAAATTGTCTCCAGTGGAATGCAATTATGAAATTGGCGACAGGGAATTACTGGCCATAATTTTGGCACTCAAGGAATGGAGGCATCTTCTCAAGGGTACTAGCATGCCTGTGCTCATTCTTACTGACCACAAGAATTTAACTTATCTATCTGAAGCAAAACTTTTGTTGCCCCGACAGGCCAGATGGGTGCTATTTTTGTCTTGGTTTAATTATGTGGTCTCCTACCTGCCTAGTAATAAGAATGTTAGGGCTGATGCCCTCTCTCGACAATTTTCGCCTCTGTCCAAGGAGAAGTCTCTACCTACTCCAGTTATACCTCCTGACCATATTTTGACTACCATACGTACTAATTTGACTTCTCCCTTGGGGGAGGAGATCCTGGCTGCACAAACCAATGCACCTCCTAAGAAACCTAGTGGTAAGTGTTTTGTTCCTGAGAATCTTCAAAATAAACTTTTGCACCCTTACCACTATTCTAAAGCCGCAGGTCACCCAGGCAAGAACCAAATTATTTGGTCTGTCACTCGACAATTCTGGTGGCCAGATTTTCGTTCTGATGTTGCTGTGTATGTTGCTTCCTGCTCAGTTTGTGCACAGAATAAGACTCCTCGACGTCTTCCTGTGGGTCTTCTTCAAACTATTGCTAATGGTGAACGTCCTTGGTCACATCTTTCCATGGACTTCATTGTTGTGCTTCCTGTTTCCAATGGCAATACTGTTATCCTTATGGTGGTTGACCATTTTTCTAAAATGTCACATTGCATTCCCTTGAAGAAGTTGCCTACCGCTCAGGAGCTTGCTTCAATTTTTGCCCGGGAGGTCTTCCATTTACATGGGTTACCCAAGGAGATAGTGTCGGACCGGGGTAGCCAGTTTGTCTCCAGACTTTGGAGTTTCTTTTGTGCTCAAATGGGGATCCAGCTTTCCTTCTCCTCGGCATACCACCCTCAATCCAATGGGGCTGCGGAACAGTCTAATCAAGCTCTTGAACAGATTCTCCATTGCTATGTTTCAGATCACCACAATAATTGGTCTGAACTGTTACCTTGGGCAGAGTTTGCTCGTAATAGTGCTATTAATGCTTCCTCCAAGTTATCCCCGTTCATGCCGAATTATGGGTTTCAACCATCCTTGTTGCCTGATTCATTCATTTCTCAGGGTATTCCGGCAACTCCATTCCACATGGGTGCAGATTCAGGATTGCCTTCATCGTTCTATGCAGCGCCAAAAGTTCCAGGCTGATTGTAGGCATCTGCCCGCGCCTTCCTACCAGGTTGGTTAGAGAGTTTGGATGTCCTCCCACAACTTGAACCTTTGTGTGCCTTCCAATAAACTGGCTCCCCGTTATGTTGGTCCATTTCGAATACTCTGACGAGTCAATTCTGTGGCCTACGCTCTTGACCTTCCTTCTGCAATGCGTATCTCCAATGTTTTTCATGTCTCCCTCTTGAAACCATTGGTTTGTAATCGGTTTACCACTGTGTTGCCTTGTCTCTGTCCTATCTTTGTTGACAACTATGAGGAGTATGAGGTCAGCAGCATTATTGATTCTCGTATGTCCAGGGGCCGCGCACAGTATTTGGTTCACTGGAGGGGCTAAGGTCCAGAGGAGCGTTCATGGGTTCCCTCCTCTGATGTTCATGTTCCTACCCTCCTCCATGCCTTCCATGCCCGTTTCTCCAAAAAGCACTTTGGGGAGGGTATTGTCAGGGCTTTTTCCCCGCTTTGTTTGCCATGTGCTGCTGGCAGCCATTTTACTCACCTCTTTTGCTGATTCTGGTGCATTCTGTGTGATGCTGCTTATTTCCTGCACTTCCTTTTATGGCCAGACTGGTGTACATCATCTGTGTGGGACAGGATGCAGTCTCAGAATTATGATGTCATCACTTATTATTTAAAGGGCCTCTGTTCAGTATGCTTTGCCCTTGTGTTGTCTCAGACCTGTTTGTGAGAGCTTCTGTGTATTACCTGGCTGTCTGACTTCCCTCCTGGTTCCTGATCTCTGGCTTGTTCCTGACTCTGCTGTTCTCCTTGTTCCTGATTCCAGCTCATCTGACTACACGCTTTGGCTCCTGACTCGGCTCGTCTGACTACCAGCTCTGGTTTTGATCCCTGGCTTGTTATTTGACTTGTGGATTTTTTTTTTTTTTTTTGCTATTAATAAAGGTGTGATTATTTTTGCACTTCTCGTCTCAGTTTGATTCCTGGCACCCTGACAGCCAGAAATGCAAGTTATGGAGCAGTGGTCTAGAGACCACTGCTCCATAACCCTGTCCGCCTGCTCTGAGCAGGCAGACAGAGATCACCACAATTCAACCCGATCGAGTATGATCCGGTTGATTGACACCCCCCTGCTGGTGGCCGATTGGCCACAAGTCTGCAGGGGGTGGCATTGCACCAGCAGCTCACAAGATCTGCTGGTGCAATGCTGAATACTTAGAGCGTATTGCTCTCTGCATTCATCAATGTCTGTCGGACCTTATCCGCACTGTCGGATCAGGTCCAATAAACATTTGTTAAATAGGCCTCTTTATATAAGCCCCAGGGGTTCTCCCATTAACTTCTCTCTCCCATGTGAAATTTAGTGCCACAGAGAGTTTTATTACTTTCTATGGAAGGCATCTCTCATCTCTTTGAGATTTCCAGGTTCCTCCCCTTTTATTAGACAATTCAGTGAGTTCTGCCTCTGTGAAGTAATTGCTATAATCATAATTTGTAAAATCACAATCCTAAATACACTGCTGTATACAAAACAAAATACAAAAATAGAAATTGCAAAGTTTAAATATAATAAAATGTATTCTGAAATATAAAGTGATATAAAATAGAAAGTTCAAAGTGTAAATGCAGCAGAACTGTCATTTCATGCAGTGCTATATTGAACTGGACTTGTCTCTCTCTCACTTAAAGAAATGCAGGGAACACCCTTTGGAGAAGTAAAGCAACATCTTCCTTTTGAAAATTTCACTAGTGATTTTGCAGTACTGAAAGATAATTTTTGAATATCTTACCTGAGCAGAGATGTTTTAAATATTGGGGCCTCAGCGATTTTCCAGAACTAATAAAATATTAAAAGTAATTAAAAGTAATTCTGGAGATTATGTTAAAATATATTTAATTTACTGTTAGACCTCTTAACAAATCGAGGAATATAAGTTAAAGGTTGTGTAGAAACACAGCACATAACTGAATGGAGTCACTATAGATTAAAGTCATTCACGCTATCTACCTGAAACAAATACTTCTACAAACTTAATAAAAATTCATTTTTCCCCAATTTAATAGTAAATATGAAAAATAAATAAAATATAGTTCAACAAACAACAATTTTTAAACTAAATTAGGTTTCAATAATACATACAAGATATATTAAAATTTGTAGGTAAGTGGGGCGGGGAAAGATATTCTTTGAAGAAGAAACAGCCTTTGAATCATGTCATGATACCTCAGAATGTCTATTTTAGATTCTTGTATTATTGAAAAGGTTGAATTAAACAATCAAAGAAAAACATCACTTTGATACTAAATTATGTGGAAGGTTTTCATTCCTTTAATGTCACTATGTTTGCTTGTCTAATTGGCATTGCAATGCTATAAGGTGGCTTAAATTAAAAATTCATGGAACGGTTATTTTTGTGTTTAACTTAGCATAATAACCAGAGCCACTACTTTTCATGATAGGATTTTGTGCTTAAAATGTTTTGATGTAAATGTTAATTAATTCATTCTAGTTGTTTCTTTTTTTTCATTGTTCCACAATTATTGCAGTGTAAAAAATCATCCTACTATTTGTTTTCTGGTCTACTATACGGATAATTAATGTACATTTTCATGTGTAAATTTTGCAAGCATAAAACAAATAATTTTCTTTATTATAGAGTGTAAAACACAGAATGTATTTAGCTGGTATGCTTTTATCATATTAAAATGTTTACAAATATTTGTATTTATTTTTAATGATATAAATGAGACTGGTAAATTAAAATACTATTTTAGGAAGTTTTACAGTAAATCTGAATGGTAAATGTAATAATACTAATACAACTAATATTTTTCTTTCTTTTTTTTCATTTTTATGGTATGTGTACTTAAATAGATGTATTTCTTAAAACTTTATGCAAAAAAATAGTATATATATCAAATCATTGGTTTCTTTTTATAGCACTGTCATAACTGAGCATGGTTTTGTATCAAATATGCCAACTGTATATTATTAAACATATATAAATGCAATTTTTTTTAGTACTGTAAAGTGGAAATGACTTGTTTCAACATAAAAATAAACCACAGAAATACACAAGTTAAATCATATATGAAATGTTTTTGAGCATGATAATTGCATTACACAACCACCAATTTGTTTCATATTTTTTACAGAAAGAAGAGCACTCTCTTTTGATAACCAGGAGCATACATCAGCTCAGTATCTTATTCTATGGTGAGTTACCACGTAGGAGCAGCCTCTGTTAGCCCAATTGTACTTTTCTCAGAGGAGAACTTTTTCTTAAGAATATCAGTCTCATCCCGCCAAACAAGGTTGGTCAAACCCCAAGGTATAAGGCTGTCCTCCTCTAAAGAGGAATATGGCAACCCAGAAGAACTTTTCGGCCTTCTGTGTGCATTGTCAGTGAGGTGCAGTCATATCACTCTAAGCATATTGGTAGAGAGGTCACGTCTGGTTTTCCCCATCACCCCAATGGAACTTTCCCAGGGTCATAATGCTAATACATACAAAAAATGAATTGCTAAAGCAGGAATGAACAACAGTTAAATGATTACTTTCTGTTATAATTTTTAAGCTAAACAACTAACATATTAAAGTTAATAAACATTAATTAAAACCTACTGACCTATATTTTCTCCAAAACGAAGTTTCATAACATTCTAAAAGTTATATCTTTTATTCGCCGATGATGTCACGTTATCCTGCCCACTATTTTCAGCACTGCATGTTCAAAATACTTAAACCAATAACTTTGTGTTTAAAGCGCCATTTTGGAACCTAGGTATTGTAAACGGATTGGTACAGAGCAAAGGATACCCACGGTGTGGGTGTGGAAAACAATTAAATTTGCAGACAAGATTTCTGATATACGGTAGAGATATGTTAATGAAATGCTATTGAGAAAAAGCATATTTGGGGTAGTTAGTTAGTAACAGGCATAGAAAATATTTACTTACAGTGGCCCTTTAAGCAAGTTTTCTATGTTGAGTTATAACCTGGGATCAGCCTCTTTTAGCCCAATTATGTTTTTCACAGAAGAGAACTTTCCTGACGTATATATATATCTGATCCTGCCTAACAAGGTTGGACAAGCCTGGTTCCTGTTGGTTGAGCACTTCTCTCTCTTTGTATATTATTTAATAGTATGTTTAACAGCAAAACATGTGTATTGGAATTACCTATCAATCAAATGATTTGTCTATCTATCTATCTTTCTATCTGAGACTTATTTTTTCTTTGATATCCAAAAGTTTGGGGACCATGAGTGTTATGAAAACTATATAGAAAATTTAGGACTAAGGTCAAGGTAGAGATTGGCATTTAGGGTGGGTGTAAATTAAAGTTCTTTGGGAAGTGGATTTTGCAGTCTTGATAAAAAAAAGATGTAGAATGTCAGCACTTTCAACCCTTTCTTCTGGTTCTCTGCACTACAATGCAACGCTTGATAAATCAAAGGTCACAATAGTGAAGCACTGACAAAACACCCCATATACTAAGTGGAAAGTACTCACAGAATGATTTATGTTATCGAATGTGTTTATTCCATCATCAAGCAAGAACAATTCCAAAGACAGGACGCTTATAAAATATTATTTCATAAAAAACTTTAAAATACAGCAAATATGTAAAGACTTATTATTATAATTGTGATTGGAGCACAATATTGTGCTTCAGTGAGTGAGATATTTAAGCCCCTCTCAGTAATACTAACGCACGTAAATGTGCACTGGTATTACAAGTTAGGTGCAATGCAAATGCAACCTCATGTTCGCATTGCCTGGAAGCCTTGGGCTCATGAGAAAATGGATTTTTAAGATACAAACAGAAAATGAAGGAAATATGTAAACAAAATCAGTCAGTATTTAGTGTGACCTCCCTTGGCAATAAGCACATCTTGAACTCTTTTGGGGAGACTGTTCTGAAGTAATCTTCTGGTATATTATACCAGGCTTCTTTCAGTGCTTCCCAGAGTTCTTTAGATTTAGGTTGTCTTTTATTTATTTCTCTGTCCAGGTGATCCAATACTGCCTCTACAATATTCAGGTCTAGACTCTGTGGAGGACAGTCCACAACTCTCAGTGTTTTATCAGCTGTCTCTTCAAATATAATTTCACTACATTAACCATGTGCTTGGGATTCTTATCATGCTGAAAAATAAAACCATTCTGAATCAGGCGCTTTCCAGAAGGAATGGCATGATGAATTAAAACTTGTCTGTACTTTTCAGCATTTATGATCCCATCAATTTGGACAATATCGCCAGTTCCAACACCACTACACAAATGCAGCCCCAAACCAGGACAGACCATTCACCATGTTTCACTGAAGACCGCAAGCACTCATTCTTCCATCTCTTTCCAACTCTTCTTCTCACATGTTGTTGACGATTGGACCCAAAATTTTTTATCTTGATTCGTCACTCAATAATAGTCTTTTCCACTGATCTTCATTACAATCTTTGTGAGCTTTAGAATACCTTAGCTTTTTCACCCTGTTCCCTTTCCGAAAAAGTGGTTTCTTGGCAGCTACCACTCCACATGACCATTCCTGATCAAGCTTCTTCGGACTGTGGAAGGGTCAAATTGGCATCCTGATGAAGCTGTCAGATGCTGAACTCGGTCCTTGCTAGACTTCATCCGGTTTCTCAAAGAAACTCTGAGAAACTTCTCATCAAATTTTTAAAGTTTTCTTAGCCTTCCAGTCCTTTTTTTGTCCTTAACCTCTTCTGATTCTTTAAATGTCTTTATAACAGCTTGAATACTAGACATGTGTGTTTCGGACAAATTCAGAATTCGGACGAATTTTAGCCGATTCAGTGATTCGGATTCATCCGAATTGCCGAATCGGCACATCCTGAAAAATTTGTAAAATGAATAAAATATGTTTCCGAATTTTCAGATCCATTATTCATATTCAGAATTTTTCATTGTTCCATCCTAAACCGCAGTTCCCCGACACTAACTCTAAGTCTATATTAAAGGTATAACCCCTAAACCACTGTTCCCCGACATTGCTGAAACTAACTAAAGCTATTTACACTAACTAAACCTATTAACCCCTAAACCCCTGTTCCAAAACATCGCCGACACTAACTAAAGCTATTAACCCCTAAACCGCTGTTCACAAACATCGCCAATACTAACTAAACCTATTAACCTCTAAACCGCCGGCCCCCACATTGCAACAACCTAAATTAAACTATATTAACCCCTAAACCTAACACCCCCTAACCCTAAACCTAACCCTAACCCTAAACCTAACACTCCCTAATTTTAACATAATTAAAATATAACTAAATTAAAGTTACAATTATTAACTAATCATACCTATTTAAATCTAAATACAAAGTTACTTACCTATATTAACCCCTAAACCTAACACTCCCTAACTTTAAACCTAACCCTAAACCTAACACCCCCTAACTTTAACATAATTAAAATATAACTAAATGAAGTTACAATTATTAAAGGGACATGTAACCCACATTTTTTTTTTCATGATTTAGAAAGAGAATGCAATTTTAAACATCTTTCTAATTTACTTCTATTATCTAATTTGTTTTATTCTCTTGATATTCTTTGCTAAAAAGCATATCTATATATGCTCAGTAGCTGCTGATTGGTTGCTGCACATAGAAGCCTTGTGTGATTGGCTCACCCATGTGCATTGCTTTTTCTTCAACTAAGGATATCTAAAAAATGAAGCAAAATAAATAATAGAAGTAAATTGTAATGTTGTTTAAATGTGTATTCTCTATCTGAATCATGAAAGAAAGATTTTGGGTTTAGTGGCCCTTTAACTAATAATACCTATTTAAATCTAAATACAAACTTACCTATATTAACCCCTAAACCTACTAACCCACTAACTTTCAACCTAACCCTAAACCTAACTTTTACAATTGAAATATAACTAATTTAAAGTTACAATTATTAACTAAATAATACCTATTTAAATTTAAATACAAAGTAACTTACCTGTGAAATAAAACCTAAGCTAGCTACAATATAACTAATAGTTATATTGTAGCTAGCTTAGGTTTTATTTTTATTTCCCAGGTAAGTTTGTATTTATTTTAACTAGGTAGACTAGTTGGTAAAAAGTTATTAACTAATTACTAACTACCAAGTTAAAATAAATACAATATTACCCGTGAAATACAATTAAAACCTAAGCTGTATTACACTAAAACTTACCATTACAAAATAAAAAAATCTACCATTACAAAAAATAAAAAACACTAAAATTACAAAAAATAAAAAAACCTACCATTACAAAATATAACAAACAAAATTATCCAAAACAATAAAAAAAATATTCCTATTCTAATACCCTTTTTTAAAAAAAAAAACCACCCCAAATAAAAAAACCCTAATCTATAATATACTACCAAGGGCCTTTAAAAGGGCCTTTTGTAGGGCATTGCCCTAAAGTTAACAGCTCTTTTGCTACAAAACAAACACCCCCTTACAGTATGCAAACCCCAACCCCCCAAACCCACAAATAAAAATAAAGTAAAACCTAATCTACCCATTGCCCTGAAAAGGGCATTTGTATGGACATTTAGCTTTTTTGCTGCCCAAGCCCTATTCTAAAAATAAAAACCCACCCCAAAATGAAAAAAATACATTACACAAAATAACAAACAAATTATAAAAAATAATAAAAATTATTCCTATTCTAATACCATTTAAAAAAAACACCCCAAAATACAAAAACCTAATTTTTGGGTGGGTTATTTTTTAGATTAGGGTTTGGGCAGCAAAAGAGCTAAATGCCCATTTAAGGGCAATGCCCATACAAATGCCCTTTTCCGGGCAATGGGTAGATTAGATTTTATTTTGTGGGTTTGGGGGGGTGGGGGTTTGTAATGTTAGTGGGTCTTTGTAATGTATGGGTAAAACATATAAGGTACTGTAAGGATACTAAGTGTGTGCATAAACATTTTATTAAGAATTGTGCCAATGAGTAGAACTATGTGTATATTATGTTCATAATTTTTTTGTGAGTTATTTAATTGTTTGTTCTGAAGTTATAGTTACTACACAATAGCCATATTTTAACTCAATATTCTCTATATTTCATTATTGTTCCTTTATAGGAGTAAAATTTTAAGACACACTATAAGTTCTATATAATAAGAGAGTGTGTGCATGTTTGTACATACAAATAACTATACAAGAAAATACTATTTTTTGGTCAGAACCTAGCGCAATTAATTTCCTTGTGTTCATATTGTTTACATCAAATTTTTCCTTATAATTGCTGCTTATAGGTCTGAACCTATGGCCGAATTAACAACTGATATCATGTCAAATACTATGCTTATCATTGAACTTAAAGAGTTCGGTAATAACCCACACAGAGCAACAAGAAATAGGGATTTAAACTTGTTATAGTAGAAAATGACCCAGAGGGACTGTTTAAATGATTGGAAAAACTTTTGTGTCAAAATGCCAGGGATTGGCAAAATTTAATTCTCTTAGGCCTAGATTTAGAGTTCGGCGGTAGCCGTGAAAACCAGCGTTAGAGGCTCCTAACGCTGGTTTTAGGCTACCGCCGGTATTTGGAGTCAGTGATTAAAGGGTCTAACGCTCACTTTTCAGCCGCGACTTTTCC
Source organism: Bombina bombina (assembly GCF_027579735.1). Taxonomy (NCBI): domain Eukaryota; kingdom Metazoa; phylum Chordata; class Amphibia; order Anura; family Bombinatoridae; genus Bombina; species Bombina bombina. Next base: position 1,266,961,939 of record NC_069500.1, on the reverse strand, counting down.
ATACCGCAGATCCCCTTACGTCAATTGCGTATCCTATCTTTTCAATGGGATCTTTCTAACGCCGGTATTTAGAGTCGTTTCTGAAGTGAGCGTTAGAGCTCTAACGACAAAACTCCAGCCGCCGGAAAATAGCAGGAGTTAAGAGCTTTCTGGGCTAACGCCGGTTCATAAAGCTCTTAACTACTGTACCCTAAAGTACACTAACACCCATAAACTACCTATGTACCCCTAAACCGAGGTCCCCCCACATCGCCGCCACTCAATTAAAAATTTTTAACCCCTAATCTGCTGACCGCCACCTACGTTATACTTATGTACCCCTAATCTGCTGCCCCTAACCCCGCCGACCCCTGTATTACATTTATTAACCCCTAACCTGCCCCCCACAACGTCGCCGCCAGCTACTTACAATAATTAACCCCTAATCTGCCGACCGCAAAGCGCCGCCACCTACGTTATCCTTATGTACCCCTAATCTGCTGCCCCTAACACCGCCGACCTCTAGATTATATTTATTAACCCCTAATCTGCCCCCCTCAACGTCGCCGACACCTGCCTACACTTATTAACCCCTAATCTGCCGAGCGGACCTGAGCGCTACTATAATAAAGTTATTAACCCCTAATCCGCCTCACTAACCCTATCATAAATAGTATTAACCCCTAATCTGCCCTCCCTAACATCGCCGACACCTACCTTCAATTATTAACCCCTAATCTGACGACCGGAGCTCATCGCTACTATAATAAATGGATTAACCCCTAAAGCTAAGTCTAACCCTAACACTAACACCCCCCTAACTTAAATATAATTTAAATCTAACGAAATTAATTAACTCTTATTAAATAAATTATTCCTATTTAAAGCTAAATACTTACCTGTAAAATAAATCCTAATATAGCTACAATATAAATTATAATTATATTATAGCTATTTTAGGATTAATATTTATTTTACAGGCAACTTTGCAATTATTTTAACCAGGTACAATAGCTATTAAATAGTTAAGAACTATTTAATAGTTACCTAGTTAAAATAATAACAAATTTACCTGTAAAATAAATCCTAACCTAAGTTATAATTAAACCTAACACTACCCTATCAATAAATTAATTAAATAAACTACCTACAATTAACCTAACACTATACTATCAATAAATAAATTAAATACAATTGCTACATATAAATACAATAACATAAACTAACTAAAGTACAAAAATAAAAAAGAACTAAGTTACAAAAAATAAAAAAATATTTACAAACATAAGAAAAATATTACAACAATTTTAAACTAATTACACCTACTCTAAGCCCCCTAATAAAATAACAAAGCCCCCCAAAATAAAAAATGCCCTACCCTATTCTAAATTAAAAAAGTTAAAAGCTATTTTACCTTACCAGCCCTGAACAGGGCCCTTTGCGGGGCATGCCCCAAAAATTTCAGCTCTTTTGCCTGTAAAAAAAAACATACAATACCCCCCCCCAACATTACAACCCACCACCCACATACCCCTAATCTAACCCAAACCCCCCTTAAATAAACCTAACACTAAGCCCCTGAAGATCTTCCTACCTTGTCTTCACCATCCAGGTTCACCGATCCGTCCTGAAGAGCTCCTCCGATGTCCTGATCCAAGCCCAAGCGGGGGGCTGAAGAGGTCCATGATCCGGTCAAAGTCTTCATCCAAGCGGGGCAGAAGAGGATCTTCCATCCGATTGAAGTCTTCATCCATGCGGCATCTTCTATGGTCTTCCATCCGGAGCGAAGCGGCAGGATCCTGAAGACCTCCAGCGCGGAACATCCATCCGGCCCGACGACTGAACGACGAATGACGGTTCCTTTAAGGGACGTCATCCAAGATGGCGTCCCTCGAATTCCGATTGGCTGATAGGATTCTATCAGCCAATCGGAATTAAGGTAGGAATATTCTGATTGGCTGATGGAATCAGCCAATCAGAATCAAGTTCAATCCGATTGGCTGATCCAATCAGCCAATCAGATTGAGCTCGCATTCTATTGGCTGTTCCGATCAGCCAATAGAATGCGAGCTCAATCTGATTGGCTGATCGGATCAGCCAATCGGATTGAACTTGATTCTGATTGGCTGATTCTATCAGCCAATCAGAATATTCCTACCTTAATTCCGATTGGCTGATAGAATCCTATCAGCCAATCGGAATTCGAGGGACGCCATCTTGAATGACGTCCCTTAAAGGAACCGTCATTCGTCGTTCAGTCGTCGGGCCGGATGGATGTTCCGCGCTGGAGGTCTTCAGGATCCTGCCGCTTCGCTCCGGATGGAAGACCATAGAAGATGCCGCATGGATGAAGACTTCAATCGGATGGAAGATCCTCTTCTGCCCCGCTTGGATGAAGACTTTGACCGGATCATGGACCTCTTCAGCCCCCCGCTTGGGCTTGGATCAGGACATCGGAGGAGCTCTTCAGGACGGATCGGTGAACCTGGATGGTGAAGACAAGGTAGGAAGATCTTCAGGGGCTTAGTGTTAGGTTTATTTAAGGGGGGTTTGGGTTAGATTAGGGGTATGTGGGTGGTGGGTTGTAATGTTGGGGGGGGTATTGTATGTTTTTTTTTACAGGCAAAAGAGCTGAAATTCTTGGGGCATGCCCCGCAAAGGGCCCTGTTCAGGGCTGGTAAGGTAAAAGAGCTTTTAACTTTTTTAATTTAGAATAGGGTAGGGCATTTTTTATTTTGTGGGGCTTTGTTATTTTATTAGGGGGCTTAGAGTAGGTGTAATTAGTTTAAAATTGTTGTAATATTTTTCTTATGTTTGTAAATATTTTTTTATTTTTTGTAACTTAGTTCTTTTTTATTTTTTGTACTTTAGTTAGTTTATGTAATTGTATTTATATGTAGCAATTGTATTTAATTTATTTATTGATAGTGTAGTGTTAGGTTAATTGTAGGTAGTTTATTTAATTAATTTATTGATAGGGTAGTGTTAGGTTTAATTATAACTTAGGTTAGGATTTATTTTACAGGTAAATGTGTTATTATTTTAACTAGGTAACTATTAAATAGTTCTTAACTATTTAATAGCTATTGTACCTGGTTAAAATAATTACAAAGTTGCCTGTAAAATAAATATTAATCCTAAAATAGCTATAATATAATTATAATTTATATTGTAGCTATATTAGGATTTATTTTACAGGTAAGTATTTAGCTTTAAATAGGAATAATTTATTTAATAAGAGTTAATTAATTTCGTTAGATTTAAATTATATTTAAGTTAGGGGGGTATTAGTGTTAGGGTTAGACTTAGCTTTAGGGGTTAATCCATTTATTATAGTAGCGATGAGCTCCGGTCATCAGATTAGGGGTTAATAATTGAAGGTAGGTGTCGGCGATTGTAGGGAGGGCAGATTAGGGGTTAATACTATTTATGATAGGGTTAGTGAGGCGGATTAGGGGTTAATAACTTTATTATAGTAGCGCTCAGGTCCGCTCGGCAGATTAGGGGTTAATAAGTGTAGGCAGGTGTCGGCGACGTTGAGGGGGGCAGATTAGGGGTTAATAAATATAATCTAGGGGTCGGCGGTGTTAGGGGCAGCAGATTAGGGGTACATAGGGATAACGTAGCTTGCGGCGGTTTACGGAGCGGCAGATTAGGGGTTAAAAAAAATATGCAGGGGTCAGCGATAGCGGGAGCGGCAGATTAGGGGTTAATAAGTGTAAGGATAGGGGTGTTGAGACTCGGGGTACATGTTAGAGTGTTAGGTGCAGACGTAGGAAGTGTTTCCCCATAGGAAACAATGGGGCTGCGTTAGGAGCTGAACGCTGCTTTTTTGCAGGTGTTAGGTTTTTTTTCAGCTCAAACAGCCCCATTGTTTCCTGGGTATATCGTGCACGAGCACGTTTTTGAGGCTGGCCACGTCCGTAAGCAACTCTGGTATCGAGAGTTGCATTTGCGGTAAAAATGCTCTACGCTCCTTTTTTGGAGCCTAACGCAGCATTTGTTTGAACTCTCGATACCAGAGTTAAATTTATGGTGCGGCCAGAAAAAAGCCCGCGGAGCGTTAACAGCCCTTCTACCACCAAACTCCAAATCTAGGCCATAGAAAATTACCTAACATATAAAGTAGTTCCCAGGGGTCATAGGGTATTTTAACAGCCCGCATTTGACTTAGATGAAGTGGAGTTCACCACTGAGTGGGAAGCGGCAGCACATGAATGCTCAAATAAATTTATTAAAATCCTAATAAAGTATAGGGAAAATAGATTAAATAATCTGAAAATTGAACTTGACGAAATTGTTAGTCAAATTCAACCTTATAAGAATATAGAAAAATGGGTGAATCGAAATAAAAGTATTCAATTTAGCGTTAGTCAACTTGACTGAGAACTTCAAAGTAATAAACAGAAAAAACTTAGAAGAGATATTGAAGACTTTAAAAACAACAAGGTATATATTTATAAGAAAGATCATAAGGAACAGGAATCCAGTCAAAATCATGTAGATGATGTTTTAATTAATAGCAATAAGCAAAAGGCAGACCAAAAATCTGTTACACCCAGGGTCCCCTTTAGAAATAATTCTATGCAACACCATAAAACAAATAAAATAAATCCTCATTCTCATCAGAATTTGTATCATAACCATCAAGGAGGGTACCATAATAAGTTTAGAAATAGCAATCACAATCACAGTAATAACAATTATATTACTCACATGAAACAGAGTACCAAGAATGACAGGGATTACATTCCGCAGAATAGACAAAATCTCCCTAATCAACATCATACTCTGTATAATAAACATAATTTTTCAAATCAACAATTACAATGGAGAAGGAGAGACAGTTTTAGGGAAAACGGTTATATAAATCGTCAACACCCCTCACACTTCACTACCAGCAATAAATATGAAACATTGACACATAACTCAAATGAACAAAATTTTCCAAATTGGGAAATAAGAGGAGCTAAACCGAAATGAACATATGAGACTCAACATTTTTTAGGGTCAGACCAAATAAGAAATCACAATACCTTACAACAAGAAAGAACAAGACAAAGAAAAAGGTTTCTAGAAAGAGAAGAAGAGGAAATATAGCAGGAAAACACATACAGGCAAGCAGGGAAAATAAGAAAAAAGACTAAGCAAAGCTAAAATTAATTTAGATTCTAATGATATCAATCTTCTTCAGAAGGGTCTAAACTTTGTGCCAAAATCAAGACCAAATAAATTTGATATGTTTGTAGATGTACACAAATATGATAGAAAACTCACATTAAAGAGATATTTTTTAAAAAAACCCAATCAATAGGGTTAATTTTAATCAATACCATTTGGAGTCAGGTGATTTGGGTACACTAGAGATCTTAAAGGATCTAGAAAATAATGTCCAGTCAAATTAATCGAGGGAAGAAACCCCAACAGAAATGAATAAATAGATACATTAAATTTATCTCAGCACTTTATGGAACCTGAAATACAACACTCTAAATTTAAAGCAAAATCTACATTTAACCCTGTAGGTTCCCAGGGCGAACAGATATCAATGTTTAATAAATTAGTCTTCAAAGATATTGAGGAACAATTTGCTAAAGAAAATTATTTTTTCAATAAATATAATGATATATTAACTATATTAGAAAGAAGGTCCCTTAAAAAATTGGTTAACAATGAGGAAATCATCATACGCCCCGTCGATAAAGGCGGGGGATATAGTAATTCAAAAAAGAGAGGATTACCTAAAAGAGGCATTTAACCTTTAAAGTGATACAAAAACATATAAAATTCTTCCAAAAGATCCTACAGAAATATATAATAAGGAACTAAATATACTATTAAATAAAGCAAGGACAGAAGGTATTCTTAATGAAAATGAGTATAAATATATTTTTACTCCACAGCCAAATATTCCAATTATATATCATTTACCTAAGGTTCACAAGAACCGGCTAAATCCCCCAGGTAGGCCAATAATATCTGGCATTTTGTCAATTACAGATAGTCTATCAAAATATGTAGATTTTTATCTTCAACCTTTAGTTAAATCTACAAAAGCCTACCTCAAAGATACAACAGAAGTAATTGCTAAGTTTGAAGGGTTAACCTGGGACGATGATATGATCTGGCTCACGTGCGATGTTGCAGCACTTTATACATGTATTGCCCATAACAATGGAATGCAGAAAACTAAAAATGAGCTGTCTAATTGGTCTATCCCCACTAGCCATATACAAATTTTAATCGATAGTGTTGGTTTTATTTTACATCACAATTATTTTATTTTTCAGAATAAATTTTATGTGCAAACAAGGGGAACAGCAATGGGGACAACTTTTGCCCCATCATATGCGAAACTTTATGTCAATGCATTTGAAAATGAGTATATTTGTAATAACAATCCATATATGAACAATATTTTAACATATGCAAGGTATATTGACAATATTATTATCTTATGGAAGGGAGACTTTGAAGAAATAAATGGTTTTATGAATCACATTAATAATAATAATTTAAATTCATCCTTTACTAGATCACTGCTCTGAGTGAACATTTTATTTAGTGTTTCCTAGAGAAACGATAAGTCTGAAAAACTATTTGGAATGTAAGACTCTATGAAACATAACAGACAAAAATATATATTTAACCAATGTATAGAGGATTAGTTTGGTTTCATCGTTAGCTGAAAGACCTAGCGAACGAGGATGGTGTTGTATTTAGAAAAACATTAACGGTCGCTATAGACTTTTTATTGTAGGTTTGAAGATGAATAAATTGTAAATGTATATGCCAAAATAACTTGTTAAATATAAAATATATGTCGGTCCTAAAATGTACATAATATATCTGTTAAAATAACAATGATAATAAAAGGGGATAAAAAATGGGATAAAAAAAATTTTTCCTGACAAAATGAGGCTAAATCCAGATTATCTGAGTATGAAGGAAAGAAACTAGGGAAATTTAACAGGAAATTATTTAGGAATGTAAACTGTGTGATTTTGAAACCATGAGATTTTATCTCGACTAAGAGCTCTATAAATAACTAAATTGGTGATAGTGACAGTGTCAATCTGAGAAAAATGTGTGAAAGGATGTGTGAGGGGATGTGAAAAATAAATTATGTTTCGGTATGACATGATAACATGTAACTGTAGTATATTAGATGTGCAAGATTAGTTGATGTGCACAAGGAATAACAAAAGTCTCCAAAAAATGATAATAAAAATGGAATAGTGAGTATTGATGAACCGTAATATATAATATTATAAAGAATAAATAATAAATCTATATTATGGTCAGTGAATTGAGTCCCAAAAAGCAAAGGGAAAGAAACAAGACCAAGGAATTATTTAAATGCTGCTAGATCCAGATTGGAGTTGAGACCTGATGGAAACAGTGTGTTCAATTTATATATCCAAAAGGTCTCATGTTGTCTAAATTTAATTAATCTATTCTAATCTGTGGATGGAAGAATATAATCTATAGGATAAAATTTGAAAATATCTGGGTTGCCGTCATGTTTGGTTAGGCAATGTTCTGGTATGCTATGTTTGATTTTGCTTTTTTTGCATTTTTTACAATTGCGCCAGTGTTCACCCCAATGTACCCTGGCTTTAAAAGAGGTGCGACCCACATACTGGATCCCACAAATGCACTCAAAAACGTAACCACAAAAAACGAATTGCAATTAAAGAATCTAGAAATTTGAAAAACTTCTCCATTTGAAAAAGATTTGAAGGTTTTTCTGATGTTATAAATTTACAAGTGTTGCATCTCTTTTGGCCACACTTGAAAACACCCAAGTGTCCCAAAAAGGAGTTTGTGTTTTTTGTTTTTTTGGACATTGGATTAGACAATTTATGTTTGACTTTTTTGCTGGGTGCCAGTTTCCCTCTAAGTGTAGGTGCCCTAGTGTAAACAATTTTAGGGTGTTGTCCTAATATAGTTTTAAGAATAGGATCTCTATGCACAATATGCCAATGTTTGTTAATGATTTGACGGATTTGTTTATAATTGTTATTATATTGGGTGATGAACATTGGATCGGTGTAGTCTTGCTCATTTTTGTTCTTGATTTTATTTGTTTTTTTTCTTTAAGAGTGTATCTCTATCTAAAAGTCTGGCTTTATTAAGACACAAGTCAAGTAGATTTTTAGGGTAGCCTTTGTCTACAAATCTTTCATATATAATAAGACATTGCTGTTCAAAGGTGTCAGAATTAGTGCAATTGCGTCTAATTCTTTCGAATTGACTATAAGGTATGTTGGATAGCCAGCTTCTGTGATGGTTGCTTTTGTAATTCAGATAGCTATTGCTATCAACTTTTTTGAAAAAAGTTTTAGAGCAGAAGTTCCCTTCATCATCCCAACTAAGAGTCAAATCCAACAAGTCTATAGATTTATCTTGTATGGTTGCTGTGAAAGCGAGACCCATTTTGTTCTGATTCAGAGTCGCAATAAAGGCGAGGGCTGAATTATGGTCACCCCTCCAAATAAAAATAAGGTTATTTATGTAACGGCCGTAGAACACCATATTCGCCCCGGCTGAGGAATTATAGATGTAGGTTTCCTCAAAAATGCCCATAAATAAGTTGGCAAAGCTCGGGGCGAATCTGGTGCCCATGGCCGTCCCCTTAATCTGTAGGTAGAATATGTCCTGGTACATTACTCCATTCTATACATTCTAGAATGAATTCTTTCTGGATGGCTGCATGTAATGATCGCGGTTTAGAATGTGGGAAATGGCTTGGACCCCTAGATTATGTGAAATGTTCGAGTAAAGTGCGCTGACATTGCAGGTGATCCAAATAAGATCCCCTGTGTTTGAGAAATCTTTCAGTTTGTTCAACAAATCTGTGCTGTCTCTAATGTATGATGGTAACCCTAGCACATATTTTTGTAAATGAAGGTCTACGTAATAGGATAGATTATAGGTCAAATTTTCAATTCCTGCAATAATGGGGCGACCAGGAGGATTTGTTAAACTTTTATGGATCTTTGGTAGATGATAATAATGTGCTATACTCGGATTGCTAACTTTCAAAAACATTTTTTCGTTCTTATTGAGAATTTTGTGATTGAATCCTTTTTCTATCAATTTGTGATATGTTTTGAGAAAAAAAGTTGTGGGATCTTGTGATAATACCTTATAGTAATTTGTATCTTTTTAGAATTCTATTAGCTTCAGCAAGATAGTCTGTAAGGTTTTGAATAATGATACCACCTCCCTTATCCGCATCACGTATAATGATGTTTGGATTGTTGGTAAGGGAGTAGATAGCTTGTTTCTCATTAAGATGTTTATAGAAATTCTTTTTACAAGTCTTGGTAATGATTTTTTTCAAATCTTCCAAAACAAGGTTCTGAAAGATTTCAATATATTGATTGGATCCTGATGGAGGTGAAAAAGAAGATTTGATTTTTACGTTGGTGTGTATCATGCCTTCATATAAATGTGTAGTTAAATTGTCTATTGAACTATATATGGTGGATGTGTTGTTACCATAGTCCATGTTATCTGTAAGAATGCATAATGTGTTTTCTTCTAGGAGATTTTGTTTTTTAAGATTTTTTTGTGAAAAATATTTTTGCAAAGATAATTTTCTAGTAAAACAATTGAGATCTACATATATATTAAACGTGTTGTGTGGATTGGGTGGACAAAAAGAGACCTTGGTTCAATATTCTTTTCTCACTTAAAGTAAAAGTATATGAGGACAGATTGAAAATTTACCCTTCTCTAATATTTTAGGTTTTACTTTATTTTTATTTTGTGGGTTTGGGGGGTGGGGGTTTGTATACTGTTAGGGGGTGTTTGTTTTGTTTTGTAGCAAAAGTGTTGTTATCTTTAGGGCAATGCCCTACAAAAAGGTCCTTTTAAGGGACCTTGGTAGTTTATTATAGAAAAGTTTTTTTATATTTTGCGGTGTTTTTTTTAAGGGTATTAGAATAGGAATCATTTTTAATGTTTTGGATAATTTTGTTTGTTATTTTTTGTAATGGTAGGTTTTTAATTTTTTGCAATTTTAGTGGTTTTTATTTTTTGTAATGTTAGGTTTATATTTTTGTAATGTTAGGTTTTAGTGTAAGACAGTTTAGGTTTTATTTTTATTTCACAGGTAAAATTGTATTTATTTTAACTAGGTAGTTAGTAAATAGTTAATAACTATTTACTAACTAGTCTACCTAGTTAAAATAAATACAAACTTACCTGTGGAATAAAAATAAAACCTAAGCTAGCTACAGTATAGTACTTAGCTTAGGTTTTATTTTACAGGTAAGTTACTTTGTATTTAGATTCAAATAGGTATTAATTAGTTAATAATTGTAACTTTAATTTAGTTATATTTTAATTATGTTAAAGTTAGGGTGTGTTAGGTTTAGGGTTAGGTTTAGGGTTAGGTTTAAAGTTAGGGGGTGTTAGGTTTAGGGGTTAATATAGGTAAGTTACTTTGTATTTAGATTTAAATATGTATTATTAGTTAATAATTGTAACTTTAATTTAGTTATATTTTAATTAGGTTAAAGATAGGGGGTGTTAGGTTTAGGGTAAGGTTTAGGGTTAGGGTTAGGTTTAGGGTTAGGGTTAGGGGGTGTTAGGTTTAGGGGTTAATATAGTTTAATTTAGGTTGTTGCGATGTGGGGGCCGGCGGTTTTGGGTTAATAGGTTTAGTTAGTATTGGCGATGTTTGTGAATGGCAGTTTAGGGGTTAATAGCTTTAGTTAGTGTTGGCAATGTTTTGGAACAGCGGTTTAGGGGTTAATAGGTTTAGTTAGAATTAGCGATGTGGGGTATGCAGTTTAGGGGTTAATAGGTTTAGTTTGTGTCAGCAATGTGGGGGGTGCTGTTTAGGGGTTAATAGGTTTAGTACGTGTCGGCGATGTTTAGGAACGGCGGTTTAGGGCTTAATAGGTTAAGTTAGTGTTGGCGATGTGGGGGGTGCGGTTTATGGATTAATAGATTTAGGTTGTGTTAGTGATGTGGAGGGATGGTGATTTAGGGGTTAATAGCTTTATTTAGTGACAGCGTGGGTGGCGGATTAATATAATTTTGTTTCGGAAATCGCTGGAACATTAGCTAGAAATAACAATTTGGTTCGTAATAAAGATTCGGTCTGATATTAATAATAATTTGGTAACGGTTTCGAATACATCCAAATTTCAAAATTCAGAAAGACATGAATAAATTCCAAAACCGAGTTACCGAGTTATTACGAATGTCTCAAACCAAATTTTTTTACGGCCCGAATCTAAACGAATTGAAGTAAACCAAATTTTTCGATCACACACAAGTGTATTGAATACCACATCTTGCGTTTCCAGTTTGTTTGCCGATTTCCCTTTGAGAGTGGCCTTGCTGATGCTAAAGTATGATTTTATGTCTGTCAAATTCTGTGATATTTGGCATTTTGACTGGAATGATGTGATTGAAAGTTGGTCTTCTTAGAAAGCTTCCATTGAATTAAACTAATACCACATGTGTATGTAATGCTCAAGCATGTCTTGCACAAATCTGGTGTAATAGACCTTTTTCACAGCAGTAATTTTAACATGAAATAGTAGGACAAATAAAGGTGACAGCAATGACATTAATTAGGGTTCCATTTAGGTTTATGAGAACCTGGTTCCTGCTAATGCTCAAGTGTAATTGGAGGTCACACTAAATACTTGCCGCTTTAGCCTATAGAAGCTTTTTTTTAAAAAAAACAATTCTATTTTTTAATACTGCATACAAATATCCTGTATTTTCTGGTTGTATTCTAATAAGGTTGCTGAGAAACAAGTATATTATTTTTAAGAAAGCAAAATTCAATTATTTAAGTAAATCATTAAATAACAATAGGCTAGATTACGAGTTTTCCGTTATGAGTGAAAAAGAAGCATTATGGGTTATAACGCTACTTTTTCACTACCGCTGCTATTACGAGTCTTATCAAAAAAGCTGTACCGCACACTTTTTTGGCCGTAATGCAAATTAACTTAAGCAATTTGCGTAAAGTCTTTTTTCAATGGGACTTCCATAGCGCCGATATTACAAGCTTTTTCTGGGAGGCCAAAAAGTGAGCGGTACAGCCTATACAGCAAGATTCGTAACGTAATCTAAAGTCAGTAGTTATGAGTTTTACGCTACAATGCTGTAGCATAAAACATAACTAAAGTGTTAAAAATATACTAACACCCATAAACTACCTATTAACAACTAAACCGAAGCCCTCCCGCATTGCAAACACTAAAAGAAAATTATTAACCCCTAATCTGCCTCTCCCGACATCGCCGTCACTAGAATAAACATATTAACCCCTAAACCACCACACTCCCACATCACAAACACTAGTTAAATATTATTAACCCCTAATCTGCCGCCCCTAACAGGCTGATAGAATTCTATCAGACAATCGGAATTCAAGGGACGCCATCTTGGATGACGCCACTTCAAGGAATCTTCATTCTGGAAGAAGACTTCGATTGAAGAGGATGCTCCGCTCCGGATGTCTTGAAGATGGACCCGCTCTGTGCCGGATGGATAAAGCTAGAAAATGCCGTCTGGATGAAGACTTCTGCCCGTCTGGAGGACCACTTCTGCTGGCTTGGATGAAGACTTCTCTCGGCTTCGTTGAGGACTTCTTGCCGCTTGAATGAAGACTTCGCCCGGCTTCGTTAAGGATGGATGTCCGGTCTTCAAAACTGTAAGTGGATCTTCGGGGGTTAGTGTTAGGTTGTTTTAAGGGTTTATTGGGTGAGTTTTATTTTTAGATTAGGGACTTTGGGCACATGAACAAGAGATAAATGCCCTTTTAAGAGTAATGCCCATCCAAATGTCCTTTTCAGGGCAATGGGGAGCTTAGTTTTTTTTAAGTTAGGATTTTATTTGGGGGGCTAGTTGTGTGGGTGATGGGTTTTACTGTTGGGGGGTGTTTTACAGGTAAAATAGCTGATTTCTTTGGGGAAATGCCCTGCAAAAGGCCCTTTTAAGGGCTATTGGTAGTTTAGTTTAGGCTAGGGTTTTTTTTATTTTGGGGGGGCTTTTTTATTTTGATAGGGCTATTCGATTAGGTGTAATTAGTTTAAATATCTGATAATGTCTTTTTTTATTTTGTGTAATTTAGTGTTTGTTTTTTGTAATTTAGGTCATTTTATTTAATTTATTTAATTGTAGTGTAAGGATAGGTGTTAGTGTAATACAGGTTAGGTTTTATTTTACAGGTAAATTTGTATTTATTTTAGCTAGGTGGTTAGTAATTAGTTAATAACTATTTAGTAACTATTCTACCTAGTTAAAATAAATGCAAACTTGCCTGTAAAATAAAAATAAACCCTAAGCTAGATACAATGTAACTATTAGTTATATTGTAGCTAGCTTAGGGTTTATTTTATAGGTATTTAGTTTTAAATAGGAATTATTTAGGTAATGATACTAGGTTTTATTTAGATTTATTTTAATTATATTTAAGTTAGGGGGTGTTAGGGTTAGTGTTACACTTAGGTTTAGGGGTTAATAAATTTAGTATAGTGGGGGCGACGTTGGGGGCGGCATATTAGGGGTTAATAAATGTAGGTAGGTGGCGGCGATGTTAGGGGCGGCAGATTAGGGGTTAGTAATATTTATCTAGTGTTTGTGATGCAGGAGTGCGGTGGTTTAGGGGTTAATATGTTTATTCTAGTGGCGGCGATGTCTGGAGCAGCAGATTAGGGGTTAATAAGTATAATATAGGTGACAGCGATGTCGGGGGCGGCAGATTAATGGTTAATAAGTGCAAGATTAATGGTGTTTAGACTCGGGGTTCACGTTAGGGTGTTAGGTGTAAACACAAATTTTGTTTCCGCCATAGGAATCAATGGGGCTGCATTTCGGACCTTTACGCTGCTTTTTTGCAGATGTTAGACTTTTTTTCAGCCGACTCTCCCCATTGATGTCTATAGGGAAATTGTGCATGAGCACGTAAAACCAGCTCACCGTGGCTTTCAGCAGCGCTGATATTGGAGTGCGGTATGAAGCTCAATTTTGCTCTATGCTCACTTCTTGCCTGATAACGCCGGGTTTTTATAAACCTGTAATACCAGCGCTGTAGGGATGTGAGCGGTGACAATAACATGCAAGTTAGCACCGCACCACTCAAAACTCGTAATCTAGCCGATATATTGGGACAAATTATTCTCTAATAAAAAGACAGAAGATAAATGGATATCATTACAAACTTTGTTAAATAAATATACATATCAACATATACTATACTAGTACTAAAGCCCGTGTACACGGGCCATTTTTTTCAGAACAGCGGTCCCACCCCTTGCTCTCTCCTTCCTTTCTTTTGCTCTCTCTTCCCCCCTCTCTTTTGCTTTCTTTCCCCCCTCTCTTTTGCTTTCTCTCCCCCCTCTCCTTTGTTCTCTCTCTCCCCTCTTTTGCTCTCTCTCTCCCCTCTTTTGCTCTCTCTCTCCCCTCTTTGGCTCTCTCCATCCTTTCTTTTGCTCTCTCTCCCCCCTCTTTGGCTCTCCCCCCCCCCTTTGGCTCTCCCCCCCCTCTTTGGCTCCCCCCCCTCTTTGGCTCCCCCCCCCCCCTCTTTGGCTCTCTCCCCTCTTTTGCTCTCTCTCCTCTTTGGCTCTCTTTCTCCCCTCTTTGGCTCCCCCCCTTTGGCTCTCTCTCCCCCCTCTTTGGCTCTCTCTCCCCTCCTCTTTGGCTCTCTCTCCTCTTTGGCTCTCTCTCTCCCCCCCTCTTTGGCTCTCCCCTCCCCTTTGGCTCCCCCCCTCTTTGGCTCACCCCCCCTCTTTTGCTCTCCCCTGCCCTCTTTGGCTCTCTCCCCCCTCTTTTGTTCTCTCCCCCCTCTTTGGCGCTCTCCCCCCCTCTTTGGCTCTCCCCCCCCCTCTTTGGCTCTGCCCCCCCTCTTTGGCTCTCTCTCCCCCCTCTTTGTCGCTCTCTTTGGCTCTCTCTCCCCCCTCTTTGTCGCTCTCTTTGGCTCTCTTTCCTCTTTGGCTCTCTCTCTCCCCCCTCTTTGGCTCTCCCCCCCTTTAGCTCTCTCCCCCCCCCTTTGGCTCTCTCCCCCCCCTCTTTGGCTCTCTCTCCCCCCCTCTTTGGCTCTCTCTCCCCCCTCTTTGGCTCTCTCTCCTTTTTGGCTCTTTTTCCTCTTTGGCTCTCTCTCTCCCCCCTCTTTGGCTCTCCCCCTTCTCTTTGGTTCTCCCCCCCTTCTCTTTGGCTCTCTTCCCCCCCTTCTCTTTGGCTCTCTCTCCCCCCCCTTCTCTTTGGCTCTCTGCCCCCCCCCTTCTCTTTGGCTCTCTGCCCCCCCTTCTCTTTGGCTCTCTGCCCCCCCTTCTCTTTGGCTCTCTGCCCCCCTTCTCTTTGGCTCTCTGCCCCCCCCCCCTTCTCTTTGGCTCTCTGCCCCCCCCCTTCTCTTTGGCTCTCTGCCCCCCCCCTTCTCTTTGGCTCTCTGCCCCCCACTTCTCTTTGGCTCTCTGCCCCCCCCCCTTCTCTTTGGCTCTCTGCCCCCCCTTCTCTTTGGCTCTCTGCCCCCCCCTTCTCTTTGGCTCTCTGCCCCCCTTCTCTTTGGCTCTCTGCCCCCCCCCCTTCTCTTTGGCTCTCTGCCCCTCCCTTCTCTTTGGCTCTCTGCCCCCCCCCTTCTCTTTGGCTCTCTGCCCCCCCCGACTTCTCTTTGGCTCTCTGCCCCCCCGCCTTCTCTTTGGCTCTCTGCCCCCCCCCCTTCTCTTTGGCTCTCTGCCCCCCCTTCTCTTTGGCTCTCTGCCCCCCCTTCTCTTTGGCTCTCTGCCCCCCCCCTTCTCTTTGGCTCTCTGCCCCCCCCCTTCTCTTTGGCTCTCTGCCCCCCCTTCTCTTTGGCTCTCTGCCCCCCCCCTTCTCTTTGGCTCTCTGCCCCCCCCTTCTCTTTGGCTCTCTGCCCCCCCCCTTCTCTTTGGCTCTCTGCCCCCCCCTTCTCTTTGGCTCTCTGCCCCCCCCTTCTCTTTGGCTCTCTGCCCCCCCCTTCTCTTTGGCTCTCTGCCCCCCCCCCTTCTCTTTGGCTCTCTGCCCCCCCTTCTCTTTGGCTCTCTGCCGCCCCCCCCCTTCTCTTTGGCTCTCTGCCCCCCCCTTCTCTTTGGCTCTCTGCCCCCCCCCTCTCTTTGGCTCTCTGCCCCCCCTTCTCTTTGGCTCTCTGCCCCCCCCCTTCTCTTTGGCTCTCTGCCCCCCCTTCTCTTTGGCTCTCTGCCCCCCCCTTCTCTTTGGCTCTCCGCCCCCCCCTTCTCTTGGGCTCTCTGCCCCCCCCCTTCTCTTTGGCTCTCTGCCCCCCCTTCTCTTTGGCTCTCTGCCCCCCCCTTCTCTTTGGCTCTCTGCCCCCCCCCCCTCCTGCTCCCTCTCTGGCTCTGTCTTTGCGGGACCCCGCCCGGCCACGCCCCATCGCGGCAACACCCGCCCGGCCACGCCCCTCGCGACGCCCGGCCACGCCCCTCGCGACGCTCCCATCGGCCACAAACAGCTGTGAGGTCTGGGGAGCGCATTGCCGCTTCTCACGCAGCAGACCTCACAGCTGTTGAGTAGCTCGCGCTCCCTATCTCACAGCTGCTTGTATGCTGTGTACCTCGCGCTCCCAATCTGTCAGCTATGCCGAGGTGCGCGAGAATAGAATCTAAGGCCAAGTGTTTGTCTGTACTGCGCATGACGGCTTCAGACAAACACTTGTCTTTTATAATATAGGATGGTTATAAAAGTAAAATAAATCAATCCAAACCAATGTGGCTAAATAAAAATGTTTATTTAAATTTAAAATGTTTATATGTTTATTTAAAAAAAAGTGTTAAGAGAGATTAGAAAAAATGTAGGGCATTTTAATTATTCAAAGAAAATAATACTAACTCAACATACCAAATTTATAAGGAATGTAACAAAGCATGAAAAAAGCAATCAAATTATCCAAAATTTAAATTGAAGATTAATTGCAAAGGATTCTAAGTCAAACCCTAAAAGGTTCTTTAAGTACAAAAAAAGCAAAAATTCTAAGAAGGACAATATATGTACATTAAAATGCGTGGAGTGTAGCATGATTAACAGTGACAGGGAGAAGGCTGAGGTACTAAACAAATAATTTTCTTCAGTATACACAAAAGAGGAACCAATGGTGAAGACTTTGGAACAAACTAGAACAGGCAAACCCATACCATTTACTAGGTTATGTCTAGAGGATATCAGGAAAAAAAAATGGATAATGTTAAGGTAAATATAACTCCATGCCCAAATGGAATACACCCAAGGGTTTTACGGGACCTTAGCACTGTTATAGATAAACCTCTGCTCTTAATTTTTCAAGAATCACTATCCTCAGGGATAGTACCACAGGACTGGTGTAAAGCTGATGTGGTTTAACTCTTCAAAAAGGGAAACAGGGCTGATCCAGGAATCTATAGACCAGTTAGTCTGACGTTAATAGTGGGGAAGATACTTGAAGGAATTATAATGGATTATATTGATAAATGCATTTGTGTAAATAAGATTATGAGTTCATATCAGCATGAGAAATAGATCATGTCAAACTAATCTAATTAGATTATATGATGATGTAAGTAAAAAATAGATAAAGGGGAATCAATTGATGTGATATACTTAGATTTTGCAAAGGCGTTTGATACAGTGCCACATGAGAGAATAATGTACAAAATTAAGGGACTGGGAATATCTGAAAATGCTAGCTCATGAACAAATAACTAGATAAAAGACAGGGAGCAATGAGTAGTAGTAAATGGATCATACTCATATTGGACAAAGGTAATCAGTGGAGTCCCCCAGGGATTAGTACTGGGCCCTGTTCTTTTTAATATTTTTATTAATGACTTGGAGCATGGATTAAATAGCAACATCTCTATTTTTGCAGATTATACAAAGTTACTGTATGTAAGGTCATTAAGTCAGAGCAGGATGAACTTGCGTTACAAAGGTATCTGCAAAAATTTGAAATATGGGCAGGTAAATGGAAAATGAGATTTAATACTGGAAAATGCAAGGTTCTAAATTTTGGAAGTAAAAATAAATAGGCAATATATTATTTAAACAGCACTGTAGTTAGTGAAATAGAGGTTGAAAGTGATTTAAGAATAGTACTAGATAACAAGCTAAAGATGGTCGTACAATGCAGGACAACAGCTTTTAAGGCTAATAAAATACTAGCATGTATTAAAAGAGGCATTGATTAAAGAGAGGAAAGCATCATTCTGTCACTATATAAATCCCTTGTAAGAACTCACCTTCAGTATGCAGTGCAGTTCTGGGGAAAGATCTCAAAAAAAGACATAGCAGATCTTGTAAAAGTTCAGAGAAGGGCCATAAAGCTAATAAGGGGAATGGAGAATTAAAGCTATGAGTAATAATTAACCAAACTGGGTCTGTTTTCTCTAGAAAAAAGACACTTGAGAGGTGACATGAAAATATTGTGCAACTCATTACCAAAGGAGGTAGTGAATGACAATACCATACATACATTTAAAAATGGTTTGGATACATTTCTGGCTAGAAAAAGAATTCAGGGATATGATTGCTTGTGTTAAATGGGTCACTTTTAATATAATTAATTTAAGATCAACTGGAGCTTTTTTGTAAGTATATTAGATTTGTATAAGTTGAACTCGATGGACTTTGGTCTTTTTTCAACCTCATCTACTATTTTACTTTGTTATATATGGTCATTATACCATTGCTAAAACAACACATCTAATGGTGGCCTTAGACTTGTGTACAGTACTGTATTTTAATTACTAAATAGACTAATAACATTTTCCCTATATATTATAGAACATTTTACATTTATTTTTTACATCCAAGTTGTGCGTTATGGTTTTAACACTAAAAAAATGGCAATATCAGCATAAAAACAGTAACGCAGCAATTACGAGTCGTGTACGTATAGCTATACCGCAAGCATTTTAGCCTTTAACGCAACGTCAATCCCATATTTAAAAAAAAAGATGTTTTTGCTTGGGATTTTCATAGCGCCGGTATTGCAGGTTGTGCGGTGAGGCTAAAATGCTTGCGTTATAACCTATACCGATACGATCCATACGAAAAATAACAAACCAAGTTATAATATATAAAAACAATTACACCTAATCTAATAGCCCTATAAAAATAAAAAGCCCCCCCAAAATAAAAAAAAACCCTAGCCTACAATAAACTACTAATAGCCCTTAAAAGGGCCTTTTGTAGGGCATTGTCCTAAAGAAATCAGCTATTTTACCAGGAAAAAAATACAAAGACCCCCCAAAAGTAAAACCCACCACGAACCAACCCCCCAAAATAAAAAACCTAACTCTAACAAACACCTAAGCTAACCATTGCCCTGAAAAGGACATTTGTATGGGCATTGCCCTTAAAAGGGCATTCAGCTCTTTTACATTGCCCTGAAAAGGGCATTCAGATCTTTTACCTAGAGCCTAAAACCCTAATCTTAAAAAAAAAAAAAACACAAAAAGATTTAAAATAACCAAACACTAACCCCCGAAGATCCTTTCCCAGTTTCTGAAATCCGGACATCCATCCTCATCCAGGCGGCGAGAAGTCTTCATCCAGGCGGCAAGAAGTCTTCATCCATAGCGTCTTCTATCTTCATCCCGGTGGCACGGAGCAGAACCATCCTTGAAGACATATGGCGCAGAGTGTCTTCATCATACGGTCACCACCGTACACTGGATCTTCAATGCAAGGGAGCCTTTTCAAAATGGCGTCCCTTGCATTCCTATTGGCTGATTTGATTATTGAAATTTAAATCAACCAATAGCATGAGAGCTACTGAAATCCTATTGGCTGTTCAAAACAGCCAATAGGATGAGAGCTAATGAAATTCTATTGTCTATTCAAATGTCCAGACTTTAGAAACTGTGAATGGATCTGCGGGGGGTTAGTGTAAAGTTTTTTTAAATTTTTTTGGGGTGTTTTTTTTATTAGATTAGGGTTTTGGGCTTTAGGTAAAAGAGCTGAATGTACCTTTCAGGGCAATGTAAAATAGCTGAATGCCCTTTTAAGGGCAATGCCCATACAAATGCCCTTTTCAGGGCAATGGGTAGCTTAGTTTTTTGTTAGAGTTAGGTTTTTTATTTTGGGCGATTTGTTGGGTGGTGGGTTTTACTGTTGGGGGTCTTTGTATTTTTTTCCATGTAAAAGAGACAATTTCTTTATGGCAAAGCCTTACAAAAGGCCCTTTTATGAGCTATTGGTAGTTTATTGTAGGCTAGGTTTTTTTATTTTGGGGGGATTTTTTTATTTTTATAGGGTTATTAAATTAGGTGTAATTGTTTTTATTTTTGATAATTTCATTTGTTATTTTTTGTAATTTAGTATTTTTTATTTTTTGTAATTTTAGACTAATTTTTTATAATGTGTTAATTTTTTTAAATGTGTAATTTAGTTTTTTTTTTAATTGGTAGTTATTTTAATTTTAGTATAATAGTTATGTTAGGTTAATTTATAGTTTAAACTTAGTTTTATTTTAATTTCACAGGTAAGTTTTTATTTATTTTAAGATAGGGATATTGTAATTTTAATATAATGTTAGGGGGTTGTTAGGTTTAGAGGTTAATAGTGGTGGCGTTGTCGGGGAGCGGCAGAATAGGGTTTAATAACTTTTATTAGTGGGGGCGATGTCGGGAGTGGCAGGTTAGGGGTTAATAACTTTATTTTGGGAGACTTGTAATCGAGGTGTTATTTAATTGGGTCAGTGGATTATGGTTCATAGCAGGCAATTGTGTTCTTGATGTTAATTTATTGCTTATTATTGTTTAATGAACCAGCAATATTTATAACGGCATGAATAGATTTTTTTAACAAAAAATTAAAAAGGGTATAAAATGCAATAATCCAAATTAGTCTGTGTGGTCTTTATAACAAATTTGCAATATAGGGCTCAATGTACAAAGCAGCAGACGTAAGAAGCAGCCGTCATCAGAGGTGGTGGAGATTAAACATCCCAAACAATTTCTTTGGGGTGTTTGAAAGACCACACAAGAGCAGGGGACAAAGCTATACAAGGAAGCCTAAGTGCAATAGTACATCTGGACAGCTGACGTACAGGCACCTCCTATAGTCACTGTCACTCATAATAGAGCATAGGGAAAATCTGGTGTCTTTATAATCTTTTAATACATTAATGTCAATTATTATTAATAAAGAAATACATTGTAGTATCATATAAAAAAAACTTTTTATGGGTATGAAAATATGAAAGCAACTATCAATATTTAGTTAAGGAAACATCTTTTTATATTTGTTGGATAACAGTATGTAAAAAGTTACACAGAGTTAATTTAAATGTCTAGCAAACTCTAACAGACAAAAAAAGCAATATAATTTAATGTAGCCTTAAGCAATGGTTACTAAAACAACTTCATGTTTTTAAATGGAAAACAGTTGAATAGATTAGAAATGCACTTAAAATATAACTGAAAAAGACCTTGCTATGACTTCGACTGAAATTATATAGTAATCAAGAAAGCTGCACTACAAGATTTCAAAGTTTGACCAGGGGGTCAGCAGTTCAGTGTGAAATGAACAGAAGGTCCAGAGCTATTTGCAGATTATAAGAATTTGAAAGTCAATATGGTGTCTGGCTTTCAGCCAGTGTTAGGATTTAAGATACAGAATAATAACCTGCGACAAGGCCTGTAGTGCAACTAAGCATTTATATGCCAGAGTCTAGGTTTACTAAGAATTTAGGTTACAGCTAACTTAAAAGGTCAGAGAGAGTGCATTTTTTAACAGGAAAATGAATAAGCAATAACATGCATAGAATGAGCAACTAGCTTCCATAAGACCAAAACAGAGAGAGAAAAAAAAAGGATGTATAATAATCAATGTTCACAAAATAAAAAATAATAAAAAAACATCATTATAAGTCAGGGTCAGCATGCACTGTCTTATCATTAGTGCTAAGTATGCATTGTGCTAACAGTTATTTTCCAGAGAACCTGAAATACTGTGAACATTCATTCTGCCCAGGGGGTTAATTGATGCTGTTCATTAAAATGATTGTCTCTGTTTCCTCTCCCAGTACATACTTAAAAATGAAATGTGTCTGTATCCCTCCTGGTAAAATATCTTCTCTTCCAAAGCATCTAGTTTTGCAAATAAATAATATAAAAATCAAAAATATGTTTCGTAATTTGATCACATGCATATAATTAATCACATTTTATGTTAGATATTAAAAATATAAAGCTTATGTATGAGAATATAAAAAAACGGTTATTAAGGTAGAATATTAATGTATGAGAATATAAAAAAACGGTTATTAAGGTAGAATATTATTTTTTATTTGTGTTCCGCAAAACTTGTTTGTAAGAAGTCATATGTTTATGCTTTAACAGAATTCAGGGGGGAAAAGATGCTACGTTCCAAAAAAAATTAGCTACTGAGCAATGGTTGGAAGTCTCATATGTCTAGGGACCCTTAAAAAAAACGTTATTATTCTACAAGCACAGCAAAGAAGAAATAAAAGGTAAAACAATTAAGAAACCAGTAATCTGATATAGAGTAAAGTTACACAATGTTTAAATGTGTAAAATCTACTAGGGTGCTTTGTGGTGTCCTGCTGTACAGATGCTGAAGGTTTAAAGGGACAGTCTAGTAAAAAAAAAAAACTTTTATGATTCAGATAGGGAATGCAATAAACTTTCTTATTTTATCAGCAATTTTGCTTTGTTCTCTTCATATTCTTAGTGGAAAGCTAGACCTAGGTAGGCTCATATGCTAATTTCTTAGCCCTTGAAGGCCACCTCTTATCTGAATGCATTTTGACAGTTTTTCACAACTAGAGGGCTATAGTTCATGTGTCCAATATAGATAACATTGTGCTCACATCAATGGACTTATCTGGGAGTCAGCACTGATTGGCTAAAATGCAAAGTCTGTCCAAAGAACTGAAATATGGGGACAGTCTGCAGAGGCTTAGATACAAGGTAACACGTATATTAATATAACTGTGTTGGTTATGCAAAACTGGGGAATGGGTAATAAAGGGATTATCTATCTTTTTAAACAATGCCAATTTTGGTGTAGACTGTCCCTTTAATAATTTAACTATTGCTTATTTTGGTACTTAATGTAAAGGAATTCTTCCTGTACCTATTGTGTGCTTGAGAGTAAGGGAGATGATGAGGAACTTAAGATTTAACCTGCATTAAAGGGCTATAACAGTTATATGTTATAACATGTTATTACTATACTATTGCTTGTACATAACCATAACCCCTGCAAAGGAATTAAGTCCTAGATTACAAGAGAAGCGCTAATTTATTGTGTGGCGTGAACGGGCAAATTGCCCATTTACGAGCCTGCGATAAATAACAAACCATTACAAGTGTACGCGGTACCAATTAGCGCTCTGAAAATTAACCAGAGATCAGATCTCTTTAATTTTCCAAAACTGCCACAATTGACACCAAAATAAAGTATATTGTTCTTTTTATTTAAACAGTTTTTAGGGGTTAAAGTTGGCAGATGTGGCTTGCTAGAAAAAAACGGCATTGCGGTCTATAGGGAACTGTTTGTTCCCTGTAAATATATATGTATATGCTTATACTCATATAAACACATAAATATATATGTATATATTCATATAAATATTTATTTAACATTTGCTGCCCATTGCTGTACGAATTACCCCCCCTCACTGTGCTAGGTTCTCATTCTGTGAGAACAAAGGTCCTATTGGTGCCAATGGAAGCAAGCTCGCGTTGGCATTGTGAGCCACTTCACATACCAACGCACGATCGTATGCACTGGTATTACGAGTGGAGCAAAAATATTGTGCTCACGAAAGCGCAATTTTGCACTCCACTCCAAATCTGGCCCTAAATATATATTTATATAATTTAAAAATTGCATGATTTATCTGAATCATGAAAGGTAAATTTTGACTTGCCAATCCTGTAAGGAACAAGTATGGCTAAATTATACTATTTATATGTATGTGCTTGCTTTGTTGTGGATTGGAGTGTGTGGAGCAATACAAACCATAAATGGGCATCGGTCTGCTTCAAAGTGTTACTGGAATACTTTTGTTTTTAAATGAAGGCAACTATACTGCATAACTTGTGTACTTACTCCTAATTTTCACTGGATGATAAAATATCCATCAGCCAATAATCATTATCTGTCAGCCAGTGAGTACTAGCAAGAATCTTCTATTAACCAATGAGCATAAGTAGGAAATACAATACACATACTGCAGTATTAGTTTAAATTGAAACTGTTTATTTAATGTATGTCATTTTGTTTATTTAATTAATGTAATTTATTTAAAATGATTATACATACTGTAATATATGCTCTAACCCGACTAAATTAGCCCTAAATTGCGAACCCGATGTGCATTACATAGAAAATAATGTACTTTGTATTATTAAATATACTGTATATATATATATATATATATATATATATATATATATATATATATATATATATATATATATATATATATATATACAGTATATTTAATAATACAAAGTACAATATTTTCTATGTGAAGAACATAGGAATGTAAAATATGCATAATGCACATATATACAGTATTGTTTTTTTTTAATATCTTTATTTATTGAAAACCCAAGTAGGGACACCACAATGACAAAGCGTATCACTTGAATTTGCAACGGTTCAGTTTACACAAAAGTAGGCGTGTAATCAGGCATTTTCATTGTGTGACAGAGATATCATGAAGTGATTCCCAGTATGTGGGAAATCCCCACTCGGGTATTTTATACAACTTTTATGTGAATAAACAGGCTGAGGCTGGTTGGCTTGCCTCTTGAGGTTGTAGAGGATAGGAAGCTTAAGGTCCAGGGAGGAAGCACCCGATCCTTCCCTTGCAAGTTGAAGGTTGTCCTCTTGAGTATATTAGACAGTGAGGTTGAAAGGGGAGGGATGCAGTCAGGATCAGGGGGGTAGTGGTGTATCAGGGGTGTTTCTCTTATAGTCCATTTACCTTTTAGCCATTCCGTCATGATGTACGTGCTACTAGAGAAGGGAGACAGTATTTGTGTGCAGATGTCGGCGGGCAGAGTCAACAAGTAGGGTTTCCATTTTGTTATAAACACTTTAATTCTTCACTCTAGGTCTCCTTTGACGGCCGCCTGTTCTATCAGCAATTGTGTGTGTAATAGACTAGTGAATTGTGTTAGGTGTGGTAGCTTACAAGATAACCATTGTCTTAGTATCAATTTTCTAGCTATTAGTATGGCAGTGTTCAAAAAGCGGTCATGTGAAGTAGTCTGTATATGTCTTAAGGAAGAAGGTGTTGTGGATTGTTAAAACCATTTGTTTGTTTTCTGCAGGCCCTTCTCAGCCAAAACTGGATCTTGCCCCAATACTGAGCTATCTTGGGGCAACTCCAAAATAAGTGTGTGGTGTCTGGTTCAGGTGATGAGCATTTGAGGCATGTGTCTGTTGCATCTGGGACCCATTTGGCCCTCAGCTGGGGATTGATGTAGCTTTGGTGTATGAATTTAAGATGTATCTCCATATGGTCCATCGCTAACATGCTCTGCGCCACCAGTTTAAAGCTATCTGAAATGGTGTCCTCATTAATGTCAATGTGTGTTGCGTTTCCATTTGTCACTTAATTGTTGCAGAACCTCAGTTGTTTTGTTCTTCATGATTAAGTTATAAAGGTATGAAATGGAGTGTGATCCTTGTTTAGTCAGAGAGCATATGGTGTCAATTGGTGTATTGGTCCTACTGCTAAGTCCCTCGCATAGTAATTTGTGGGTATAATGGGTGGATTGGAGGTATACAAAAGTGCTATGTCTAGGGAGGTCAAATTTTTCCTGTAAATGAGATATCTGGAACAGTTTATCAGTAAGGGAATCTATCAATTGTGAGATCATACTTAATCCCTTCTCTTCCCATAAAGTGAACATGTGTGTAGTCATGCCCGAAAGAAAGGAAGGATTGCCCTGTAGCGGCAGATGCCTAGTGACTTTGTGAGAAAGCTTCCACCATTTGCACAGCTTCGCTCATGCTCTAAGTGGATATTTAAATAGAATGTTATCTTTAATTTGAGGGGGAAGTGAGTGAATAGAAGTGTGAGGTTAGAAGGCTAGGTGTAGCAGGTATACTATGGACTTCTCTAGTTGTTTGTCATTAAAAACTGAAGTTCGCGCTAGCCACTTAAAGACTAGTTTTGATAACGTGACCCAATTATACCATTCGACATTTGGAAGTTTCAGTCCCCCTTTGTCTGTTGGTAAGGCCAATTTGTTTCTGCTGATTCTATGTTTCCTCGAATTCCATGCGAAGTTGCTAAAAGCACTGGAGATACTGTTCAAATCAGTTCGGGTTAGTAGAGTTGTAAAGGGTACAGTAATTTGGGCATAGCTATCATTTTAATTAAGTTCACTCGACCTGATAAGGACATCGGAAGTCTAGCCCAGCCTGTCAGCAGTAAGTGAATCTATGCAATTATGAGAAGGATTTTCAATTTGTAGAATACATGTGGATTGATGTGCAAACAAATGCCTAGGTACCTAAAGGAACCTTCAGTAACTTTGAGCATTGTTTGCAGAGCTGAGGGTTGCAGTGGTTTGGTGAGGTATGTCAATTCCCATTTTTCCAAGTTTACTTTATAACCTTAGATTGCTCCAAACTGTTGAAAGATGGAGATGAGTTAGGGTATGGTTTTGTTTGGGTTGGTTATGTACAGGAGTAGATTGTCGGCATATAGTGATAGATGTAGTGAGTGAGATCCTACTTTTGTTGCTTCTATTGTGTTTCAGATGTATATTGCAAGGGGTTCTATGGCTAGGTTGAATAGGAGGGGTGACAGAGGGCATCCCTGCCTAGTACCTCTTTCAAGGAAGAATGGCATGGATACTTCTCCGTTTATTAGGATGGAGGTGCGTGGCTTTCGGTATAGGGTTTGGATGAGAATGTGAAAGTCTCCAGTAATGCCAAATTTGCCCAAAGAGGTTAGTAAGTGATCCCATTCTACCCTATTGAACGCCTTGTCCACGTCGACAGAGAGGAGGCATGCCTCTGGGAGTGTACCAGTTTTATTTTGATTTTCCCCTGCCAGTAGTGATTGATGACTGCAAGGGTTTTGCATATGTTGGTGCACAAAGAGTGATGTCTCATAAATCCCGTCTGATCTTTATGAATTACCATTCCGAGCACTGCAGCTGCATGTAGAAGTTCTGCATGTGCCAAATAAAGACTGTTGCTCCATAATCTGTCCGCCTGCTCTGAGGCAGCGAACAGAAATCAACCTGATCGAATACAGAGACTAAAATTACAAGCTCTAACAAATTAGAGCATTTTTTTAATGCAATGTCCCTTTAATAACAAAACATATTATCCATATGAAAGTGTAGGACTTAAAAGTTTTTTCCATGTAAACTGATGCTAATATAACACTAGTGTTTTTCTAATAAAGATCATTGGATAATAGGTATTTACCAAGAACTAGAGGCAAATATGTGCAGCCAACAATCAGCAGCTAGCTCCCAGTAGTGCATTGCTGCTCTTGAGCCTACCTAAGTATGCTTATCAACAAAGGATACCAAAAGAACAAAGCAAATTAGATTATAAAATAATAATAATGTAAAATAATAATAATGCAACAGAATTGGAAAGTTGTTTCAAATTACATGCTCTATCTGAATAACAAAAGAAGAATTTTAAGTTAGTTAAATGCCCCTTGCATCAACAACTGAAACAATTTATCTGCTTTTGTAGGTGAGAACCCAAATTTTGTCATGAGCCAGAATTAAATTTTTGTAAAGTGTTGTCATTTTTATTTTGTTTAGAAAAAGAACTAAGACACTTTAGGATAATGCCCTACAAAAGGCCCTTTTAAGGGCTATAGCTGTAGTTTAGTGTTAATATAGGCCTAGATTACGAGTTGTGCATTAGGGTTAAAAAACAGCGTTAAGAGGTACTAACGCTGCTTTTTAACGCCCGCTGGTATTACGAGTTTTGCAGGTACAGGTGTACCGCCCACTTTTTTGGCCAGACTCGGAAATACCGCAAATCCACTTACATCAATTGCATATCTTATATTTTCAATGGGACTTGCATAGCGCCGGTATTACGAGTCTGACCAAAAGTTAGCGGTAGACCCTCTCTTGTCAAGCCTGGTACCGCATTTTAAAGTCAATAGTTAAGAGTTTTACACTACAACGCCGTAGCATAAAACTCTTAACTAAAGTGCTAAAAAGTACACTAACACCCATAAACTACCTATTAACCCCTAAACCGAGGCCCCCACATCGCAAGCACTAAAATAAAAATTTTAACCCCTAATCTGCTGAACCAGACATCGCCGCCACTATAATAAACATATTAACCCCTAAACCGTCGCACTCCTGCATCGCAAACACTAGTTAAATATTATTAACCCCTAATCTGCCGTCCCTAACATCGCTGCCACCTACCTACATTTATTAACCCCTAATCTGCCGCCCCCAACGTCGCCGCCACTATAGTAAATGTATTAACCCCTAAACCTAAGTCTAACCCTAACCCCCCTAACTTAAATATAATTACAATAAATCTAAATAAAATTACTATAATTAACTAAATAATTCCTATTTAAAACTAAATACTTACCTATAAAATAAACCCTAAGATAGCTACAATATAACTAATAGTTACATTGTAGCTATCTTAGGGTTTATTTTTATTTTACAGGCAACTTTGTATTTATTTTAACTAGGTAAAATAGTTATTAAATAGTTATTAACTATTTAATAACTACCTAGTTAAAATAAAGACAAATTTACCTGTAAAATAAAACCTAACCTAAGTTACACTAACACCTAACACTACACTATAATTAAATAAATTAACTAAATTAAATACAATTAATTACAATTAAATAAAATTATCTAAAGTACGGAAAAAAACACACTAAATTGCAGAAAATAATAAAGAAATTACAAGATTTTTAAACTAATTACACCTACTTTAATCCCCCTAACAAAATAAAAAAGCCCCCCAAAATAAAAAAAAAGCCCTACCCTACACTAAATTACAAATAGCCCTTAAAAGGGCCTTTTGCGGGGCATTGCCCCAAAGTAATCAGCTCTTTTACCTGTAAAAAAAAAAAGTACAAATACCCCCCCCCCCAACATTAAAACCCACCCCCCACACAACCAACCCTACTCTAAAACCCCTTAAAAAACCTAACACTAACTCCTTGAAGATCACCTTACCGGGAGACGTCTTCACCCAACTGGGCAGAAGTGGTCTTCCAGATGGGCAGAAGTCTTCATCCAACTGGGCAGAAGTGGTCCTCCAGACGGGCAGAAGTCTTCATACAGACGGCATCTTCTATCTTCATCCACCCCGCGCGGAGCGGGTCCATCTTCAAGACAAATGACGCGGAGCATCCTCTTCTGTCCACGGCCGACGACTGAATGAAGGTTCCTTTAAATGAGGTCATCCAAGATGTCGTCCCTTCAATTCCAATTGTCTGATAGAATTCTTTCAGCCAATTGGAATTAAGGTAGAAAAAATCCTATTGGCTGATGCAATCAGCCAATAGGATTGAACTTTAATCCTATTGGCTGATCCAATCAGCCAATAGGATTGAGCTGGCATTCTAATGGCTGTTCCAATCAGCCAATAGAATGCTAGTTCAATCCTATTGGCTAATTGCATCAGCCAATATTATTTTTTCTACCTTAATTCCGATTGGCTGATAGAATTCTATCAGCCAATCGGAATTGAAGGGACGCCATCTTGGATGACGTCATTTAAAGGAACCTTCATTCAGTCTTTGGCCGTGGACAGAAGAGGATGCTCCACGTCGGATGTCTTGAAGATGGCCCTGCTCCGTGCTGGATGTATAAAGATAGAAGATGCCGTCTGGATGAAGACTTCTGCCTGTCTGGAGGACCACTTCTGCCCGGTTGGCTGAAGACTTCTGCCCGTCTGGAGGACCACTTCTGCCCGGTTGGGTGAAGACGTCTCCCGGTAGGGTGATCTTCAAGGGGTTAGTGTTAGGTTTTTCTTTTTAAGGGGGATTTGGGTGGGTTTTAGAGTAGGCTTGGTTGTGTGGGTGGTGGGTTTTAATGTTGGGGGGGATTTGTACTTTTTTTTACAGGTAAAAGAGCTGATTACTTTGGGGCAATGCCCCACAAAAGGCCCTTTTAAGGGCTATTTGTAATTTAATGTAGGGTAGGGCTTTTTTTTTATTTTGGGGGGCTTTTTTGTTTTGTTAGGGGGATTAGACTAGGTGTAATTAGTTTAAAAATCTTGTAATTTCTTTATTATTTTCTGTAATTTAGTGGGGGGGGGGGTTTCAGTACTTTAGATAATTTTATTTAATTGTAATTAATTATATTTAATTTAGTTAATTTATTTAATTATAGTGTAGTGTTAGGTGTTAGTGTAACTTAGGTTAGGTTTTATTTTACAGGTAAATTTGTCTTTATTTTAACTAGGTAGTTATTAAATAATTAATAACTATTTAATAACTATTGTACCTAGTTAAAATAAATACAAACTTGCCTGTAAAATAAAAATAAACCCTAAGCTAGCTAAAATGTAACTATTAGTTATATTGTAGCTAGTTTATGGTTTATTTTATAGGTAAGTATTTAGTTTTAAATAGGAAATATTTAGTTAATTGTAGTAATTTTATTTAGATTTATTTTAATTATATTTAAGTTAGGGGGTGTTATGGTTAGGGTTAGACTTAGGTTTAGGGGTTAATAACTTTATTATAGTGGCAGCGACGTTGGGGGCGGCAGATTAGGGGTTAATAAATGTAGGTAGGTTGCGGCAACATAGGGGTGACAGATTAGGGGTTAATAAATCAAATGTAAGTGTCGGCGATGTTGGGGGCGACAGATTAGGGGTTCATAAGTATAATGTAGGTGGCGGCGCTGTCCGGAGCGGCAGATTAGGGGTTAATAATATAATGCAGGTGGCGGCGATGTCGGGGGCGGCAGATTAGGGGTTAATAAGTGTAAGATTAAGGGT
This sequence comes from Bombina bombina, assembly GCF_027579735.1. Taxonomy (NCBI): domain Eukaryota; kingdom Metazoa; phylum Chordata; class Amphibia; order Anura; family Bombinatoridae; genus Bombina; species Bombina bombina. Next base: position 1,266,931,015 of record NC_069500.1, on the reverse strand, counting down.
GTTTAGACTCGGGGTTCATGTTAGAGTGTTAGGTGAAGACATAAAATGTGTTTCCCCATAGGAATCAATGGGAAAACGTTAGGAGCTTTACGCTGCTTTTTTGCAGGTGTTAGGTTTTTTTCAGCTGGCTCTCCCCCATTGAATCCTATGGGGAAATCGTGCACGAGCACGTTTTACCAGCTAACATAAGCAGTGCTGGTATTGAGGTGAGATGTGGAGCTAAATTTTGCTCTACGCTCACATTTTTTTGCGGCTAACGCCGAGTTTGTAAAAACCCATAATACCAGCATTGTCTGCAAGTGAGAATAAACTGCTCGTTAGCACCGCACAGCCTCTAACGCAAAACTCGTAATCTAGGCGATAGTTTTTTATTTTAGGGCGGGTTTTATTTTAAGTGGGGTTTTAGAAAAGGCATACTTTTTTTATTTATGTCATGTGTTTGTTGTTTTCTGTAATGGTAAGTTTCTTTATTTTTTTATTTTGAAATATTTTTATTAAGTTTTTTTTTACACATACAATAATCATTAATCCAGTGAATCCAACATTACATATACATTATTCTCTTTCTTGAGGAAGTTAAAAGAAAAAAATATATATATAAATAAATAAATAAAGAGAAAAATTCAGATTTGCACATAGTATTAGCACTTTAGAGTTTCCTCTAAACCCACTTTGGGTTGGACCCAGTTTACAATCTCTCCGGCCAACCCTGGGCTCAGTCCACACCTCCTGCCCCTCCCCCCCTCCTTGAGGCTTCATGGTAATGCATATATGGTTCCCATTGTAATAGAAATGCGTCTCTATTATTTAGGGATTTGGCTACTGCACTCGCTTTGTCATAATGGTATGTCATTTTTTGTTTTATTAATTCAAAACTAGGAGGAATTCCTTTCCAAAATTGGGCTATGCCCAGTCTAACGATAGTGCAGATCCACATAACTAGTTTGTTATTGTGTTTGGTGAGTCCCCTAATCGGGAAGTGGAGTAGTGCCTGTTCCATTGTTAAAGCCATTAGTTAAATGCCCCTTGCATCAACAACTGAAACAATTTATCTGCTTTTGTAGGTGAGAACCCAAATTTTGTCATGAGACAGAATTAAATTTTTGTAAAGTGTTGTCATTTTTATTTTGTTTAGAAAAAGAACTAAGACACTTTAGGATAATGCCCTACAAAAGGCCCTTTTAAGGGCTATAGCTGTAGTTTAGTGTTAATATAGGCCTAGATTACGAGTTGTGCATTAGGGTTAAAAAACAGCGTTAAGAGGTACTAACGCTGCTTTTTAACGCCCGCTGGTATTACGAGTTTTGCAGGTACAGGTGTACCGCCCACTTTTTTGGCCAGACTCGGAAATACCGCAAATCCACTTACATCAATTGCATATCTTATATTTTCAATGGGACTTGCATAGCGCCGGTATTACGAGTCTGACCAAAAGTTAGCGGTAGACCCTCTCTTGTCAAGCCTGGTACCACATTTTAAAGTCAATAGTTAAGAGTTTTACACTACAACGCCGTAGCATAAAACTCTTAACTAAAGTGCTAAAAAGTACACTAACACCCATAAACTACCTATTAACCCCTAAACCGAGGCCCCCACATCGCAAGCACTAAAATAAAAATTTTAACCCCTAATCTGCTGAACCAGAAATCGCCGCCACTATAATAAACATATTAACCCCTAAACCGTCGCACTCCTGCATCGCAAACACTAGTTAAATATTATTAACCCCTAATCTGCCGTCCCTAACATCGCCGCCACCTACCTACATTTATTAACCCCTAATCTGCCGCCCCCAACGTCGCCGCCACTATAGTAAATGTATTAACCCCTAAACCTAAGTCTAACCCTAACCCCCCTAACTTAAATATAATTACAATAAATCTAAATAAAATTACTATAATTAACTAAATAATTCCTATTTAAAACTAAATACTTACCTATAAAATAAACCCTAAGATAGCTACAATAGAACTAATAGTTACATTGTAGCTATCTTAGGGTTTATTTTTATTTTACAGGCAACTTTGTATTTATTTTAACTAGGTACAATAGTTATTAAATAGTTATTAACTATTTAATAACTACCTAGTTAAAATAAAGACAAATTTACCTGTAAAATAAAACCTAACCTAAGTTACACTAACACCTAACACTACACTATAATTAAATAAATTAACTAAATTAAATACAATTAATTACAATTAAATAAAATTATCTAAAGTACGGAAAAAAAACACACTAAATTGCAGAAAATAATAAAGAAATTACAAGATTTTTAAACTAATTACACCTACTTTAATCCCCCTAACAAAATAAAAAAGCCCCCCAAAATAAAAAAAAGCCCTACCCTACACTAAATTACAAATAGCCCTTAAAAGGGCCTTTTGCGGGGCATTGCCCCAAAGTAATCAGCTCTTTTACCTGTAAAAAAAAAAAGTACAAATACCCCCCCCCCCCAACATTAAAACCCACCACCCACACAACCAACCCTACTCTAAAACCCCTTAAAAAACCTAACACTAACTCCTTGAAGATCACCTTACCGGGAGACGTCTTCACCCAACCGGGCAGAAGTGGTCTTCCAGATGGGCAGAAGTCTTCATCCAACTGGGCAGAAGTGGTCCTCCAGACGGGCAGAAGTCTTCATACAGACGGCATCTTCTATCTTCATCCACCCCGCGCGGAGCGGGTCCATCTTCAAGACAAATGACGCGGAGCATCCTCTTCTGTCCACGGCCGACGACTGAATGAAGGTTCCTTTAAATGAGGTCATCCAAGATGTCGTCCCTTCAATTCCAATTGTCTGATAGAATTCTTTCAGCCAATTGGAATTAAGGTAGAAAAAATCCTATTGGCTGATGCAATCAGCCAATAGGATTGAACTTTAATCCTATTGGCTGATCCAATCAGCCAATAGGATTGAGCTGGCATTCTAATGGCTGTTCCAATCAGCCAATAGAATGCTAGTTCAATCCTATTGGCTAATTGCATCAGCCAATATTATTTTTTCTACCTTAATTCCGATTGGCTGATAGAATTCTATCAGCCAATCGGAATTGAAGGGACGCCATCTTGGATGACGTCATTTAAAGGAACCTTCATTCAGTCTTTGGCCGTGGACAGAAGAGGATGCTCCACGTCGGATGTCTTGAAGATGGCCCTGCTCCGTGCTGGATGTATAAAGATAGAAGATGCCGTCTGGATGAAGACTTCTGCCTGTCTGGAGGACCACTTCTGCCCGGTTGGCTGAAGACTTCTGCCCGTCTGGAGGACCACTTCTGCCCGGTTGGGTGAAGACGTCTCCCGGTAGGGTGATCTTCAAGGGGTTAGTGTTAGGTTTTTCTTTTTAAGGGGGATTTGGGTGGGTTTTAGAGTAGGCTTGGTTGTGTGGGTGGTGGGTTTTAATGTTGGGGGGGATTTGTACTTTTTTTTACAGGTAAAAGAGCTGATTACTTTGGGGCAATGCCCCACAAAAGGCCCTTTTAAGGGCTATTTGTAATTTAATGTAGGGTAGGGCTTTTTTTTTATTTTGGGGGGCTTTTTTGTTTTGTTAGGGGGATTAGACTAGGTGTAATTAGTTTAAAAATCTTGTAATTTCTTTATTATTTTCTGTAATTTAGTGGGGGGGGTTTCAGTACTTTAGATAATTTTATTTAATTGTAATTAATTATATTTAATTTAGTTAATTTATTTAATTATAGTGTAGTGTTAGGTGTTAGTGTAACTTAGGTTAGGTTTTATTTTACAGGTAAATTTGTCTTTATTTTAACTAGGTAGTTATTAAATAATTAATAACTATTTAATAACTATTGTACCTAGTTAAAATAAATACAAACTTGCCTGTAAAATAAAAATAAACCCTAAGCTAGCTAAAATGTAACTATTAGTTATATTGTAGCTAGTTTATGGTTTATTTTATAGGTAAGTATTTAGTTTTAAATAGGAAATATTTAGTTAATTGTAGTAATTTTATTTAGATTTATTTTAATTATATTTAAGTTAGGGGGTGTTATGGTTAGGGTTAGACTTAGGTTTAGGGGTTAATAACTTTATTATAGTGGCAGCGACGTTGGGGGCGGCAGATTAGGGGTTAATAAATGTAGGTAGGTTGCGGCAACATAGGGGTGACAGATTAGGGGTTAATAAATCAAATGTAAGTGTCGGCGATGTTGGGGGCGACAGATTAGGGGTTCATAAGTATAATGTAGGTGGCGGCGCTGTCCGGAGCGGCAGATTAGGGGTTAATAATATAATGCAGGTGGCGGCGATGTCGGGGGCGGCAGATTAGGGGTTAATAAGTGTAAGATTAAGGGTGTTTAGACTCAGGGTTCATGTTAGAGTGTTAGGTGAAGACATAAAATGTGTTTCCCCATAGGAATCAATGGGAAAACGTTAGGAGCTTTACGCTGCTTTTTTGCAGGTGTTAGGTTTTTTTTCAGCTGGCTCTCCCCCATTGAATCCTATGGGGAAATCGTGCACGAGCACGTTTTACCAGCTAACATAAGCAGTGCTGGTATTGAGGTGAGATGTGGAGCTAAATTTTGCTCTACGCTCACATTTTTTTGCGGCTAACGCCGAGTTTGTAAAAACCCATAATACCAGCATTGTCTGCAAGTGAGAATAAACTGCTCGTTAGCACCGCACAGCCTCTAACGCAAAACTCGTAATCTAGGCGATAGTTTTTTATTTTAGGGCGGGTTTTATTTTAAGTGGGGTTTTAGAAAAGGCATACTTTTTTTATTTATGTCATGTGTTTGTTGTTTTCTGTAATGGTAAGTTTCTTTATTTTTTTATTTTGAAATATTTTTATTAAGTTTTTTTTTACACATACAATAATCATTAATCCAGTGAATCCAACATTACATATACATTATTCTCTTTCTTGAGGAAGTTAAAAGAAAAAAATATATATATAAATAAATAAATAAAGAGAAAAATTCAGATTTGCACATAGTATTAGCACTTTAGAGTTTCCTCTAAACCCACTTTGGGTTGGACCCAGTTTACAATCTCTCCGGCCAACCCTGGGCTCAGTCCACACCTCCTGCCCCTCCCCCCCTCCTTGAGGCTTCATGGTAATGCATATATGGTTCCCATTGTAATAGAAATGCGTCTCTATTATTTAGGGATTTGGCTACTGCACTCGCTTTGTCATAATGGTATGTCATTTTTTGTTTTATTAATTCAAAACTAGGAGGAATTCCTTTCCAAAATTGGGCTATGCCCAGTCTAACGATAGTGCAGATCCACATAACTAGTTTGTTATTGTGTTTGGTGAGTCCCCTAATCGGGAAGTGGAGTAGTGCCTGTTCCATTGTTAAAGCCATTAGTTAAATGCCCCTTGCATCAACAACTGAAACAATTTATCTGCTTTTGTAGGTGAGAACCCAAATTTTGTCATGAGACAGAATTAAATTTTTGTAAAGTGTTGTCATTTTTATTTTGTTTAGAAAAAGAACTAAGACACTTTAGGATAATGCCCTACAAAAGGCCCTTTTAAGGGCTATAGCTGTAGTTTAGTGTTAATATAGGCCTAGATTACGAGTTGTGCATTAGGGTTAAAAAACAGCGTTAAGAGGTACTAACGCTGCTTTTTAACGCCCGCTGGTATTACGAGTTTTGCAGGTACAGGTGTACCGCCCACTTTTTTGGCCAGACTCGGAAATACCGCAAATCCACTTACATCAATTGCATATCTTATATTTTCAATGGGACTTGCATAGCGCCGGTATTACGAGTTTGACCAAAAGTTAGCGGTAGACCCTCTCTTGTCAAGCCTGGTACCGCATTTTAAAGTCAATAGTTAAGAGTTTTACACTACAACGCCGTAGCATAAAACTCTTAACTAAAGTGCTAAAAAGTACACTAACACCCATAAACTACCTATTAACCCCTAAACCGAGGCCCCCACATCGCAAGCACTAAAATAAAAATTTTAACCCCTAATCTGCTGAACCAGACATCGCCGCCACTATAATAAACATATTAACCCCTAAACCTTCGCACTCCTGCATCGCAAACACTAGTTAAATATTATTAACCCCTAATCTGCCGTCCCTAACATCGCCGCCACCTACCTACATTTATTAATCCCTAATCTGCCGCCCCCAACGTCGCCGCCACTATAGTAAATGTATTAATCCCTAAACCTAAGTCTAACCCTAACCCCCCTAACTTAAATATAATTACAATAAATCTAAATAAAATTACTATAATTAACTAAATAATTCCTATTTAAAACTAAATACTTACCTATAAAATAAACCCTAAGATAGCTACAATATAACTAATAGTTACATTGTAGCTATCTTAGGGTTTATTTTTATTTTACAGGCAACTTTGTATTTATTTTAACTAGGTACAATAGTTATTAAATAGTTATTAACTATTTAATAACTACCTAGTTAAAATAAAGACAAATTTACCTGTAAAATAAAACCTAACCTAAGTTACACTAACACCTAACACTACACTATAATTAAATAAATTAACTAAATTAAATACAATTAATTACAATTAAATAAAATTATCTAAAGTACGGAAAAAAAACACACTAAATTGCAGAAAATAATAAAGAAATTACAAGATTTTTAAACTAATTACACCTACTTTAATCCCCCTAACAAAATAAAAAAGCCCCCCAAAATAAAAAAAAGCCCTACCCTACACTAAATTACAAATAGCCCTTAAAAGGGCCTTTTGCGGGGCATTGCCCCAAAGTAATCAGCTCTTTTACCTGTAAAAAAAAAAAGTACAAATACCCCCCCCCCCAACATTAAAACCCACCACCCACACAACCAACCCTACTCTAAAACCCCTTAAAAAACCTAACACTAACTCCTTGAAGATCACCTTACCGGGAGACGTCTTCACCCAACCGGGCAGAAGTGGTCTTCCAGATGGGCAGAAGTCTTCATCCAACTGGGCAGAAGTGGTCCTCCAGACGGGCAGAAGTCTTCATACAGACGGCATCTTCTATCTTCATCCACCCCGCGCGGAGCGGGTCTATCTTCAAGACAAATGACGCGGAGTATCCTCTTCTGTCCACGGCCGACGACTGAATGAAGGTTCCTTTAAATGAGGTCATCCAAGATGTCGTCCCTTCAATTCCAATTGTCTGATAGAATTCTTTCAGCCAATTGGAATTAAGGTAGAAAAAATCCTATTGGCTGATGCAATCAGCCAATAGGATTGAACTTTAATCCTATTGGCTGATCCAATCAGCCAATAGGATTGAGCTGGCATTCTAATGGCTGTTCCAATCAGCCAATAGAATGCTAGTTCAATCCTATTGGCTAATTGCATCAGCCAATATTATTTTTTCTACCTTAATTCCGATTGGCTGATAGAATTCTATCAGCCAATAGGAATTGAAGGGACGCCATCTTGGATGACGTCATTTAAAGGAACCTTCATTCAGTCTTTGGCCGTGGACAGAAGAGGATGCTCCACGTCGGATGTCTTGAAGATGGCCCTGCTCCGTGCTGGATGTATAAAGATAGAAGATGCCGTCTGGATGAAGACTTCTGCCTGTCTGGAGGACCACTTCTGCCCGGTTGGCTGAAGACTTCTGCCCGTCTGGAGGACCACTTCTGCCCGGTTGGGTGAAGACGTCTCCCGGTAGGGTGATCTTCAAGGGGTTAGTGTTAGGTTTTTCTTTTTAAGGGGGATTTGGGTGGGTTTTAGAGTAGGCTTGGTTGTGTGGGTGGTGGGTTTTAATGTTGGGGGGGATTTGTACTTTTTTTTACAGGTAAAAGAGCTGATTACTTTGGGGCAATGCCCCACAAAAGGCCCTTTTAAGGGCTATTTGTAATTTAATGTAGGGTAGGGCTTTTTTTTATTTTGGGGGGCTTTTTTGTTTTGTTAGGGGGATTAGACTAGGTGTAATTAGTTTAAAAATCTTGTAATTTCTTTATTATTTTCTGTAATTTAGTGGGGGGGGGGGGGGGTTCCGTACTTTAGATAATTTTATTTAATTGTAATTAATTGTATTTAATTTAGTTAATTTATTTAATTATAGTGTAGTGTTAGGTGTTAGTGTAACTTAGGTTAGGTTTTATTTTACAGGTAAATTTGTCTTTATTTTAACTAGGTAGTTATTAAATAATTAATAACTATTTAATAACTATTGTACCTAGTTAAAATAAATACAAACTTGCCTGTAAAATAAAAATAAACCCTAAGCTAGCTAAAATGTAACTATTAGTTATATTGTAGCTAGTTTATGGTTTATTTTATAGGTAAGTATTTAGTTTTAAATAGGAAATATTTAGTTAATTGTAGTAATTTTATTTAGATTTATTTTAATTATATTTAAGTTAGGGGGTGTTATGGTTAGGGTTAGACTTAGGTTTAGGGGTTAATAACTTTATTATAGTGGCAGCGACGTTGGGGGCGGCAGATTAGGGGTTAATAAATGTAGGTAGGTTGCGGCAACATAGGGGTGACAGATTAGGGGTTAATAAATCAAATGTAAGTGTCGGCGATGTTGGGGGCGACAGATTAGGGGTTCATAAGTATAATGTAGGTGGCGGCGCTGTCCGGAGCGGCAGATTAGGGGTTAATAATATAATGCAGGTGGCGGCGATGTCGGGGGCAGCAGATTAGGGGTTAATAAGTGTAAGATTAAGGGTGTTTAGACTCAGGGTTCATGTTAGAGTGTTAGGTGAAGACATAAAATGTGTTTCCCCATAGGAATCAATGGGAAAACGTTAGGAGCTTTACGCTGCTTTTTTGCAGGTGTTAGGTTTTTTTTCAGCTGGCTCTCCCCCATTGAATCCTATGGGGAAATCGTGCACGAGCACGTTTTACCAGCTAACATAAGCAGTGCTGGTATTGAGGTGAGATGTGGAGCTAAATTTTGCTCTACGCTCACATTTTTTTGCGGCTAACGCCGAGTTTGTAAAAACCCATAATACCAGCATTGTCTGCAAGTGAGAATAAACTGCTCGTTAGCACCGCACAGCCTCTAACGCAAAACTCGTAATCTAGGCGATAGTTTTTTATTTTAGGGCGGGTTTTATTTTAAGTGGGGTTTTAGAAAAGGCATACTTTTTTTATTTATGTCATGTGTTTGTTGTTTTCTGTAATGGTAAGTTTCTTTATTTTTTTATTTTGAAATATTTTTATTAAGTTTTTTTTTACACATACAATAATCATTAATCCAGTGAATCCAACATTACATATACATTATTCTCTTTCTTGAGGAAGTTAAAAGAAAAAAATATATATATAAATAAATAAATAAAGAGAAAAATTCAGATTTGCACATAGTATTAGCACTTTAGAGTTTCCTCTAAACCCACTTTGGGTTGGACCCAGTTTACAATCTCTCCGGCCAACCCTGGGCTCAGTCCACACCTCCTGCCCCTCCCCCCCTCCTTGAGGCTTCATGGTAATGCATATATGGTTCCCATTGTAATAGAAATGCGTCTCTATTATTTAGGGATTTGGCTACTGCACTCGCTTTGTCATAATGGTATGTCATTTTTTGTTTTATTAATTCAAAACTAGGAGGAATTCCTTTCCAAAATTGGGCTATGCCCAGTCTAACGATAGTGCAGATCCACATAACTAGTTTGTTATTGTGTTTGGTGAGTCCCCTAATCGGGAAGTGGAGTAGTGCCTGTTCCATTGTTAAAGCCATTAGTTAAATGCCCCTTGCATCAACAACTGAAACAATTTATCTGCTTTTGTAGGTGAGAACCCAAATTTTGTCATGAGACAGAATTAAATTTTTGTAAAGTGTTGTCATTTTTATTTTGTTTAGAAAAAGAACTAAGACACTTTAGGATAATGCCCTACAAAAGGCCCTTTTAAGGGCTATAGCTGTAGTTTAGTGTTAATATAGGCCTAGATTACGAGTTGTGCATTAGGGTTAAAAAACAGCGTTAAGAGGTACTAACGCTGCTTTTTAACGCCCGCTGGTATTACGAGTTTTGCAGGTACAGGTGTACCGCCCACTTTTTTGGCCAGACTCGGAAATACCGCAAATCCACTTACATCAATTGCATATCTTATATTTTCAATGGGACTTGCATAGCGCCGGTATTACGAGTTTGACCAAAAGTTAGCGGTAGACCCTCTCTTGTCAAGCCTGGTACCGCATTTTAAAGTCAATAGTTAAGAGTTTTACACTACAACGCCGTAGCATAAAACTCTTAACTAAAGTGCTAAAAAGTACACTAACACCCATAAACTACCTATTAACCCCTAAACCGAGGCCCCCACATCGCAAGCACTAAAATAAAAATTTTAACCCCTAATCTGCTGAACCAGACATCGCCGCCACTATAATAAACATATTAACCCCTAAACCTTCGCACTCCTGCATCGCAAACACTAGTTAAATATTATTAACCCCTAATCTGCCGTCCCTAACATCGCCGCCACCTACCTACATTTATTAATCCCTAATCTGCCGCCCCCAACGTCGCCGCCACTATAGTAAATGTATTAATCCCTAAACCTAAGTCTAACCCTAACCCCCCTAACTTAAATATAATTACAATAAATCTAAATAAAATTACTATAATTAACTAAATAATTCCTATTTAAAACTAAATACTTACCTATAAAATAAACCCTAAGATAGCTACAATATAACTAATAGTTACATTGTAGCTATCTTAGGGTTTATTTTTATTTTACAGGCAACTTTGTATTTATTTTAACTAGGTACAATAGTTATTAAATAGTTATTAACTATTTAATAACTACCTAGTTAAAATAAAGACAAATTTACCTGTAAAATAAAACCTAACCTAAGTTACACTAACACCTAACACTACACTATAATTAAATAAATTAACTAAATTAAATACAATTAATTACAATTAAATAAAATTATCTAAAGTACGGAAAAAAAACACACTAAATTGCAGAAAATAATAAAGAAATTACAAGATTTTTAAACTAATTACACCTACTTTAATCCCCCTAACAAAATAAAAAAGCCCCCCAAAATAAAAAAAAGCCCTACCCTACACTAAATTACAAATAGCCCTTAAAAGGGCCTTTTGCGGGGCATTGCCCCAAAGTAATCAGCTCTTTTACCTGTAAAAAAAAAAAGTACAAATACCCCCCCCCCAACATTAAAACCCACCACCCACACAACCAACCCTACTCTAAAACCCCTTAAAAAACCTAACACTAACTCCTTGAAGATCACCTTACCGGGAGACGTCTTCACCCAACCGGGCAGAAGTGGTCTTCCAGATGGGCAGAAGTCTTCATCCAACTGGGCAGAAGTGGTCCTCCAGACGGGCAGAAGTCTTCATACAGACGGCATCTTCTATCTTCATCCACCCCGCGCGGAGCGGGTCTATCTTCAAGACAAATGACGCGGAGTATCCTCTTCTGTCCACGGCCGACGACTGAATGAAGGTTCCTTTAAATGAGGTCATCCAAGATGTCGTCCCTTCAATTCCAATTGTCTGATAGAATTCTTTCAGCCAATTGGAATTAAGGTAGAAAAAATCCTATTGGCTGATGCAATCAGCCAATAGGATTGAACTTTAATCCTATTGGCTGATCCAATCAGCCAATAGGATTGAGCTGGCATTCTAATGGCTGTTCCAATCAGCCAATAGAATGCTAGTTCAATCCTATTGGCTAATTGCATCAGCCAATATTATTTTTTCTACCTTAATTCCGATTGGCTGATAGAATTCTATCAGCCAATAGGAATTGAAGGGACGCCATCTTGGATGACGTCATTTAAAGGAACCTTCATTCAGTCTTTGGCCGTGGACAGAAGAGGATGCTCCACGTCGGATGTCTTGAAGATGGCCCTGCTCCGTGCTGGATGTATAAAGATAGAAGATGCCGTCTGGATGAAGACTTCTGCCTGTCTGGAGGACCACTTCTGCCCGGTTGGCTGAAGACTTCTGCCCGTCTGGAGGACCACTTCTGCCCGGTTGGGTGAAGACGTCTCCCGGTAGGGTGATCTTCAAGGGGTTAGTGTTAGGTTTTTCTTTTTAAGGGGGATTTGGGTGGGTTTTAGAGTAGGCTTGGTTGTGTGGGTGGTGGGTTTTAATGTTGGGGGGGATTTGTACTTTTTTTTACAGGTAAAAGAGCTGATTACTTTGGGGCAATGCCCCACAAAAGGCCCTTTTAAGGGCTATTTGTAATTTAATGTAGGGTAGGGCTTTTTTTTATTTTGGGGGGCTTTTTTGTTTTGTTAGGGGGATTAGACTAGGTGTAATTAGTTTAAAAATCTTGTAATTTCTTTATTATTTTCTGTAATTTAGTGGGGGGGGGGGGGTTAATAATATAATGCAGGTGGCGGCGATGTCGGGGGCGGCAGATTAGGGGTTAATAAGTGTAAGATTAAGGGTGTTTAGACTCAGGGTTCATGTTAGAGTGTTAGGTGAAGACATAAAATGTGTTTCTCCATAGGAATCAATGGGAAAACGTTAGGAGCTTTACGCTGCTTTTTTGCAGGTGTTAGGTTTTTTTCAGCTGGCTCTCCCCCATTGAATCCTATGGGGAAATCGTGCACGAGCACGTTTTACCAGCTAACATAAGCAGCGCTGGTATTGAGGTGAGATGTGGAGCTAAATTTTGCTCTACGCTCACATTTTTTTGCGGCTAACGCCGAGTTTGTAAAAACCCATAATACCAGCATTGTCTGCAAGTGAGAATAAACTGCTCGTTAGCACCGCACAGCCTCTAACGCAAAACTCGTAATCTAGGCGATAGTTTTTTATTTTAGGGCGGGTTTTATTTTAAGTGGGGTTTTAGAAAAGGCATACTTTTTTTTATTTATGTCATGTGTTTGTTGTTTTCTGTAATGGTAAGTTTCTTTATTTTTTTATTTTGAAATATTTTTATTAAGTTTTTTTTTACACATACAATAATCATTAATCCAGTGAATCCAACATTACATATACATTATTCTCTTTCTTGAGGAAGTTAAAAGAAAAAAATATATATATAAATAAATAAATAAAGAGAAAAATTCAGATTTGCACATAGTATTAGCACTTTAGAGTTTCCTCTAAACCCACTTTGGGTTGGACCCAGTTTACAATCTCTCCGGCCAACCCTGGGCTCAGTCCACACCTCCTGCCCCTCCCCCCCTCCTTGAGGCTTCATGGTAATGCATATATGGTTCCCATTGTAATAGAAATGCGTCTCTATTATTTAGGGATTTGGCTACTGCACTCGCTTTGTCATAATGGTATGTCATTTTTTGTTTTATTAATTCAAAACTAGGAGGAATTCCTTTCCAAAATTGGGCTATGCCCAGTCTAACGATAGTGCAGATCCACATAACTAGTTTGTTATTGTGTTTGGTGAGTCCCCTAATCGGGAAGTGGAGTAGTGCCTGTTCCATTGTTAAAGCCACCCTCTTTTGGAAGACTTCACTTACTAGGTTAGAAGTGTGGTCCCAAATTTCCTTAATGTATCTACAGTCCCACCACATATGTGTGTATGTCCCAGTTTCTCCACATCCTCTATAGCATAGTTTGGTCAATGGATCACCTCCACCCCCTGACCTAGTCGGATATAAGTACCACCGAAAGGCTACCTTAATGAAATTTTCTTTAAGTGTTGCGTTCTGTGAGAAGGATAGTCCACCCGCCAGGTTCTCTGTCCAAGTTTCTTTATTTTTTTAATGGTAGGATTTTTATTTATTCAGGGTTTTTTTAAGGTACTGTTTTTCTATTTTTTTGCAGTTAAGGTAAGTTTTTTTGAGGGTTAGGGTGTATTAGGTTAAGGGGGTTAGAATTTAGTTGTTTACTTGCAGTGGGGGTTGTGGAGGTATGGGTATTTTGCGGTTATGGGTATTTTGCGGAGAGCTATGCAGTGGATTAGGGGTTATTATAGTAGGGGGCTTATGGCGATTCATGTTTCTCTCTCTATTGAAGTCTATAAGATAGTATGTTAACGTGTTCGCAATATTGTAACATCTTCTCTGTGTGCGTCAAGTTAGCGTGTGAGCGAAAAATATTTACTTTCAATTTATAATAAGCACTCTATCTGACGCACGCAAAGAGCGGAAATCGAGCAGAGTTAGCGTGTGAGCATGAGCAGTAATTACCTAGCCCACAATGTTTACTAATGTAATGGCAAGTTCTTTTGGCTTCATTTACATTTAATAGTTTTTAATTGTTACTTTCTTTTAGTTTTTTTATTTATATTTTTTTTATTACAATAGACAATGTTTCTGCTAGTCTCCTATAATGTCAACAGAGTTACTTTTTATCTGAAAGATTGATTGCAGGCATCTTGGTCTTTTCATATTTAATTTTAACCTGATTATGGTTAGAAAAATAAAGATGTCACTCATTCTCCATTACTGGATTTTTTTTTTTTCAATATCTTTTTTTTAATTTTGATTTAAATTGTATTTTTATCAGGTATTATATACATGCAACTGGAGGAAATAAATATGAATATGATACATTTTAATGGTATTGTTTTCGACATACGTCAACCTAGTCACTTTAATAATACATTTTGATGAATTATTCCAGGAAGATTGTTAAAATAAAAGCTGTACTCTTCTCTACTTGAATAATAATGATATGTCAACTAGAAAGTGATCTGATCCAAATTTCCTTTTACTGTAAACCATAAAATAATGACTTTTTGAATGAGCTATATCAATACCAGTTTTAATGCCCTATGTCCAAATTCATTCCAATGTCATTTCTACCTGCAAGGCAACAGACTTTTAAGTGAAAGTCATTTTGTCTCTTCAATATTAGCTGCAGAACAGTCTTATTTCACATTGGCTGTACACTTTCAAATGCAGGTTCCTTGAAGGCTTTTTAATCACATTTGTGCCACACATCTTTTCCTATCCACTGAATCTGATCTTTCAAAGTGCCTTTCAAACTCTAAAATATACTATATGATTCTTGGATCCTTTGTTCTCTGCTTAGAGAAAACACTTGCACTTTTTTCTGGTTATATTTCCTCCAGATATTTCTGCTACACTACCTTTTTTCTTTTTTTTACGGTTAATCTCTATACAAGAAAGAAAAAAAAAATTTCCCTAGAGTATGCATCATTATACAGGCAAACATTCTCTATTCAGTTATGAACAGGTTCTGAGAACTGATGTTTCACATCATAACAGTTTTAAAGTGAAACGAAAGGAATACTTTGAAGTTCGGATCCTTGGGAAAATATAATAGTAGGAAAGATCGCAGGAAAGGAGGACAAGTATCTTAAAACTTTTAAAATGATGGCATGCATACAACAAATCTATTTGTGCACTTATTACAGATATTAAATCAATGTTATTTAATTTTTAAAGTGGTTTGTTGCTTATACCACAACAATCTATAAAATAAACAGTTTATTCTTTTTTACTGGGCCAGATTATGAGTGGAGCGCTAACAGTTACACACAAGGGGTTTATCGCAGGTGTTTGCGCTCATCGGGTTTACCGCTCAAATGCCAAGGTGAAAGTAAACACATTTGCTTGAGCGCAGTCGCAATTTACGCTAGATTACCACGTCGTCTGAGCTCTGGTTAACTGTTTTACGAAAGTTGCACAAAACACATCAAAAGTTCTTTATAAAGTACAGTTATACTCATAATAACACTATCTAATAAAAATTATTTAAAAAAAAAAAAAACATGGCACACAAAAGTTATAAGGGCTTAAAGATAGGAGGTCTCATGTGTTAGGGAAAAAAAAAGGTAGGCAAAGGGCTTTAGCATTGAGATTCATACATATATATGCCTAAATATGTATATAGATATACAGTATATATATATATATATATATATATATATATATATATATATATTTATTTATTTTTTTTATATATATATATACACACACATATATAGTAGGGATGTGCAAATGTGTTTATATTTGAATTTGAATGTTAGAACTAATGTTATTGTAGAAATTCGATTTACATAATAAATGTTGATAAGAACGAATATTCTTAAAAATTCTATTATCGAATGTTATTTACAGTTTTCAAATGTCACTTTCGAATTTCGAATGTCACTTTCAAATTCGAATGTCACATTCGAATTCGAATATTACATTTATACAACACAGTTGTAGACTAGAAATACTATTTTGAATTTAAATGCTACCTTAAAATTCGAATGTAAGATTTGAATTTGAATATTACATTTATACAACACAGTTGTAGACTAGAAATACTATTTAGAATTTGAATTTCACATTCGAATTTGAATATTACATTTATAAAACACATTATTAGACTAGAAATACTATTTCAAATTCAAATGTTACATTCGAATTTGAATGTTACATTTGAATTCAAATGTAGCGTTCAAATTTGAATATTACATTTATTAAACACAGTTGTAGACTATAAATAATATTTTGAATTTGAATGTGACATTCTAATTCGAATGTGACATTTCAATTTGAATATTACATTTTAAAAACACAGTATTAGACTAGAAATACTATTTCAAATTCAAATGTGACATTCAAATTCGAATGTAGCATTCGCATTCGAATATTACATTTATTAAACACAGTTGTAGATGAGAAATACTATTTCAATTTCGAATCGGACATTCAAATTTGAATGTGACATTCGAATTTAAATACTACATTTAAAAAACACAGTATTAGATTAGAAATACTATTTCGAATTCGAATGTGACATTCAAATTCGAATGTTACATTTCAAAATTGCATGAATACGTAACTAAATATTCTATTATTCGAACAAATATTTTCAAATTTTATTGAAAAACGTGAAAGCTAAAATTTGAAAATAGAATGTTAGAATGTTATATAAACATTCGTAATTTGATTTGAATGAACAAATGTATCAAAATTCGTTTTAAATTTCAAATTTTTAGAAACATTCGCCCATCCCTAATACATACACACACACACACTCACTCACCTGCCACTTTATTAGGTACACCTGTTCAATTGCTTGGTAACACAAATTGCTAATCAGCAAATCACATAGCAGCAAGTCAATGCATTTAGTCATCTAGACTTGGTGAAGATGACTTGCTGAAGTTCAAACCGAGCATCAGAATGGGGAAGAAAGGGGATTTAAGTGACTTTGAATGTGGCATGGTTGTTGGTGCCAAACGGACTGATCTGAGCATTTCAAATGCACAACCATCTCTAGGGTTTACAGTGAATTGTCAGAAAAAGAGAAAATATCCAGTGAGTGGCAGTTCTGTGGATGACAATGCATCTGTTGGTTCAAGATGATAGAAAGGCAACAGTAACTCAAATAACCACTCTTTACAACCAAGGTATGGAGACTACTATCTCTGAACACACAAGTCGAACCTTGAAGCAGATGGGCTACAGCAGCAGAAGACCACATCAGGTGCCACTCCTGTCAGCTAGGAACAGGAAACTGAGGCTACAATTCGCACAGGCTCACCAATATTGGACAATAGAAGATTGCCTGGTCTGATTAGTCTCGATTTAGCTGTGACATTAAGATGGTTGGGTCAGAACTTAGAGTAAACAACATGAAAGCATTCATCCATCCTGCCTTGCATCAACAGTTAAGGCTCAGGGTGGTGGTGTAATGGTGTGGGGGATATTTTTTTGGCAAACTTTGGGCCCCTTAGTACCATCTGAGCATCGTTTAAATGCCACGGCCTGAGTATTGTTGCTAACCATGTCCATCCCTTTATGACTACAGTGTACCCACCTTCTGATGGCTACTTCCAACAGGAAAATGCACTATGTCTCAAAGCTCAAATCATCTCAAACTGGTTTCTTGAACATGACAATGAGTTCACTGTACTCCAATAGCCTCCACAGTCATAAGATCTCAGTTCAATAGAGCACCTTTGGGATGTGATGGAACGGAAGATTCACAGCGCGGATTGTTGAAGCTATGCCACAAAGAATTAAGGCAGTTCTGAAGGCAAAAGAGGGTCTAACCCGGTACTAGCAAGGTGTATCTAATAAAGTGTCCAGTGAGCGTATATGTTTATTTGTGTGTACAGATGTATTTATAAGTGTATTTGTATGTTTAAAGACATATACACATATAAATAAAATACATTTATATATATATATATATATATATATATATATATATGTATATATAGACATAGATATACGTGCATTGGAGCCCTTTGCAGTTAAGTAGTGTCATGTCTCGGGGGTATTCAGATTGGAGCTCAGGTGTGGTGCTTTGAGGATCAGAAAGCAAAACAGCCTCCTTCATCTTAGAAGAATTTTGCCTAGGCATAATTATGCAGAAGAACAAGAACAGACTGATATTAAGCAAAAGGTAAAATTAAATGAAACAAGATACTTCAGGCACTTGATTATAGCAACAGTGGCGTCACTAGAGTGGTGTCACCCCCCCCCCCCATAATGACTCCCTTTCTCCACTTGGGTCGGCTGTTTCTATATAGGAAATCAGGGGAAGTGTGTACTAATAATCTGTATATGGTGCAAGGCTGTATGTACTCTCTGGGGTGTGTGTATATAAGTATATTATGGTAGAGGGCTGTATGTACCCGGTGGGGTGTAAGTATATATGTATGTATGTATATATATATGTGTGTGTATGTTTGCACGGGGGGTATGTATTAGTGTGTATAAGGTGGAGTGTTTAGGTTTTATGCTGCCCTAGGCACTATAAATTCTGCTGCCCCCTACCCTCACCCCAGGTTTTAGGCCTTTTAAGCTATATTTTTTGGTCTGAGTGTAACATTACTTTTTTTACTGCATTTCTGAAGTTTATATAACCAATGATACCTTGTAGAAAGTAATGCCACATGCAGAGGGATGTCTCAATTAATGAATACATAGGGTACATATATAACCAGCAATCTTGCATACAGAGTGCAGAGTGCAGGTATACAATCATTTGACAGATACCTTAGCTCCAAACAGTTTGTACAGTAAGGAAGGTCTGTGGTGGATAGTTACACACATACACAAATGTACACACACAGTTATACACATATGCTCACACACAACATTACACACATACACACACACACAACATTACACACATATACAGACACAAACAGAGTTATACACATACACAAATATACACACACTGAGTTATACACATACACATACAGAGTTATACACATACACTGGCACACAAATACACACACAGAGGCAAACACATACACAGGCACCCACTGAGTTACACACACACACACACACACACACACAGGTATACACATACAAAGGCGAGCACACACATAGTTACACCACACATACACACAGTTACACACATACACAGTTACACACACAGGCACACACATACACACACTCAGAGTTAAACACATACACACAGTTACACACACACAGGTATACAGATCAAAAAAATTATGTAGTGTGTAAAAAAATATATATATTACATTTTCATTTTTTATATATATATATATATATATATATATATATATATATATATATATATATATATATATATATATATATATATATATATATATATATATATATATATATATATATATAGACTTTTACGCATAGTGCCCAAGTCCTGATTTATGAGAAACTATTAGGTTATTAACTTTTCCTCATCCAGCTAAATACACAATTTTTTTAAGATAATGTCTGCAAAATAACACTGCAAGTGAAAACAAAACAAAAATTAGATTCCAATGTGTTCCCCCTCATTTGGAAATGGGCTCCATATTAGGAAATCCCTATGTATTTATAGGTACAAAACCACAAGAAGAGTGCTCTCTCAAGCCTCTCAGCATTTTAAATGACACTCACAAACTGTGACTGAACTGAACTATACGAGGCACAGAAGAAGACAGAACTAACTACTTTCTTTCTGGTACAGAGGGGGGTTACACAGTTCCTACTAAGCACCTGACCTTACTAATCCCTAACACCTACCATCAATGGTCCATATTTAATAAATAAAGTCTTAAAGAAAAAAAATCTTAATCTACTCATGATACTGTGTGTGTAATTATTCAATCAGCAGATTGCAGACAGGCAGACACAGAATCTAATAATCGAGGACGGACCAACACCACCAAGTCTGAGTGCACAGTGGGAGTTGGACTGTGACACAGTGACAGTCAGTGTGACAGTATTTTTTTTTTTTTAACTGTTTCTTACTGTTGATTCCAGTCCCCACGCCACGTCGACGATGTCACTCTCTCTCTGATCCACACGACCAAGACAGCTGAGTCACCATCCAGCCTGCTGTTGTCATCCCCGACTCCCGCTCTCTGAATTTCCTTAGTTGCGCAGCCTCAGTGTTCCTGTGCTCATCTGCCCTAGCCTGTTCAATCATCTCCCGTCATGTTCCTCACATGGTGGTGGTGTGTGCTGCAGTGCACCAGCAGTCTCAGCAATAGGTCTACTAGAGGGGAGGGACAGACTGGTCTGGGAGGTGTGGAAGGCGAGGCGTGCACTGGTGATGGATGGCTCATGATGTCATGGCTGGGATCTCAGATCTCTCAGATGGTGGTGGGTGGTGCCAGACGTGGGGGCCATGATAGTCTGAGAGCGACTAGAGTAGAGACCGTGCACGAGCCAGCAGCTGCCAATCATGTGTGAGTGGGGGGTGGTGCTGCGCTGCACAGAGCACAGAGTGCACAAGATTTTAATAATAGTTTAGATGGGAAGGAATAATAGATACCAAACGTGATTACAAATAAAAGTATAAAATATTGCTAAATATAGTAAAATATATTTATAGCAACTTGATGATGTGTGGTGTCACCCCCTTAGTGGTGTCACCCTGGTGCAGGCCGCACCCCCGCACCCCCTAGTGACACCACTGTATAGCAATGTAACAGGATACACAGGCAGGATTCACAGGTCCTTGGAATAAAAATGTAACTGGAAACTGAGGTACATGGTTGTAGCAATGTAACAGGATACTCAGGTACTTGGAATAGAAATGCAACAAGATACTCAATTACTTGGATTAGCAATGCAACAGGATACGCAGGCAGGATACACAGGTCCCTGGAATAGCAATGTAACAAAAAACTCAGGTAATTGGTTATAGCAATGTTACAGGATACTCAAGTCCTTGGAATAGAAATACAACAAGATACACAGGCAGGATACACAGGTCATTGGAATAACAATGTAACAGGATACACAGGTACTTGGAATAACAATGCAGGTTGAATTAACACTTCACAGTACTGGCTAGTATAACAGGACACGGATTTGAATTAACACTTCACAGTGCTAGCTAGAATAACAGGACACCGACTTGAATTAACACTTCACAGTTCTGGCTTGTATAATAGGCTGAAGGATACACCGGTACTTGGATTGCAGTTTACAAAACTCACAAGTTGAATTGCAGCTTACAAGACTCACAGGTTTGAAATGCAGCATACAGGCCTTACAGGTTTGGAGAGGCTCACAGAAACAGACAGACTGGATACATAGAAACATAGAAACATAGATATTGACGGCAGATAAGAGCCATAGGCCCAGCAAGTCTGCCCGACCTTACCTAACAGTATAAACTTATCTAGTTCGTAGGATAGCCCTATGCTTGTCCCATGCATTTTTAAAGTCCCCCACAGTGTTTTTTGCTACTACCTCTTGAGGAAGTTTATTCCATAAATCAATCACTCTTTCTGTAAAGAAGTGCTTCCTCAAATTACTCCTGAATCTACTACCCTTTAGCTTGAGCTCATGACCCCTTGTTCTTAAATTTTCCATTTTATGTAAAATACCCACAGCCTCAGTTTTACTAAACCCTTTAATGTACTTGAAAGTTGCTATCATATCACCTCTTTCCCTTCTCTCCTCTAAGCTATACATATTTAGGTAATTGAGTCTGTCCTGGTAAGTTTTATTTTTTAGACCATGTACCATTTTGGTAGCCCTCCTTTGCACAGATTCAAGTTTGTTAATATCCTTCTGAAGATATGGCCTCCAGAACTGCACACAATACTCAAGATGAGGCCTAACTAATGATCTATAAAGTGGCATAAGAACCTTACTATTTCTGCTGCAAATACCTCTACCAATACATCCAAGCATTCTGCTAGCCTTACTTGCTGCATTACTACATTGTTTACTAAGTTTTAAATCATCTGAAATAATAATTCCCAAGTCCTGTTCCTCGTCTGTAACAGTCAGTAAAGTGTCATTGAGTCTGTAATTAACATTTGGATTTTTCTTCCCTAAATGCATTATTTTACACTTTGCTGTGTTAAACTTTAGATCCCAGTCGTTTGTCCAATCCTCCAATTGTTGTATATCACTTCTCATTTTGTCTACCCCCCCTGGAACATCCACTCTGTTGCAAATTTTTGTATCATCTGCAAAGAGACATACTTTCCCCTGTAGCCCTTTGCTGATATTGCAGATAAATATGTTAAACAAAACAGGCCCCAGAACTGACCCCTGAGGAACACCACTAGTAACAGCCCCCTCTGCTGAATGAACTCCATTTACTAAGACACTTTGTTTTCTGTCCTTAAGCCAGCATTCCACCCAGTTCACAATTTTTGAATCTAGACCAAGGAGATATAGTTTGTGAATAAGTTTATTGTGTGGGACGGTGTCAAATGCTTTGCTGAAATCTAGATATGCTACATCAACTGCTCCTCCCTTGTCTAATACTTTTGTTACATAATCAAAGAAGTCAATTAGATTAGTCTGACATGATCTCCCTGAAGTAAAACCATGCTGATTTTGGTCCTCTAAATTGTTTGTCTTTATGTAAGTCATAATTCTTTCTTTTAAGAGGCTTTCCATTAATTTCCCTACTACTGAAGTTAAACTAACTGGCCTGTAGTTGCCAGATTTTTCTCTACTGCCCTTTTTATGAAGAGGTATTACATTTGCTATTTTCCAATCATCTGGGACAGCTCCTGTTAATAGTGACTGATTAAACAGATCAGTTAATGGGACAGTTAGCACTGATCGAAGTTCTTTTAAAACCCTTGGATGAATATTATCAGGACCCACTGCCTTTGTAACATTTATTTTTGATAATGCTAACAAAACCTCATCCTCTGTAAAAAGATTACTGTTAAGCTTGTTTCTATTTTGCGTAGCATCCCTTAATGTAGACATTGTATCTTCACAATCATTAGTGAAAACAGAACAGATACAGATAAATCCATATAATGTCAGAGCACCTGAATGGGGTAAGGGACAACCCATTTATAGGTGAGCAGCCAGACAGGTGCAACTAAGCAGGAATCACAAAAAGATGAGCCCTCTAGTGGTCAAGGATTAAGCTGCAGCAGAGGAAATTAAAGGGACAGATACCATTCAGGTAAGAATGTGACAGCAGAAAACAAGAAAACAGGAGTGTTGAGTTTAATCCTGGAAATGGAGATTACAGTACCCCCTCCTCAAAGACGGCCACTGGAAGGCTTTAGCTTCTTCATATAGTTGGAGATCTTTACACCTCACCAGAGTCCCATCACAAGCAAATGTACAATCAGTAGGTATAATGTGGTCCTTAGATTTTTCTGAGGTGACTGACTTGTGGAGACTGAACAAGTAAATAGGAGCTGAAGTGCCTTTTTTCCTACTGGCAGTTTGAATCTCAGTCTCTTCATTCTTTGATTCAACTTATATGGATGCTGTTCCTGACTTGTCCAGAAGAGGGTGCAGATCTATGGTACCCAAATATGACTCAGTCACTAGAGAATCTGTAAAAGTACCGGAGTCAGATCTACTCCGTGCAGCAGCTACTTCAGTAGATGAGCCAGGGTCACTTACAGGAACAGGTGTTTTGGGGGGGTCTTAAAGGACAAAGAGATATATATTGCCCAGAGCCCCCACAGTAGAAACAGTCCATGCAGTTTTCTTTTCACCATGACTGAGGTTCTGGTAACAGTGTCTTCCTCTGAAGCAGACAGCCCAGAAGGAGAATATGTGTATGATTGGGACACTGTAAATGAATCTCTGAATATTTCAGTATTTCTGGAGAGAAAAGGAATTTCAGAAGCATTACACTTCATCCTATAATCATTAGCATTGGCACCTTTCTTGCGACAGAAATATATCAAATGTTCTGCAGATCCACAATAGAAGCAGAGCCTTTTTAATCGCCTTCTCTGCAATTCCTCTGCAGAAAGGGATTTTTTAGACACTGTAGGACTACAAACAGCAGACACTTTAGAGAAAGCATTTCCCAAAACAGGGGCATAAGCTGATTGATAGATTTTAAAGGGTGAAGTATGGGAAACAAAATAATCCTTGAAAAAATTCTTTATGCACCTTTGGAGGGATTGGGTTGCAGTGAATTGAGGTTGTAAAGGGGATAACAGTTCCTCTGGTATTTTCTGAACCCTTTGTTCCAACTGATTAATCTGCTGTGGTAGGATTAGCAAGTCTTTGACCATTTTATTTGAGCTTTGAATAAGTGTAGTACGATCTTTAAGTGTCTGAGAAACAAAAAACAAAGGTTGCAAACCTGTAGTAAGCTCAGTGGAGAGCTATTGCCCAATCTTCTTCCAATTCAGCAACATTGGTAACTCTATTAAGCCTTTAATTGTGCTGTGAAGTGAAACAAACTGCTGGGACAAATTGGTAACTTGTAGAGTAGATTTAATAGTAATAAAAGTAGATAGATTTTTGATAAGCACCATGAACTCTGTGTTAAAGCTCTGACATTCTGTCAAGTCTCGGGGGTGTTCAGGTTGGAGCTCAGGTATGGTGCTTTTAGGATCAGAAAGCAAAACAGCCTCTTTCATCTTAGAAGAATTTTGCCTAGGCATAAATATGCAGAAGAACAAAGATTCTTTATTGCAGATAAACAAAGTTAAAACAGACTTATATCAAGCAAAGGTAAAGTTCAATGAAACTAGATACTTCAGGCACTTGGTTTTAGCAATGTAACAAGATACTCTAGGCACTTGGAATAGAAAAGCAACAAGGTACTCAGGTACTTGGATAAGCAATGCAACAGGATACATAGGCAGTATACACAGGTCCTTGGAATAGCAATGTAACAAAAAATGCAGGTACTTGGAAGAGAAATGCAACAAGATACTCAGGTCCTTGGAATAGAATTGCAACAAGATACATTGGCCTCTATTTATCAAGCTGTCAACCACAAATACGCTGGAATTCCACAGCGTATTTGTGGCGAGGCTGATTCGCCATAGTTATCAAGCCCTACAGACCTGCAAAAGTAGAATTTAGTGACGTAACATATGATCCGCCGGACTCAGTCCAACACAGATCAATGCTTATGTTCGCTGCTTCCCGATATCCCATTGATTCCTATGGGAAGTGTCTGCACCTAACACCCTAACATGTACCCTGAGTCTAAACACCCCTAATCTGCCCCCCCTACACCGCCGCCACCTACATTATACTTATTAACCACTAAACCGCCACCCTGACACCGCCGCCACCTACATTATACATATTAACCCCTAAACCACCGTTCCCGGGCCCCGCCGCAACTAAATAAAATGTTTAACCCCTAAACCGCTGCTTCCGGACCACGCCGCAACTAAATAAAATGTTTAACCCCTAAACCGCTGCTCCTGGACCCCGCCGCCCCCTACATTAAACTTATTAACCCCTATCCTGCCCCCCTACACCGCCGCCCCCTACATTAAAGTTATTAACCCCATCCTGCCCCCCTACACCACCGCCCCCTACATTAAAATTATTAACCCCTATCCTGCCCCCCCTACACCGCCACCACTATATTAAAGTTATTAACCCCTAAACCTAAGTCTAACCCTAACACCCCCCCTAACTTAAATATTATTTAAATTAATCTAAATAAAATTACTATTATTAACTAAATTATTCCTATTTAAAACTAAATACTTACCTGTAAAATAAACCCTAAGGCCTAGATTTGGAGTTTGGCGGTAGCCGTGAAAACCAGCGTTAGAGGCTCCTAACGCTGGTTTTAGGCTACCGCCGGTATTTGGAGTCATTCAAAAAAGGTTCTAACGCTCACTTTTCAGCCGCAACTTTTCCATACCGCAGATCCCCTTACGTCAATTGCGTATCCTATCTTTTCAATGGGATCTTTCTAACTCCGGTATTTAGAGTCGTGTCTGAAGTGAGCGTTAGAAATCTAACGACAAAACTCCAGCTGCAGAAAAAAGTCAGGAGTTAAGAGCTTTCTGGGCTAACGCTGGTTCATAAAGCTCTTAACTACTGTACTCTAAAGTACACTAACACCCATAAACTACCTATGTACCCCTAAACCGAGGCCCCCCCACATTGCCGACACTCGATTAAATTATTTTAACCCCTAATCTGCCGACCGCCACCTACGTTATACAGGGAGTGCAGAATTATTAGGCAAATGAGTATTTTGACCACATCATCCTCTTTATGCATGTTGTCTTACTCCAAGCTGTATAGGCTCGAAAGCCTACTACCAATTAAGCATATTAGGTGATGTGCATCTCTGTAATGAGAAGGGGTGTGGTCTAATGACATCAACACCCTATATCAGGTGTGCATAATTATTAGGCAACTTCCTTTCCTTTGGCAAAATGGGTCAAAAGAAGGACTTGACAGGCTCAGAAAAGTCAAAAATAGTGAGATATCTTGCAGAGGGATGCAGCACTCTTAAAATTGCAAAGCTTCTGAAGCGTGATCATCGAACAATCAAGCGTTTCATTCAAAATAGTCAACAGGGTCGCAAGAAGCGTGTGGAAAAACCAAGGCGCAAAATAACTGCCCATGAACTGAGAAAAGTCAAGCGTGCAGCTGCCAAGATGCCACTTGCCACCAGTTTGGCCATATTTCAGAGCTGCAACATCACTGGAGTGCCCAAAAGCACAAGGTGTGCAATACTCAGAGACATGGCCAAGGTAAGAAAGGCTGAAAGACGACCACCACTGAACAAGACACCCAAGTTGAAACGTCAAGACTGGGCAAAGAAATATCTCAAAACTGATTTTCTATGGTTTTATGGACTGATGAAATGAGAGTGAGTCTTGATGGGCCAGATGGATGGGCCCGTGGCTGGATTGGTAAAGGGCAGAGAGCTCAAGTCCGACTCAGACGCCAGCAAGGTGGAGGTAGAGTACTGGTTTGGGCTGGTATCATCAAAGATGAGCTTGTGGGGCCTTTTCGGGTTGAGGATGGAGTCAAGCTCAACTCCCAGTCCTACTGCCACTTTCTGGAAGACATCTTCTTCAAGCAGTGGTACAGGAAGAAGTCTGCATCCTTCAAGAAAAACATGATTTTCATGCAGGACAATGCTCCATCACACGCGTCCAAGTACTCCACAGCGTGGCTGGCAAGAAAGGGTATAAAAGATGAAAATCTAATGACATGGTCTCCTTGTTCACCTGATCTGAACCCCATTGAGAACCTGTGGTCCATCATCAAATATGAGATTTACAAGGAGGGAAAACAGTACACCTCTCTGAACAGTGTCTGGGAGGCTGTGGTTGCTGCTGCACGCAATGTTGATGGTGAACAGATCAAAACACTGACAGAATCCATGGATGGCAGGCTTTTGATTGTCCTTGCAAAGAAAGGTGGCTATATTGGTCACTGATTTGTTTTTGTTTGGTTTTTGAATGTCAGAAATGTATATTTGTGAATGTTGAGATGTTATATTGGTTTCACTGGTAAAAATAAATAATTGAAATGGGTATATATTTGTTTTTTGTTAAGTTGCCTAATAATTATGCACAGTAATAGTCACCTGCACACACAGATATCCCCCTAAAATAGCTAAAACAAAAAACAAACTAAAAACTACTTCCAAAAATATTCAGCTTTGATATTAATGAGTTTTTTGGGTTCATTGAGAACATGGTTGTTGTTCAATAATAAAATTAATCCTCAAAAATACAACTTGCCTAATAATTCTGCACTCCCTGTACTTATGTACCCCTAATCTGCTGCCCCTAACACCGCCGACCCCTATATTATATTTATTAACCCCTAACCTGCCCCCCACAACGTAGCAGCCAGCTACCTACAATAATTAACCCCTAATCTGCCGACCGCAAAGAGCCGCCACCTACATTACAGCTATGTACCCCTAATCTGCTGCCCCTAACACCGCCGACCCCTATATTATATTTATTAACCCCTAATCTGCCCCCTCAACGTCGCCTCCACCTGCCTACACTTATTAACCCCTAATCTGCCGAGCGGACCGCACCACTACTATAATAAAGTTATTAACCTCTAATCCGCCTCACTAACCCTATAATAAATAGTATTAACCCCTAATCTGCCCTCCCTAACATCGCCGACACCTAATTTAAATTATTAACCCCTAATCTGCCGACTGGAGCTCACCGCTATTCTAATAAATGTATTAACCCCTAAATCTAAGTCTAACCCTAACACTAACACTCCCCTAAATTAAATATAATTTTAATCTAACAAAATTAACCCCTTAATGACAAGTGACGTACCAGGTACGTCCTGCAAAAACTTGCAGTTAGTGACAATGGACGTACCTGGTACGTCACTTGTCTAAGAGAGTGCTGGAAGCGATCGCAATCGCTTCCAGCAGCTCTCAGGGTATTGCAGTGATGCCTCGATATTGAGGCATCCTGCAATACCCTTAGAAAGCATCCGATGCAGAGAGAGCCACTCTGTGGCCCTCTCTGCACCGGTAGCGATGCGGCCGGTTCGTTGGTGGGTGGGAGCGCAACAGGGAGGCGGGTGGGCGGCCCATCGCTACCCGGCATCCGGCTCCTGTTAGTGCAATGTGCACGCCGGGTGCCGGGAGCGTGCGGGGGGCGCGCATGCGCGTGCGCGTGCGCGCGCGGGTGCGCGCGCACGCCCGCGATCACCTAAACACACTGACACCAATGAGTGGGAAGAGGGGGGGAAATATATATATATGAGGATCTGGGAGGGGGAGGGGGTTGGGGTATTGTGGGGGGCTGCTACACTACAGAAAAAAATAAATTAGTAATAAAAAATAATAATTAAAAACACTTTTTTGGGGGGCAAATTGGGTACTGGCAGACAGCTGCCAGTACCCAAGATGGCGGCAATTAGGTAGGGGAGAGGGTTAGATTGCTGGGGGGGGGGGATCATGGAGGTTGGGGCTAAGGCAGGAGTCCATCACAGCTAAAACATTTTATTTATTTTTTTTAAAAAAAATAAAAACTCCTTTTATTTAGTACTGGCAGACTTTCTGCCAGTACTTAAGATGGCGGGGACAATTGTGGGGTGGGGGAGGGAAGAGAACTGTTTGGGAGGGATCAGGGGGTGGGATGTGTCAGGTGGGAGGCTGATCTCTACCCTAAAGCTAAAATTAACCCTGCAAGCTCCCTACAAGCTACCTAATTTAACCCCTTAACTGCTGGGCATAATTTACGTGTGGTGCGCAGCAGCATTTAGCGGCCTTCTACTTACCAAAAAGCAACCACAAAGCCATATAAGTCTGCTATTTCTGAACAAAGGGGATCCCAAAGAAGCATTTACAACCATTTGTGCCTTAATTGCAGAAGCTGTTTGTAAATAATTTCAGTGGGAAACCTAAAGTTTGTGACAAAATTTGTGAAAAAGTGAACTTTTTTTTTTATTTGATGACATTTGGCGGTGAAATGGTGGCATGAAATATACCAAAATGGGCCTAGATCAATACTTTGGGTTGTCTTCTAAAAAAAAATATATACATGTCAAGGGATATTCAGGTATTCCTGACAGATATCAGGGTTCCAATGTAACTAGCGCTAATTTTGAAAAAAAGTTGTTTGGAAATAGCAAAGTGCTACTTGTATTTATGGCCCTATAACTTGCAAAAAAAGTAAAGAACATGTAAACATTGGGTATTTCTAAACTCAGGACAAAATTTAGAAACTATTTAGCATAGGTGTTTTTTGGTGATTGTAGATGTGTAACAGATTTTGGGGGTCAAAGTTAGAAAAAGTGTGTTTTTTTCAATTTTTTCCTCATATTTTATATTTTTTTTTATAGGAAATTATAAGATATGATGAAAATAATGGTATCCTTAGAAAGTCCATTTAATGGCGAGAAAAACGGTATATAATATGTATGGGTACAGTAAATGAGTAAGAGGAAAATTACAGCTAAACACAAACACTGCAGAAATGTAAAAATAGCCATTGTCATTAAGGGTAAGAAAATTGAAAAATGGTCCGGTCATTAAGGGGTTAATTAACTCTTATTAAATAAATTATTCCTATTTAAAGCTAAATACTTACCTGTAAAATAAATCCTAATATAGCTACAATATAAATTATATTTATATTATAGCTATTTTAGGATTAATATTTATTTTACAGGTAACTTTGTATTTATTTTAACCAGGTACAATAGCTATTAAATAGTTAAGAACTATTTAATAGCTAAAATAGTTAAAATAATTACAAAATTACCTGTAAAATAAATCCTAACCTAAGTTACAATTAAACCTAACACTACACGATCAATAAATTAATTAAATAAAATAACTACAATTACCTACAATTAAACCTAACACTACACTATCAATAAATAAATTAAATACAATTCCTACAAATAAATACAATGAAATAAACTAACTAAAGTACAAAAAATAAAAAAGAACTAAGTTACAAAAAATAAAAAAATATTTACAAACAATGGGGCTGCGTTAGGAGCTGAACGCGGCTTTTTTGCAGGTGTTAGGTTTTCTTTCAGCTCAAACAGCCCCATTGTTTCCTAAGGGGGAATCGTGCACAAGCACATTTTTGAGGCTGGCCCCGTCCGTAAGCAACTCTGGTATCGAGAGTTGAAGTTGCATTAAATATGCTCTACGCTCCTTTTTTGGAGCCTAACGCAGCCATTCTGTGGACTCCATAAGATAGCTACAATATAACTAATAATTACATTGTAGCTATTTTAGGATTTATTTTTAATTTACAGGCAACTTTGTATTTATTTTAACTAGGTACAATAGTTATTAAATAGCTACCTAGTTAAAATAAATTCAAATTTACCTGTAAAATAAATCCTAACCTAAGTTACAATTACACCTAACACTATACTACAATTAAATAAATTAAATAAATTAAATACAATTACCTACAATCAAATAAAATTAACTAAAATTAACTAAAGTACAAAAAAAAACCCACTAAATTACAGATTTTTTTAAATGACGTCCTCCCAGATGGCATCCCTTGAATTCCGATTGGCTGATAGAATTCTATCAGCCAATCAGAATTAAGGTAGAAAAAATCCTATTGCAATCAGCCAATCGGATTGAAGTTCAATCCGATTGGCTGATCCAATCAGCCAATAGGATTGACCTTGCATTCTATTGGCTGTTCCGATCAGCCAATAGAATGCAAGGTCAATCCTATTGGCTAAAAAATTATTTAGTTGCGGCGGGGTCCGGGATCGGCAGGATAGGGGTTAATAACTGTATGTAGGTGGCGGCGGTATAGGGGGCGGCAGATTAGGGGTTAATAGCTATAATGTAGGTAGCGCCTGGGTCCGGTAGCGGCGGTTTAGGGGTTCATATATTTATTATAGTTGCGGCGGGGTTCGGGAGCGACGGTTTAGGGATTAATAACTTTATTTAGGTGCGGGGAGCTCTGTGAGCGGCGGTATAGGGGTAAAACAGTATAGTTTAGTGTGGGTGCTTAGTGACAGGCTAGCAAGAAAGCTGCGAAGAAGCCGATTAGCAGCGAGATCGATGACTGTTAGTTAACAACAGTCCGCTGCTCATCGCACCGTACTTGGTACACAGCTTTTTGACAGCTTTATTGATAAATTTGGGGAACGTATTCAGGTCTGCAGCGGTGATGTTAGGCGAGCTTAGGTGAGCTTAGGCGATCGTATTGGGGCCGTCGAATGCAGGTAAGTAGACAGCTTGATAAATAGAGGCCAGCCGCCATTGGCAGGATACACAGGTCCTTGGAATAGCAATGCAGGTTGAATTAACATTTAACAGTACTGACTTGTATAAGAGGACACAGACTTGAATTAACACTTCACA
Organism: Bombina bombina; assembly: GCF_027579735.1. NCBI lineage: Eukaryota > Metazoa > Chordata > Amphibia > Anura > Bombinatoridae > Bombina > Bombina bombina. The sequence goes on along the minus strand of NC_069500.1, from coordinate 1,266,899,189 downwards.
GCACTGGGTATATAACAGGACTCAGACTTGAATTAACACTTCACAATACTGTCTTGTATAACAGGACTCAGACTTGAATTAACACTTCACAGTACTGGCTTGTATAACAGGACACAGACTTGAATTAACACTTCACAGTACTGGCTTGTATAACAGGACTCAGACTTGAATTGACACTTCACAGTACTGGCTTGTATAACAGGACTCAGACTTGAATTAACACTTCACAGTACTGGCTTGTATAACAGGACACAGACTTGAATTAACACTTCACAGTACTGGCTTGTATAACAGGACTCAGACTTGAATTGACACTTCACAGTACTGGCTTGTATAACAGGACAAAGACTTGAATCAACACTTCACAGTACTGGATTGTATAACAGGACTCAGACTTGAATTGACACTTCACAGTACTGGCTTGTATAACAGGACAAAGACTTGAATTAACACTTCACAGCACTGGGTATATAACAGGACTCAGACTTGAATTAACACTTCACAATACTGGCTTGTATAACAGGACACAGACTTGAATTTACACTTCACAGTACTGGCTTGTATAACAGGACAAAGACTTGAATTTACACTTCACAGTACTGGCTTGTATAACAGGCTGAAGGATACAGCAGTACTTGGATTGCAGTTTACAAGACTCACAGGTTTGAAATGCAGCATACAGGCCTCACAGGTTTGGAGAGGCTCCCAGAAACAGACAGACTGGCTATAGATAAATCCATATAATGTCAGAGCACCTGAATGGGGGGGCAGACCATTTATAGTTGAGCAGCCAGACAGGTACAAGCAAACAGGAATCACAAAAGGATGAGCACTCTAGTGGTCAAGGATTAAGCTGCTGCAGAGGAAATTAAAGGGACGGATACCATTCAGGTAAGAATGTGACAGCAGAAAACAAGAAACAGGAGTGCTGAGTTTAATCCTAGGAATGGTTATTACAAGAAGATTAAAATATGTAAAAGCATATTTATGCAACATTCATATTTAATAAAGTGTTATGTATATACCTATACCTATTTATATTCATGTATGTGTTTATATATATATATATATATATATATATATATATACACATATATATATATATATATGTCCACTTAGTTTGCACTTCCTCTTACTATAATAGAGCTGCCAGTGTGAAGCATATACCATCATTGAAGAAAAGCTCACTTTTCACTGGACGTTACCATTAAAAAGTAACTTTTAATTCTACAAGTTAAAAATACATAACGTTTTGGAACTGGTCTCGTTCCTTTTTCAAATGTAACAAACAGGTCCCAAGTCAAGAAACAATTATTACCCCTACATCCATTCACCCAATTTGCTCTCACTATTTATTGGGTGAATGGATGTAGGGGTAATAACTGTTTCTTGAAAAAGGAACCGGACCACTTCCGAAACATTATGTATTTATTAACAGTTACTTTTTAATGGTAACATCCGGTGAGTGCTTTTCTTTAATGATGGATTATATATACTGTATATATATATATATAGGTATATAGATATACGTATATATATATATAGGTATACATATATATTTCTGCAAAAAAACATTAGCTATATATAGAAATATGTATTTATGAATAAATAAAACATATTCTTCTATTTAAAGAACATTGGAATGGGAAATATTCCAATTTTCATGTCTGGTTAGCGCACAATCGGGTTCACGCGAGTAGGGTTTTTTTTTCCACATATTTGCTCCATTTACTTCTGTAGGGGAATACATGAATGGGCACACAATATTCTAACTTTGGCTTTTTGCACTCGTTGGGTTAGTGCTAGAGAGAAAAAAGTTTACTTTCAACTCATAATATGAGTGCAACCCGACTAGCGCAAAAAGCTTACTTCTAGGGCAGTAAATAGTGTAATAGAGTAATAGTGTTCCACGTGTAATCTAACTCATAATGTTTAACAGCATGTAGATGTCACTTATTTTGAATTCCATTAAAATGGTGGGTAACAATAAAAAGGCTATTTAAACATTGGCATCCGGAGAGGAGGGGGGAGAGGTGGAAAATACCCAGGCATAAACATTCACTTTCTTGATGCAAATAAAATTAGGGTTAACTCGCCTCTGCTTCAGATGTTAATATGATATTACTTTGTTTCAGGATTTTTATTGATTTGTTTATTTTATGTCTCCAGCCCCTGGAATCCTTTTTACAGATGGCTAAAGATAACAGTTATACATTGCAGAGCATTTGCATGGGTATATGTGCTTCCCTGCTTTCATTTATCAAGCAGGCTAAATTGTTTGCACAAATAAATAAATGAATAATCTAAAACAAAAAACTTCAGCCAAATACACAGCAGCTGTATTTGGGAAATATAGTGGAAGTGTGAAATCATGCAAACTGTTTCAAGAAATGTTCTTATATAGTAGTTGTAATTAGTGCATTTCTATTTCAACAACTGTAATTAAATCTGACCTTTTATTTAATTATGTCTTGACATTTATGATTTTAAACTAACTTTCCCCGTGGTGTCAATGTGTTTCATATATATGTACTGTATGTATGTATGTATGTATATATATATATATATATATATATATATATATATATATATATATATATATATATATATATATATATATATATATATATATGTATTGATATACTGTATATGCTAATAAGTAGTTATGTAATGTAAGAAAGACAATTTCTCAGTTCAGATGTTACTGCATTGTGAGGAACCTTTTTACTATCTCTAAGAGTAGTAGTATGTAAAGGCTGTTAGATTATTTTAAAAAATGCATTAGCTATATATGCAATATTTATTACAAATATTATATCTAGATTCCCTGTCAGAATGGTAAGTTTTGTGATTATTGTAAGTACAGAGAAAAATTACATGAGCATTTGACTTGAAGAACGGAATTCAGTGATATTTATTCCTAGCTGGAACAAGACCTTATATGCATAAATTCATACATGTTTTTAAAGGGACATTAAACACTAAATACATGCTAGATAGAATGATGCATTCAAAGAAAAGTTTAGTCCATGACTAACATGTAGATGTATTTTTTAAAGTTTCATTAGTTGTTTAAAAAGTGACAAAATAAGTGTAAAGTTTTAGTGTCTATAAAACACTGGGAGCTGCCATGTTGTAACTTGTGTTACCTTCTCTGATGTGGCCAATTAGGGACCATTATAAATAGGTCACTAGAGTGTGCAGCCAATGGCTGTGTAGAATATAACAGTGTTCTGCACTTCCATTTCTAACAGGAACTGAAAAGCTCACAGTTTCAGAATGGAAGTACAGGCAAAGAGGACAAAATAAATAATGAAAGTATATTGCAGAGTTGTTTTATATATACAATTTATCATTTTATATTACCATCTCAAAGTGTTTAATGTCCCTTTAAATCTGTAAATTATCTAATATGTATATTGTTGCAAATGTCTATTTATATATCTATATACATAATGGCAAATCATTTACATTTATTCTTGAGCTCATGTTCTTATTGAAATGTGAAAAAAATATTTTCAGCTGTCTATTGTAAATGAAATGTAAAACTTAAAGGGATATGAAACAAAATATTTCTTTTGTGATACAGACAGAACATACAATTAAAAAAAAAAAAGTTCCAATTTATTATTTTTATTATTATTATGCTTTTTTTATAAAGCTACAACATATTCCGGGTACAATTGGGTATAATTCCGGGTGTTCATGGGTATAATTCATTTAAATAAAACAATGATAGAAAACTTGTAAGAGACAAGACAAAATTTGACAAACAAATACAGGAGTAATTGAGGGCCCTATTCTCCTGGGCATTTACAATCTAGAAGAGTAGAAAGTTTAGAAATAGGAGGTGAGGGGGACTGCAAGGGTGAGAATGATGTTAATACAGAGTTAGAGAAGGGCATAAGTGGAATTAATTTGTTACTGTGTTCGATGGTAGACTTCCCTGGACAAGAATGTTTTTAGGGAGCGTTTAAAAGAAGGCAGGTTAGGGGAGAGTCTGACAGCATGAGGGAGAGCGTTTCAGATGGTAGATGCTGCACGAGAAAGTTGCTGCAGTCTAGCATGGGAAGAGGTGAATATAGAAGATGCAAGGAGCAGGTCATTGTTGGATTTTAGTGGGGGTGTATTTGTTGATTAGTGAGAGTAGGTAAGGGATTTGTAGGTCAGGTTGAGAATTTTGAATTTAATTCTGCTGTGAATGGGGACTCTGTGAAGGGACTCACAGAGAGCTGCAGCAGATATGGAGCAATGGAAGAGGTGACTTTACTTCTGTTATCAAATTTGAATAATTCCAATATTAGTCTTCGTTGAAGAGATAACTAGGTATGCATCTGGAGTGCTGCTTTGCAGGAAATAGTGCTGCAATCTAGTGCTCTTGCAAATGGATAACATTTTTGCAAAACTGCTGCCAAATTGTGCTTCAGACATGCACACCCCTGAGATTTTTACAAAAGACACATACATCTAGATTACGAGTTTTGAGCGCTATAGAGAAATTAAGGAACGCAACAAAAGTTATGTTATTTAATTTCCTATAGCGCTGCCATTACAAGTTTTCAAACATACGCCTTTTGCGTTTGATATGGTTGCGTTGAACTCCATACCGCACTCGCTGAGACGTGCTCGTGCACAATTTCCTCATAGACATCAATGGAGAGAGCCGGCAAAAAAACCACACAAAAGTTCCGTAACGCAGCCCCATTGATGTCTATGTGGAAATAAAAATACTGTTTAAACCTAACACCCTAACATAAACCCTATGTCTAAACACCCCTAATCTGAATCTGCTGCCCCGACATCGCTGACGCCTGCCTACAATTACTAACCCCTAATCTGCTGCTCCTGATATAGCCGATACCTAAATAAAATTATTAACCCCTAATCTGTCGCTCCCGATATTGCCGCCACTATACTACATTTATTAACCCCTAAACTGCCAGCCCCCACATCGAAACCAGCTAAATTAAAATAAAATTATTAACCCCTAAGCTGCCGCTCCCGATATCGCTGCCACTATACTACATTTATTAACCCCTAAACCGCCAGCCCCCCACATCGAAACCAGCTAAATTAAACTATATTAACCCCTAAACCTAACCCTAACCCTAACACCCCCTAACTTTAACCTATTTAAATTAGATCTAAATTAAATTTACAATTATTAACTAAATAATACCTATTTAAAACTAAGGGCGCAATCACATATACGGCGCATGTTTCGGCGCAAGCGTGGGAACCCGCGCCACCCGTAATTTTACCTTGCACATCGGGGTATTACATATACTGCACCGTTATATGCTAAACTGACGTAAGTAGGACAAACTGGCGATCTTCTGAAATGTGCACAAATACACATTTTAGTCGTCGCAAGTAACTTACGCCAGTATTTTGTCCACGGAAAGTGTCAATAAAGAGTAGTTTTATGCAAATTAGGCTAACACTCGTAAAAATTAACCGCAATTTCATATAAAAATGCGACAAGTAATTACGCTATTCAAAATTCATTTATAAACCCATGCGCAGCCGCCATTTTCTTCAGTGTGTTTGGATTGTTCGTTGAGCTACAACACGTTACACTGGAGTGGAGGATTAGTCAGAGTAGAGAGAGAGGCGCAAACAGAGGAGTTAGTTAGGTCGCATTGTTGTTTGATTAAGCTTCTACACTTACACATATTTTTACATATTGCACACATTTTGCATACATACATATACAAATACACCACACTTTTTTTCTAACACCTCACACATTTTATTTGAATTTCACAGTGTGATAGGCTGAGTGTTTGGTTGTGATTGTGTGTGATTGAGCTGGGAGTGAGTGTGAGTGTGTGCAGTGTGATTTAGTGTGAGGATGGCAGGGAGAGGTAGGGAGGAGGGGAGTAGGGGAGAGGAGTGGCAGGGAGAGGAGTATTGGAGAGGACAGGAGGAGCAGTGGGGTCCCCATCAGGGAGTAAGCGGAGTGGGGAGAGGGAGAGCTAGAAGGGATGATGGGAGGGGAAATGCCTGAGAGCCCCAGAGAGCAGGCACATCTAGGAGAGGGACAGAGGGTGCACATGTGGACAGAAGGGGGGAGGAGGGAGAGGATAGGGAGGAACCCACACCAGGGACATCACAGAGAGGAAGCCAGGTGTCCATGGAGGATGAGAGGCTGAGATGTCCCAACTTCTCATTTGAGGAAAATGTTGCCCTAGTCCAGGCCATCATGGACAATTACAGTGCCCTCTTCGGGCAGGAGAAGGGCAAAGGCATTGCCAAAAGGAGAAAAACGGCATGTTTGGCGGTAGAGGATGCCATCAACAGTGTGGCCCCGCAGAGGAGGACTGTTGAGGGCCTGAAAAAGAGGTGGAATGACTGCAAGAGGCGGGTCAAAGAAAAGATGGGGCAGGAAGCTATGCACCAGAGGGGAACAGGCGGTGGTCCATCCCTGGATATTGAGTATAACACCTGGCAGGAGATGATACGCAAGTCCCTGAGTATCACAGAAGTCCGTGGACTTCCAGGCACTCGTGACTCAGGGGCTGCAACCACAGCACATCATACTGGTGAGTAACATCCCATACACCAGTATTATATGTATTTGAGATATAACATCCTTTAATATCACACATTCATGTACACAATGAGGAGCATGGTATTTGGCCTACTAACAAAAACATCTACAATTATATTTGACATTAATGCTGCTTAACACAATGCAATTCATGATATGAGGTGGAATAGTGCAATACTAACATGTCTCAGATTAACACAGGACACATGTTATAGAGTTTGACATGATAATCAGTATAGGCCCTAGCATGTATCAATGTATATTGTATGCCCACGTGGACATATATCTGACTTTACTAATCCATCTCATCCTTTGACTGCTTCACAGAACCTCCTGTCACAATGATACAAACATCCATGCCACCACCACCACCACCCTTCAGGCAACCGCAAGAACAGTATGCTCCCAGTCATGAGCATGGTTGGATGGATTCACATGAGGACCCGGGAGTGATGCCACCACCATTGCCATATGACCGCTGGCAAGATTCCTGGCCAGAGGAATATCCTCCCTTTGGCTTTGAGGGGGAGCCAAGACAGCCACAAAGGGTCCATGTATTTATCCCCCCCCCCACAACACAATCTCATGGCAGTCAGGGATTTTACCCACAGACAATGTCACAGGAAATTCCAATTGGACAGGCTGAGTGGTCACACACTCGTCAACAGTGGGACTATCAACCAACCATACGAGCTCCACCATCCTCAGCAATTGGACGAGCTCCCCCATCCTCAGCAATTGGATGAGCTCCACCATTGGCAGATATGGAAATAGAGCAGATTCTACAGCTGCACCTCAAGAACCATCAGATGCAGGTGACCCTGCCCCTCATGAACCATCAGTTGAAGCTGGCCCTGCCTTACATGAACCAGCAGTTGAAGCTGGCCCTGCACCTCAAGCAACAGCAGATGCAGGTGACCCTGCCCCACAAGCACCTAGAAGCCCTGCTGCTCAAGAGCATGTGGATGCATTGTATTCACCCCTGGGTGAGGAATACATTGCACTCCAGAGGAGGCTCATAATAAGCACTGAGAACATACAAAGAGGCCAAGAGAGGTTCTTCAGGAACCATGAAAGGTTCATCAGGAGCCATGAGAGGAGACAACAACGTAGCATAGAGCTACAGAGGGACATGGCAGCATCGTTAAGTGTAAGTGTTCATAACCAATCACAGTTGATGAGAATTCTGTCTGATATGCAGATGCAAATGGACAATAGATGGAGAGAACAAAATCAACTCTTGGGTGTGTTGGTTGAGCACTTTACACACCAGCAGGACACTGCCTCCAGCCTATCATCTGTGGCCAGCACACCAGCAGAAACAGCAGAATCTTCTCAAACCAGGAGAACAATGAAATCCACTACAGTCACCTCAGCTCCCTCATCCAAGAAGCCAAAAAAGAAATAAATATTCTTATAGTTCACCATAAATCTTGTCCTCTGTTATTTACCATATAATTGTGATCCATATCCATGTGAGGTATGTTTTAGTACACTAATATTGTTAAAACATATAATAAGACCTGTGTGGAAATGGCAAAAAAAGGTAATATTATCATGTTTATGACATATTCTTGTACTATAACTCACATCCACAATAGTTGTTTATGAAGGGTACATATAGTAATATTCAATTCTAAGATGTAAATCAATGTATCTCACATCCAATATAAATTGACATATTGGTATATATAGTAGTGATGTTACTGATAGGGTGGGCATTATCAGGTGTTTTAAGGCTGCAGGTGAGAGGTTGTGGTGTCTGTGATTGGTTTGACACAATTGCAAAGAGGCAACCTTCAAGAAGGACTTAGAAATTATCATATGAGCCATCCTAGGTTTTGCTTTCAACTAAGAATACTAAGAGAACAAAGCAAGTGTTAGAAATAAATCTGAAAGTAGTTTGAAATAACATGCCCTATTTAAAAGAAGAAGGTTTTCTTTGGACTTGACTGTCCCTTTATATATTTTGGCATCAATGCCAAGCTGTGTTAGCATTAGAATAAATTACACTCCAGTGGGTTCTAAAGAGATGAAGGTAATACAATTATGATTTCCCATTGTTCTCTCCTCCAAGTATTGTTGATGTTTTTGAGAAGAAATTTAAAGCAAATAAGCAAGTATATGTCCACAATGTGATAAAGTACCTACAAGCTCAATCCATTTGATTATGTTGTGGCTTCAAACTATTTCAAATACACAAATAAACCTTAAAAAAAAACAATATCATAGTATACTGTCCCTTTAACCTTGAGATACTGCTTAAATGTATGTGTTTGTTAAGGCTTCCAGGGAGTTACGTTGCTTTTTTAGTCAGTGCAAGGGTTGCTGCGCCTGCGAGATGAGAATGGAGTAGATTTTCTAAATTCTGCACGTGTAAGTCCTTACGCTGCATATTGGATACCAAATTTTGCGGCTGTTCTATGTTAATCTATGGGTAAAAAAAATATGTCCGAAGGGTGAAATATACACGTGTAACTTGTATGCTAAGCTGTATATCTAATACCAAAATCACTTAAAATCTGGCGGCGGAGGATTTTGCCTAAATACTTACTTTTATTTTTATTTCACAGGAAAGTTTGTATTTATTTTAACTAGGTAGACTAGTTAGTAAATAGTTATTAACTATTTAATAGCTACCTAGTTAAAATAAATACAAACTTACCTGTGAAATAAAACCTAACCTGCCTTACACTCAAACCTACAATTACAAAAAATAAAAAAGACTATCATTACAAAAATAAGCAAACGAAATAATTAAAAAAATAAAGATTAATCCTATTCTAATACTCTTACAAAATAAACCACCCCAAAATAAAAAACCCTACTCTTGAATAAACTACCAAGGGCCCTTAAAATTGCCTTTTGTAGGGCATTCTCCTGAGTTAAACAGCTCTTTTGCTACAAAAAAAAATACAAACAACCCCTAACACTATACAAACCCCCACCCCACAAACTACCAGGGGCCCTTAAAAGGGCCTTTTGGGGGGCCTTTAAAAGGGCCTTTTGTAGGGCATTGCCCTAAATTAAACAGCTCTTTTGCTACAAAAAACACCCCCTAAAAAATACATTACACAAAATAACAAACAAATTAACAAAAATAAAAAAGAATTACACCTAATCTGATAGTCCTATCAAAATAAAAAGCCTCCCAAAATAAAAAAAAACCTAGCCTAAAATAAACTACCATGGTCCCTTAAAACGGCCTTTTGTGGGGCATTGCCCCAAAGATATCAGCTCTTTTACCCACCACCCAACCACCCCCCCAAATAAAAAAACTATCTAAAATAACCTAAGCTACCCATTGCCCTGAAAAGGGCATTTTTATGGGCATTGCCCTTAAAAGGGCATTTAGCTATTTTACATTGCCCAAACCCTAATTTAAAAAAACCCACCCAAAAAAACCTTAAAAAAAACTAACACTAACCCCCAACAATCCACTTACAGTTGTTAATGTCCCGCTTGAATGATCTTCATCCAGCCGGCAAAGTCTTCATCCAGATGGCCTCTTCTATCTTCATCCAGCCGGCGAAGTCCTCATCCATGCGGCAAGAAGTCTTCATCCAGACGGCCTCTTTGATCTTTTTGCAGCCCGGTGCGAATCGGGCCCACCCCGAAGTCATCCGGCGAGGAGCATCCTCTTCATACGGTCGCCGCCGTACAATGAATCTTCAATGAAAGGGACGCGATTTAAGATGGCATCCCTTGCATTCCTATTGGCTAAAAAATTTGAATCAGCCAATAGGAATTAGGGCTGCTAAAATCCTATTGGCTATTCAAATCAGCCAATATGATTTAAGCAGCTCTCATTCTATTGGCTAATTCGAATTAGCCAATAAAATGCCCCACAAAAGGCCCTTTTAAGGGCCATTGGTAGTTTATTGTAGGCTAGGGTTTTTTTTATTTTGGGAGGGCTTTTTACTTTGATAGGGCTATTAGATTAAGTGTAATTCTTTTTTATTTTTGAAAATTTGTTTGGTATTTTTCGTAATTTAGTGGGTTTTTTTTGTAATTTAGTTAGTTTTTATTTTTTGTAATTAGATACTTTTTGTAATTTTTTTAGAGTAGTGTTAGCATTTTTTATTGGTAGTTTAGTTGTATTTAATTGGTAGTTAGTTTCATTTTAGCTTAATAAATAAAATTTTAATTTGACAGGTAAATTTTAATTTAATTTAAGCTAGGGAAATTGTAATTTTAATGTAAAGTTAGGGGGTCGTTAAGTTTAGGGGTTACTAGTTTAAATGAGTTTATTTTGTTGTGGGGGCTTTCGGTTTAGAGGTTAATAGTTTATTTTTTTATATTTCGTTGTGGGGGGCTTTCGGTTTAGGGGGTCAATAGTTTATTTTAGTATATTTCTTGTGGGGGGCTTTCGGTTTAGGGGTTAGTAGTTTATTTTGTTGTGAGGGGCTTGCGTTTTAGGGGTTAATAGGTTTATTATAACAGCAACAATGTCGGGGAGTGGCAAAATAGTGGTTAATAAAAAAATTTAGTGGCAGCGATGTCGGGAGCGGCAGATTAGGGGTTAATAAATGTATTATAGTGTTTGCGATGCAGGAGGGCCTCGGTTTAGGGGTTAATTGGTAGTTTATGGGTGTTTAGTGTACTTTGTAGCAGTTTAGTTATGAGTTTTATGCTACAGCTTTGTAGCGTAGCACTCATAACTACTGACTTTAGATGGCGATACGGATCTTGTAATTTTAGGCTGTAACGCTCACTTTTTAGCCGTACCGCAAAACTCGTAATTTCGGCACTATGGGAATCCCATGAAAAAACATAATTTTTTTGAGTGCGGGACTGACGTTGCGTTACAGGCTAAAAGGTGTGTGGTACAGCTATACCGACAAGACTTGTAATGACTGCGGTGCTGTTTTAATGCTGAAAATGCCATATTTTCAGCGTTACAAGCCGCAAAATCAGTTCTTTATGCAAAAAACCGGATGGAGTGAGTGCACCTTATATGTAAACTTGTCTTTATTATGGTAGCTCTAAAAAACCCTTCGGAGTGATAAAAGTTCCTCCAAACTATTATCGGAGTGTAAAATAATTAGGACAGGTGAAGGGGAGCTGATTATATGTTCAAAAATTCTTAAGAAATTCTTAAGAAATTGTTTACAATAATTTGTTAAAAAAACTTAGTAATAGTGCAGAAATGTGTGTGTACTTAGTGCAATTTGATATCTAAAATGAACTAATAAATGATTTTAAAATTGAAAAGTTTATGTAAAATTCGTTTTATATTGTTAATAGGTAAACAGATATATCAAAATCTATAACAAAGTTAAAAAATCTTAATTAACAAAAGATCAGATACAATATTGAATACAATATGAGCTCATATAGTTAAAAAACAGTTTGGAAAACAAACATTTAAATAACAGATATCTGTGCTGTTAGCAAAATTAATAAATCACACTGCAGTGGATAATGTAAAACATCAGATAAAAAACTTTTTTAAGAAAGTCTTTGTATGGAACAAGATACAGTGTACCTTTGAAAGACAAATATTTCAATACTATTTGTAACAAGTGGCAGACTCTGTTGAGGAAAATGCTGTATAATTGAGTATGCCTTAAGAATGGTTCTGTAGAATATTTCAAAGAGGTCTACAGAATACCAACATGTGATAATAAATGGTCTGCTTTTAGTAATAGCTTTAATTCTGTAGTGTACAGCGTTCAGCGTTTACAAATATTCTTAGGTAGGATAAAAATGAAATAGTACCTGTTGTCAGAGGGCTACTATTAGTAATAGCTATAGATCCTGAGATTTTTCATGCACCTTTGTGGGTTACGGTGTCCCAATACTCTCAATCAGTATGGACTAGGATCTTTTTCAGGTCTCCGTTGCTTTGTGCTTCTCAGGCAGGTGAAAAATTTTATAAGCTCTGAAGATATCAGGATATAAAATTTGTGTTGTAATCCAAAGTAGCGAGTAGTAGCAAAATTGTTGCAATCCAAAAGTGGTAGTAAGAGCAGTATTGGAAGTAGTCTCGGTGTTGAGATTTTTGCAGGATAACTTGAGCCGTTATCTACTGAGCGTGTCAGATGCTCCGTTTGGCGGCAAAATAATTCAAAAGTACCGGCTTCTTAATTAAAAGTTTATGTCGGTTTTTGCTGTGGACTGTGTGAACCTGCACACAGTGTAATACAAAGATAGAGTGTGGGCAGCTCTACGCGTTTCGGACGTAGCCTTTATCAAGATGCCTTCATACACTCTAAATGTCATTTATAAAGGGTTAGCTTTCATGCCATTGGATATTGACAATTAGTTCTTGGCCAATGGGGTGGCTTAAAAAGTTTCAAAATAACGACAATATATTTGTTACTATTTATTTGTTACCTATAGATAGTGTTTCTTAAAATTAGTTCATTTATAATTATGTTGTGAACAAATATGATGGATGTGAATTGAAGAAATAGTGTAAAGAAAAAAAGTGTAAACATTGTTTTAGTTTAACCGTTGTGTAAAGGAAAAAAAGGAAAAAAAAGTTTAAACATTGTTTTAGTTTAAACGTTGTGTGTAGCTAAATTTTGTGGTTGACACTAAGGGGTGGATGACATTTTTTCTGGAACTGTTTAGTCTAAAAAATAATAAAAATATAGATATAAATGTTCATTTATGAGACGTTATTAAGTAATGACTTTTGGAACTTCATTTTTAAGATTTCAGCAATGATAGAATTTTTAATACCTTAGAGATAGTTATTTTAAAAGGAAGTATTGAACAACTAGGTGTTTAAATATATTCTAATAACATCTGTTGGTTATAAGTGGTTTTTAATATGAACTATTTTGGGAATAATGAAAAAGAATGAAAAAAAATTGAAAAAAATGAATGAAAAAAAGGGGGCAGAATAAACTACTGATTTTTAGTTTTATGAAAACTTTATACTTATTTATAGTAATTTTTTTTAATGGGAATGAATAAAAATATATGGATAATAATTGGATAGATATTAAATATTGATAAAATATATAAAAAATATATTGATAAAAAAATATAGAAATTAATAATAATACTAAGAATATTTGATTATGTGTTTCTTATTGATGCTTTAAAATTAATTGTGATTATAATTCTAGTTATAGGGTATGTTAAATTAAGAATTCAAGTTATAGGGTGTATTAAATTAAGAAATTTAGGTCAAATTCCATATTGAGCCCATGTGGATGCAGGGTTTTAAATGCATAGATGTATTCTGCTTCTTTTCTAAGTAAAAAATGTTCTATATTGCCTCCTCTAGGGCTAAGGAAAGCCGCAAAATCAGTTCTTTATGCAATGTATTTTTAAAAGAGATTTATATGTTCTTAAAGGGACACTGTACCCAAATTTTTTCTTTTGTAATTCAGAAAGAGCATGCAATTTTAAGCAACTTTCTAATTTACACCTATTATCAATTTTTATTCGTTTTCTTGCTATCATTATTTGAAAAAGAAGGCATCTAAGCTTTTTTTTGGTTTCAGTACTCTGGACAGCACTTTTTTATTGGTGGATGAACTTATCCACCAATCAGCAAGGACAACCCAGGTTGTTCACCAAAAATGGGCCGGCATCTAAACTTACATTCTTGCATTTCAAATAAAGATACCAAGAGAATGAAGAAAATTTGATAATAGGAGTAAATTAGAAAGTTGCTTAAAATTTCATGCTCAATCTGAATCACGCAAGAAAATTTTTGGGTACAGTGTCCCTTTAAGCCATGCAAAAAGGAACTATTTTCATTCTCTGTCTAGCTTTTATAATTCTACATTCCTTATTTTGAAGTTAGATGTTGTCATTGGTGTAAAAAATGCTCTAGGTGCTCTTTAGTGTAAATCAGGGTTTTTCAAGCCTTTCCTCTGGCATCCCTAACAGGCCTGATTTTCAGGATTACTTAAGGGTGAGAGCAGGTTAATAACAATCACCTAGATTACGAGTTTTGCAGGGTGTGAAACTCACTCTCCATAACGCTGCCATTATGAGTTACTGAAAAGCCTCCTTGTGCTGTGCGTTATGGTGAGTTAAGCTCCATACCGCACAAAAGCCAAGGGCTGATTTGACATGCTCATGCACGCTTTCCCCCATAGACATCAATGGGGAGAAAGTGCTAGAAAAAAAACTGACACCTGAAGTGTGGAATGGCGATCGCTATAACGCAACCCCATTGATGTCTATGGGGAAAAGAAAGTTACGTTTAAACACCCTAACATAAACCTCAAGTCTAAACACCCCTAATCTACCGCTCCCCAACACTAATAAAAGTTATTAACCCTTAATCCACCACTCCCTGACATCGTTGACACTAAATAAAGTGATTAACCCCTAATCTGCCACTCCCCGACATAGCTACTAAATTAAGTGATTAACCCCTAATCCGCTGCTCCTTGACATTGCCGCCACTAAATAAAAGTTATTAACCCCTAAATCTCCGCTCCCCGACATCGCCACCACTAAATAAAAGTATTAACCCTAAACCTCCAGCCTCCCACATCGCCGCCACTAAATAAACCTATTAACCCCTCACATCGCAAAACACTAAATTAAACTATTAACCCCTAAACCTAACACCCCCCCCAACTTTAAATTAAAATTAGAATATAACTATATTTAAATAAATAAAAACTTACTTGTGAAATAAAATAAACCTAACATTAAACTATAAATTAACCTAACCTTACTATTCTAATACAAAAAATACCAGTTTTTTAGAAAAAAATAATTAAATATAATAAGGTTTTATGCATTATGTATGTCTGGAGTTTATTGGCTGCTTTGAGCCCGTGTAGTACATGTTTGCTCATATATATATCATACAAGTTAGAAAAGCATAAGAATGCTGCTTTTTAAACTCACTTGTTTGGGATGATTGACAGGCAATGCTCGCATTAGATTGGTTATGCAAGAGCAAGGGGGCACTGTACAGTCACTTACTTGTGCAATAGAAATTAGGGAGAGCCGATGTACATTGTTCACAGCCCACTCATTGCAAAGTCAGACAGACAGGTTCCCAAGTTGGGAACTGTGTCCATCTATCCCTTAGTACCTGGGACTCTATTTCAAATGTGGAAACTATGTTTTATTACATGTGCTTTAGTAAACTGTATTTTGCTTAGTTTTAGAAAAAAGTAAGTAGCCTAGTTGGGTTATACAACTCATAGATGTGGGTTTATTTAATCAAGAGGTTTTAAACCTGTCCTGAGGCCTCCCTAACAGGACAGATTTTTAGAAATATGAAAAATAAAAACAATTACACCTAATCTAATAGCCCTAAAAAAATAAAAAAGCCGCCCCAAAATAAAAACACCCCCTAGCCTACAAAAACTACCAATAGCCCTTAAAAGGGCCTTTTGTAAGGCATTGCCTTAAGTTAAACAGCTGGAAAAAAATACAAAGTCCCCCCAACAGTAAAACCCACCATCCAACCAACCCCTCAAAATAAAAACCTAACTCTAAAAAAAAACCTAAGCTACCCATTGTCCCTAAAGGGTCATTTGTATGGGGATTCAGCTCTTTTACTGACCTTAAAAGGGCATTCAGTTCTTTTACAATTGCCCAAAGCCCTAATCTAAAAAAAACCCACCCCAAATGAAAAAATTACCTAACACTAACCCCTTAAAATCTACTCATGGTTCATGAAGTTTGGACATCCATCTTTATCCAGGTGGCGAGAAGTCTTCATCCAGCCTGCGACACCTTCATCCATCTTGGGGACGTCTTCTATCTTCATCCTGGTGGAGCGGAGCTATCCTGGAAGCCGATGCCATCCTGTGCAGAGAGTCCTCTTCATACCGCCATACACTGAAGCTTCAATTCAAGGTAGCTGTTTCAAAATGGCATACCTTGCATTCCTATTGGCTGATTTGATTCTTCAAATTCAAATCAGCCAATAGGATGAGAGCTTCTGAAATCCTATTGGCTGTTCAAAACAGCCAATAGGATGAGAGCTATAGGATGGCTCTGCGCAGGATGGCATCAGGTTCCAGAATAGTGCCACTCTGCATCGCCGGGATGAAGATAGAAGATGCCCCCGGGATGGATGAAGGTGTCGCCGCCTGGTTGAAGACTTCTCGCTGCCTAGATGAAGATGGATGTCCAGACTTCAGGATTCGTGAGTAGATTTTATGGGTTTAGTGTTAATTTCTTGGGGGGGCAATGGGTAGCTTAGTTTTTTTTTAGAGTTAGGTTTTTTTTATTTTGGGGGGTTGGTTGGGTGGTGGGTTTTACTGTTGGGGGGACTTTGTATTTTTTTACAGGTAAAAGAGCTGTTTAACTTAGGGCAAAGGATTGGTAGTTTATTGTAGGCTAGGGGGCAGTGGCGTATTTAGGTTTTGTGCTGCCCTAGGATCTCAAAATTCTGCTGCCCCCCCCCCACACACACACAAATCAAAGGTTTTATGCTTTGTTTTTCATAACAATTCAAAAGAAAATGGCAAGCAAAACACTTGCACACAGGTGGGTTGAATTGCATGCATTGCATACCATTTTCTTCATGAGAGAAGGGAGAGAAAATAAGGGGAGGGGAGAAAAAAGAGGGAAAAGAAAGAAGGAAGGGAGGGAGAGATAAGAGAAAAGTGGGTAGGGAGAGGAGAAAAGGGGGAGGGAAAGAAGGGAGGGAAAGAAGAATACACTTTGAAAGCAATCACTGCCTTTCACATGCACCAACATACAGTGATTACCATCATTCAAGCAATGAAACATTTTAAGTGTCCGTTTACTATTTACTCCGTGGGTTCATGAATGCATAGAAAGCTAGCTATTAGTAGCTAACATACACTAGCGCTGAGAGTTTAGGATTAGATAACAAAGAAATTACTAATAAAGAAATCCTAATAGGGGGCGCTATATAATCTAAACCAGATTGCTATACTAAATTGCTTACCAATATCAAAATCTGACAGAAATAAAGTATCTTATCTGATTGGATGTGATAAAAAAATAAAAGTGGTGAGATATTTCCAATATGTATCTCTCTAATTATATGTAGCACAGAATAGCATATTTCAAATTATATTCAAGTGATTGACTCTCTGCCACATTTCCTGATATCAAGAAATTTATATACACAGCAACAAGGTATGCAACGACAGAGTATACAACAAGGTATAAAAGGTATATCAGAGTAAAAATGAGTCTCTATATAAATGTGTCCCACTTGTGGAAGATGACCCAAAAAATTCTAGGTAGATGTATCTGTGGTTCAGATGTATAAGATGTGGCTGGAACAGACTGCTCTCTCCTCACATCAGAATGTCATGAAGTCTAAAAAATGAGGAAAAAGGAGAGGCGCTTGTGTGTACCAATATATGACAGGTTAATCAACCTATAGTTCCCAAATCAGGGTACTCACATTTTGGTGACGCACTTAGATAGTGCTATTAGGCGCAGGCTTCGTATTTAGCAGCAACCCAGCTTACTGAGCTCCCCGAGACAGGAAAAGGAACACTGGAGCAGAGACACTGGAACACTGTTTGCCTACCACTCACCACTTACCAATCACTCCTACTGGGGAGTTGTCAGCTGTCAGCTATGGATTATCTCCAGCTTCCAGCCCCTGGGGTTACCAAGCTTCAGTGTTCCGGTGTCTCTGCTCCAGTGTTCCTGTTCCTGCCTCAGGGAGCTCGGTAAGCTGGGTTGCTGCTAAATACCCATCTTGCGCCTAATAGCACTGTCTGAGTGCTTCACCAAAAATGTGAGTACCCTGATTTGGGAACTATAGTTTGATTAAACTGCCATATATTGGTACACACAAGCGCCTCTCCTTTTTCCTCATTTTTTAGACTTCATGACATTCTGATGTGAGGAGAGAGCAGTCTGTTCCAGCCACATCTTATACATCTGAACCACAGATACATCTACCTAGAATTTTTTGGGTCATCTTCCACAAGTGGGACACATTTATATAGAGACTCATTTTTACTCTGATATACCTTTTATACCTTGTTGTATACTCTGTCGTTGTATACCTTGTTGCTGTGTATATAAATTTCTTGATATCACAAAATGTGGGTGAGTTTATGATTAGACATCAAAAGCTGATCTAAGCAGAGCACAGACACATCCAGTCTGTTAGTTACTAAGACCTGCAGTAAGCACTGCGCTCGCAGACCCACCACAGCTGACATGGGGAGGCAGCATATCGGCACAGGGTCTTCTCCTCCAGCCTTACCTTGTAAGCATATCCCTGGGCAAGTTTCTCACCAAGAACGCTTCCACTGCAAAAATGCAGAGGGCTCTAAATGAAGCAATGGCTTAAAGGAGCACTGCCTGTGAAGAGCGACCTTAATCAGAGCACGCACCTTGTCTTCTTTGTAAAAGCCTGAACTTTATCACTCACTGTACTGTGTGCTGGCTCTTAGAGAGAGGATAGGGCAGATGTGCTGCCCCTCCCAAATCTGCTGCCCTAGGCACCGGCCTTGTTGGCCTAGGCCATAATACGCCAAGGGGTGTTTTTATTTTGGGGGGGATTTTTTATTTTTTTAAGGCTATTAGATTAGGTGTAATAGTTTTTATTTTTGATAATTTATTATGTTTGTAAGCTTAGTGTTTTTTATTTTTCGTAATTTTAGTTTTAGTTTAGTTTTTTTTTTTGTAATGTTAGATTTTTTAAAATTTTTGTTTGATTATATTTTTTTTAGTTTGTAATTTAGTATTTTAATTGGTAGTTTTTTTTAAATATATTTTATTCGAGGTTGTAAAAGTGATACAGGCAAAAGGAAGAAAAAAACATCATAGTTTCAATGACATAGGAGAATCACTGTACCATTAACAGGTTGAATGTCAAATTAAGTAGACAATTAATCGCTCTGTCATGTAAATAGAAGTTTACCTCTAAATATTCAATTAATACATAAATATCCCCTTACAACATAATAGAAAGTCATAAACAATAATTCCCCTTACTGAAATAAAGAGGCCTCTCTTGTACCTCCTGGGATAGAAATTAAATCAGGGTAGGGAATTTTAGGGGAAAAGAAATAAAATAACAAAATGGGCCACTTTTGGACGCCAATTGGAGACAAGTAGCTTATAATGTAAATTTGATACATAATGATAACATTTGAGTGAATACAAAATAATTTGCAGTATTAATAAGGTAGGGAGAGAGAACTTTCAAAGGGTCTGTCATATATGTATAAGTATGTTATGCAACTGCAATATTTAAGTGCTCAGCCCAATATATAATGTTAACACAGCTATGGATGGAGTTAGAGGCATGGACTTACACTGTATGTCCCTATGAGACTGTATGGGGAAATAAAAGTGGGTCTATTAGAACCTAATGGAACCTTTATAATAGTAAAGCTAAGTGGGTATGCTATAAATGGAACTTTACTTCCATCTGGTGGAGATACTTGGTAACTATACAAGATAGCTTGCTTGCAATACCATCTACCTAGGAATCAAGAAGATAATGGTAATTAATGCATATAGCAGTCTTGTCAAATAGTCTACCCAATTTCACAGTTCAAGGGCAGACTTGAGCACATATATAGAGTGCAAGTAATATATAACTATGTCTGAGTGGATAATGCTATATCTATTGTACGGACAGACCTAACTTTGGTTAGATGAAAAAGCGTAAAGCGTGGGTACGAAATATGACTAAAGAGCAGGTTAACAAAAACGGAAACCAAGCAGCTGACACAAGGAACTCAATACCGCTATCTAAGTATAATTCTGTGTTTCCTAACAAGAGTTGTGAGAGCAAATTAACTTTAAGCAGACCAGGAGTATGATTTAACAATATAAACATGTAGATATCATAAGTCCTGTTGATAAAATACCTATTAGTAAAGTCCCGGACATAAAATCTTCGTAAACATAAGGGCACACTGTCTAATAGAAGGTTCATGCCAACAACACTTCTCCATAACTCCTTTCAAACATAACAGCACAAACAAGATACCCAGGATATCAGTCCTTGTCTCCTCTTCACACCTAACCCACACCGCTTCTCACATGTCGTGGGGCACTCTCTAGGCAAAAAACAAGGCTGTATAACATTGGAGAGTTCCCGAGTGTCACATGGAATGGGTCGTTCATCTCCTTCAGTACATCTCCAGCTATCTTACGTAGCTGTTTTGAGGAATTTTCATTCACAAAATCTGCAAAACACAACCACTTCCGCTGAAGTGCAACTCTCCCATCGGTCTGGGTGAACTCAGCCGCCTCTCTTGCACAGGGTCATGACAGACACTCCAGCTCGAAAACTCTGCAACCCCAGCTGGTGGCCCAATTCCATATGGCACACTGCTTCCAGCGTAAGTATAGCAAGTTGGTGAATCGCACATTCTCTTACTCTGCATTGAAAGCCTTTGTATGTTCGATAGGATTAAGAGGCTCCTGTTTCGTTCCGGTCTCCATTTTCTGTGACTGCTTCATGTTCGATCCGGAGCTCGGGGTCAAGATGTGCTACAGTTGTCACTTCTAGCGAGTTATGTTTGTCCCAACTTATTTGCTCACCTGCATTAAGTGCGGTTTCTGGTATCTTAGAGGAGCATGTTGTAGGCTTAGGCATGCGTACACTACCCCATTCACTTGCTAGATGAGCAAAAATGCTTTTAAGCTGAACGTCCAGTAATCTGGTAAGAGTAGCTATTAGTGGTGTTTCTTTTGTATCCATTCTATTTCAAATACATGTGTTGCTTTCTCCCACTAAATTAGAGCACTGGCCATACAACAATGGTGCAGCAGTTATGAGGACAGATGAGGTTTCAGTAATAAGGAAAGGCCTCAAAGTACAAAGTCTGGTACTGAGGGCACGTAGGCCACACCACAATCCAAAACCCCTTCTTTTGGGTCAGAATGCCTTCAGTCGAGATTCCCCACCTATTTAGATGGTCTGTCACCAAGATTTCAATGTAATTTTATATAAAAGTGGTGAATGACTCAGGAACTGAAGCTCAGTGCGACCAGCAAGATGGCCGCTGCCCGGATGTCCCCCAATTGGTAGTTTTTTTATTTTATTAGAATAGTAATGTTAGGTTAATTTATAGTTTAATGTTAGGTTTATTTTTATTTCACAGGTAAGTTTTTATTTATTTAAATATAGTTATATTGTAATTTTAATTTAAAGTTAGGGTGGTGTTAGGTTTAGGGTTAATAGTTTAATTTAGTGTTTTGCGATGTGGGGGGCGGAGGTTTAGGGGTTAATAGGTTAATTTAGTGGCGGCGATGTGGGAGGCCGGGGGTTTAGGGGTTAATAGGTTTATTTAGTGGCAGCGATGTTGGGGAGTGGTGGTTTAGGGGTGAATATATTTAAATAGTGTTGGCGATGTGGGTGGGCGGCAGATTAGTAGTTAATAAATGTATTTAATTGTCGCAATGTGAGTGGGTGGCATATTAGGGGTTAATGAGTTTTAAAAAGTGTTTGCAATGCGGGAGGGTGGCGGTTTATGGTTTAATAGTTAGTTTATAGGTGTTAGTGTACTTTGTAACATTTTTAGTTATAAGTTTTGTGAAACATTTTTGTTTCGCAAAATTCATAACTACTGGTTTCAGATGGTGGTATGGATCAGGTCGGTATAGGCTGTTACGCAAGCATTGTAGCCGGACTGCACAACCTCGACTCCTAATATGCGTTCCTGGCCATTCCAGCATAATGGCCAATTTTTCAGCGTTAAAAGCCGTAATGCGAAACTTGTAATCTAGGTGAATGTTAACTAATCATCTTATTACACCTGTGCTCCAGTTCAGATATCCTGAAAATCTGTCCTGTTAGGGAGGCCTGAGGACAGATTTAAAGCCTCTTGATTAAATAAACCCACATCTATGAGTTGTATAACCCAACTAGGCTACTTACTTTTTTCTAAAACTAAGCATAATACAGTTTACTAAAGCATATGTAATAGGGATAGATGGAGACAGTTCCCAACTTGGGAACCTATCTGTCTGACTTTGCAATGAGTGGGCTGCCAACAATGTACATCGGCTGTCCATAATTTCTATTGCACACGTAAGTGACTGTACAGTGCCCTCTTGCTCTTGCATAACCAATCTCATGATACCAGGGCCTGTCAATCATCCCAAACAAGTGAGTTTAAAAAGCAGCGTTCTTATGCTTTTGTAACTTGTATGATATATATATGAGCAAACCTGTACTACAAGGGCTCAAAGCAGCCTTAGCTGCTTAGTACAGAGAGCCAATAAACTCCAGACATACATAATGCATAAAACCTTATTATATTTAATTATATTTCTTTCTAAAAAACCGTCTACCCATGCCCACCAAGGTGATTTTATCTTATTTTGTTTTCTACTGCAAATAGGTGATCAACTGTTTACTGCTTTGATGCTTCATACCTCCACATACACTGGTTTGATTCACAAGAACAAGCACCACACTCAATTAGAAAATGTTAAATGCCATTGATTAAATCAAATAGATTAAATGCAAAAATTCATGCATTTTATTAGAAGCACTTCCAATCAAATTCTTCAAACCAACTGGACTGGGTATGTGATATTTCTGGGTTATCAACATCATGGTTTACAATTGATAACATGTTTAAATATATGTAATATAACAGCATGTTTGTGCTCTTTACATTGACCTTGATAGTGTTTTCAATGTTTTCGCTTATTTTAATTTAAGGAAGTTATAATCTGACAATATAAAACAAATGCATCCTCAAAAAATTGATACATTGTTGTTCACTATACAAGTCCATATTAATGAATTGACAGCCATAGTTATGACCCACGTAGAGTGACCAAACACTAGGGCTCATAAAAAGGGGCTCATAAAAAGGGTGCAAATTTTATTTTACATACACTATATGGCCACAATATGTGGACACCTGACCATCACACCTATACGAGCGTGTTTTCCCTTTAAGAAATCAATTGCAACTATACAGTGTTGCCCCCCCCCCTTTGCCGCTAAAACAACTACCACTCTTCGAGGGCTGCTTTTCACTGGACTTAGGAATGTGTTTGTGAGAATGTGTGCCCATTCAGCTAAAAGAGCATTTTTTATGTCAGGCATTGATGCTTAACAAGAAGGTCTGGCTCGCAATTGACATTCCAAATCACACAAAGGTGTGCAGTGGGGTTTAGATCAGGGTTCTGTGCAGGTCACTTGAGTTCAAACCATATCTTCATTTGTCAAACCATGTCTTCATGGAACTTGTTTTATGAACAGTGGCACAGTCATGCTGGAACTGTTGACACAAAGTTGGAAGCACCCAATTGTCCAAATTGTCTTTGTATCCTTTAGCATTGATGACCCTTTACTGGAACTAAGGGGTCTAGCCCAAACCCTGCAAAACAGCCCCAGATCATTATCCCTCTTCTTCCATGGTAAGTAGCATTCTCCTGGCATCCAACACCTAGATTATTCCATCAGACTGTCAGACAATCAAGAATGATTCATCAGTCCAGGTTAAGATTTCCACTGCTCCAAAGTCCATAATTTACACCACTCCAGCCGATACTTGGCATTGCTCATGTTAATGTGAGGGTTATGTACAGCTGTTGTGCTTGGCCATTGAAATCTATTTCATAAAGCTTCCAAAACACAATTATTCTGCTGATGTTGGTCCTAAAGACAGTTTGGAAGTCTGTAGTGAGTGATGCAACAGATGATAGTAGATGTTTATATGCCTATATGATTCAGCATTTGGCATCCACACTCTGTGAGTTTGTAAGGGCTACTACTTCATTACTGGGCTGTTGCTCACAGAAGCTGCCACTTCACAATAATAAAAGTAAAAAAAAGGAGAAATAAGTGCATAAAAATGCTAAAGTAAACAAGAAAAAAGGGGGAGAAGTGTCAACAATAAAATTATCTCACTTGGAATATAATATAGAATATCTCTGATTGAATGGCTACTATGTTTTCACACTTGGGAGACAGTGTTTTGCCTCCAAAACTTATGTGACTATAACCATGGAAATGAAACACACATAAATAAAAGATATTTTAAACACAATTTATAATTTTCACAAAATAAAAGAACAAGTATTTCTAATTAAAAAATTCAAATATACCTCTCACTTCATATTTATTTCGAATTAAAAAGCAAATAAAAATGTGTGTAAATCTATAATATAAATTGTAGATTAAATCTACTAAGGACCGGTCCTAATTCATAAACCTATTACACCTAATTCATAAAACTATTACACAAATACTTCAACAAATAAAGTACAAAGATAATTTAAAAGTTGATACAAGCGATCAAAGTTGATACAAGCGATCAAACCAAATTTAAAATAAAATGTTGCTATTGGAAACTCCGTGGAACAGGCTCCCAAATTGATATCCAGAAATGATTATCCTTTGCAGGCTGTCCGTAGAGCAAATAAGCAAGATAGGCAGTCTTCTGATTTCTTCCAAACTATTAGGAGTGTCGACTAGATGGAAGACAGAATGTTGTTTTATATCTTTCAGGATCTATTGGTCACCAGTTGAATCTGAGACCTAAGAAATTCTTTTGCAGGTATTTGCTTCACCTTTATAGGTGTTTTCCTTTTGGCGCCTTTCCGATCACTCCCCTGGGTAATTCCGGTTAGCTGGCTATCGATCGAGGCTGTGAGAGGAGCCTGAGTAAGAAACAGTCTACATTGGGACCCCTCTGCAGAGGAGAGTTGGGCGCGGCGCTGATCTTCTGGTACTAATGTGTAAGTACCTACAAATGTTTGTTGAATTACTCTAAACGCCCATTTCAAGCGGACTTTTCTGTCTTCCATCTAGACGACACTCCTAATAGTTTGGAAGAAATCAGAAGACCGCCACTGCCTATCTTGCTTATTTGCTCTATGGACAGCCTGCGAAGGATAATCATTTCTGGATATCAATTTGGGAGCCTGTTCCACGGGGGTTTCCAATAGCAACATTTTATTTTAAATTTGGTTTGATTGCTTGTATCAACTTTGATCGCTTGTATCAACTTTTAAATTTTCTTTGTACTTTATTTGTTGAAGTATTTGTTTAATTGTTTTATGAATTAGGTGTAATAGGTTTATGAATTAGGACCGGTCCTTAGTAGATTTAATCTACAATTTATATTATAGATTTACACACATTTTTATTTGCTTTTTAATTCGAAATAAATATGAAGTGAGAGGTATATATGAATTTTTTAATTAGAAATACTTGTTCTTTTATTTTGTGAAAATTAAAAATTGTGTTTAAAATATCTTTTATTTATGTGTGTTTCATTTCCATGGTTATAGTCACATAATTTTTGGAGGCAAAACACTGTCTCCCAAGTGTGAAAACATAGTAGCCATTCAATCAGAGATATTCTATATTATATTCCAAGTGAGATAATTTTATTGTTGACACTTCTCCCCCTTTTTTCTTGTTTACTTTAGCATTTTTGCACACTTATTTCTCCTTTTTTCTACTTTTGCTCTTTGTTTGGAGGTTTTATTGGGAATCCTCCTTGTTATAAGTGTTTGTATTCAGGTCATTTTGCGCTGGTCTCTAACTGTTTTTCTACTTCACAATAATAGCACTTACAGTTGATCAGGACAGATCTAATAGGGCAGACATTTCACTAACTGACTTGTGGCAAAGATAGCATCTTATGACAGTGTCACATTTAAAATCACTGAGCTCTTCAGTAGCATCCATTGTATTGCTGAAGCTTGTCTATGGAGATTTTATGTCTAGACTTACTGGATTGTATTCACTTGTTAGCAATGGGTGTGGCTGAACTCAATAATTAGTAGGGTCTTAACATTCTTTTGGCCGTATAGTGTACATTTATACATATGCACCCATATACAGCACAGACACTAAGCTATGTACAGCACTATAAACGCACACACACATTTTAATACAGTGTTGTGACAGCACACTAAATCAAAGGATAGATTGAAGATAGATGTATTTTAATTTAAATGTATTAAATGCATAATTATATGCAAGTTAACAGCAATTTTTGAGTTCTTTACAGAAGGCTAGGGCTCAAAAATGAAAAAAAAAGGGTCAAATAGTATTTTACATATATCACACAAGCAATCATACATACAGGCATACCTCAGAGATATTGCGAGTTTAGTTCCAGACCACCGCAATAAAACGAATATAGCAATTTAGTGAGTCACACTATTTTGCACAGGGCATATAAAAGTTATAATTGCACTATACTGTAGTCTATCAATGTGCAATAACATTATGTAAAAAACAAAACAAATGTACTTACCTTAATTAAAATATACTTTATTGCTAAAAATAATTCTAACCAGCATCTGAGTCTTTAGTGAGTCATAATCTCTTTGTTGATGGTGTGTATATACAGTGAGAGGAAAAAATATTTGATCCCCTGCTGATTTAGTACGTTTGCCCACTGACAAAAAAAAAGATCAGTCTATAATTTTAATGGTAGGTGTATTTGAACAGTGAGAGGCAGAATAACAACAAAAAAAAAACAGAAAGACATTAAAACATTTTAATGAGTTAAATATGTATTTAATCGCTATCAATCGGAAACATTTCTGGCTCCCTGGTGTCTTTTAAACAGGTAACAAGCTGAGATTAGGAGCACTCTCTTAAATGGAGTGCTCCTAATCTCAGCTTGTTGCCTGTATAAACGACACCTGTCCACAGAAGCAATCAAACAATCAGATTCCAAACTCTCCACCATGGCCAAGACCAAAGAGCTGTCCAAGGATTTCAGGGACAAGATTGTAGACCTACACAAGGCTGGAATAGGCTACAAAACCACCGCCAAGCAGTTTGGTTAGAAGGTGACAACAGTTGATGCAATTATTTGCAAATGGAAGAAACACTAAATAATTGTCAATCTCCCTTGGTCTGGGGCTCCACGGAAGATCTCACCTCATTGAGTTTCAATGATCATGAGAATGGTAAGGAATCAGCCCAGAACTACATGGGAGGATCTTGTCAATGATCTCAAGGCAGCCATGAAGGACTGAAATCCTGCAGTGCCCACAAGGTCCCCTGCTCAAGAAAGCATATGTACAGGCCTGTCTGAAGTTTGCCAATGAACATCTGAATAATTCAGAGGAGAACTGGGTAAAAGTGTTGTGGTCAAAAGAGACCAAAATTGAGCTCTTTGGCATCAACTCAACTTGCCGTGTTTGGAGGAGGAGGAATGCTGCCTATGACCTCAAGAACACCATCCCCACCATCAAACATGGAGGTGGAAACATTATGCTTTGAGGGACAGGCCAACTTCACTGGATCAAAGGGATGTACCATCAAATCTTGGATGAGAACCTCCTTCCCTCAGCCAGGGCATTGGAAATGGGTCATGGATGGGTATTCCAGCATGAGAATGACCGAAAACACACGGCCAAGGCAACAAAGGAGTGGTTCAAGAAGAAGCACATTAAGGTCCTGGAGTGGCCTAGCCAGTCTCCAGACCTTAATCCCATAGAAAATCTGTGGTGGGAGCTGAAGGTTCCAGTTGCCAAACATCAGCCTCAAAACCTTAATGACTTGGAGAGGATCTGCAAAGAGGAGTGGGATAAAATCCCTCCTGAGATGTGTGCAAACCTGGTGGCCAACTACAAGAAACTTTGGACCTCTATTGCCACCAAGTACTAAGTCATGTTTTGCAAATGGGTCAAATAGTTATTTCAATCATTAAAATGCAAGTCAATTTATAACTGTTTTGAAATGTGGTTTTCTGGATTTTGTTGTTGTTATTCTGTCTCTCACTGTTCAAATAAACCTATCATTACAATTATATAATT
Source organism: Bombina bombina (assembly GCF_027579735.1). NCBI lineage: Eukaryota > Metazoa > Chordata > Amphibia > Anura > Bombinatoridae > Bombina > Bombina bombina. The sequence goes on along the minus strand of NC_069500.1, from coordinate 1,266,870,985 downwards.
TCATTGTCAGTAGGCAAACGTACAAAATCAGCAGGGGATCAAATTTTCTTTTTTTTTTTAATGTATAGGTTTGTGTATATATGTATATTTATGTTTATATGTTAGAAAAAGGGTGCTGATAGACTTTGCTTGACACAGGGTTGCCTCAAACCTTCAATTTGTAAAAAGATCAATAATATCTGTGAAGCGCAATAAACCGAAGAGCAATAAAACGAGGTATACCTGTGCATAATCATATGCAGAACAGAAAATAAGTTATATACAGCATCAAAAACACACACATATTTATTTTAAATTTAATTTAAATGTGTCACATGATATGACAGTCATGTGACTGCTCTCTGGAACTCAGTTTTAAATTAAACATACAAGCTGCGATAGTAGTTTAACTTTAAGTAAAGAGACTATGCCATCTAAACACACACGGTAGAAGCAGCAAATAACGATTAGATCCTTAGTGGAGAAACCATGTTATGTAAGTACAAATACTCAAGAGATTATAAGACAAGATTTAGGCTTACCTACTTGGGATACAATGGGCTAGATTACTAATGGAGCGCTGGTTTTTGTGCACGAGTAATAAGGGGTATTTGCAGCTCTTTGAAAGTAAACGCTTGACTGCAATTAAAGTTAACGGGGGTTCAGGTTAGTATAACTTCAGAGCTCTGGTAAATTGTTATGCGCGACAACAAAGTTGCCCAAAACACATCAAAAATACATTTAAATGTACAGTTACATTTATAATAAAAATTACATAAAAAATTGCATTAAAAAGTTATAAGGGCTCAAAGATAAGATACGTGTTTGAAAAAAAGTCATGCAAAGGGGATACATACTATGCGCAACTATAAATATGTATAAATATGTATATATACATTAGAGCCCTTTGCAACCAAATACCTGAAAACACATATATATATATATATATATATATATATATATATATATATATATATACACCCTGTTCCAAATTATTATTATTATATTACCGACCCCCCCCCCACATCGCTGACACTCAATTACATTTTTTTAACCCCTAATCTGCCGACCGCCACCTACATTATCCTTATGTACCCCTAATCTGCTGCCCCTAACACCGCCGACCCCTACATTATATTTATTAACCCCTAACCTGCCCCCCCTCAACGTCGCCGCCAGCTACCTACACTTATTAACCCCTAATCTGCCGCTCCGTAAACCGCCGCTACTTACATTATAGCTATGTACCCCTAATCTGCTGCCCCTAACACCGCCGACCCCTATATTATATTTATTAACCCCTAATCTGCCCCCTCAACGTCGCCTCCACCTGCCTACACTTATTAACCCCTAATCTGACGAGTGGATCTCACCGCTACTATAATAAAGTTATTAACCCCTAATCTGCCTCACTCCCGCCTCAATAACCCTATAATAAATAGTATTAACACCTAATCTGCCCTCCCTAACATCGCAGACACCTAACTTCAAGTATTAACCCCTAATCTGCCGATCGGAGCTCACTGCTACTCTAATACATTTTTTAACCCCTAAAGCTAATTTTAACCCTAACCCTAACACCCCCTAAGTTAAATATAATTTAAATCTAACGAAATAAATTAACTCTTATTAAATAAATTATTCCTATTTAAAGCTAAATACTTACCTGTAAAATAAATCCTAATATAGCTACAATATAAATTATAATTATATTATAGCTATTTTAGGATTAATATTTACTTTACAGGCAACTTTGTATTTATTTTAACCAGGTACAATAGCTATTAAATAGTTAAGAACTATTTAATAGCTAAAATAGTTAAAATAATTACAAAATTACCTGTAAAATAAATCCTAAGCTAAGTTACAATTAAACCTAACACTATACTATCAATAAATTAATTAAATAAACTACCTACAATTATCTACAATTAAACCTAACACTACACTATCAATAAATTAATTAAATACAATACCTACAATTATCTACAATTAAACCTAACACTACACTATCAATAAATTATTTAAATAAAATATCTACAAATAACTACAATGAAATAAACTAACTAAAGTACAAAAAATAAAAAAGAACTAAGTTACAAAAAATAAAAAAATATTTACAAACATTAGAAAAATATTATAACAATTTTAACTAATTACACCTACTCTAAGCCCCCTAATAAAATAACAAAGCCCCCTAAAATAAAAAATGCCCTACCCTATTCTAAATTAAAAAAGTTCAAAGCTCTTTTACCTTACCATCCCTGAAAAGGGCCCTTTGCGGGGCATTCCCCAAAGAATTCAGCTCTTTTGCCTGTAAAAAAAACACATACAATACCCCCCCCCCCCAACATTACAACCCACCACCCACATACCCCTAATCTAACCCAAACCCCCCTTAAATAAACCTAACACTAAGCCTCTGAAGATCTTCCTACCTTATCTTCACCCTGCCAGGTTCACCGATCCGTCCTCGGAAGTCTTGATCCAAGCCTCGGAAATGTTGATCCAAGCCCAAGCGGAGGGCTGAAGAGTGACGTCCATCCTCGGGCTGAAGTATGGATCCAAGCGGCGACTGAAGAAATCCATCCTTTCTTCTAGGTGTAATTAGCTTAAAATTGTTGTAATATTTTTTAAATGTTTGTAACTTATTTTTTTATTTTTTGTAACTTAGCTTTTTTTATTTATTGTACTTTAGTTAGTTTATGTAATTGTATTTAATTGTAGTTATTTGTAGTTCATTTATTTAATTAATTTAATGATAGTGTAGCATTAGGTTTAATTGTAACTTAGGTTAGGATTTATTTTACAGGTAATTTTGTATTTCTTTTAGCTAGGTAGTTATTAAATAGTTAATAACTATTTAATAACTATTCTAACTAGCTAAAATAAATACAAAGTTACCTGTAAAATAAATATAAATCCTAAAATAGCTATAATGTAATTATTAATTATATTGTAGCTATCTTAGGGTTTATTTTACAGGTAAGTATTTAGTTTTAAATAGGAATAATTTATTAAAGTATAGTGTAGTGTTAGGTGTAATTGTAACTTCGGTTAGTTTTTATTTTACAGGTAAATTTCTCTTTATTTTAGCTATATTAATCCTAAAATAGCTACAATATAATTATAATTTATATTGTAGCTATATTAGGGTTTATTTTACAGGTAAGTATTTAGCTTTAAATAGGAATAATTTATTTAATAAGAGTTAATTAATTTCGTTAGATTTAAATTATATTTAAGTTAGGGGGGTGTTAGTGTTAGGGGTTAATAAGTGTAGGTAGGTGGCGGCGACGTTGGGGGCGGCAGATTAGGGGTTAATAAATATAATATAGAGGTCGGCGGTGTTAGGGGCAGCAGATTATGGGTACATAGGGATAACATAGTTTGCGGCGGTGTACGGAGTGGCAGATTAGGGGTTAAAAAAATATGCAGGTGTCAGCGATAGCGGGGGCTGCAGATTAGGGGTTAATAAGTGTAAGGTTAGGGGTGTTTAGACTCGGTGTACATGTTAGGGTGTTAGGTGCAGACTTAGGAACTGTTTCCCCATAGACAACAATGGGGCTGCGTTAGGAGCTGAACGCTGCTTTTTTGCAGGTGTTAGGTTTTTTTTCAGCTCAAAATGCCCCATTGCTTTCTATGGGGGAATCGTGCACGAGCATGTTTTTGAAGCTGGCCGCGTCCGTAAGCACCGCTGGTATTGAGAGTTGCAGTGGCGGTAAATATCCTCTACGCTCCCTTTTTGGAGCCTGACGCAGCCCTTCTGTAAACTCTAAATACCAGCGGTATTTAAAAGGTGCGGGGGAAATAAAGCACGGGTAGCTAACGCACCCCTTTGGCCGCAGAACTCTAAATCTAGCCGTAAGTTAGCTCAGACCTTTATCATCAGCTATCTAGGAATAGTATGTGTCTCAGGGAGCAGGCTGTTTTCCCAGAGTAAAAGAGAGGCTGGAGACCAGTTTGCATGGCTGACTGCCTTTAAAGAGACACACCGGTGAGACAAACTTGTTTTTGATTTGTTTTTGTATTTTGCTTAAGCCATTTCTATGAAGTACTAAACTGGGTTCAGGTTAGCTAACCAGTTTAACATTAGTAAGGGAAATTATATGTGTAGTTAGGCTCCTGACAGGAGTAGGCTTTTTATTTGTGTGCTTTGTTTTGCTGTCTGAACTGTCTGAATTTGCTGTCTGAGTTGCTGTATTTAAAGAGACAGTGCACTTATTAAGTTAAAAGACTTTGGGGCCTATATATCAAGCTCCATACGGAGCTTGAGGTCCGGTGTTTCTGGCGAACCTGCAGACTCGCCAGAAACACCAGTTATGAAGCAGTGGTCTAAAGATAAGGCGGACAGGAATCACCGGAAATCAACTCCATCGAGTACGATTGGGTTGATTGACACCCCCTGCTGGCAGCCCATTGGTCGCGAGTCTGCAGGGGGCAGCGTTGCACCAGCAGCTCTTGTGAGCTGCTGGTGCAATGCTGAATACGGAGAGCGTATTGCTCTCCGCATTCAGCAATGTCTGTTGGACCTGATCCGCACTGTCGGATCAGGTCCGACAGACATTTGTTAAATATGCCTCATTATTTTTCTCTGAATAAAACTGTTTGAAAATACAGTTACCACGCCGTTGAGACTGTTCTTCCAGTGACCTTACCACAGAAGACATCAGTGAGGAAAACTACAATGTTTTTGTAAAGGGGGCGATTGCTCCAATAGGAAATCTACCGACTTAGAATAAATCCAGAGGGCTCTGGAAATTTAAAGTTAAAAGGCTGGACAAAGGAAGCTGATTTGTTTTCAGCCTTTTAACTAGCTCTTGAGAAAGACGATAATAAACCTATGTTTTTTATGAAGACAACAAGGTTTCCTTTGTCATATTGTGGTGTTGCTGGCACTGGATTTCTGATTCAGTGAGTATACTGCACTTATATTTCATTGAGTGTATACAGGCACAAAATTGGAGTCTTTTAATTTCGAGAGCCCTCAGGATTGATTCTAAGTTGGCAGATTTCCTATTGGAGCGAGCGCCCCCTTAACCAATCCATATCTACTAACAGTTTGCTGGGAGAAACTGTGGGAGGCAGTGGCTATGCTCCTTAAGGGGAGTATTTGTTCTTACTATTTATTTTTAGCAATTGTTTTGTTATATCCAATTGTTTTTTTCCTAATGTTTTTGTAAAACCTGTATTAAGAATATCATTCAAGATATCTACTAAAACATAGGTTCCAATAAGCAATGTTCTCAGAAAACTTACACCTGCCGAGTCGACTACTGCCATCAGATGCTCTTCTAAGAGTGAGGAAATTTCATAATCTCTAATCATACATCTAGCTTACAATTGTGGTGTGTCATTCATAAACATAATGTAAAATACTGTTCTTTTTTTAAATTTCTCAAAACACAGAAATAAAGTAGGCTTTTCCCCAGATTTCTAATATCCTCCACCAGAGATAATCACATGAAAATGAAGGTAAATATTAAAAAGTTGCATTTCGTCACCCCCATGAAAAAATGGTAAGAGAAGTCTAAAGCCTGAAATGTTTTGTATGCACACTATACTTACCTAGGTACCACCTAAAAAAGATGACTAAGACTCAAACATTTCCCATTATAAACTGATCCTAAAAATGGAACTTTCAGTGATGTTCATCATTACATTAGGACTTGAGTTCTAAGTCTAAGGATCAACATATTTATATATGCACATGTACCTTGTAATGTGATCTAGAGATCAGTTTTTGATCACTTGAGATGGACTGACCCCAATGTCTTTGAAATATGCACACTTAAAAACTAGGAAACCCTCTGTTATCTAGCTGAAGATATCCATGACCTGTATATCTTATTTAGAGCAGCGTTACTTTTTCTATTAATTTATTTAGCAATTTCTTTATGAGCTTTTGTATAAAAACAAATAGCAAAAATGTGTTAAAGGCTCATGTTCTACTAAATAAAAGATTTAAAATATGAGTCTGATTAAAAAAAATTAACAAATAAAATAATATGACCCAGCATTACATACATAATTTTCAGTAAAATATTCCAGGAAAACGTATAGCATGGAAAACAATTCAATCTTTCATTCTTATATATGGAAAACAGCCTATTAAGGCAACCAGCAAATGGGCAAATGTATTAATTTGTTTATTATAGTTACATTTATAAATGGCAATGTCAAGTGCCTAATTATATGTAGGAACAAATAACAGAAATTGTAGAAATAAATTGAAATTGCAGGAAGAAAGGAAAGAGAGAGAGAGAGAGAAAGAAAGGAAAGAAAGAATTTTTTTATATATATATATATATATATATATATATATTAATTAAGTCGTTATAATAACTTTTCTCTAAATCAGGTACTAAATGTTAGTGATGATCTAAATAGTTAAATTAAATCATGTCTTCAACTCATTTTTATAGAATAACAACATATCACTAAAACATCCTATTGAACATATGTACAATAACTTGCTGCCATGCATTTGATTGTCTGGGTTTTAGGTATTTGTGCACGTTGTTATATTATTGATCATCTATTTCTACAGCAAAAAAACATTCACTTTTAATGATCTGTACTATTTCCATAGGTTACATGACTGCATCTATGTTATTTACTTGTTTGTTTGTGCACCAGGAAAATATAACTAATGATGAGAAAGGGGTCACAGAAAAGCTAAACAAACCTTAAAGCATGGTCTAACTCTAACTAAACAACCTGACCTATTCATTGACTATGTTTACTAATTGGGTACTCACTATTTCAGCTGGCATTGTACAGAGCTGATAACTGCTTGTTTAGCTTAAATAAGAAAATCAATTTGACAGAAAGAGACCAAAAGGGCATAGAATATCCTACTCAAGAAAAATAGTGACCATTTTGCCATGACATGTAACGCTATAGCCTCAGAGCATTTTATTGTGACAGATTTATATAGAAAACTTGGATAATTAATAGGGAGCAATGTATCAGAAACACAGGTATCCTGCAAATAAATAAACAATTTAAAATGTGTGATGGAAAATAATTTATAGTAGTTATATTTCATGAGATTAAAAAAAAACTACTATGGGTTCAAATAAATCTAACTATATTTATAAATAAATGTAATAGTATTAATTCTTGATATTTTAGACATAAATGTCCAATAATTTATTAAAAATCTCTCTCTCTATTTCTCTCTCTCTCTCTCTCTCTCTCACTCTCTCTCTCTCTCTCTCTCTCTCTCTCTCTCTCTCTATCTCTATCTATCTATCTATCTATCTATCTATCTATCTATCTATCTATCTATCTATCTATCTATCTATATATCTATATATATATATATATATATATATATATGTGTGTGTGTCCCTTTATTTCTTGAGCTACACAATTAATTTATAATCAACATGGTTAATTATACCACTTATCCATGATGGCTATCTACACGTCTTTGTATAAGGTAAATGCAATTGTGTAATATTTAAACCTTTCCACAGTTATTAAATATTAAATGCTATAAATGCACCAGTCCCATACCTTTACATGGCTTTTCTACTGGAATCAGCAATATTGCACATGTAAGGTCCACTCTCCAAAGTGTTTAAATATACTAATACATTCTCCACAAAAAACAAATATATAGTGAAATACAGATATTAAAAAATTTGTAATTTGTTCTGAAATAGCCAAATCCGTATTCACCTTGTCTACTACTAGCCCAGATTGATTTTTCCAAATAAGGCAAGTGGTTGAGAGAGTTTGGCTATTGAAAATTCATTGCAGCAAGCAAGGTGTTAAATTAGTTAGGAAGTTTCCACACTCTACAGCAGAAAAAAACATTTCAAATGGTCTGGGCTCTCTCCCACTCACAAATGTGAGGTTGATTTCTGCTGTTGACTCTTGTTTACAAAAATGTTCTATACTGCAAGATTCAATATTGCAATATTGGGGGTATTTTCAACAGACAAAAACAGCTATTTAAAAATGACACAATAAAGTTAATGAGCTATTTGTAAAACATTGAATAAACCCCACTAGGTAAAATGGATCATTTGGAAAACATTATAGGGGAGAAAGTTTTACATTATTATGTTCCTTTACTAAGGCCATACAAACCTCTTGTAATTACAAGATTTTTGTCCTTTTAAGGTTTTACATGCAGCCACAACTTATTGTCAGTGCACAACATTTCTGATCTCATTCATGCATGATTCATAATCAAAATGAAAAAAACTTTAAAGACCATTTCACTTGTATAACAAGTGCTATATATTAAACAAAACATGTAATTTAGAAATCATACAATTTAAATTCCATTAAAAAGAAAAAATAGGAAAAGAACCATATTAATGTGTAGTGTGATAGACAGGTATACAGGTGTCACACATTTTTTTATCCTGACCTACTATGTCCAATGCTAATTTTGGCAAGAAAGGATCTGGATATTCACCAATGATGGGCCGCCCACCCGCCTCCCTGCTATGGCTCCCACCAACGATCGGCATCATTGCTGGCTGATGCAGAGAGGGCCACAGAGTGACTCTCTCTGCATCGGATGCCTACATTTTTTTTATTGCAGGATTCCTCTATATCGAGGCATTGCTGCAATAACATGAAAGTGCCTGGATCGCTTCTAGCGCATGAAAACCCTGAGGACGTACAGGGTACGTCCTTGGTCATTAAGTGACCATTTTTGTAGGACATACCCTGTACGTCCTTGGTCCTTAAGGGGTTAAGATGGCCTGGTCGTCCCACATTTAAAAAAAATAAAAAATTATTTCAGGATGTTACCTTATAGATCAGTGGCATCAAGACTCCTAGACTACCTTAACTGAGGGGTTCTCTTGTGGCGAGAGGTCATGGCCCAAGTTACAGTACAGGGTTTGCAGGGGTGGGGTGATGTCCTCAGGTCGTGCCCTGGGATTGCCCCACCCTGTGGGCCTGACGGCTGAAAATCCTCTAGGGCATCTGGTACCATCTGCTAGGGGTGAGATTCCACAGGGTCCGCCCACGTTCCAAGACCGGGTCATAACCTCTTGTTATATGGGGTTTTCTAGAATCTTGTATGCCGCCACCTATTCTTTGTTCTCTTGGTATCTTTATTTGAAAAAGCAGGAATGTAAGCTTATGAGCCGGCCCATTTTTGGTTCCGGCCCTGAATGCATTTAGCCACCAATCAGTAAGTGCTACCCAGGTGCTGAATTAAAGATGGGCTGGCTCGTAAGCTTACATGCCTGCTTTTTCAAGTAAAGATACCAAGAGATCGAAGAGAAATTGGAGTAAATTAGAAAGTTGCTTAAAATTGCATGCTCTATCTGAATCATGAAAGAAAAACTTTAGGTTCAGTATCCCTTTAAGCCTACTTATAGATAACAAATTTAACAGTTGTGCACAATGGAATGGCAGCAGCTTCTAAGGCTAATAAAATACTAGCATTTATTATATAAGGCATTGATGTAAGGGAAGAAAGCATAATTCTGTCACTATATAAATCCCTGGTAAGATCCCAGCTTGAGTATGGAGTGCAGTTCTGAAGACCAATTTAAAAAAAGGACATTAGACACAGAGAAGGGCCACAACCCTAATAAGGGGAATGGAAGATTTAAACTATGAGGAGAAGTTAGCCAAACTGTTTCAACACAACATAGCAACAATAACCGGTTCACTACCGGGACTTTCATAGAAGAATTTGCCCAAAATACAGGAGAATATTTTTCATTTTTCTATCACTTCATTTAAACAGAAATAGAGTCTTGTTTTTTCTGCTTACATGTTTAAACTATATATATTTGTTTAAGTAGACAACCCAAGGTATTTATCTAGGCCCATATGTTGGTATATTTTATGCCACCGTTACACCACCAGGTTTCTGTGATGTAAAAAAATTAAACAAAGATAAATCATTTCAGAACTTTTTCCACCTTTAATGTGACCTATAAACTGTACTACTCAATTGAAAAACAAACTGAAATCTTTTAGGTAAAGGGAAATAAAAATAAAAAACTAAAATAATATGGTTGCATAAGTGTGAACACCCTTTTATAACTGGGGATGTAGCTGTGTTCAGAATTAAGCAATCACATTCAACATTCATGTTAAAAAGGAGTCAGTACACACCTGTCATCATTTAACGTGCCTCTGATTAACCCCAAATAAAGTTCAGCTGTTCTAGTAGGTCTTTCCTGACATTTTGCTAGTCGCATCCTACAGCAAAAGCCATGGTCCGCAGAGAGCTTCTAAAGCATCAGAGGGATCTCATTGTTAAAAGGTATCAGTCAGGAGAAGGGTACAAAAGAATTTCCAAAGCATTAGATATACCATGGAACACAGTGAAGATAGTCATCATCAAGTGAAGAAAATATGGTGCAACAGGGACATTACCAAGAACTGGATGTCCCTCCAAAATTGATGAAAAGACAAGAAGAAAACTGGTCTGGGAGGCTGCCAAGAGGCATACAGCAACATTAAAGGAGCTGCAGGAATATCTGGCAAGCACTGGCTGTGTGGTACATGTGGCAATAATCGCCAGTATTCTTCATATGTCTGGGCTACAGGGAAGAGTGGCAAAACGGAAGCCTTTGCAAAAGGTGTTCTGGTCTGATGAAACCAAAGTTTAACTTTTTGGCCATAATTCCAAAAGATATGTTTGGCGCAAAAACAAGACTGCATATCACCAAAAGAACACCATACCCACAGTGAAGCATGGTGGTTTCAGCATCATGCTTTGGGGCTGTTTTTCTTCAGCTGGAACTGGGGCCTTAGTCAAGGTAGAGGGAATAATGAACAGTTCCAAATACCAGACAATGGCCTCGCTTCCATTGAGTCGTAATTCAGTTTGCGTGCACTCGCAAACCGTTAAATATGCTGTCGAAAGCAATAGCGTTTAACGACTGTTTCCAATGGCGCGTTATACCTCAATATCGGCTGCCGGACTTCGGCTGCCGAAAAGATTTTCGCGTCCCATAGAAAGTAATAGAAGCCGTTAATCGATAAATTATACCAGGTTTCCATTGAAATCGCTAACCGTTAATACACTGTCGGAGGCTGTCGATACATTGAGACATATTACCCCCAGCTCAACTAGGTGTAAAGGAGGAAAAAAGAGCTTTTTGAGGCCTGTTTCTCATTGAAATTGAAAATCACAAAAAAATTACATATAGAAATATAATTTTATCTAATAATAATCTTCTCCTACATGTATATATGTATGATAATTGTATATATATATTTGACCTATATAAATCATATAATTTTAATAATTACTTTTAACTGTTATGATAAAGGCTGATATATTTAAATGGAAAAATATAATAATTACATTCAGTGTCTTTGAATTTCCGATATGTAACTACATATATGTTGAAATTATAGTTCATATCAAAAATAAAAGTCATGAGTAAGTATATACTTTCAAACTGTTCATTAAATTAAGGATTAGATGAGATGAAGATAAGCCCTCCCCCCCATGTTATTCATTGCAATCACCAGTTTCACATATGTTAACAAGCAACACACAGCTATAAAAAAAGAGCACACCTAGCCTAACCTCAGAACAGATATTTCAAAATGCAGGGTGAGAGAGAAGCTGACAATGCTGAAGTTAGACAGCGTAGGCCTGACATCCCCAGAGTGAGGCTGGATATAGAAACCCTGAATGAGCAGCAGGTGTTTGAAAGTTTCAGGCTCAACAGGGAGAAAATATATCAGTTATATGCCCTGTTGCAAGATAGGCTGGAAAGCCAGGGCTATTCAAGCAGGGCTGTCCCTGGAATGACCAAACTACTAGGGGCACTTCATTTTTTGGCTTCTGGATCCTTTCAGGTGACAGGGGGCATTGTAACTGGGGTGCATAAGTCCACTCTTTCTAAGCATCTTTCAAAAGTTATTGATGGACTTTATGATAATTGCAGAAAATTTATTTTTTTCCCCACATCACCCAGAGGTTGGCGTGATGTTAAGAGGGACTTTTTTCTTTTAGGTGGCATACCCAATGTCCTTGGGGCCATTGACTGCACTCATATTGCCCTAAGACCCCCTGTGCGCAGGGAGATAATATTTAGAAATAGGAAACACTTCCACTCCTTAAATGTGCAGATTATATGTGATGCAAACATGCGCATATTAAATGTTGTGGCAGGGTTCCCAGGAAGTAGCCATGATGCCTACATCCTCAGGAATTCTGGTGTGTGGAGATTGTTTGAGACAAATCAAATGCCTGAAGGACATCTCCTCGGTAAGTGTTTATGTATATATTATGATGCCTTCATGTGTTCAATATTTTGACATTTTATTGTTTCATTGCTTTATAATCCTTTATGTATGTGTCTAAGGGGGTGAAATTGATTAAATAAATAAATTGTTAATCATTTAAAAGATATATATTAACTATGTCATAGTAAGACATATGCATAACATTATTTTATGTCATACATTGCTTTATGGAAAGATGTGTGTTTATCTATCTATCTATATCTATATATATATATACTGTATATCTATGCATTCATATTTTAGCAGATTCTGCATATCCTCTTAAAAAATGGATTTGGACACCATTGAAAGAGAACCAGGTTGTTGGGCCTGCTGAATTAAGGTAAAATATATATTTATTTTCTGCTCATGTGTGTCAGAAATATTGATTGTGCCTTGCAAAATGCTCACTATAATCTGTAGAAAAGTAGGACCAGTACACACTTCATAGGAATGTCCCTTTAAATCACTCTTGGGTGAATGTAGGTGCAAACCTGGAGGACCTCCTTTTCCAAAGTCCCAGTAAATGTAATGAAATAGAACACACAGGTAGCACTCTATGTGGAGCAACAGCACCTTTATTGAGCAACGTTTCGGGGCTCCTGCCCCTTTATTAAGCTATATATCTGTGTTTGTGCACATACATTTGTTGCTTGATTATCTTGTGTGTGTGTGTATATATCACTATCACAGACATAACAATGTTGTACTGAGTGCCTTTAAAGGGACAGTCAAAATACAAATCATCTATTATCAGTGAAGCATTTATAAATCTCTCTGCTTCAATATAAATATATTTATATATATATAAAATGGATTAAAGATTTATAAGATCAAACCAGGAATGTAGTTAGCTCATTAGTATTTGATTTGTCTTCACATTATATATTATAATCATATTTCTTGTTCTTTTAATACAGATATAATGAAGCACATATCCGAACACGTGCTATAATAGAACGACTGTTTGGTGTTCTAAAAATGCGCTTTCGCTGCCTGGACAGATCAGGGGGGGATCTCCAATTCAGTCCGGAAAAAGCTATTAAAATCATAGTGGCATGTTGCTGTCTACACAACATGGCACAGGAGCATGGGATGTTGAACGACTTACTTCCAACACCACAGCCCCCAGGTGAAATCTTTGAGCCTGATGTAATTAATCATCCCCAACCCCTCAATGCCCATTTGGAGAGATCTGCAACTATTCAAGAATTCTTTTCAGGTATTTTTATAGTATTGTAATGAGACCTTTTAGTTATTTATGATTATGTTTTTTAATAATACACATTTGTTTCTTTTAATGTTTTACAGATTGAAGATTCTCAGAAATGGAATACCACTCCCCTCCCTCTCTCCTCATCCCTATATTTACCACATTTTCCCTAAATAAATGTATACTTTACTCAAATATAGTCATGGTGAATGTTTCTTTATTTCCAGCTATGTACTAATCAATGCATTCATCTTATGATTTATGTATAACATAATTATCTAAAATATCATTTTAATTATATTCCAAATATGACTTTGTTCTCTTGGTATAATTATTTAAAGAGCAGCTATGCACTCCTGGTTAATAAAATTGAGTACATGGGTGAACCAATGACAGACAGGATATATACTGTATGTTGGCAACAATAAACAGCTCTAACATAGGTTCTATGCTGCTCCTGATCTTACCTAAATAAAACTATAATCAAAGGATACTAAGAATATTAAGAAATATAAAGAATATAAATATATTAGATTTGCTTTTAAATATATATGTTTTAGCAAAATAATGGAATTTATGTCACTTTAAAAAAAAAAAGGAAGAGTGTGTTCACAATAAAACATTAATGAACCAGATAAATCATTCAAATCCAATCAACTTACATATGTACTCATAATCAATTTAATCCTTTTATGTTTCTTATTTCAATCATGTATTTAAGTTTAGGAGCCATTCCATTTAATGCTCATCACCTGTGGTGCACTTGCTGATTGTTGCCTACATTTAGACAACAATCATCAAGCGCTCCCCATGTGCAGATTCAAAATGGGTAGATTCCTAAGATAACATTCCTGTTTTATTAAATTACAGATGATAATTAAGTTAAATAGATTATAGGATTACATATTTAAGTATATAAATACTGCATGCTCTAATTCCTGAGTTTTATTTTTAATAGGCTATCCCTTTAAGAAATATATCAGATGCTCATTTCAAAGAGACAAATCCAGATATAATATAATCCTTAAAATAAAGATACATTATCAATACATACAATCCCCTGAGATTGCACACTTGAATGGCATGGTTACCTCATAGAAAATAATATAGAAAAATAAGTCAAAGGAAAAAATCTTTTTATCATGAAGATGAGTTTTATTATTACAGATTTACCCTCATTCAAATGTAATTTTCAATGTGAAAATCATATTTATTCAATACAAAACGATGACACATTAAAGTTATAATGCGTCATAGTACTAATATTTATAAAATATATGTAATGTCATGTCTGCTAAAGCAGATAATACATTTGCAATATTTAGACTATTAACCAAAATACATAAGTGCTTAATATGACATACTTCAAGAGATATGAAGTATTGTCTTTAACATGGAGTTATTGAAACAATTTAAAAGTGCATTGTGCATTGGTCCCAGGGAGAGTCTGTGTCTGTTCATATGATGTCAATTAAAATGTATTAATCACCTCTATATCATGGCAATCACATATATGTTGTGTATACACCAGTGCTTAAATATCATAAAGATACATTTATCTAATTATTCTAAATATTGAATAATAATCTTGACAAAAAGGAGTGCATTAGTCATGATAGGTATTAGTCATGATAGGTATATATTTCAGATATTACATTCCACATAGGACTATAATGAATGCAAGGTATTTGGCCATATCAACAGGAAGGAATATTTACTTTTCAACTCTTCTATAACTGTATAAGCCTTATTAGCTTCATCTGAAGGAGCAAACAACATATGCTTGTGGAATATAAATCATAACATTTACACATGTCACGTTGACCAATGTTAGATAGCATATACTGTATAAATTTCAGACACGTATCCCCAAGTATTCTTAAACGGCATAATATCCTCAATAAAAGGACACATACATTTATCAACAATTTACACCTGCATATTAATTGACATCATGTGAAATAAAAATGAATAAAGCTGTTAATGTTTTTGAAAATAAACAGCTATTAAAACAATTTTGAAATATATTTTCTAATTTTGATTAGAAAAATATATGCATATTTATGAGATGGAAATCACACTTAAGAAAGTGCTTCATAAAAAAATTAGATATTATATATCTTGAAAGAATTTAAAAAGAAAAATACTTCTTAATGCTTGCGGCGGGATTTGGCCTTTGGAGGAGAGGTACTTGGGATGGAAGTGTGGCGTCTTGGGCGACGCACACCAGCTGGCTGGGAGGCTAAAAGATGTGATTCAGGGTCCTGCAGGGAGATAACGGAGGATGCGAGTGAGGAGGGAGTTTGCGGCCTATCTGCAACCCTCTCCACTGCCTCTGCCAGGCGGACGAGTGCAGCATTATGTATGTCCATCTGGCTCTGTAGCCTCCTGAAATCCTGCTGCTGCTGGAGCCTAGTAAGTCTAAGCTCCCTGTGAATGAGCCTCAGTAGAGCATCCTGCTGGGACTGCGCGGGGATATTGGATTCCATGGGGGGCACTTGTGGCTGTATAGGTGTCTCCGGCACATATTCCTGGCTCTGTGTGAGGTTGTCGTCACTCAGTCTTGGGGACTGTGTGGGTGGCTCAATATCCAATTGAGGACAGACATTGGTGGGGGGTGGTGGTGATTGTTGTGGTGGTGGTAGTGGTGGCGGCATTTGTTGTGCCATGGGAGGGTGCTGAATGTGTTGTTGAGGTGGCATATAGTACATATGCTGCGGTGGAGGATGCATCTGCTGATGCTGTGGTGATGGAGGATGCATCTGCTGATGCTGTGGTGATGAAGGAGGCATCTGCTGATGCTGTGGTGATGGAGGATGCATCTGCTGATGCTGTGGTGATGAAGGAGGCATCTGCTGATGCTGTGGTGGTGGAGGATGCATCTGCTGATGCTGTGGTGATGAAGGAGGCATCTGCCGATGCTGTGGTGGTGGAGGATGCATCTGATAATGCTGCGTTGGAGGATGCATCTGATAATGCTGCGTTGGAGGATGCATCTGATAATGCTGCGTTGGAGGATGCATCTGATAATGCTGCGTTGGAGGATGCATCTGATAATGCTGCGTTGGAGGATGCATCTGATAATGCTGCGTTGGAGGATGCATCTGATAATGCTGTGGTGGTGGAGGCTGCATCTGATGATATGTCCTCCCAGATGAATATGGGGATGGGCCAGGAACATTTTCAACCTCATAGGCCAGTGGCTGTTGCTCATCTCCTTCAAGTATGCTGAGGTAGGAGTATCCAGCTTCAATAACATCCCCCTCCTCCTCCTCACTGAATTCCGGAACATCACTGGCCTCCGGTCTTGTTGAGGACTCATACTCATGTTCCAATTCTGAAAAATAAATTGTAATTACAAATTAATCTGATGAAACATCTAACATTTTAAAATCAATTTTATAGATATAGTTTTATATATATATATATATATATAATTTCTGTATGAACTTAAACATATTTAACCAGAGGTGTATATTTAAAGATTGTGCCTCTAAGCGACTCTTTGTATTACACATAGTCCATATATATGATATAGATAGAAAGAATTTAAATCTATACCCTTGCTTGTTTGAGCAGATAGCCACTCCAGAAATCAGGATGAATATATCCACTACAACTATGTTAAGATGCCATTAAAGGGGCAATGAAGTACAAATTAAACTTTCATGATTCAGACAGAGCATGCAAATTTAGTCAACATTTAATATTTTACTCCTATTATCATATTTTCTTCCTTCTCTTGGTATCTTTATTTGAGAAGCAAGAATGTAAAGCTTAAGAGCCAGACAATATTTGTTTCAGAACCTGGGTTGCTGTTGCTTATTGGGTGGCTAAATGTAGCCACCAATCACGAGCGCTAGCCAGGGTTCTGAACAAAAAATGCAAAGTCTCCATAGCTTACATTCCTACTTTTTCAGAAAAAGATACCAAGAGAACAAAGAAATATTTATAATAGTAGTACATTAGAGAGTTGCTTAAAATTGCTGCTCTATCTGAATCATGAAATAAAAAAATTGGGTTTACTATCACTTTAAGTTACTGTGCAAATTAGACTTTGAACCATGTAAAACATTACTTGTACTAATCCTACCTAGGTATGTTTTCCACTGATGCTTGAACACAATTGATTACTAAACATATATAATATATGAACATTCTATATTCTGTATTACACATGTGTATGATTACATTTATATTTTAAAAAACAAAGCCGATATATATTTCTGATGTTAACATATATTTGTTAGAAATAAAACATTTATTACATATGATATTTAATATTCACCTTCATGGACCTCTTCAGCTGGCACTGATGTGTCCATTGTCCCCTTACATCCGTAAACAGATTCATCTGAGATGACATTGGCCATCATCTCCTCCCATGACCTTAGGTGTATCCTCTTGCTAGGACCACCACCTGTCCCACGTGCATATTTGGCCTGCTGTGCCAGCTTAGCTTTGGTTTCCCTCCTGCAGTCATGATAGCGGTGTTTAATGCTGGCAATAGAACGATTACGTCCTAAGCAGCTGACTGCCACTCGAATCTCCTCCCACAGCTTATTCCGGACAGCCGGCCTCAGGTTAGGGTTCTCCAGCTGAGCTGCCCTCTCCAAGTATGCCTCAACAAGAGCCTCCTTCTCCTCCTCAGAGTACCTCTCCTCTCTAAGCCTGCCCTTCACACCTGAAGGGCCAGCAGACACAGACTCTCCCTCCTGTGACTGGGGACCAGCCCTCTCTACCTCCTCTGTCCCTGCAGGCTGTGACAGGCTACCACCAGCCCCACCCCCAGTTGCCACAGTCTGCCCCACTTTCCCTTTTCTTTTTGTGCCTAGCTGAGGCTGACTCCTCCTCACTCCTCCCACCTCCATTCCTCTTCCACCCTCTCTCCTTCCCTCCTCTGCCAGGGTTTGAGGAAGGACAAATCCTCCACCCAAACCTCGGCCCCTATTCCTGCCCATACTACTCCCTACTTCCCCCCTCCCCCTCCCTCTATCCACCCTCACCACTGCCCTCCCCCTAGCCACCCCCTTCCCAACTCCACTAGGCCTATCCATCCCTTTCTCCTTCCTCCCTAACTCTAACCTAACA
This sequence comes from Bombina bombina, assembly GCF_027579735.1. Lineage (NCBI taxonomy): Eukaryota > Metazoa > Chordata > Amphibia > Anura > Bombinatoridae > Bombina > Bombina bombina. The sequence goes on along the minus strand of NC_069500.1, from coordinate 1,266,852,465 downwards.
CTAAAGTCCCTAGCTTACCTAACTACACTAAGTCACCTAACTAAACCCTATATTAAATAGCCCCAAAACTAACTACCTAACCTATCTAGACCCTAACTATCTCTATTCTATATCCCTCAAAATAAAAATAAAATGTGGGGGTGAAAATAAACAAAGGGATGTAAATGAAAAAGGAAAAACTAAGGAGGATTAGAACAAAATTATAGACAAATAATAAGGGATGCAAATGAAGAAAGGGGTGAGCTATATAGTCAAATGAAACAAAAAATATGGGATGTAAAAAATAAATAGGATGTGAAAAATGTATATATATTAAAAAAAAAGTTATATAGTGAGGAAGGGAAAGGTAGTCAAAGGGGGGATGGGAAGTGGAATAAGGGGATTAATGAAAGGAGTAATAAAGGAAGATGGGGATATGGGGGTTAATGAAAAAAAATATGTGAATGTGTTTGTATCAAATAAAAGTGTGTATGTGTGTGTGTGTGTATTTGTGTGTATAAACTAATGTGTGTTAATTAACTAATGTATGGATGTGTGTGTGTGTTCCTAATATTATATGAGGCCTACAATAAGAATATATGAAAATCAAATATCAAACTCTCCAACAACTCTCAAAAACCCAAAACTCCTACCAACGCAACTAGCTCCCGTGTCTTTCTCTCTAGAGGCGATCACAGGTAAAGAGCGCAGGCGCAAACCGTTATTCTTATAGACAGAGGTCGGGTTACCATGGCAATGCACTTGTTATGGCGCGCTTTTCGACAAATCCGACATCGGTTGGCAACGCAAACTTACGTACGGCCGAAAAGAGCGACTGCGCGCAACACGCTAATCTTTTCAATGGAAACCTGGTACTAAAATGGAGCCGTAAATTACCTTTAGCTGTCGTCCGCTTCGGTAGCTTACGGCTCCATTTTTAACGACTCAATGGAAGCGAGCTCAATATTGGCACAAAACCATCAGGCTTCTGCTAGAAAGCTGAACATGAAGAGGAACTTCATCTTTCAGCATGAAAACGACCCAAAGCATACATCCAAATCAACAAAGGAATGGCTTTACCAGAAGAAGATTAAAGTTTTGGGATGGGCCAGCCAGAGCCCAGACCTGAATCCAATTCAAAATCTGTGGGGTGATTTGAAGAGGGCTGTGCACAGGAGAAGCCCTCGCATTCTGACAGATTTAGAGTGTTTTTGCAAAGAAGAGTGGGCAAATCTTGTCAAGTCAAGATGTGCCATGCTGAAAAACTAATACCCAAAAAGACTGAGTGCTGTAAAAAATCAAAAGGTGCTTCAATAAAGTATTAGTTTAAGGGTGTTCACACTTATGCAACCATATTATTTTATTTTTTTATTTTTATTTCCCTTTACCTTATAGATTTCAGTTTATTTTTCAATTGAGTTGTACAGTTTATAGGTCACATTAATGGTGGAAAAAGTTCTGAAATGATTTATCTTTGTCTCATTTTTTTACATCACAGAAACCTGACATTTTAACAGGGGTGTGTAGACTTTTTATATCCACTGTATATATATATATATATATATATATATATATATATATATATATATATATATATATATATATATATATATATATATATATATATATATATATATATAAATATATATATATATATGTTGTGCAGTATGATAAGAAAAGTAACACACAGCGTATATTTACGTCCGATTGGGCTAAGGGGTTAATCACCTGCCAGAACCATCCACCCAAAAAAGGGTGGGGTAGAACCTCTTACACCACTGACAACATACAGAGTAACCTGAGACCCCTTATTTTAAACAGAAGATTTTCATTTTTCAAACATGTTCTCAAATGTCTGCACAGATGCAAGTGATTTTAATAACACTAACAACTAACGGTCACATCACTGTGCTGGTAATTTTTAGGACTCTAGTGTCTTTAAAGTATCCTCTACTACAAACCACACATATACAAAGTATACTAAGAAAATGTATTTACAATTGAAACATTTAATATATATCAAGTCTTCTATCTGCAATATTTTCACCTTAGTTTTCTATATATTCATATTTTTATTTTCAATGAAAACCCGGTCTTTGAATAATTTATTTCCATTTAGGGCCAGATAACAAGTGGAGCACTAAGGTTTATCGTTTATAAGGATTTTATTTCAGTGTTTACGCTCGTCTGGTTTACCGCTGATATTAGAAATTGAAATTAAACATGATCGTTTGAGCGCAAAATGCTTACTGTGTCCTCAGAGCTCTGGTTAACTGTTTCACAAAATAAAAAAGTTACACAAAACACATAAAAAATACAGTTACACTCATAACAACACAATAAAAAATGATACAAAAAATATTGCACACAAAAGTTATAAAGGCTAAAAGATTTGAGGTCTCAGGTGTTAGAAATAAAAAAGGCAGGCTTTAACATTGCGATACATACATATACACCTCTAATGGAAGTGCAGGCAGCCTGTATCTAGAAACTAAATTAAGGGCCTGCTCCTCTGCAGACATGTACGCCTAGGAGGGTTTGCAACAATGTTGCAGGTTAAGGGGAGGAGTAAGCCTTACCTTACTTACGTGAGAGGAGTGTCCATCTCTGCCTCTTTCTTCTTCCTGGAGACGTTGGAGAATCTTGTGTGTCTGGTCAGAATGGTGCGTGGCAGACAGGCATTGTTTCCTCCAAAATGGTTCAGGGATGCAGTGGATCCGGCGACGCAGCGAGGGACACCAGGAAACATACAGATAAGTGATGGGGCTGGGGTTTCTACTAGTAGGCCGTCTATCGTATCGACCTGGTAGGCCCGAGCAGTTTCCCCCCTACCCTCCCCTCCCCCCTGCAGGGCCTGGTATGGACCTCTCTTCCCTCTCCGGGGTCCAGGGTGTCAGTGATTCCCAGTGGGGCAGAGTAGATTAAAGGGAGCGCTCACTGCTGGGATCGGGGCCCTTATTGCATCCGATATGGCGGCGGCGGAGGCCGTTGTGGACCTATTTAGGGCCTTCAGTGGACTGCTGCTGCATGGCGCAGCGTGGCTGTCTCAGGCGGCGACTCCTCCTCCTGTGGTGGATTCTTTCCTGCCTGCTGGTCATAGCTCCGGTACCAGAGGCTCGACTAGGCCCCTGATGTCACTTCCGGTTCCCGACTTTTGGTGGGTAGTGCAGATGACATAATTTCCGGTCGGAGCGTGGAGATGTTGGCAGCGGCAGGTTCGTAAGTGATCTGAGCATCCAGGAAGAAGACAGGACAGGCAGGTGAGAAGGGCTCTGCTGCGCAACGCTCTGCAAAGGCTTTAAAAAATGCTCAAGCAGCTTGGCACAGGAGACCTCACAAGGCAGAGGCATAGAAAAAGGGGTGGCAAGAGGAGCATCTCTATTTGGGTCTAGTAGGCCTGGGAGATCAGTGACTTTGGGGAGGTGGTCCCTAGCAGGACATCTCAGCCCAAATGAACCGCAAGTGTGCCGATGGCAGATATGGCGAGTGGCAGTGCAGGAATGAACAGAAGGGTGTAAGATAGTGAATGTGGTGTAACAATGTTGACTGCTCAGAGTAGTGGGACTGGCACGGCTACGCTGGCACCAATAGCAGAGCAGGGCTCATCGGACAGGTTACATGAGTCTGGTGGAGGTGATTTGTGTGTGGTGTTGACTGAGAGCGATGGAACGCCTGGGAGGATGACTTTGACCCCTGATACTAGTTTAATGGGGACAGGTCATGGTTGGTTTGGGTACTCCCCTCTCCTTTATGTCTTTCTCCTCCAGGTCGGTTTGTCCGGAACTGGTATGGAGCAGTCGGCTGTTTGGTCGGCACAGGTGATCCCCAGCCGGGGATGTCACAGGCATCGACGGCAGGTGCAGCAGGACCTGGAGCGGTGAGTTGGCTGCTCTTTCCTTCATACAGGCCCCCTCGTGGGATTACAGTTAAAACTCAGATTCTGATAGTGGTAGGGCTTTAGGGCTAGTTAATAAGGGACAAAGGAGGATGTACAGGATGCTGTGTAGGGTAGTATCAGTCCTTGGGCAGGGTTGGGAAGTGAGAGGTCCCACAGTCTCAGGGGCAGTCCTACCTGGCGCTGTGATTCCATCTGTCCCCTTGCTAGCACCTTTAGTGGGGGCAGGACCTAAGGGGCAGCCTCAATAGGGCATAGGAGGCCAGCTGTAGCCAGTTAGCTAGTCAGTGAGCAAGGGGGAGCAGCAGCTAGGAAGGCAGTAGTGCAAGGGAATTTGTATTTGTGTTTTGTACATTCCTTGCATGGGCATATGAAGCCAAAAGACGGTTGCGAAAATCCGCAAAAGAAAATACATTAATACTTTTGATCTCTCTTTCGAGGTCTATAGGGACAAAGAGCAGAGCGAGGATGGGCCCAAACATGTTAAATGCCATGAGGAGTGGCAGAGGTGTTTTCACGTGTTCTCCATCAGTCATATTGAGGCTAGGCCGGAGTTAGCTGTAGATCTGTTTAAATACTGGGACATCATAGATCAAGTGAACCGAAACTTTGGGGACAGAGTATGGATGACTTACAATTCGGAATTCCGACGTAAGATGGTGGACAATCCGGTGCTGACTTTTGGATCCAAGGATTTGGATCTTTGGTCCCTGCTTGGACATGAGCGCACCATGGCACCCATGCCTCCTCAGCAAACTGGACCTTCCAGGCAGGTAGGGGTGCTTAAAAGAAGGGGCAGATAGTGCTGGAAGTATAATGAAAAACAGTGTGACAAAGGAGCATCCTGCTTCTTTCATCACATTTGCTTAAACTGCGGGGGCCCATGCCTGGGCGTCGAGTGTCAGCATAGGAGAGATGGGCCAGCAGGTAGGGGTCAGCCAAGAAATGCTGCTGGTAACAAGGGCCCCAATGCCTCTGAAGCTAGCCATGCTTAAGCCCTGGCTTGCTGCCTACCTGGATGGGGAGGCAGCGGAGCTACTACGTAAGGGCATTCAGGAGGGATTTAAGATTCTGGTACAGGGGGAGGTAGTAGGCTCGGCTACTCATAGGAACCTAAAGTCTGCATATGAGCACCCTGAGGTCCTAAGAGAGAAGTTAGTGAAGGAGCTAACCCTGGGCAGATTTGCAGGCTTCTTTAAGGAAATGTAGATTACTTCAATGGTGATCTCCCCTTTAGGGGTGTTGCCCAAGAAGGAGCCGGGGACAGGTCAGTGAATGACGCGATAGCCCCTAATGGGATGCTTGGTTTCATGTGCATATTTTGAGGCCTTTAGCTCATTATTGCACTGGGCTGGGGTTAGCCCACTACCTAGATGACTTCTTTTTGGTTGGGATGCGACAGACTTATGGTGGTCATGGAGACACCTGATGGGGGAATTCGGTTTTCCATGGGCCTTGTACCAGGTTCACGTTTTTAGGGATTAAAATGGACACTGTGGAATAGCTATGTCGTCAGAAGAGCTGCTGCAGCAAGATGGGTGACTGTGAAGGATTTGCAGTCGGTGCTGGGTCTCCTAAACTTCGCCTGCAGGGTGATCCCCATGGGGCGCATCTTTAATAGACGTCTCACGGCACCGCTTAAGGGTGGTGATGACGGAAGGAAAGGATTCCAATCTCTACTGTGATGATGGCAGACCTTAGGGTTTGGGAGCTGTTTTTACAGCACTTTAATGGTATCCTCCTATGGCAGAAGGCTCCCATTGCAAGTCAGTTGCTTCATCTGTTTAAGGATGCGATGGGCAGTCATGGATATGGAGCCTACTTGAGGGTGTGTGGAGTGCTGGGCAGTGGCCCTCAAGCTGGGTAGAGTCAGGGCTTACACATAATCTGATGCTCCTGGAACTTTTTCCTATTGTGGCTGCCATTGAATTGTGGGGACGCAAGCTAGCAAAACAGGTCAATTGTCTTCTGGATGGATAACTTGAGCATAGTCTTTGCTGTTAGCCGGCTGTCAGCATCAGTGCCGGTGGTGGTGAATTCCCTGCGACATCTAGTACTTAGATGCTTGCATTTCAATATCCACTTTGCGGCCCGACACGTCCCAGGCATGAATAATGTGATAGCTGATGCGCTTTCCAGATTTCAGTGGGGGTTCTTTAGGAGATTGGTGCCTTCAGCCTCAACTGATGGGCTGCCCTGTCCTCCTTTTTTATGGTAGATTGCAGAGACTGGACGGTGATCCTTCCATTTATCCAGATGTTGGTGGCTCCTTCCACATGGCGGGCATACACCCAGCATTGGTATGATTAGGGTTGTTTCTGCAGGGCACACAAGTTGTCTCCATGGACAAGCTCACAAGGGCTCCTTCTTGATTGTCTTATGGGCCTGAGTGAGCAAAGGATGCAGAAGGGTACCTTAGGAAGCAGGTTGGCAGCCTTGTCATTTTTTAACAATCTGTATGGGTTTCAGAACCACACAGCAGCTTTTTTGATTAGGCAAGTAGCGAAGGGTTGGGACCAGTCTGGGAGCAGACTGTCCGATACCAGGGAGTCTATAACTCTTTCGCGCTTGCACACCTTAGTGGAAGCTTTGGGTGAGGTATGCACCTCTACCTACGAAACATGTTTGTTCAGATGCGCCTTTGTGCTAGCTTTTTTTAGGGGCGCTGTGCCCGGGGGAGCTAATAGCAGGCTCCAAAGCTAGCAGGGGCTCAGGGATTCAGATCCAACATGTCTGGGTAGTGGACAGGTCCCTGATGTTGCTTATGCCTAGGTCCAAAATGGACCAAGTTGCTAAAGGGGCCTGGTTCTCATTGCCACCATCAGATGCAAGCGATATTTGACCAATTCTTTGCACAAGCGAATTTTAGCTATTAAACTGCAGGGTAGTGAGCAGCTATTGGTTCATGAGGATGGTTCGAACCTGACTAAATTTAAGTTTGCAGAAGTATTGCGTAGGGTAAGAGTGAGGGCAGGCTTAGGGGAGATCTGCTTGACTCCCCATTCATTTAGGATAGGGGCTGCAACTAGCGTGGCTGCGTTAGGTTGGTCAGTGGAGAAGATTAAACAATTAGGGCGCTGGAAATCACAGAGGTACAGGTGATATGTTAGCCCCCAGTTCAGGATTAGTTAGTTTCATTGCTGCTCTTGTGGGCAGTTTTCAGTGTTTTTTTTGTATGTTGGGGGCTTTAGCCTTATGTTGTCTCGTTATTTATTTTAGGTGTTGTCAGAGGGCCCACTAGAGTCTGGATAGTGGGTCATTCCTACATTCACTGGGCAGCCATTTGTGCCCTTTCCATGCCAGACGGGAAGCAATTGGAGTTTGAGGCTTTGCGAACATCATTGAGGTGACTTGGCCGGAGAGGATTGAGTTGGAGCGAATTTCCTTCTCTTCTTCAAGAGGCGCAGGGCAGATGGGGCAAGCCCCATATAATACTCCTGCATCTAGGTGGCATTGACAAGGGGTTGGCACCGGCGTTGGATCTCATCAATATGATGAGATCGGATGTGCGGTGGATGTGTGTGACGTTCCCGGGGTTACGTTTGAGTTGGTCCAACATTGTACCAAGGTTGCGATGGTGGAACTTCCCAACTCCCAAGGCTGCTTACTGTGTAAGGAAAAAGTTGAACAGAGAGCTGGCTAAGGCAGTAATGACCGCTGGTGGTTTTGTGGTCCGTCATGACCATCTGTCAGCAGACAAAAAGTATCTTTTTAGGCTGGATGGAGTCCATCTATCAGATGAGGGATTGGATATCTTTCTGGCAGACCTTAACCCTTAGTGACCAGACAAGTTTTCAATATTCTTACCCTTAAGGATCAGGGCTATTTTTACATGTCTGCAGTGTTTGTGTTTAGCTGTAATTTTCCTCTTACTCATTTACTGTACCCACACATATTATATACCATTTTTCTCGCCATTAAGTGGACTTTCTAATGTTAACATTATTTTCATCATATCATATAATTTACTATAAAAAAATTATGATGAAAAAATGAACAACCCAAAGTATTGATTTGGTCCCAATTTGGTATATTTCATGCCACCATTTCACCACCAAATGCGATCAAATAAAAAAAATCGTTAACTTTTTCACTAATTTTAGGTTTCTCACTGAAATAATTTACAAACAGCTTGTGCAATTATGGCACAAATGGCTGTAAATACTTCTATGGGATCCCCTTTGTTTAGAAATAGCAGAGATATATGGTTTTGGCATTACTTTTTGGTAATTAGAAGGCAGCTAAATGCCGCTGCGCACCACACTTGCATTATGCCCAGCAGTGAAGGGGTTAATTAGGTAGCTTGTAGGGAACTTGTAGGGTTAATTTTCTAAAGTTAACATTATTTTCATCATATCATATAATTTACTATAAAAAAAATGATGATGAAAAAATGGACAACCCAAAGTATTGATTTAGTCCCATTTTAGTATATTTCATGCCACAATTTCACCGCCAAATGAGATCAAATAAAAAAAATGTTAACTTTTTCACTAATTTTAGGTTTCTCACTGAAATAATTTACAAACATCTTGTGCAATTATGGCACAAATGGCTGTAAATACTTTTCTGGGATCCCCTTTGTTTAGAAATAGCAGACATATATGGCTTTGGCATAGATTTTTGGTATTAGAAGGCTGCTAAATGCCGCTGCGCACCACACTTGTGTTGTGTCTAGCAGTTAAGGGGTTAATTAGGTAGCTTGTAGGGTTAATTTTAGCTTTAGTATAGAGATCAGCCTCCCACCTGACACATTGCACCCCCTGATCCCTCCCTGATCCCCCCCTCAAACAGTTTTTTTCCCTCCCTCACCTCACAATTGTCACCGCCATATTAGGTACTGGCAGAAAGTCTGCTAGTATAAAAATAAAGGTTGTTTGTTTGTTGTTTTAATATTTTTTTCTTAATATTTTATCTTTAGTGTAAGATCCCCCATTACCCCCCAAACCTTCCCAAACAGCTCTCTAAGCCTCCCCCCTCAACCTATTGGCTGCCATCTTAGGTACTGGTAGCTGTCTGCCAGTACCCATTTACTACACAAATTTCCTTTTCTTGTTTAAAACTAAATAAAAGCCCCAATTTCTGTAGTGTAGCTGCCCACCCTTTATACTCTACCCACCCTCCCCCTCCCAGATCTCTTCACAAACATTTCCCCCCTCCCTGTCCCTTCTTTGACTGTGTCATCAGTTTAACGTGCGTACACACCAGCACATCCGTGCGCACTCTCCCGCCCCCTGCATCCTTGCGCACTCCAGGAACACAGAGGGGAACAGGATCTGGATATTCACCAATGATGGGCTGCCCACCCACCTCCCTGCTATGGCTCCCACCAATGATCGGAATCATTGCTGGCTGATGCAGAGAGGGCCACAGAGTGACTCTCTCTGCATCGGATGCCTACATTTTTTTATTGCAGGATGCCTCTATATCGAGGCATCACTGCAATAACATGAAAATGCCTGGAAGCGATCATGATCGATTCTAACGCATGAAAACCCTGAGGACATACAGGGTACGTCCTTGGTCATTAAGTGACCATTTTTGTAGGATGTACCCTGTATGTCCTTGGTCCTTAAGGGGTTAAGATGGCCAGGTCGTCCCACATTTAAAAAAAAAAATTATTTCAGGATGTTACCTTATAGATCAGTGGCATCAAGAGTCCTGGCCTACCTTAAGTGAGGGGTTCTCTTGTGGCAAGAGGTCATGGCCCAAGTTACAGTACAGGGTCCGCAGGGGTGGGGTGATGACCCCAGGTCGTGCCTTGGGAGTGCCCCGCAGGCCTGTCGGCTGAAGATCCTCAAGGGCATCTGGTACCATCTGCTAGGGGCAAGATTCCACAGGGTCCGCCCACATTCCAAGACCGGGTCATAACCTCTAGTCATATGGGGTTTTCTATAACCTGGTATGCCACCACCTATGTTTTTTTTTTTTTTTGGTTATTTATGATAAATAAACACGGCCAGGCTTGATCTTTAACCGAGCTCTGTGTGTCTGTATTTATTTATTAGAGTTATAATTTAGAAAAGTTATATAAGTACAGTGAACTGTCTAGTAGGAATTAAGCCCTTAAGATGTATATTTATATTTATATATATATATATATATATATATATATATATATATATATATATATATATATATATATATATATATATATATATGTGTGTGTGTGTCTATATATGTGTACATATATATTTATGTATTTATATGTGTATCTATGTATTTACAGGTTCATTCAAAGAAAGACGGCTCCAGCTGAGGTTAAAACGATAATCCTTTATTCTAAAGTTTAAAACATGAAGAAACACAGCAAACGATGTGAGAGGTGCTAAGGGCGCAGCACTATATGGCTTACATGTTTCGGAAATGGTCCGTAGTCATAGCCTACAGTGTTGTGCCCCACACCTGTTTAAAAAGAGATACAAACAAATGTGCTTTGCTACTAAAAAAACCCCGCCCTCAGACCTGACCAAACACACCTAGTTAATTAATTACTACCTCAAAACAGTAATATTGCATATCCAAATACTAAACATAGGTAAGTATATACACTTCAAGGGCATAGAATATACCTAAACAAGATAAACATATATATATATGTATGTATAGGAGTTAGCATAAGAGATAATATAAATAAGCACAGGCAAATCTATATGATGCAAATTGAAAGAAGCAACATACGAACGGGATATATAGTTACAAGAAGGCTCCCATACAAAATGCGATGCAATGAGCAAAACCAGAACATAGTAATACCCCATATGATTCCTAGCTCACTGTTTGGTAATCAGTATATAGTAACTGAAAAAATATATATATAAAAAATAAATATAAATGTATATAGTGGCCACCAACACAAGGGAAAATGTATAAATAACAAAATATATATACATCACAATATTACCAACTAGATGAACTAAGAGCTATTATGATTGCAAGGCGCTCAAATAACTTAGTAAAGGAATATAAATATCCGCCAAGAATGTGATAACTGTTGTGCTGGACACCAGAATTAATGTATGTAGTGGTCAAAACATACATAATAAAAAATCTGAAAACCAATATTATTATTAATAATAGTATGTTGAGAACAATACTATATATACAAAGCATAGTAGTATTAGAACAAAAGATGAAATTGAAAAATCTTACAAATCGTAACTGCAGGTACTATTACTAGTCCTTGCTAGTATAAATACATATGTATTAAAGGGGTATTTAGAAAAATTGCTGGTAAAGCAATATAATGTGATAGGGGGTATTGAAAATTTAGAGGAATAAGCAACTTGATTAAATAAGATAAAAAGAAGGGATAAAAAAATGAGAGATAAAAATGAATAAGTGAGTGACATAAATATTACCAATACCAAAGGGAATATTCTATACCATTACCTTCATTCCCAAAGATTTAGAACATCATATCTGGAATTTAACCCATCGGGCACCCGAGTGCCCATAGTGAAAATCCAGTAGGCTTCACGTCTAGCGAGAAATGTATCAATATCACCTCCCCTAATGGGTCTATTGACTTTTTCAATGCCACACCAAGTGAAGCCCTGTAGGTTATTGTCATGAAATACCCCAAAATGTTGAACAATAGGTGTTGATGCCCTCTTAGTATTAAATGAGGATAAGTATTCTCTGATCCTGGTATTCAGGTCACGTGAGGTGAGTCCTATATATGGGATCTTACACAAAGTGCATTCAATTAAGTAAACCACTGACTCAGTTTTGCAATTCATGCAAGCACCGATTTGATATTGTTTTTTGTTTTTTTCACTCTTGAACTCTTTAGTGATATTGACAAATTCACAGGGTTTAGACTTGCGGTGTCCACATTTGTACATACCAGTGTGTTTTAACCAGGAACCCTGTTTGGGTTTGTCAGATTTCAGTAATGTTGGCGAGAGGATAGAGCATAAAGGTAGGGCTTTTTCTGTATGAACATCTAAGTCCTGTTTTTACAGTATCCACTCATTTATCCTCCACCAGCAACACTGGAAAATGTTTGCGTATGATATCAAATACCTGGGGATATTGAACACTGTGTGTAGTTACAAATGTGACTCCCTGTCTCGTTTACATTTTTTTCTGCTTGCTGCCCAAAAGTTTCTCCCAAGGGATAGAATGAACTTGCTCCCTGGCCTTTCTTATTATCTTGGGGGGATAATCTCTGTCCTTGAGTCTCTTCTCAAGTCCCCTAGATTCAGTCAAGAAATCTGTGTGTACAGTGCAATTCCTCTTGAGCCTAGTATATTCACCTTTAGTTATGGCAAAGGGAACATGCTTAGGATGGCAACTAGTTCCTAAAATAGAGAATTCCCTGAGATAGGCTTCCTGTATATTGTGGATTTTATGGTGCCCATTCTGGTACCCTCCAATGTAAGATCAAGATAGTTAATGTACCTGTCATTAAGTTCGAAGGTAAACTTGAGGCCAATCTCATTGTTATTAAGAAAATCCATGAACAGAGGAATGCTGGCATGGTCACCAATCCAAATAAATAGGAGGTCATCAATGTATCTCCTATAAAAGGAGATACAGTTCTTATAAGGGTTACTATCTCCAAAGATGTGGTAAAACTCCCACCAGCCAAGAAACAAATTAGCAAAGGATGGAGCGAACTTGGCTCCCATGGTGGTACCACATCTCTGGAGATAGTAAACCTCCTCAAATTTGAAAAAATTGTGTGTGAGTAAAAAAGTGGTAACTCTCAAAATAAACTCAATAAAGTTATCACTATACTCAGTCCCCTGTTCAAGGAAAAAAAAGCAATGGCCTGTACTCCAACTTGGTGTGGAATACTCGAGTATAATGAAACAGCATCCACTGTAAGCCATTTGGACTGCTCAGTCCATTCCATCCCTTCAATTAAATTTAGAATGTGTAACCACAGACTTCTACTATCCAGCACAGATATGGAGGAAGCACAGCCTAATTTTTACTCCTTAATGTCAGTTACTGCACGCACTACCATCTCTACAGACTGTGAATTAATTTTCTCAGAGGATAAGGGGGTACTCACATTAAGCACCCTATTTGAGCAAATGGAAAATCTGTTATTGAAGGAGTCCAAAACTCAGTGGGATATATGGACACTGGAGAAGTATCTGAGTTTAAGCATGATACCCAGAGGCCTGAGACTATATAAGTTTCCCACTTTTGAGGGGGATACCCAGGATAAGGATTTTGTAGAAGCCTGGAATGCTGTACTTTCAGATTGCTCTATGAGACTCATGAAGCTGCTCATACAATATAAGAATAAATTGTTGGAGATTATTAGAAAGGATATAGAATCTACAAGTTGAAATGAATAGGAGGAGCAGTAATACTGATTTTGCTAGATTTGACAAAACTTTTAGAGAGTTAGTTGCAAAGGGAAGATCTAACATAATGGAAACAAAACACACCAAGTTTATTGGAGACAAATTTGATTACTCAAGTAACTCTGTGTATATTTGGAATAAAATCTCCAGGGGTAACTTTAGGGCTAATTAACCCAGGTTTGGTAGGAGGAGGAGGGGTAATAGAAACAGAAATAGAAGTCGCAATAATGATAATAAAGGAAATACTTCCAAGAATGTAACTTTTTCAGGAAGTGAATCTGAGGGGAATCACTTAGTGTGCAAGCATCCACAATCCCCACTACTGCTAGGGATAATACATTTACACTGACACAAGCCCCGCATACAGATATCTCTACATCTATCAATAGAGATAGTATGGGAACATTGGGAGCTAGCTCTACACGAAGTGCCTATCTTGAATCTGCCCCTGCAACACATATACAAAACAAGGTTGACCCCTTCACCCTTAATCAGGTTTTTCCCCAGGAACGGGATGCACACACAGGGGGGGGGGGAGACAAACTACACACCCCAGTACTCACAACAACCAGAGCCAGGACAGGTATCAGCTCAGGGAGCCCAGGCCACAAACCAAGTACAAATAAATGATTCCAGAATAGTGGGTAATGTTGTTAACTTGTCCACACAACATCTTAGTGAGACACAGTATCAAGTGTTAAACCGTGGCCTTAACTTTGCACCAACTAATGATTTTGATCTATTCAGAACAATTCTGGATGTTAATAAACTTGTACATAATTTAACACTTAAGAAACATTTTTCTCAGGAAGGTATGAATGAACAAGCAATGACCCAGGTTGGCAACACTAGTTTTGAGGCCCAAGACTTTAAGCACACATGTGATGTTGTTATGCTTCAACAACTGCAATTGGAATCATCAGGAGCCACTGGGGTTGCCAACAGGGGTCCTTGTTTTAGAAAGAAATCTAAATTTTACCCTATCCATAACAGAGGTAATGTTATAGAAACCTTCTAAAACATAGTGGAGAGGGATCTGCTGGCCCTTAAGAACAATCAACCCAAACATAAATTTAATCTATCTCTTTCTGAAAAGGAAGCCATGGTATCATTGAGGGACAATAGATCCCCGGTCATTAAGAACTCAGACAAAGGTGGAATGGTAGTGGTAATGGATAGGGAACAATATATCCAGGAAGGCTTGAGACAATTACAAACTGAGACAGATTATATAGTTTTAAATAGGGATCCCACTACAGGATTTCAGGTAGAACTAAAACAACTTATGGATGATGGTCTTGAGCTGGGTGTCCTGGATCAGGCCACAGCAGACTTTTTGCTAGTGGAATATCCCAAGACCCCTTTATTCCAATACCTACCTAAGACCCACAAATCCCTGGACAACGTCCAAGGGAGACCAATCGTGAGTGGGATTGATTCCCTTTTAGGCAATCTCTCGGAATGGTTGGATTCAATTCTCCAACCCATTGTGATGTCACTCCATTCCTATGTGAGAGACACCAAACACATCCTAAATTTAATTGAAGGGATGGAATGGACTGAGCAGTCCAAATGGCTTACAGTGGATGCTGTTTCATTATACTCGAGTATTCCACACCAAGTTGGAGTACAGGCCATTGCTTTTTTCCTTGAACAGGGGACTGAGTATAGTGATACCTTTATTGAATATATTTTGAGAGTTACCACTTTTTTACTCACACACAATTTTTTCAAATTTGAGGAGGTTTACTATCTCCAAAGATGTGGTACCGCCATGGGAGCCAAGTTCGCTCCATCCTTTGCTAATTTGTTTCTTGGCTGGTGGGAGTTTTACCACATCTTTGGAGATAGTAACCCTTATAAGAACTGTATCTCCTTTTATAGGAGATACATTGATGACCTCCTATTTATTTGGATTGGTGACCATGCCAGCATTCCTCTGTTCATGGATTTTCTTAATAACAATGAGATTGGCCTCAAGTTTACCTTCGAACTTAATGACAGGTATATTAACTATCTTGATCTTACATTGGAGGGTACCAGAATGGGCACCATAAAATCCACAATATACAGGAAGCCTATCTCAGGGAATTTTCTACTTTTAGGAACTAGTTGCCATCCTAAGCATGTTCCCTTTGCCATAGCTAAAGGTGAATATACTAGGCTCAAGAGGAATTGCACTGTACACACAGATTTCTTGACTGAATCTAGGGGACTTGAGAAGAGACTCAAGGACAGAGATTATCCCCCCAAGATAATAAGAAAAGCCAGGGAGCAAGTTCATACTATCCCTAGGGAGAAACTTTTGGGCAGCAAGCAGAAAAAAATGTAAACGAGACAGGGAGTCACATTTGTAACTACACACAGTGTTCAATATCCCGAGGTATGCGATATCATACGCAAACATTTTCCAGTGTTGCTGGTGGAGGATAAATGAGTGGATACTGTAAAAACAGGACTTAGATGTTCATACAGAAAAAGCCCTACCTTAGGCTCTATCCTCTCGCCAACATTACTGAAATCTGACAAACCCAAACAGGGTTCCTGGTTAAAACACACTGGTATGTACAAATGTGTAAACCCTGTGAATTTTTCAATATCACTAAAGAGTTCAAGAGTGAAAAAAACAAAAAACAATATCAAATCGGTGCTTGCATGAATTGCAAAACTGAGTCAGTGGTTTACTTAATTGAATGCACTTTGTGTAAGATCCCATATATAGGACTCACCTCACGTGACCTGAATACCAGGATCAGAGAACACTTATCCTCATTTAATACTAAGAGGGCATCAACACCTATTGTCCAAAATTTTGGGGTATATCATGACAATAACCTACAGGGCTTCACTTGGTGTGGCATTAAAAAAGTCAATAGATCCATTAGGGGAGGTGATATTGATACACTTCTCGCTAGACGTGAAGCCTACTGGATTTTCATTATGGGCACTTGGGTGCCCGATGGGTTAAATTCCAGATATGATGTTCTAAATCTTTGGGAATGAAGGTAATGGTATAGAATATTCCCTTTGGTATTGGTAATATTTATGTCACTCACTTATTCATTTTTATCTCTCATTTTTTATCCCTTCTTTTTATCTTATTTAATCAAGTTGCTTATTCCTCTAAATTGTCAATGCCCCCTATCACATTATATTGCTTTACCAGCAATTTTTCTAAATACCCCTTTAATACATATGTATTTATACTAGCTAGGACTAGTAATAGTACCTGCAGTTACGATTTGTAAGATTTTTAAATTTCATCTTTTGTTCTAATACTACTATGCTTTGTATATATAGTATTGTTCACAACATACTATTATTAATAATAATATTGGTTTTCAGATTTTTTATTATGTATGTTTTGACCACTACATACATTAATTCTGGTGTCCAGCACAACAGTTACCACATTCTTGGCGGATATTTATATTCCTTTACTAATCCTAGATTTGGAGTTTGGCGTTAGCCGTGAAAACCAGCGTTAGAGGCTCCTAACGCTGGTTTTAGGCTAACTCTGGTATTTGGAGTCACTGAAAAAAGGGTCTAACGCTCACTTTTCAGCCGCGACTTTTCCATACCGCAGATCCCCTTACGTAAATTGCTTATCCTATATTTTCAATGGGATTTTTCTAACTCCGGTATTTAGAGTGGTGGCTGAAGTGAGCGTTAGAAATCTAACGACAAAAATCCAGCCGCAGGAAAAAAGTCAGTAGTTAAGAGCTTTCTGGGCTAACGCCAGTTTATAAAGCTCTTAACTACTGTACTCTAAAGTACACTAACACCCATAAACTACCTATGTACCCCTAAACCGAGGTCCCCCCACATCGCAGCCACTCGATTAAATTTTTTTAACCCCTAATCTGCCGACCGCCAACTATGTTATACTTATGTACCCCTAATCTGCTGCCCCTAACACCGCCGACCCCTATATTATATTTATTAACCCCTAACCTGCCCCCCACAACGTCGCCGCCAGCTACCTACACTTATTAACCCCTAATCTGCCGACCGCAAAGAGCCGCCACCTACGTTATCCTTATGTACCCCTAATCTGCTGCCCCTAACACCGCCGACCCCTATATTATATTTATTAACCCCTAATCTGCCCCCCTCAACGTCGCCTCCACCTGCCTACACTTATTAACCCCTAATCTGCCGAGCGGACCGCACCGCTACTATAATAAAGTTATTAACCCCTAATCCGCCTCACTAACCCTATAATAAATAGTATTAACCCCTAATCTGCCCTCCCTAACATCGCCGACACCTAACTTCAATTATTAACCCCTAATCTGCCGACTGGAGCTCACCGTTATTCTAATAAATGTATTAACCCCTAAAGCTAAGTCTAATCCTAACACTAACACACCCCTAAATTAAATATAATTTTAATCTAACGAAATTAATTAACTCTTATTAATTAAATTAATCCTATTTAAAGCAAAATACTTACCTGTAAAATAAATCCTAATATAGCTACAATATAAATTATAATTACATTGTAGCTATTTTAGGATTAATATTTATTTTACAGGCAACTTTGCAATTATTTTAACCAGGTACAATAGCTATTAAATAGTTAAGAACTATTTAATAGTTACCTAGTTAAAATAATTACAACATTACCTGTAAAATAAATCCTAACCTAAGTTACAATTAAACCTAACACTATACTATCATTAAATTAATCAAATAAAATAACTACAATTACCTACAATTAAACGTAACACTACACTATCAATAAATTAATTAAATACAATATCTACAAATAACTACAATGAAATAAACTAACTAAAGTACAAAAAATAAAAAAGAACTAAGTTACAAAAAATAAAAAAATATCTACAAACATAAGAAAAATATTACAACAATTTTAAACTAATTGCACCTACTCTAAGCCCCCTAATAAAACAACAAAGCTCCCCCAAAATAAAAAATGCCCTACCCTATTCTAAATTACTAAAGTTAAAAGCTCTTTTACCTTACCAGCCCTGAACAGGGCCCTTTGCGGGGCATGCCCCAAGAAGTTCAGCTCTTTTGCCTGTAAAAAAAACATACAATACCCCCCCCCAACATTACAACCCACCACCCACATACCCCTAATCTAACCAAAACCCCCCTTAAATAAACCTAACACTAAGCCCCTGAAGATCTTCCTACCTTATCTTCACCATACCAGGTTCACCGATCCGTCCTGAAGAGCTCCTCCGATGTCCTGATCCAAGCCCAAGCGGGGGGCTGAAGATGTCCATGATCCGGTAGAAGTCTTAATCCAAGCGGGGCAGTAGAGGTCTTCCATCCGATTGAAGTCTTCATCCAAGCGGGGCAGAAGAGGTTTTCAATCCGATTGAAGTCTTCATCCAGGCGGCATCTTCTATCGACATCCATCTGGAGCGGAGCTGCAGCATCCTGAAGACCTCCGACGCAGAACATCCATCCTGGCCGACGACTGAACGATGAATGACGGTTCCATTAAATGACGTCATCCAAGATGGCGTCCCTCGAATTCCGATTGGCTGATAGGATTTTATCAGCCAATCGGAATTAAGGTAGGAATATTCTGATTGGCTGATGGGATCAGCCAATCAGATTTAGCTCGCATTCTATTGGCTGATCGGAACAGCCAATAGAATGCGAGCTTAATCTGATTGGCTGATTGGATCAGCCAATCGGATTGAACTTGATTCTGATTGGCTGATTCCATCAGCCAATCAGAATATTCCTACCTTAATTCCGATTGGCTGATAGAATCCTATCAGCCAATCGGAATTCGAGGGACGCCATCTTGGATGACATCATTTAAAGGAACCGTCATTCGTCGTTCAGTCGTCGGCCAGGATGGTTAATTTTAGCTTTATTGTAGAGATCAGCCTCCCACCTGACACATCGCACCCCCTGATCCCTCCCTGATCCCCCCCTCAAACAGTTTTTTTCCCTCCCTCACCTCACAATTGTCACCGCCATATTAGGTACAGGCAGAAAGTCTGCTAGTATAAAAATAAAGGTTGTTTGTTTGTTGTTTTAATATTTTTTTCTTAATATTTTATCTTTAGTGTAAGATCCCCTATTACCCCCCAAACCTTCCCAAACAGCTCTCTAAGCGTCCCCCCTCAACCTATTGGCTGCCATCTTAGGTACTGGTAGCTGTCTGCCAGTACCCATTTACTACACAAATATCCTTTTCTTGTTTAAAACTAAATAAAAGCCCCAATTTCTGTAGTGTAGCTGCCCACCCTTTATACTCTACCCACCCTCCCCCTCCCAGATCTCTTCACAAACATTTCCCCCCTCCCTGTCCCTTCTTTGACTGTGTCATCAGTTTAACGTGCGTACACACCAGCACATCCGTGAGCACTCTCCCGCCCCCTGCATCCTTGCGCACTCCAGGAACACAGAGGGGAACAGGATCTGGATATTCACCAATGATGGGCTGCCCACCCACCTCCCTGCTATGGCTCCCACCAATGATCGGAATCATTGCTGGCTGATGCAGAGAGGGCCACAGAGTGACTCTCTCTGCATCGGATGCCTACATTTTTTATTGCAGGATGCCTCTATATCGAGGCATCACTGCAATAACATGAAAGTGCCTGGAAGCGATCATGATCGATTCTAACGCATGAAAACCCTGAGGACATACAGGGTACGTCCTTGGTCATTAAGTGACCATTTTTGTAGGATGTACCCTGTATGTCCTTGGTCCTTAAGGGGTTAAGATGGCCTGGTCGTCCCACATTTAAAAAAAAAATTCTTTCAGTATGTTACCTTATAGATCAGTAGCATCAAGAGTCCTGGCCTACCTTAAGTGAGGGGTTCTCTTGTGGCAAGAGGTCATGGCCCAAGTTACAGTACAGGGTCCGCAGGGGTGGGGTGATGACCCCAGGTCGTGCCTTGGGAGTGCCCCGCAGGCCTGTCGGCTGAAGATCCTCAAGGGCATCTGGTACCATCTGCTAGGGGCAAAAGTAGTAAATGAGTACAGCACCTGTTGGTTCCTTAAAGCAGGTTTTAGTTCTGTGTGATGCCCGTGGAGAAAGGGTTACTGCCACCCTTACAGCAACATAGACAAATGGAATCCACAGCACCAATTAGGTAAAAGAAAATACCTTTATTTTCACATTACATGCGACGTTTCGGCCTTCACAGCCTTAATCATGCATACAAAAAACCCCCCACAACGTCGCCGCCAGCTACTTACAATAATTAACCCCTAATCTGCCGACCGCAAAGCGCCGCCACCTACGTTATCCTTATGTACCCCTAATCTGCTGCCCCTAACACCGCCGACCCCTATATTATATTTATTAACCCCTAATCTGCCCCCCTCAACGTCGCCGACACCTGCCTACACTTATTAACCCCTAATCTGCCGAGCGGACCTGAGCGCTACTATAATAAAGTTATTAACCCCTAACCCGCCTCACTAACCCTATCATAAATAGTATTAACCCCTAATCTGCCCTCCCTAACATCGCCGACACCTAACTTCAATTATTAACCCCTAATCTGACGACCGGAGCTCATCGCTACTATAATAAATGGATTAACCCCTAAAGCTAAGTCTAACCCTAACACTAACACCCCCCTAAGTTAAATATAATTTACATCTAACGAAATTAATTAACTCTTATTAAATAAATTATTCCTATTTAAAGCTAAATACTTACCTGTAAAATAAACCCTAATATAGCTACAATATAAATTATAATTACATTGTAGCTATTTTAGGATTAATATTTATTTTACAGGCAACTTTGTAATTATTTTAACCAGGTACAATAGCTATTAAATAGTTAAGAACTATTTAATAGTTACCTAGTTAAAATAATAACAAAATTACCTGTAAAATAAGTCCTAACCTAAGTTATAATTAAACCTAACACTACCCTATCAATAAATTAATTAAATAAAATACCTACAATTACCTACAATAAAACCTAACACTACACTATTAATAAATAAATTAAATACAATTTCTACAAATAACTACAATTACATAAACTAACTAAAGTACAAAAAATAAAAAAGAACTAAGTTACAAAAAATAAAAAAATATTTACAAACATAAGAAAAATATTACAATTTTAAACTAATTACACCTACTCTAAGCCCCCTAATAAAATAACAAAGACCCCCAAAATAAAAAATTCCCTACCCTATTCTAAATTAATAAATGTAAAAGCTCTTTTACCTTACCAGCCCTGAACAGGGCCCTTTGCGGGGCATGCCCCAAGAAAATCAGCTCTTTTGCCTGTAAAAAAAAACATACAATACCCCCCCCCAACATTACAACCCACCACCCACATACCCCTAATCTAACCCAAACCCCCCTTAAATAAACCTAACACTAAGCCCCAGAAGATCTTCCTACCTTGTCTTCACCATCCAGGTATCACCGATCCGTCCTGGCATCCGGTGCTGAAGAGGTCCAGAAGAGGCTCCAAAGTCTTCCTCCTATCCGGCAAGAAGAGGACATCCGGACCGGCAAACATCTTCTCCAAGCGGCATCTTCGATCTTCTTCCATCCGGTGCGGAGCGGGTCCATCTTGAATCAGCCGACGCGGATCCATCCTCTTCTTCCGGCGTCTCCCGACGAATGACGGTTCCTTTAAGGGACGTCATCCAAGATGGCGTCCCTCGAATTCCGATTGGCTGATAGGATTCTATCAGCCAATCGGAATTAAGGTAGGAATATTCTGATTGGCTGATGGAATCAGCCAATCAGAATCAAGTTCAATCCAATTGGCTGATCCAATCAGCCAATCAGATTGAGCTCGCATTCTATTGGCTGTTCCGATCTATTGGCTGCACCGGATGCCAGGACTGATCGTTGATACCTGGATGGTGAAGACTAGGTAGGAAGATCTTCAGGGGCTTAGTGTTAGGTTTATTTAAGGGGGGTTTGGGTTAGATTAGGGGTATGTGGGTGGTGGGTTGTAATGTTGGGGGGGGGTATTGTATGTTTTTTTTACAGGCAAAAGAGCTGATTTTCTTGGGGCATGCCCCGCAAAGGGCCCTGTTCAGGGCTGGTAAGGTAAAAGAGCTTTTACATTTATTAATTTAGAATAGGGTAGGGAATTTTTTATTTTGGGGGTCTTTGTTATTTTATTAGGGGGCTTAGAGTAGGTGTAATTAGTTTAAAATTGTTGTAATATTTTTCTTATGTTTGTAAATATTTTTTTATTTTTTGTAACTTAGTTCTTTTTTTTTTTTTTGTACTTTAGTTAGTTTATGTAATTGTAGTTATTTGTAGCAATTGTATTTAATTTATTTATTGATAGTGTAGTGTTAGGTTAATTGTAGGTATTTGTAGGTATTTTATTTAATTAATTTATTGATAGGGTAGTGTTTGGTTTAATTATAACTTAGGTTAGGATTTATTTTACAGGTAATTTTGTTATTATTTTAACTAGGTAACTATTAAATAGTTCTTAACTATTTAATAGCTATTGTACCTGGTTAAAATAATTACCAAGTTGCCTGTAAAATAAATATTAATCCTAAAATAGCTACAATGTAATTATAAATTATATTGTAGCTATATTAGGGTTTATTTTACAGGTAAGTATTTAGCTTTAAATAGGAATAATTTATTTAATAAGAGTTAATTAATTTCGTTAGATTTAAATTATATTTAACTTAGGGGGGTGTTAGTGTTAGGGTTAGACTTAGCTTTAGGGGTTAATCCATTTATTATAGTAGCGGTGAGCTCCGGTCGTCAGATTAGGGGTTAATAATTTAAATTAGGTGTCGGCGATGTTAGGGAGGGCAGATTAGGGGTTAATACTATTTATGATAGGGTTAGTGAGGCGGATTAGGGGTTAATAACTTTATTATAGTAGCGCTCAGGTCCGCTCGGCAGATTAGGGGTTAATAAGTGTAGGCAGGTGGAGGCGACGTTGTGGGGGGCAGATTAGGGGTTAATAAATATAATATAGGGGTTCGGCGGTGTTTTGGGTGCAGCAGATTAGGGGTACATAAGGACAACGTAGGTGGCGGCACTTTGTGGTCGGCAGATTAGGGGTTAATTATTGTAGGTAGCTGGCGGCGACGTTGTGGGGGGCAGGTTAGGGGTTAATAAATATAATACAGGGGTCGGCGGGGTTAGGGGCAGCAGATTAGGGGTACATAAGTATAACGTAGGTGGCGGTCGGCAGATTAGGGGTTAAAAATTTTTAATCAAGTGGCGGCGATGTGGGGGGACCTCGGTTTAGGGGTACATAGGTAGTTTATGGGTGTTAGTGTACTTTAGGGTACAGTAGTTAAGAGCTTTATGAACCGGCGTTAGCCCAGAAAGCTCTTAACTCCTGCTATTTTCCGGCGGCTGGAGTTTTGTCGTTAGAGCTCTAACGCTCACTTCAGAAACGACTCTAAATACCGGAGTTAGAAAGATCCCATTGAAAAGATAGGATACGCAATTGACGTAAGGGGATCTGCGGTATGGAAAAGTCGCGGCTGAAAAGTGAGCGTTAGACCCTATTTTGAGTGACTCCAAATACCGGCGGTAGCCTAAAACCAGCGTTAGGAGCCTCTAACGCTGGTTTTCACGGCTACCGCCGAACTCTAAATCTAGGCCTTAGAGAGTTAGTTGCAAAGGGAAGATCTAACATAATGGAAACAAAACACACCAAGTTTATTGGAGACAAATTTGATTACTCAAGTAACTCTGTGTATATTTGGAATAAAATCTCCAGGGGTAACTTTAGGGCTAATTAACCCAGGTTTGGTAGGAGGAGGAGGGGTAATAGAAACAGAAATAGAAGTCGCAATAATGATAATAAAGGAAATACTTCCAAGAATGTAACTTTTTCAGGAAGTGAATCTGAGGGGAATCACTTAGTGTGCAAGCATCCACAATCCCCACTACTGCTAGGGATAATACATCTACACTAACACAAGCCCCGCATACAGATATCTCTACATCTATCAATAGAGATAGTATGGGAACATTGGGAGCTAGCTCTACACGAAGTGCCTATCTTGAATCTGCCCCTGCAACACATATACAAAACAAGGTTGGCCCCTTCACCCTTAATCAGGTTTTTCCCCAGGAACGGGATGCACACACGGGGGGGGGGGAGACAAACTACACACCCCAGTACTCACTACAACCAGAGCCAGGACAGGTATCAGCTCAGGGAGCCCAGGCCACAAACCAAGTACAAATAAATGATTCCAGAATAGTGGGTAATGTTGTTAACTTGTCCACACAACATCTTAGTGAGACACAGTATCAAGTGTTAAACCGTGGCCTTAACTTTGCACCAACTAATGATTTTGATCTATTCAGAACAATTCTGGATGTTAATAAACTTGTACATAATTTTACACTTAAGAAACATTTTTCTCAGGAAGGTATGAATGAACAAGCAATGACCCAGGTTGGCAACACTAGTTTTGAGGCCCAAGACTTTAAGCACACATGTGATGTTGTTATGCTTCAACAACTGCAATTGGAATCATCAGGAGCCACTGGGGTTGCCAACAGGGGTCCTTGTTTTAGAAAGAAATCTAAATTTTACCCTATCCATAACAGAGGTAATGTTATAGAAACCTTCTATAGCATAGTGGAGAGGGATCTGCTGGCCCTTAAGAACAATCAACCCAAACATAAATGTAATCTATCTCTTTCTGAAAAGGAAGCCATGGTATCATTGAGGGACAATAGATCCCTGGTCATTAAGAACTCAGACAAAGGTGGAATGGTAGTGGTAATGGATAGGGAACAATATATCCAGGAAGGCTTGAGACAATTACAAACTGAGACAGATTATATAGTTTTAAGTAAGGATCCCACTACAGGATTTCAGGTAGAACTAAAACAACTTATGGATGATGGTCTTGAGCTGGGTGTCCTGGATCAGGCCACAGCAGACTTTTTGCTAGTGGAATATCCCAAGACCCCTTTATTCCATCACCTACCTAAGACCCACAAATCCCTGGACAACATCCAAGGGAGACCAATCGTGAGTGGGATTGATTCCCTTTTAGGCAATCTCTTGGAATGGTTGGATTCAATTCTCCAACCCATTGTGATGTCATTCCATTCCTATGTGAGAGACACCAAACACATCCTAAATTTAATTGAAGGGATGGAATGGACTGAGCAGTCCAAATGGCTTACAGTGGATGCTGTTTCATTATACTCGAGTATTCCACACCAAGTTGGAGTACAGGCCATTGCTTTTTTCCTTGAACAGGGGACTGAGTATAGTGATACCTTTATTGAGTATATTTTGAGAGTTACCACTTTTTTACTCACACATAATTTTTCCAATTTTTAGGAGGTTTACTATCTCCAAAGATGTGGTACCGCCATGGGAGCCAAGTTCGCTCCATCCTTTGCAAATTTTTTCTTGGCTGGTGGGAGTTTTACCACATCTTTGGAGATAGTAACCCTTATAAGAACTGTATCTCCTTTTATAGGAGATACATTGATGACCTCCTATTTATTTGGATTGGTGACCATGCCAGCATTCCTCTGTTCATTGATTTTCTTAATAACAATGAGATTGGCCTCAAGTTTACCTTTGAACTTAATGACAGGTACATTAACTATCTTGATCTTACATTGGAGGGTACCAGAATGGGCACCATAAAATCCACAGTATACAGGAAGCCTATCTCAGGGAATTCTCTACTTTTAGGAACTAGTTGCCATCCTAAGCATGTTCCCTTTGCCATAGCTAAAGGTGAATATACTAGGCTCAAGAGGAATTGCACTGTACACACAGATTTCTTGACTGAATCTAGGGGACTTGAGAAGAGACTCCAGGACAGAGATTATCCCCCCAAGATAATAAGAAAAGCCAGGGAGCAAGTTCATACTATCCCTAGGGAGAAACTTTTGGGCAGCAAGCAGAAAAAAATGTAAATGAGACAGGGAGTCACATTTCTAACTATACACAGTGTTCAATATCCCCAGGTATGCGATATCATACGCAAACATTTTCCAGTGTTGCTGGCGGAGGATAAATGAGTGGATACTGTAAAAACAGGACTTAGATGTTCATACAGAAAAAGCCCTACCTTAGGCTCTATCCTCTCGCCAACATTACTGAAATCTGACAAACCCAAACAGGGTTCCTGGTTAAAACACACTGGTATGTACAAATGTGGACACCGAAAGTGTAAACCCTGTGAATTTGTCAATATCACTAAAGAGTTCAAGAGTGAAAAAAACAAAAAACAATATCAAATTGGTGCCTGCATGAATTGCAAAACTGAGTCAGTGGTTTACTTAATTGAATGCACTTTGTGTAAGATCCCATATATAGGACTCACCTCACGTGACCTGAATACCAGGATCAGAGAACACTTATCGTCATTTAATACTAAGAGGGCATCAACACCTATTGTCCAACATTTTGGGGTATTTCATGACAATAACCTACAGGGCTTCACTTGGTGTGGCATTGAAAAAGTCAATAGACCCATTAGGGGAGGTGATATTGATACATTTCTCGCTAGACGTGAAGCCTACTGGATTTTCACTATGGGCACTTGGGTGCCCGATGGGTTAAATTCCAGATATGATGTTCTAAATCTTTGGGAATGAAGGTAATGGTATAGAATATTCCCTTTGGTATTGGTAATATTTATGTCACTCACTTATTCATTTTTATCTCTCATTTTTTATCCCTTCTTTTTATCGTATTTAATCAAGTTGCTTATTCCTCTAAATTGTCAATACCCCCTATCACATTATATTGCTTTACCAGCAATTTTTCTAAATACCCCTTTAATACATATGTATTTATACTAGCTAGGACTAGTAATAGTACCTGCAGTTACGATTTGTAAGATTTTTCAATTTCATCTTTTGTTCTAATACTACTATGCTTTGTATATATAGTATTGTTCACAACATACTATTATTAATAATAATATTGGTTTTCAGATTTTTTATTATGTATGTTTTGACCACTACATACATTAATTCTGGTGTCCAGCACAACAGTTACCACATTCTTGGCGGATATTTATATTCCTTTGCTAAGGCCTAGATTTGGAGTTTGGCGTTAGCCGTGAAAACCAGCGTTAGAGGCTCCTAACGCTGGTTTTAGGCTAACTCTGGTATTTGGAGTCACTCAAAAAAGGGTCTAACGCTCACTTTTCAGCCGCGACTTTTCCATACCGCAGATCCCCTTACGTAAATTGCGTATCCTATCTTTTCAATGGGATTTTTCTAACTCCGGTGTTTAGAGTGGTGGCTGAAGTGAGCGTTAGAAATCTAACGACAAAACTCCAGCCGCAGGAAAAAAGTCAGTAGTTAAGAGCTTTCTGGGCTAACGCCAGTTTATAAAGCTCTTAACTACTGTACTCTAAAGTACACTAACACCCATAAACTACCTATGTACCCCTAAACCGAGGTCCCCCCACATCGCCGCCACTCGATTAAATTTTTTTAACCCCTAATCTGCCGACCGCCAACTATGTTATACTTATGTACCCCTAATCTGCTGCCCCTAACACCGCCGACCCCTATATTATATTTATTAACCCCTAACCTGCCCCCACAACGTCGCCGCCAGCTACCTACACTTATTAACCCCTAATCTGCCGACCGCAAAGCGCCGCCACCTACGTTATCCTTATGTATTCCTAATCTGCTGCCCCTAACAGCGCCGACCCCTATATTATATTTATTAACCCCTAACCTGCCCCCCACAACGTCGCCGCCAGCTACCTACAATAATTAATCCCTAATATGCCGACCGCAAAGGGCCGCCACCATTATAGCTATGTACCCCTAATCTGCTGCCCCTAACACCGCCGACCCCTATATTATATTTATTAACCCCTAATCTGCCCCCCTCAATGTCGCCTCCACCTGCCTACACTTATTAACCCCTAATCTGCCGAGCGGACCGCACCGCTACTATAATAAAGTTATTAACCCCTAATCCGCCTCACTAACCCTATAATAAATAGTATTAACCCCTAATCTGCCCTCCCTAACATCGCCGACACCTAACTTCAATTATTAACCCCTAATCTGCCGACGGGAGCTCACCGCTATTCTAATAAATGTATTAACCCCTAAAGCTAAGTCTAACCCTAACACTAACACCCCCCTAAGTTAAATATAATTTTATTCTAACGAAATTAATTAACTCTTATTAAATAAATTAATCCTATTTAAAGCTAAATACTTACCTGTAAAATAAATCCTAATATAGCTACAATATAAATTATAATTACATTGTAGCTATTTTAGGATTAATATTTATTTTACAGGCAACTTTGCAATTATTTTAACCAGGTACAATAGCTATTAAATAGTTAAGAACTATTTAATAGTTACCTAGTTAAAATAATTACAACATTACCTGTAAAATAAATCCTAACCTAAGTTACAATTAAACCTAACACTATACTATCATTAAATTAATTAAATAAAATAACTACAATTACCTACAATTAAACATAACACTACACTATCAATAAATTAATTAAATACAATATCTACAAATAACTACAATGAAATAAACTAACTAAAGTACAAAAAATAAAAAAGAACTAAGTTACAAAAAATAAAAAAATATCTACAAACATAAGAAAAATATTACAACAATTTTAAACTAATTACACCTACTCTAAGCCCCCTAATAAAACAACAAAGCC
The DNA here is from genome assembly GCF_027579735.1 of Bombina bombina. Lineage (NCBI taxonomy): Eukaryota > Metazoa > Chordata > Amphibia > Anura > Bombinatoridae > Bombina > Bombina bombina. The sequence continues at coordinate 1,266,823,638 of NC_069500.1, read as the reverse complement.
CCCCAAAATAAAAAATGCCCTACCCTATTCTAAATTACTAAAGTTAAAAGCTCTTTTACCTTACCAGCCCTGAACAGGGCCCTTTGCGGGGCATGCCCCAAGAAGTTCAGCTCTTTTGCCTGTAAAAAAAACATACAATACCCCCCCCCCTAACATTACACCTCACCACCCACATACCCCTAATCTAACCCAAACCCCCCTTAAATAAACCTAACACTAAGCCCCTGAAGATCTTCCTACCTTATCTTCACCATACCAGGTTCACCGATCCGTCCTGAAGAGCTCCTCTGATGTCCTGATCCAAGCCCAAGCGGGGGGCTGAAGATGTCCATGATCCGGTAGAAGTCTTCATCCAAGCGGGGCAGAAGAGGTCTTCCATCCGATTGAAGTCTTCATCCAAGCGGGGCAGAAGAGGTCTTCCATCCGATTAAATTCTTCATCCAGGCGGCATCTTCTATCGACATCCATCTGGAGCGGAGCGGCAGCATCCTGAAGACCTCCGACGCGGAACATCCATCCTGGCCGACTACTGAACGATGAATGACGGTTACTTTAAATGACGTCATCCAAGATGGCGTCCCTCGAATCCCGATTGGCTGATAGGATTCTATCAGCCAATCGGAATTAAGGTAGGAATATTCTGATTGGCTGATGGGATCAGCCAATCAGATTTAGCTCGCATTCTATTGGCTGATCAGAACAGCCAATAGAATGCGAGCTTAATCTTATTGGCTGATTGGATCAGCCAATCGGATTGAACTTGATTCTGATTGGCTGATTCCATCAGCCAATCAGAATATTCCTACCTTAATTCCGATTGGCTGATAGAATCCTATCAGCCAATCAGAATTCGAGGGACGCCATCTTGGATGACGTCATTTAAAGGAACCGTCATTCGTCGTTCAGTCATCGGCCAGGATGGATGTTCCGCGTCGGAGGTCTTCAGGATGCTGCCGCTCCGCTCCAGATGGATGTCGATAGAAGATGCCGACTGGATGAAGACTTCAATCGGATGGAAGATCTCTTCTGCCCCGCTTGGATGAAGACTTTAATTGGATGGAAGACCTCTTCTGCCCCGCTTGGATGAAGACTTCTACCGGATCATGGACATCTTCAGCCCCCCGCTTGGGCTTGGATCAGGACATCAGAGGAGCTCTTCAGGACGGATCGGTGAACCTGGTATGGTGAAGATAAGGTAGGAAGATCTTCAGGGGCTTAGTGTTAGGTTTATTTCAGGGGGGTTTGGGTTAGATTAGGGGTATGTGGGTGGTGGGTTGTAATGTTGGGGGGGGTATTGTATGTTTTTTTTACAGGCAAGGGGCATGCCCCGCAAAGGGCCCTGTTCAGGGCTGGTAAGGTAAAAGAGCTTTTAACTTTAGTAATTTAGAATAGGGTAGGGCATTTTTTATTTTGGGGGGCTTTGTTGTTTTATTAGGGGGCTTAGAGTAGGTGTAATTAGTTTAAAATTGTTGTAATATTTTTCTTATGTTTGTAGATATTTTTTTATTTTTTGTAACTTAGTTCTTTTTTATTTTTTGTACTTTAGTTAGTTTATTTCATTGTAGTTATTTGTAGATATTGTATTTAATTAATGTATTGATATTGTAGTGTTAGGTTTAATTGAATGGTAATTGTAGGTATTTTATTTAATTAATTTAATGATAGTATAGTGTTAGGTTTAATTGTAACTTAGGTTAGGATTTATTTTACAGGTAATTTTGTAATTATTTTAACTAGGTAACTATTAAATAGTTCTTAACTATTTAATAGCTATTGTACCTGGTTAAAATAATTACAATGTTGCCTGTAAAATAAATATTAATCCTAAAATAGCTACAATGTAATTATAAATTATATTGTAGCTATATTAGGGTTTATTTTACAGGTAAGTATTTAGCTTTAAATATGAATAATTTATTTAATAAGAGTTAATTCATTTCGTTAGATTAAAATTATATTTAATTTAGGGGGGTGTTAGTGTTAGGGTTAGACTTAGCTTTAGGGGTTAATACATTTATTAGAATAGCGGTGAGCTCCGGTCGGCAGATTAGGGGTTAATAATTGAAGTTAGGTGTCGGCGATGTTAGGGAGGGCAGATTAGGGGTTAATAAATATAATATAGGGGGGAACTTCCGGGAGGCGGCCATAACAGGTCGCATATTAACATTCTGCTCCAGCATTCTAGCTATTTTTGACTAGTAACCTACTCCAGATGGCTAATCTGCTAACTATTTACACAGCTACCAGTTCTGTTACAAATCCTGTATCGGATGAGCCTAAATTTTACGGATAGAGACGACTGTGAGCACCCGAAGCCAGCAGTAAGGTTGAGGCCTTCAATTTACCCCCCGGCGAGGCACACTTGGGCCTTGTCGTTAGGCAGCACATAGTGCTGAAAGCAAAGAACCGGGAGAATACTGGCGCGTACTACCTTGACGGGAATTTATACTTTCACCACCCAGATGGAGCCTAATTATGCCATGCTATATAACCAACTCAGGGATCTTCTAAATGGCCATTTCCTGCGTCTTGCGGATACAGTGGATTCAGCGTGGGGACATAACGACTATCCAATGCAGCGCCCCAGCGCTGTCAGCACAGAGACCATTGTGCAGGAGTTCTCAGTCATTGACCGGGGGTCAGCTGTGGTGCGGCAGGCTGATGTTCCATCTGTGACCAACTGTACACTTCACGGAACAACTGCAGCAACTAGACCGGGCTGTTATCTAGAGACCGCTACGGCGATCCTACCTATGACTCTACACTCTCCGTATGTCCCGAGCTTGGCCCTTGAGATGGTGTCAGACTGTTCTGACTTGGGAGACCTGGCGGATCAGTGTGTCACAGTATGACCAGCTGCTTCGATGATATGGTCGGATGGCCTGATGCTGGGCAGCAAAAGAGGATCACGCATCACGCTTACTATTTGGGCCATGCTATCACCCAATATCGGACCCGACCTTCTGGAGGATATTAACTGGAGGTTACCTATATGGGGTCCTGCTTTTCAAGGTTACACACACCTGTCATATGGCTTTTTATGTAATAAAACTGGTGTGGGCTAGATGTCACTATGCAGGTAGATTGGTCTGGTGAGTTGTGAACTGCAAAGTTCCCTTTATGGACAGATCATTCAAGTTTTACGACCTATTATGAACACATTTTGGACTTTCTATAAGTAATAAGTTGTAGCTTATAAGTTTTTGTGGTTTTAGATTACATTTTATTTTATTCTGATGCATACAGCCTACATAACACAGATTTGTATTCTCTATGTCCCTTTAAGCTCTGGAATAAATAAGGCAGGTATAGCAGTTAACTCATATTCCTTGTATATATAGCTGCAGGTTGGCTACAATTATGGAAGTTGCCTATTTAACCGTTTAAATCCCATGTGTTCACTTTCAGTTTTTTTTTGTTTTTTTTTATTATTGCTCCTGTTAGAGTGATTTAATATGAGAGGGGCAGCAGAAAACAAGACAAAAGATATATCTTTCAAATACTGGCATTTATTAAACTTCTAGCTATTTATTGAACTTAAATCCTAGCCTATTATGTATTTGCAGGACCAGCATGTATTTTCTTCCCCCACTTGGGGGCAAGAGTTGTACCATGGGTATTTCTTATTCCAGTCTCTCTAGCTGCATACATGTGAAGTTGTTTCTTTTTTGTTTTCCATTGTTCTATTTTGGGATCTTGCTGTCCGCGGCCGGGATGGCGGGATCCCTACACTGATGAGATACAGACTGGGGACTCACATCTGGATAATCCTTTTGCCAAGCAGCTTTAACTTGCTTTCACTACTAAATTTGTGTACAGTTTCACTGCCTTGTTTCTTTCTTATTGATAGCTAATCCTATCCATACACATAGCACCTACTACTCAACCTATAGAGCAATACCTAACTGATTTAAAGTGCTGGATTGCCTTGTTACCTAAAGCATATCTCCTATCACTCTATAGATTGCATTATATAGAAGTGTGTCCTTTACAAACTATTGATTACTATCATAAATCACAACAATGGTTATATTTCTCAGCTTAGCCCTCTGTATTTTGAAACATATATACCCCCCTTAATTATCCTTTTTGTTAAATGCAGGACGCAGAGATGGCGATCATGGTATGAGGTACAATATACCTGTAACCCTTGACTCCTAAGGTGACTTAATTACTCTAGTCAGTAACTTATCCCTTTTCCCTAAATAATTAATATACAGTTATTCACCTGCAAATGCAAATTTATATGCGCATTTTACCTTTGTATTTCAAGTGCCTTCTTTGCAGGTATTAAATCTTAGATAGGGTCTAACAGTGACCCCTCATGTTTGTTAGAAGGCTCCACTATAGCTTATTTGAGATTTTACTAAATTTCTAAAAAAAAGGAGGTTCTCACTTAAAGATCCAAGAGTGGTCTTTCATATTTGAAATAGCCCCCTATATATGGTTCTACACCTTTCGCTGAGGTCCAAGAGTGACCTCTTTTACCATCTAGGGAGCTTGCAGACTGTTAGGCATTCACTTTCCGTGCCATTCCTCTGAATTTTCCCTTAAGATATGTATTATGTTTCTATCCAGAACTGTATTACAAGCTATCTGTATTATATTAATGTTACGTTTTGTTCAGTATATTTTATGTATGCCTCCTTCAGAACCTCAATAAAAAACAAACAAAAAAAAAAACAAACAAAAAAAAAAAATATATAATATAGGGGTCGGCGATGTTAGGACAGCAGATTAGGGGTACATAAGGATAATGTAAGTAGCGGCGGTTTACGGAGCGGCAGATTAGGGGTTAATAATAATATGCAGGGGTCAGCGATAGCGGGGGCGGCAGAATAGGGGTTAATAAGTGTAAGGTTAGGGGTGTTTAGACTCGGGGTACAAGTTAGAGTGTTAGGTGCAGACGTAGGAAGTGTTTCCGCATAGCAAACAATGGGGCTGCGTTAGGAGCTGAACGCTGCTTTTTTGCAGGTGTTAGGTTTTTTTTCAGCTCAAACAGCCCCATTGTTTTCTATGGGGGAATCGTGTACGAGCACGTTTTTTAGGCTGGCCGCTTGCGTAAGCAACTCTGGTATCGAGAGTTGAAGCTGCGTTAAATATGCTCTACGCTCCTTTTTTGGAGCCTAACGCAGCCTTTATGTGGACTCTCAATACCAGAGTTATTTTTATGGTGCGGCCAGAAAAAAGCCGGCGTTAGCTACGCGGGTCCTTACTGATAAAACTCTAAATCTAGGCCTAAGTTATTTGAGTGCCTTGCAATTATAATAGCTCTTAGTTCATCTAGTTGGTAATATTGTGCTGTATATATATTTTGTTATTTATATATTTTCCCTTGTGTTGGTGGCCACTATATACATTTATATTTATTTTTTATATATATATTTTTTCAGTTACTATATACTGATTACCAAACAGTGAGCTAGGAATCATATGGGGTATTACTATGTTCTGGTTTTGCTCATTGCATCGCATTTTGTATGGGAGCCTTCTTGTAACTATATATCCCGTTCGTATGTTGCTCCTTTCAATTTGCATCATATAGATTTGCCTGTGCTTATTTATATTATCTCTTATGCTAACTCCTATACATACATATATATATATATGTTTATCTTGTTTAGGTATATTCTATGCCCTTGAAGTGTATATACTTACCTATGTTTAGTATTTGTATATGCAATATTACTGTTTTGAGGTAGTAATTAATTAACTAGGTGTGTTTGGTCAGGTCTGAGGGCGGGGTTTTTTAGTAGCAAATCACATTTGTTTGTATCTCTTTTTAAACAGGTGTGGGGCACAACACTGTAGGCTATGACTACGGACCATTTCCGAAACATGTAAGCTGTTGTTCTGTTGCTATTGGATTGTTTAGGAGCATGTGTGATGGGCGTGTGTATTGAGCAGCATTCTCAACCAGTAATCAACACCGCAAGTCTCACCGAGTTACGAAGGATAGGGAAGGAGTGTTCCACGAGCTGGGAAGATTGTAACCGGGATAAGTTGAGGCGGGTGAGGATTTCCATCGCTTCGTCCCGGGCTTGTTTTCCCCAGAGTGGCAGTATTTCTTATTTGAGTCTGTGACACGGGCACACCTACTAACACTGCCAGAATAACCCTGCATTTACATTTCACTGGTGAGTGAAGATTATTAAACGTCTATATGATTGCTCTATCAGCTTTCTGGTTTTGACTTTAATGCTCTTTTTTGCTGCTTGTTCACTTGTGGCTATCTGCTATTGCTTTGCTTGTATTACACGCTTCTGCACACATTACAGTATTAAGGATTCAATACCTTCAGATTACCTACACAGATTCATGGTTTCTCTTTGACTTTTATCTATGTATTTACAGACATATATACACATATAAACACATAAATACATATGTACACATATATAGACATAAATATATATATATATATATATATATATATAAATCCATTGGAGCAGTTAAGTAGATGCTCCATAACTTGTCCGCCTGCTCTAAGGCGGTAGACAGAAATCAACCCGATCGAATACGATTGGGTTGATTGACCCTCCTGCTAGCGGCTGATTGACCGCGAATCTGCAGGGGGCAGTATTGCACCAGCAGTTTACAAGAACTGCTGGTGCATAGATAAATGCTGACAGCGTATGCTGTCGACATGTATCGATGTGCAGCGGACATGATACGCTACATTGTATCATGTCTGCTCACACTTTAGTAAATTTACCCCATACTGTGTATTTACTGTAAATATTTCAGATTCCAATTTTCTCCACATAGGGGAATATGTTCTATTTATTTATAAATATATATTTATATATATATATATATATATATATATATATATATATATATATATATATATCTGTATATACCTATATATATATAATCATGTATATATATTATATATATTTCATATATATATATTATTTACATTGTCACCTTATGAATACAATATCATTAATATTGTTACCAATTTATCCTTGGTGTTCTAGCAGTTCTGATCGTATCAATATACTACATTTACATCGCTTTTAGTTTTTGGATACTTGACCTATGTACTATGTGTATAAGTTTTTATAGATTGTGAAACTCTTTACATACTACACTTAATCATTCAAACCTTTTTTATTTTGGATTGGGTTTAGTGCTATTAAGTGTGCAATAATCTTGTTTATATATATATATATATATATATACACACACATATAGATGATAGATAGATAGATAGATAGTGTACCAAAAAACATTATATATATATATATATATATATATATATATATACCACAATCCTGAAAGTAAATCTGTCCTCCTGGTTCAACTGCCTGGGTGCAAACATGAAAGGTATACAGCAACAAACGAAAGCACTCTTAGGTCTTGTTAATAGTTGGTCATAAACCAGTGTTTATTGACGTTTCGGGGTTCACACAGACCCCTTCATCAGAATGAAGGGGTCTGTGTGAACCCCGAAACAGCAATAAACACTGGTTTATGACCCACTATTAACAAGACCTAAGAGTGCTTTCGTTTGTTGCTGTGTATATATATATATATATATATATATATATATATATATATATATATATATATATATAAAATAATCTATGTATGAATAGATAGAACATATTTTTCTATAAGAGCATAGGATGTGAAATATTCATATTTTCATGTCGGGTCAGCGCACAAGACAATATGCAAACGTAAACACAATATTCTAAATTTGCACTTGTTGAATTATCGCATGAGTGAAAACAGTTTACTTTGCAACCCAATGAGACCCAAAGTTGGTCATTTTATGTGAAGCAATAAATGGATATACATTATTCGAAAATGTTGAGTTTTCATTGGAAGAATATGAATATTTAGAAAATGCAGGTGAAGATATTACAGATAAAAAGCTTAATTCAGCTAGAATTGTATTTGTGGTTGTGTATTGATACATACATGTGGGATTTTTTGACATCATATTTATTTCAAATTACAGCTGCTCAGCAGATCCTGTACACAGATACAGTATATTGGATGAATTACAAATTAAACAATATATACAATGAATTGTTGAGGTTGAAAAAGAAAGACATTGGTTTATATTTGCAAGGGGTGTCCCTTCCTGAATATCATAATGTCTCTCAAATTCCTAATTGTTTTAGAATTAAAAAATATCCACACAGTGGGGAGACATAACCCAGAATTCTTATGAGCGCTGATGCCACATATTAAATAAATGATTCCTGGATTTGATTCTTCTTGTAGTAGAAGAGAACAGGATGGCATTAGCGCTATTAGAACAGTAGCACATTAATTTTGAGTCCAAACACAAGCTTGTATTAACTAGACTTGTGCACAAGTGAAAAATTCAGTTGTGCCGAATATTTTGGACCAAAAATTCAGAAAATGTAGTTCTCTGAATATTCAGCATACATAATTTTTTGTTAAAAGAATGTAAATGTTCCTGTACCTGCAGCGTTACATACTTACCGCTAGCGTGCTGGAGTTACAGTTGGAGGAGAGAGCTAAATTAATTGCTGGGTGTAATAAAAAAACACGTTTTAAAATTAGATACATTACTTTGAAAATCACATAATAAAATACAAATAGAAAAAAATTGAAAGTTTAAATATAAAGATACTTGTATCTCAAAAGGCGCTATTTAGCTCCACAAAAAAAAGTAAAAATAGGTTAAATAATGACAAGATGGCTACTGACAATAATATATATGCTCCAGAAAACAAACAACTCTTAGGTGAAAATTTAAAGTGGACAATCTGTTGTTACTTATTCCTAATGTTTTTTGTAACTTTAAATTTAGCAATTTTGTTGAGACAGTTCAAAGTACCTAAATAATGATCTCTTCTGAGAATGTATACACTAAGGGGTCAATTTATCAAAGTGCAAGCGGACATGATACAATGTAGCGTATTATGTCACTTGCATTCAAGTTCCAGTTTATGGCGGCAACCGTATTGAAGAGGAGCTCCGCGCCGGATGTCTTCAGAATGGACCAGAATGGATGAAGATAGACTTCTTACTGGCTGGATGGATACTTCAAGCGGAACTTCAAAAACTGTAAGTGGATCGTCGGGGGTTAGTGTTAGGTTTATTTAAGGGTTTTTTGGGTGGGTTTTATTTTTAGAGTAGGGTCTGGGCAGTTAAAGAGCTAAATGCCCTTTTAAGGGCAATGCCCATACAAATGCCCTTTTTCAGTGCAATGGGGAGCTTGGGTTTTTTAGATAGGCTTTTTATTTGGGGGGGTTGGTTGGTTGGGTGGTGGGTTTTACTGTTGGGGGTTGTTTGTATTTTTTTTTTTACAGGTGAAAGAGCTGATTTCTTTAGGGGGAAATGCCCTGCAAAAGGCCCTTTAAAGAGCCATTGGTAGTTTATTGTAGGCTGGGGCTTTTTAATAGCGCTATTAGATTAGGTGTAAATCGTTTTTATTTTTAATACTGTGGGGTTTTTTTTCCGTAATTTAGTTTTTATTTTTGTAACAGTGTTTATTTTTTTGTCATTTAGTCATTTTTAACAGTAGATTTAAATAATTTGAATAGGGTTAGGGTCTTTTAATATGTAATATAGTTAATTTAATTGCTAGTTTAATGTAATTGTAGTATAATAGGGTAGGTTAATTAATAGTTTTGAATTAGTTTCTTTTAATTCTACAGGTAAGTTTAAATTTATTTTAAGATAGGGATGTTGTAATTTTAATGTAAAGTTAGCGCATTATTAGGTTTAGGGGTTAATAGCTTAATTTAGTTTATGGCGATGTGGGGGGCTGGAGGTTTAGGGGTTAATAGGTTCAGTTAATGGTAGTGATGTGGGAGGCCAGAGGTTTAGGGGTTAATACATTTATTTAGTGGCGGCAGGTTCCAGGAGCGGCGGAATAGGGGTTAAACATTTTATTTAGGTTGCAACGCTGTCGGTGAGTGGCGGGATAAGGGTTAATAACTTAATTAAATTTGTGGCAGGGTCTGGGAGCGGCGGGATAGGGGTTAATAACTTTATTAAAGTTGCTGCAGGATCCGGGAGCGCGGGGATAGGGGATAAACATTTTAGTATAGTGGCGGCGTTTAGTGACAGGGTATAAATAAAGTTGGTAAAAAGCTGAATAGCAGCAAGATTGATGACTGTTAGTTAACAACAGACCAATGCTCATCGCCCTGTACTTGGTGCGCAGCTTTTTGCCGGCTTTTTTTATAAATATGGAGAGCGTATTCAGGTCCGCGGCCGCAATGTTAGGCGAGCTTATTGGTGCCAGCGAATGCAGCATAGTTGAGGCTTTGATAAATATCCCCCATAGTGGGCTCCAAGCAGTTCTACTGATATTGGATAAGAATGCTCTGCAACACTTTATGAAAATATTTCAGTTGGTTGAGATGGCTCCACAGCTGCTAGACGCTGAATGTATGCACTACATTCAGACCGCCCTGCCAAATGTAATAGGGTAATTCTACGTGTTGAGCTGAGAGCCATGCTAATCCTGACCCTTCTTCACAGAGCCCTGGGACATGCTAATAGGAGGTTTAACGTGGAGGATGCTAGGGCCAGCTCTAATAGACCTTTACCTTTAGTGCAGACCCTGGGATCTGCCAAGCTAAGAATCCTATTAGCACACCCCAGAGATCTGTAAAGAAGGGTTGGGATTAGTGTTGCTCTCCAGCATGCTAGAGATAAGTCTTTTTAACCCCTATTTTATTGATAGGCTTTATAACATTCAGAGACCTCTCAAAATTATTCCTAAATGGGATTTGTATAGGATAGAGTTCCTATACATTGAGTTATATAAATAAATAGGGAACCTTGGGACTGTACAAAAAGCCTACAGACACAAACGCCTTAATCAGGTTAGAACTTTTTCACCCAAGCACTTACTGAGGTTGATACCTAGGGCTCAGATGTTGAAATCCAGTTAAACACAGGTAGAAATAGCAGTGAAAGATATGGGGAAAATATTTTCAGATAGGGGTTAGCCTAGGGAGATATTTCTATGGAGTAAAAAAGAGGTCCTGGAGGTAAGGTAGAGTTGAGATGTGACTGCAAATAAGAAAGACCTAAAGTATGAGGGGAGACTATACTTCATGATTTATTATACTACTGACACATGGAAACTAGAAGCATGCTCTTTTGAGTGCAATGCTCCTGTGCAATGCGAACATGAGGTCATGTTCCCATTGCACCTAACTCATAATAACTGCGTAAGCAATATATTGTGCTCAACTCATAATATGGCCCTAAATGTTTCTTTTTATTAATGTTGGTAATTAGTTTTGATATGTCTGGCTACAAAGTACATGTTAGTTGTGCAGCTTGTCTGACTTTGGTGTTAATCCATATAGGTTATGAGTCCCCTTTCTTTGGCCTAGATTTAGAGTTTGGCGGTAGCCGTGAAAACCAGCGTTAGAGGCTCCTAACGCTGGTTTTAGGCTACCGCCGGTATTTGTAGTCAGTCAGGAAAGGGTCTGACGCTCACTTTTCAGCCGCGACTTTTCCATACCGCAGATCCCCTTATGTAAATTGCGTATCCTATCTTTTCAATGGGATCTTTCTAACTCCGGTATTTAGAGTCGTGGCTGAAGTGAGCATTAGAAATCTAACGACAAAACTCAGGTCGCAGAAAAAAGTCAGTAGTTAAGAGCTTTCTGGGCTAACGCCGGTTCATAAAGCTCCTAACTACTGTACTCTAAAGTACACTAACACCCATAAACTACCTATGTACCCCTAAACCGAGGTCCCCCCCCATTGCCGCCACTCGATTCAATTTTTTTAACCTAATCCACCTACGTTATACTTATGTACCCCTAATCTGCTGCCCCTAACACCGCCGACCCCTATATTATATTTATTAACCCCTAACCTGCCCCCCACAACGTCGCCGCCAGCTACCTACAATAATTAATCCCTAATATGCCGACCGCAAAGGGCCGCCACCATTATAGCTATGTACCCCTAATCTGCTGCCCCTAACACCGCCGACCCCTATATTATATTTATTAACCCCTAATCTGCCCCCCTCAACGTCGCCTCCACCTGCCTACACTTATTAACCCCTAATCTGCCGAGCGGATCTCACCGCTACTATAATAAAGTTATTAACCCCTAATCTGCCCTACCTAACATCGCTGACACCTAACTTCAATTATTAACCCCTAATCTGCCGACCGAATCTCGCTGTTATTCTAATAAATGTATTAACCCCTAAAGCTAAGTCTAACCCTAACACTAACACCCCCCTAAGTTAAATATAATTTAAATCTAACTAAATAAATTAACTCTTATTAAATAAATTATTCCTATTTAAAACTAGGGGGGTTTGGGTTAGATTAGGGGTATGTGGGTGGTGGGTTGTAATGTTGGGGGGGGTATTGTATGTTTTTTTTTACAGGCAAAAGAGCTGAATTCTTTGGGGCATGCCCCGCAAAGGTTCCTGTTCAGGGCTGGTAAGGTAAAAGAGCTTTGAACTTTAGTAATTTAGAATAGGGTAGGGCATTTTTTTATTTTGGGGGTCTTTGTTATTTTATTAGGGGGCTTAGAGTAGGTGTAATTAGTTTAAAATTGTTGTAATATTTTTCTGATGTTTGTAAATATTTTTTTATTTTTTGTAACTTAGTTCTTTTTTATTTTTTGTACTTTAGTTAGTTTATTTCATTGTATTTATTTGTAGATATTGTATTTAATTAATTTATTGATAGTGTAGTGTTAGGTTTAATTGTAGGTAATTGTAGGTATTTTATTTAATTAATTTATTGATAGTGTAGTGTTAGGTTTAATTGTAACTTAGGTTAGGATTTATTTTACAGGTAATTTTGTAATTATTTTAACTATTTTAGCTATTAAATAGTTCTTAACTATTTAATAGCTATTGCACCTGGTTAAAATAAATACAAAGTTACCTGTAAAATAAATATTAATCCTAAAATAGCTACAATATAATTATTATTTATATTGTAGCTATATTAGGATTTATTTTACAGGTAAGTATTTAGCTTTAAATAGGAATAATTTATTTAATAAGAGTTAATTAATTTTGTTAGATTTAAATTATATTTAAGTTAGGGGAGTGTTAGGGTTAGACTTAGCTTTAGGGGTTAATACATTTATTAGAATAGCGGTGAGCTCCAGTCGGCAGATTAGGGGTTAATGTTTGAAGTTAGGTGTCGGCGATGTTAGGGAGGGCAGATTAGGGGTTAATACTATTTATTATAGGGTTAGTGAGGCGGATTAGGGGTTAATAACTTTATTATAATAGCGGTGCGGTCCACTCGGCAGATTAGGGGTTAATAAGTGTAGGCAGGTGGAGGCGACGTTGTGGGGGGCAGATTAGGGGTTAATAAATATAATATAGGGGTCGGCGGTGTTAGGGACAGCAGATTAGGGGTACATAGGGATAATGTAAGTAGCGGCGGTTTACGGAGCAGCAGATTAGTGGTTAATAATAATATGCAGGGGTCAGCGATAGCGGGGGCGGCAGAATAGGGGTTAATAAGTGTAAGGTTAGGGGCGTTTAGACTCGGGGTTCATGTTAAGGTGTTAGGTGCAGACGTAGGAAGTGTTTCCCCATAGCAAACAATGGGGCTGCGTTAGGAGCTGAACGCTGCTTTTTTGCAGGTGTTAGGTTTTTTTGCAGCTCAAACAGCCCCATTGTTTTCTATGGGGGAATCGTGCACAAGCACGTTTTTGAGGCTGGCCGCGTCCGTAAGCAACTCTGTTATCGAGAGTTGCAGTGGCGTTAAATATGCCTGTACGCTCCCTTTTTGGAGCCTAACGCAGCCATTCTGTGGACTCTCAATACCAGAGTTATTTTAAAGGTGCGGCCAGAAAAAAGCCAGCGTTAGCTACGCGGGTCGTTACCGACAAAACTCTAAATCTAGCCGTTTGTATTTTAGATTTCGTATTCCAGTATTCATTACCTCATTAATATGTAGCGTGGGAGTATAGACATCACACTACCCAGTAGTACACGTACTGTTTACTATTAGGGGAGAGCTATAACATTTTTAATATCCCCAAGAAGTCTTATATTATTCCCCAGAAGCCACAGTATGCACATATATATAGCTATATGCATCATACAGTAGTTGTAGATATTTTTTTTATTTTTTTTAAACAAGCTTTATTGACAAAGACATTGTGATAACATACAGTCAAGCCATGCTTGATATTAGAACATCAATAATACAAACAATTTCTCTGGACATTAATAAGTATGGCTTAATACATCTTTCACCCACTTTTAGGTTTATCAAAAAGTCAGAATGTCCAAGAGAAGAAAAGCAAGCCATCTGCATAGTCCAAAGCTTGTGGTTTTTCTTTATGCAACCAAAAATCAAGTAACAAGGGACAAAAGGGAAAAGGAAAGAGGGAATGAGAAAACAAAATAAAACATGTTACGTAACTCGTATGCTTATAGTAATACATCATGAGATGAGAGCTGCAGTGTAGGGTATAGTATGACTCGTGGGTCGTAGTGTATAATGTCATCTAGAAACCTAGAGAGGCACCAAAATAGTGCGCACTCCTGAGCATAGCCTAGAAGTCCAAATATCCGCAGGGCCCAATCCCTAATAAAGATTATAGAGATGTTAGTTATTCATTAAGTGGTCCCCTCAACCCCATGAATATAGGTCTCCCAGTAGAGAGACATTGCACAGTAAAAGTCAAGTCTGTTGGTTTGAATGTAGTGGTACTTCTCGAGGGATAGTAGGAGTGAAACATTTTGTATCCAACCCTTTGTAGTCGGGACAGCTCTCTTTTTCCATAGTCTCGGCACTAATTGTTTTGCGCTGCTAAGCATAATGTATAATAACTTTGATTTATATTTACATTTAATTTGTGGGGTTTTGTTGAATAGCAGAGTCAAGGGGTCTAAAGGGATCTCGACAGTCCCACCATATGTGGTATAATGAACCTACATGTTCACAGCCTCTCCAACACAAAGGGTCAGAGAGCCCATGAATTTTGGCCAGCCTACTGGGGTATAAATACCACCTGCATAATAGTTTCATATTTGTCTCAGTGATGCTCATTGAGGATGGTGCTTTCCCCATGTGTTGAAAAATGGAGTCCTATGTCTCAGGAGAGACACTGAAACCCAGTTCAGTTTCCCAGGTTCGGGTGTATGATGGAAGATTTCTAGAGTGTATAGTTGTTAAAATCTTATATGTCATGGAGAGGGCTCCTTTAGTTGACTGTGTGGACCAGCAAAGTGTTTCAAAAGGGTTTAAACTCCTAACTATATTAGCCCTGTCCATATGGTGTGAGATAAAATGGGACAATTGAAGGTATTCAAGCCACTTGTTGAAGTATGCAATATTTCTCTCTACCATCGTGGACATAGGTAAGATACTACCCTCCTCCAGCAAAGAAAAGCAGGGTAGCCCTGCTGCAATGCTATATGTCCCGTCCGCCCATACCTGCTGGCATGGGGGGAAGGCTTTATTATGGCATAGGGGGGTTAACAGAGAAGGTACTGTAGACACCCCCTTTAGGGATTTAGTAAGGCAATCCCACGTCAAAAAAGTATCTTTTATCAGGGAGGTGGGGGGTATCCACGTGGCTCTGTCACGTTTGTGGAGCCAGCATTGCGTGCCTAGACTTTTTGAGCCAGCTAGGTCGTGCTCAAGCTTCACCCATTCTTTGTCTTGCACATTTTTGCACCAATCTATAATTCTAGTGAGAAAGGCCGCTTGTTGATAGAACAGAAGGTTAGGAACTCCAAGTCCTCCTCTATGGCGGGGCCTGTAAAGTGTAGCTTTTGCTATCCTGGGGCGTTGGTGCGCCCATAGGAAGGCATTGACTAATTTCTGTGCTGAACTGATGTAATGCTGAGGGAGGTAGATAGGGACCGTCTGGAACAAATAAAGGAAGGTAGCGAGGTAGAATGCTCATCTTGAAAGCATGCGCTCTACCGAGCCAAGATAAGCATTTGTTCTGCCAGCTTTTCAATTCTGCTTTCACTGATTCAAACAGGACCTGATAATTCAATTGGTATAGGGAGTCGTGTACATTTGAGATTTGAATTCCCAAATATTTGATGGAAGTGTGTTCTTGCCGGAATAGATATTGCTCTGTAATTTGGTTGGCCCTTTGATCAGGAAGTCCCACACTTAAAAACTCTGATTTTAACATATTAATTTTGAAATTAGATAGGGAGATATATCTCTCTATTTCAGGTATTAAGAAAGAGAGTGATTCTAAGGGTGAGGTTAGAGTAAAAAGGACATTGTCTGCATACATCGTTGTTTTGTACTGAGTGTCGCCTATTTGAATCCCTTTTATCCCTGAATTTTTCCTAACGTTAGCAGCTAGAACCTCCATGGCCAAAACGAATAATAGGGGGGAAAGAGGACAGTCCTGTCTTGTGCCGTTAAGGATGGGGAAGGGGTCTGATATGGAATCATTTAATTTAATACGGGCTTTAGGTGTATGATATAAGGCAAAAAATTTCCCTATAAGTTTTTCTCCTATTCCAAATCATGCTAATGTAAGTTTTAAAAATTGCCAATCTAATCTATCAAACGCCTTTTCGGCATTGATGGCTAGGAAGATAGAGGGGATAGTATGAGTTTGGGCATATTCAAGGAGATTCAGAATCTTAGTAGTGTTATCTCTCGCCTCTCGGCGAGGTACAAAACCCACTTGATTTAGGTGGATTAATTGGGGCAGCAGTTTGTTGATTCTTAAGGCGATGAGTTTTGCATACAATTTGATGTCGACATTTAAGAGCAAAATAGGGCGGAAATTGGCAGGGGAGTTAGAAGGTTTGCCCGGTTTGGGGATTACTGTAATGTGGGCTTCTAACATTGAGGAGAGAAAAGGGTGCGCCTGGTCGGCTATGTTAAAAACTGTGCATAGGTGGGGGATCAAGACTGGTGCAATTTTTTTTTTAAATATAATTTTTTATTGAGGTTTTATAGTACATACAACAAAAAAATAAGCATGTTTCACCTCATAATACCAACAATAAACATGTCTATATATGCAGAACAATAACAGTTGCATGACAGTGTATATATATATATAGACAGAGAGCGCGAGGCTAACCAAACCTCTGTTTTATATTTTTTTTCCATCTAAAGACTAGTTAGTAGGCCACTCATGGACCATTTCAGTTATGATCAATAAATCGGTGTGATAGTCTGAAGGATAGCCACTTTTGGCCTTTGTGATAGATGGGGGGGAGTAGGGGGCAAATCAGAGGGTAAGCACCGCTCAGAGTATGGAAGAAGGGGGGGGGAAAGGGGGGGGGGGAGGACGGAGATATCTAAAATGAGTCTGCTGAGTGTTGCAGAGTTAAAAAATGAAGTGCCTATGACAATACGAAAATCTATGGTATATTTGATATTCTTTACACATAAATAGCAAGGAACTCGCATGCATTTATCTTTTCAGGAGTCAGCTAGGGTCCTAAGCTTAGGGAGTTGTATGTGCTATCTTAGTGATACTCATAGCTTAGGTGCATGTAAAGCTAGGTAGCATGGAAAGCTATACTACATAATATCTTTCTGTCTACAAAACCTTAGCGATCAAGTATTGTTGCTTCATCCAATTGGTTAGTGTAATATGAAAAAAAGCTTGGGCTTAATAAGATATGGTCTACCAAGAATACATAAAATCAGGAAAGCTGTCCTGAAGAGATTTTTACCCATTTCCTGTTACAAGGGCCTCAGATGTATCAAATATAACACCAAATAAGTAAATAATTGGCTATAGTAGACCTAGACTAATGGAATTAAATTTAAATAACATAAGCTAGGGTATATTATAGGCTTGTCCATGCCCTGAAATGCCTACTATGACACATGTTCATCTATGTTATAACAGACTACTACATGATCCCTGAGGAGCCACCTAATTTGTAATTTGAATAGAGAGATTAACTAAAAGCACTTACAAAGTTTTAGACATGTAACATATAACAAGAATATTAATACAGGAAATATACCTTAAATTAAACTATCCAGTTTCTAGCAAATTTTGCAAATTTAAGCCTTATGATCAAGGAAATACAGCTACAGGAGGAGTGGAGGGACATAAGACATAGTAACATAGAGTCTCTTATGATTAGAACACATATCTGATGTTCGGTGTCCACTACATCTTGTCTAATGGGCTGTAAAACATCAGGTTGTATCTAAATATCTAATAACAAACGAGCTTAAAATTTAAAATAACAAGAGTTTCTAACTGTAATTGTTCAATACCGTATTGATAAATACAAGGGAAGGTAGAAGGTATAAAACATAAGGGACCCTTTTCCGTTAAAAGGGTAAAACTAAATAACACATCTGTTATGAGATTATTTAGTGGGTGGTATTATTAGGAGAGAAATATTCCCTGTTAATTTGGCCCTGAACATTTAGAGAGGGAGCTCTAAGGTTATGGGAAAAAGTTTCAAAATAGTTAACTCCCGCATCGTGAGTTCCAAATGTTCAGAGGAATGGACAGCTACTACTAAAGTGTTATATACCTAACTTAATGGCATAAAAATTAGCCAAAATATATTAGTTTAAGTTCACTTAACTCTGTAATGGCGGTGACTCTATAGTGTATACCGTCTATACAGAAGGTATCATGTAGCTTGTAGGTATAAGGTACTGGATGATCAAAAATGCTGCTGTAGCACTACATACGTAAATAGCCTACATACATGTAAATACAAATATTCCCTAATGGTGATGTATCTAGAAGCCAGGTTGGAGCCCATATTAAACATTTATAGGGAAGTATACCTAATGAAAAGTAGAGAAGGTGCCTTAATACTTCAATAAGTGAAGGATATCTATGAGTCTAATCTGAGATATATTGACTCTCTCAGGTATATAGAAGAGCAAGTTAACATTAGTTATTATCCACAAAATGTTTTACCCCGCCTAGTCTCAAACATCACCTCAAGGGGAAATATGTACTAAAGGGAGTAACTTCTCTGTTTATATATGTAGTGCAATATATGATTAGGTTATGAAGCCCTAGGGCTTAATTGGGAGCATACTCATCTCCAATAAAACTGATGTAATACCTAAATCTGGCATTATAAGAAATAACAGATGGGGTAACACATCTATAGGTCATATAGCTACACAATTCAATTGCTAAGCTAACTCATCAAATATGATAAATGTACAATACCCAAGGCTGGAGCTGGGGCATATTGCATACAGAAAAGAGAAACTATGAGTGAGTATTGCTAAGCAAACTATTACCTTATAACACAAAACATATGAACTTCAGTAATACGATAATTTTTATATATCTCATTAAACGGCATCTAGTTGGCTTATATAAATGTTCCTCAACTGGAGGCAAAGAAAACTTGAGCAAAGTACATGAAACTGAATAGCCCCTGAAAAGTTCACATATGTCTTTAGTGTAATCTTCTGGTAGTCTACTCAAGCCTTCGATTTAAATATAGTCACTCAAACCAGATAGCCCTGTCAACAAAAGCAGCACAATCAGACATGGCGTATCCGTATCTGGGCCATGAAACTAACGTTAGAATATGTGAGCGTTGCAGCTCTGTGACAAGGAGTGATGATAATATGCCACACAAGTGTCGTCGTGGAAAAAATAGAAATTACTCCTCAAAAGAGCCAAGCCTCTATATGTCCGCATTCACTATGTAGACAAGCAAGAGATTTGAATGGCGTAACCTGCCTTGGTGTAACCCACATTTCACTAAACATCAGCCTATACCGGCTCTTTTTGAGCAAATGCAATGCGGGAGAACCCGCACAGGATACCACCGTTGTGGGGCTATACTGGTAAGTGTTATGCTGGTAAATCCATATGTAAGAGGAGACTGCCTTACCACTCTTTTGGTGGCAGATCGTTGTCGCAGTAGTACTGACTGGGAGCCATCCGGGTATGAGACGGTCACCATTGAGACAGCCGTGCCTGCAGGAGAGACGGGGATCATTGCGCCGCCATGTTGATCAGTGCTGCCAAAACTGTCATGGGACTCCAAATACACAGTACATGTGGGATCTTTAGGCTGTGCTAGGCATGGGTTGGAAGCGTAGAGTGCTGGGAAGGCATAGCTAACGGGTAGCATCTCAGGGCCCTCACAATTCACTAACACCAATTTGGAAATTGTTTTCGTAACCAACTGCCTTACTTCGCAATCTTCTGCCGCCGGGAGCAGCGTAAACTCCTTCCTCGGTTCAAAGAGGCATGGAGGTGTTTCAATCTGAGACGTCGTATTTTGGGCCCCATTTCCAGAATGAGTAGCTGTATCTTCATTAGGCAAAGTTAGCGTATCTCTGTCTCTACCACTGCAAACAGCAACAAAATCCTCATAATGATCATCCAACTTAGTATGTATGCGTTCTAATAAGGCTCGTAGAGTGGAGTAGGAAGTCTCCATGTTCAGGGCGTTTAGGAGGCCTCAGATCTTTACTCTTTCAGAGTTCAAACTTATGGCTGTAGCAGGGATAAGCGCTTCTGAAACGATGCAAATTAGATTCAGCGTAGGTTAGTAGCCATCAGAAGGTGATCACTACAGTGATTAGGCTAAAACTAGGAAATAAAAGGACCCTTTAGCTTATTAATGAGCAGAGCTCAAGAGATTAACAGCCGTCCATGTTGGCAGTTGGCTCGGCCCCCCCCCCCCGCAAATGTTTTATAATAGGAAGCTGTGAACCCGTCAGGGCCTGGGCTCTTGCCCGATGGTAATTGTTTAAGGGCCGCAGCAATTTCTGCTACCGAAAAAGGCGTCTCTAGGTCAGCTGCCTGCGCTTCTGTTAGCTGAGGTAAGGGGGTGTCTGATAGGTATGTTTTGGTGATGCTTTCACCATTGCCCGAGGCATTAAGTCTCGGGAGGTTGTAGAGTTTTGAGTAATATGCTAGGAATTGGGAGAGTATCTCCAGGGTCGTATTGACCGTCTTTTTTGTTGGTGTTTTAATTTCATTAACAAAGGTTTTCAGTTTTTTAAGTTTTAGGGAACGTGCGAGGAGCTTTCCCGCTCTGTTACTCTCGAAATAAAATTTTTGCTTTGTTTTTAGCGCTAGTGTGTTAGCCTCTTGTATTAGCTGTTCTTGTACCTTTTTCCTAGCCTTGTCCAGATCTTCAAGGGTGTGAGTGTCTGTTGGGTTCAATTTATGTTGGTGTTCTAACTTAGCTAAGAGATCAGTGGATGATTTGTAAAGCAGCCGTGCTCTTTGCCTAACATACGCTTTATACTTAATGAACTCTCCTCTAATGTAGCACTTATGGGCCTCCCAGACTATAAAGGGGTCCGTCTCTGGTAATGAGTTTAGTTGAAAATATTCCGGTAGCATTTTCTCTATTTTATTTTTAAAGTCAGGGTAGTTTAATAAGTTGTCATCTAATTTCCACTGGAAAGTGGTCTTTGGTGCTGAGGGCCATACCAATTGTGTCAACACAGCGGAATGGTCAGACCAGACTGTGTGTGAAAGCTTAGAGGTGAGAACATAAGATAAGCCTTTTTGATTTGTCAGGAGGTAATCAATTCTACTATATGAACGATGTGGGGAGGAAAAAAAGGTGTAATCCCTTCTGGTTGGATGTTTAAATCTTCATGTATCAAATAATGTCTGTTCATACATGAGTTTCCATAATTGCTTAAGTGCGTGTTTGGACGTGGAGGGCTTGGGATTTGTGGTATCCATATCCGGATGTATGGGTATATTAAAGTCGCCTCCAATGTAGAGTGTTCCTATGGTATGATCTAAAATCTGTGCAAAATATTTTTTGAAAAAGGGGAATTGGTTTTTATTTGTGGCATATAAATTTACTAGCGTAACTGGTGAATGAAACAGCAAACCAGTCACGCACAGAAACCTCCCTTCCGTGTCCGTATGTGTATGGATCGGGGTAAAGGAAATGTGCCTGCTTATGAGGATGCTCACTCCGTTTCTTTTATGGTCAAATGAGCTATGGAATTGTTGTGTATAATGTCCCCCAAAATACTTTGGTTCTTTAAGTTTTAGGAAGTGCGTCTCCTGTAGGAATAAAATGTCACCTCCTTTTCGACGGAGGTCTAACATAGCCATGGAGCGCTTCTGTGCTGAATTGAGACCTCTCGTGTTGAGACCTCTCGTGTTCCACTTAAAGGTATACAATTAGGTCTAACAAATGCCCATAATTCACATTTACATAACAGTAATAAAGATAAACGAGCTAATCTAGAACATTATGCTTAGGATTCAAGCTATATTAATCTGCCCAGTAAAAGAACTTCAGTAGTTATAGTAATGAGAGCGAAAGAGAAAAAACAGGAGGATACTTATCGGCATCCAGCAGAGCAGGACTCTGGAAATCAACAGGGATAACACCCCCGGTGCTATTGTTCAGGCAAACTTTACCAGGTCACTGACCCAGGGCCACAAGACCCAGCAATCATCCCAATCTCCCAGACTAGGACACTGGAAGGTGTATCAAGGAGAGGAGCTTGGAGACCTGACTGTTGGGCGAGCTCTTTGCTTTGATCTTTTCTTTGGGGGCTCTTGCGGGTCCTCAATCTCTAAGGCCGAGCAGAAATCCCCAATATCCTCCAGAGATTTACAGTTTAATTTCCTGTTTCCATGCAGGACGTACAAGTGGAAAGGGAAGCCCCATCTGTATAGAATCCTCTTTTGACGTAAGAGTGCGGTCAGTGGAGCCAGTTCCCTTCGTCTTTGCAATGTCCTTTGTGATAAATCCTGAAAAAATTGTAGAACAACACCTCTAAACTTAACCGGCTGGTTCTTGCGGGAGAGGTTCAAAAGCTCCTCCTTTTCTCTGAAATCCTTAAACTTCATAATGACATCCCTTGGGGGTGCTGTGTCGGGAGGTTTGGGCCTCAGGGCTCTGTGGGCTCTGACCCAAGGGACGTCTGTAGTCGGTGAGGTGCTCTTCAGATGAGCAAAGAGGGCTAGAAAATAAGTCGGGAAATCTTTCGGAAGCACCGACTCAGGAATACCTCTTATTCTGAGATTTTTTCTGCGGATGCGAAGTTGTAGATATTTTAATCATTGGAGTCTGCACTGCCTATGGAGCAATGTATATATAGGATTATATAGCCCTTGTGTTTTCTATGAGCCGATATTTAACTATCATAATTGCTGGTTTTAATATTGGTCACTGTGTGTGTATATACAACCAGCCACATTTGTAATGGTAGTATTGATTACCGATGCAGGCAATACATGATAAATTACTATTTTTGTTTATTTCCATTGGGGGCAGCGCAATATGCTCAGTCAGTCTGTTATTCGATCCACATAGGTAGATATGCTTATTGGGCTGTCGTCTAGCTGATGACATCCAAATGGTGGACATAATTCAGGATAAGGAAGGAATGATGAACACGGTTTGTTGATATTAGCAGATATGAGAGGCACATTTAAGCACATCCATGTTATAGTATGTTAGAGGTATGGGCTGTGTTTATAGATTATTGTATAGTTTGATGACTCTGATCAGTTTGTATAAGGCAGTAGTAGGTGCAGGTTGACAATCAGGACAGTTCCCGCCCTCTGTAATGACATGATTTGGGTAGCTCCTTATAGAAAACATGATAACTTTGGGGTAATAATAACAACTACAAAGAAGCAATGGTTTATAATTGAGTATACGTTACATGATTGGTAACTATGGCAATCATTTTGGTGCTTATTCACAAAAGGGTGGGGGTTTTCTCTGTTAAATAGTACAGCTTGTATGTGTATATTTATATTTATATGTATGTACTGTATGTATGTATGTATGTAAGTGTGTATATATATATATATATATATATATCCAGTATATATCCAGTATATATATATATATATATATATATATATATATATATATATATATATATATATATATATATATATATATATATATATATATATATATATACCCCCTTAATGCAAACTTTTTGAGGAAAAAATATGCCCCCTTTATATAGCATTGCAAGGACGTTAAAGCGCTAGGCAATGTAGCCTATAAACTAGTTAGTCAGATTGGCCATTTACAAATGTAGAAAAAAAAAAGCAATGAGATTTTGCATAACTAATTTGCATATATTATCCAAAATTCTCTTATGCATTGGTAACAATGTATATGGTTACTGGGGAAAAGCAAATCGGGGATACTTGCCTAGATGTGCTAATTCCTATGCATTTTTTTTATTGATTTATATATATACTAGTCCTAAAGCCCGTGTAAACGAGCCATTTTTTGCAGTACAGCAGTTCCACCCCTTTCTCTCTCTCTCTATCCCCACTCTATTTTGCTCCCTCTGCCCTATCTTGTTTGCTCTCTCTCTCGCCCTCTCTTCTGCTCTCTCCCCCTTCTCTTTTGATCTCTCTCTTCCCCTCTATTTTTCTCTCTCTCTCTCCCCCTCTCTTTTGCTCACTCTCCCCCTCTCTTTTGCTCACTCTCCCCCTCTCTTTTGCTCTCTCCCCCCTCTCTTTTGCTCTATCTCCCACCCTCTCTTTTGCTCTCTCTATCCCCCCTCTTTTGCTCGCTCTCTCCCCCCTTTCTTTTGCTCTCTCTCTCCCCCCTCTTTTGTTCTCTCTATCCCCCATATTTTGCTCTCACTCTCCCCTTTCTTTTGCTCTCTCTATCCCCCTCTTTTGCTCTCTCCCGCCCCTTTCTTTTGCTCTTTCCCCCTCTCTTTTGCTGTCTCTCTCTCTCCCCCCTCTTTTGCTCTCTCTATCCCCTCTCTTTTGCTCTCTCTCTCCTCCTCTCTTTTACTCTCTCTCTCGTCCTCTCTTTCCCCCTCTCTTTTGTGCTCTTTCTCTTCCCCTCTCTTTTGCTGTCTCTCTCTTCCCCTCTCTTTTGCTCTCTCTCTCTCCCCCTCTTTTACTCTCTCTCTCTTCCCCCCTCTCTTTTCCGCTCTCCCCCCTCTTTTCTGCTTTCTCTCCCCCTTTCTCCCCCCTCTCTTTTGCAGTCTCTCTCCCTCTATCTCTCCTCTTTTGCTCTCTCTCTCTCCCATTTCTTTTGCTCTCCCTCCCCCCTTTCTTTTGCTGTCTCTCTCCCTCTCTTTTGCTGTCTCTCTCCCCCCTCTTTTGCTCTCAATCCCCCCCCCTCTTTTGCTCTCTCTATCTACCCTCTTTTGAGCTCTCTCTTTCATGGTCACATGGCCCCACACAGCCCACCCAAGTCACACCCGACCCCGCCCATGTCACGCCTGGTCCCGCCTGCGCCATGCCTGCCCTCACCCCCTGGCACGCCTGGTCGGCCCCAGATGAGGTTATTCTGTTGAAGGCCAAGTGTGTTTGTCCTCACGCAGGACTGTGCATGACAGCTTCGGACAAACACACTTGGCCTTTTATATTAATCGATATATATATATATATATATATATATATATATATATATATATATATATACATTGGAAACACTTTCCATTTAGGAACCTTGCCATATATCCCTTTTTAACCCTTTTAAAACCTTTTTATCAATGTTTAAATTATATTTTTTATTCAAAAGTGTATATATGAGTGTATTTTTTTGTTTATTTTCATATGTTTTTGATGTGTACTCTTAGGGGCCCATTTATCAAAGCTTCAACTGTGAATACGCTGGAATCTCACGTCAAATTAGATGCAGATTTGATCCGCTGTATTTAAAAAAGCATCAACATCATCAAATGTTGAAATATGTGACATAATATGTCCTGTGAGATCAAATATGACACAGATCGATGCTTGTCTTATTCATGTAGAATACCGATCATTTGCTTCATATTCAACTCTATTTGAATCTCTCATTAAGTTATCAAACATTTAACAGGTACGCTTGTGTCTTTTCCGCCGCAACGTACCTATCGTTCAAACAGCCACCCTAGAGGCAGTGAATGCCATAGAAATCAATGGGAGTCTGAAAACCAAGAAACAATGTTAGATGCTGCAAGAGAATGAAGCTTATTACATATTTATGTAAATTAGAAAGATGATTACAATTGTATACTATTTCTAAATCACACAGACAACAAAGACGCATATTCAGTATCTAAATAATATGTTAAATAGCAATATTATAATCACATGTAATTTCAAGGGACAGATTCATTTCAAAAGTAGTTTTAATGATAGGTAATGTCTGTGTGGTAGCAGGACTAGTAGATATAGGGATAAAAATGCAATAAATACATTACATACTATAGCTAACTTTTTCTGATCAATCTAATTTCACATGTTTAACACATGTAATACAATTCCCACTGCATGTTGCATCACATTTGACGCAATACTTCAAAACAAATTGGTTGCAATACTCAAACTCCTACACAACCCACAAACTAGTGAACGTTTCCACCACTTTTGATTGGGAAAAGCACAATCACATGATTTATGAGTTGACATCAGCCAATCTGATTGAAATAAACATTTTATACTATCACTAACAAATAAAATTGCTCGATTCTTGTGTCATTGATCACTCATCAGAACTTGTAAGTGCCATTTTTTACATTGTGTATTATACTTTGAAAATATGTATATGTGAAATTAGTATTAAAGGTAAACATTGATGCTGACATTAGGACACAGTGTAATATTTTATACAATGATTTGAAAAAAAAAAATCAAATGAAGTTTGATTCAATATAATCTTAAGCTGATAGCTCAAAGGGATAGCCCACCTAACATTAAACTGTTATGAATCAGATACAGTAGAAATTAAAATCACCTCTTTACTGTCATGATATTTTCAGTGTTTTACGTCCTTCTCTTGAATTTTATTTTCATTAAGAAATGCCATCTTATATGCCAGCCTAATTTTTTACACCTGTGTAGAGGTGGTGTTTCAAACTAGATTGCAATCAGGAAGGGTTACACAGGTGCAGAGAGAAAACTGCAAATAAATACATATGATACCCTGATTATATGTTATATTTGCAATTTTTCTTGCTCAGAATAATAATATATTTACACTATACATATAGTGGTATAAATAAACACAGAGATATGAAAGACATTGTTTAGAAGAAAATAAAATTTAGGGACATGTAAATATGTTTTCAGAAGATTTCTGACATAACACACACACTCACAAATATATATATATATATATATATATATATATATATATATATATATATATATATATATATATATATATATATATACTGTGTATATATATATATATATATATATATATATATACTGTATATCAAAAGAGAGAGAGAACAGCACTCCTGAGATAGAACAAGAGCTTCAACGTGTGCTAAAAGAATGCGCACCCTGAGTTGCAATTTAAATGAACAGGCATGGAAGTTATTCTAGCTTTTGTTCTATCTCAGGAGTGCTGTTCTCTCTTTTCTGATATTTATGCAAATTACTCTTGGGTCTCCCTAAGAGTAATGGGGGAAACCAGACGTGGACTCCTTGCACACATGTCCTTAGAGAGATACAACTGCACCTCACTGATGAGGCCCACAGAAGGCCAAAACAATTGTCTGGGGTTACATGGAAACATAGAAACATAGATATTGACGGCAGATAAGAGCCATAGGCCCAGCAAATCTGCCCGACCTAACAGTATAAACTTATCAAGTTCATAGGATACGCTGGAATCTGTTGTTGTTTCTCTTGTTCAGAGAAGAATTGCCTGGTATTTTGGCGTTGGACTGTCATTGGGCAGGGTCAGACTGATATGCTAAAGGATATTTTTTCTCTGTGGAAAGGCATCAACGTGTTCTAAAAGAACGCGCACCCTGAGTTGCAATTGAAATGAACAGGCATGGAGGTTATTCTAGCTTTTGTTCTATCTCAGGAGTGCTGTTCTCTCTTTTCTGATATATATATATATATATATATATATATATATATACACACACACACACACGTATGTGCAAAGACATATGTACAAATTCTAGCATTAATAATCGTTTTAAAAAAAGAAATAAAACATGAGATTTCTAGAAATACAAATGCACATTGATTTATGTGAAAATATCATATATCAGATTTATTGTATGAAAAAAAATAACTTTCTATAAGATATCATTGTTTGTTCAGGTATAAATCAAGCTATTTCTTGGACATTAAAAATAAATGAGAAATAAAAGATTAGCTCATCGCTCCGTACTTGACTTGCGTGTTTTTGACAGACTTTTTAATAAATACGGTCATCGTATGTAGATTTGCGGAAGCGATGTCTAGCGATGTCTGGTGAGCGTATTGACACCAGAGAATGCACAGAGATTGGCGCTTTGATAAATGGGCCCCTTAGACTTTACTTCAGGTCTTAAGTCATGCTAAATATGCTAGCAGAGTTTCGGCTTTCTCTAGAGTGCAAACTATAACTTTCAAGTTGAAATATAAGCGCAAGCCAGCACATTCCCGGTCTCCTTTGAAAGTATAGGTTGCACCAGAGTGATGTTGGCCATGCTATCCCTTCTCTGCTAAATGTGATTTACCATAGACTTTTAATATCAAGTTGCACACCAATGTTATGGAGGTCCAGTGGTATTCCGTATGGCGAACCGCACTAGCAATAGAGCGCCACTTGTAAACTGTCTCTTTGTGTTTATAGTAGACACAGTGTATCTGCCAGTAATAAAAAGACTATGTTCAAGTGATACTACAGAAAACACAGGATATGCTGTGCTTCACTATTTTAATATATATTAAGTACTTACTAAAGTCCAGATAAAAATACAAATAAACGTGCAATCAATTACACACAATCACCTTGAAGTGTAAATAGCCGGTTGGCTATACAATTACTCCACCAGAGTGTGCTAAGATGAATTGGTACTAGTCATTTGGGTAATGTACAGGGAATCCACAATATTATTAACAAAGGGAACACAATACAATCACACCTGTATATGGTAATTTTAGTGAGCAAATCTGACTTTATCTATATGTCCAAACAATAATAACCAAATATTTGCAACAGAGGAACAGACAGTGTTCTACAAGCTTATGTCATATATTTTTACCAGCCAGATAATGTTACACCTGGAAATGAATTTTTATTTCAGAAACAAATTAAATTAACATACCATCATATGCAGCTCACTCTATATTTGTAAATTATTACAGTTCTTCTACCTCTTGTTATTATTATTTTACTACTACTATCTTATATTTATAATCTCAAATCATTTTCTGCAGTGCTGTATAGAGGGCAGGATACAAAGAGGCAAGACTGGGTGAACATACAGAAATGTTTAGAGACTACTGCTCCTTATAGAGATTAAATATTTAATGAAGACAAAGTGTAGACAATATCTGGCAGTAAGAGATGATTGTATGTCTGGCTGCAAGAAGGATAAAGAGTTGTCTGGTTGTAGTATATAAAGTAAATAAGTAAATGGAAGAAACAGTTAGGCCTGGAGAGAGGGCATGGAGATGGTTAAACGGGTGAAGCTAGTGGTAGTAGATTTAGGTGACTAGAAGTAGAAGCCATGGTCACACCAGTTTGGCAGGCAAGGAGAAGCTCCCCCTCTGGCTTATGGTGGTTTGTGGGTGGTGACAATAAACCTCTGAATTTGGGGTACTTCCTGTTAAGGTTTATATGGGAGTTAAATGTGTGGGAATGTGTCACAGGACTCACATTTTGTGATGGGGTTCTTGTAGGTAACATGATATTGGTTGACTTATTTGTTATTTACTTACAGTACCATTATTTATTGCACTGCCGAGTATAGAGGTCATTTAGAGTTTGCAAAGTGTCCTATCTCTCTGTAAAGGTACGGTTCAAGGAAGAAATAAATAAACTTTGAAAACTGGCAGAGAGTATTAGACTGAAACAGAATGTTCCCCATACAATAATGAGCCGCGCAAGAGAAATCCTAAAGGTGGGAAGCAATGTTGACTGAGAGAGGCGTAGGTCAGAAACAGAGCAAATTTGGGAGATAGGGGAATGTTTAGGGACAAGATAAGAGGTTTAGGTGGGTGCAGTGTCTGTATAATAAAGATTTTTTATTTTATCTGCCAAGACATTTTCACAATGTTTTTCTGTTCACCACAGAAACACATTGGATTACTTCTCAGTTCTCCTGTAAGATTATGGTAAGTTGCTGACCTATGTATGGTAGGGAAGAGTTATTAAATTGTGCTTTAAGCAGTGTAGACTGGACGTGATCAATTAGTTTGATTTGGGATCCATTTGTGTGAAGGGTCCTTAAAATATACATACATTGATTCCAAACATTTAAAGATGATAAACCTCATTCTCAAACAATTAAAACAATTGCACCACATTTCCTAATTCCAATCAAAAGAATTTGATAAAAATACATTTAACTTACATTCAAATAATCTACTTCTACACCTAACATTTTGAAAATTAAGTAGATAGTAATATGACAGCATGTGTTAAAAACAATCACAATGAACATTATGTACAATCAAGTTAATATCTCAGTTATTTGGTACTCATATTCCTGAATAAAGCAAATCTTACATGATCTTTAGTGATTATGTAAAACATATTCAGAATATAATGTGCTCGACAAGGTTCCGTATATTTTTCAAATAACTCTAAACACAATACATCTATGCAAGCTTACAGTATACTAAACTATAGCCAGGCATATTAATCAGTAAACAAAAAATCTTTTAACACAAGGCTTTACAATTTTTTTTTCCATTTTCTCCTCTACCTCATTAACTATATGTTATTATCACTTATCTGCATACTACTGGGCCTGTTATTTCACTCATAATGATCTTGTGATATTTTCATGTCAACAATGATATAATTCATAAAACTTTACAAATTACTAGCATGTGATCGTACTGTGTAAATTAATTTTCACATTTCTTTTATCACCCAAATAAATTTTAATGAGTGTTGTTTCTACTGCATAAAAATAAAAAGTGTTTTTTCACTCCAAACAACACTTTATTTTTTCTATAAATCCTTTGTCCATCTATGAAAAGTTAGAGACATGAAACACAAATTTTTTCTTTAACGATTCAGCACACACTTTTAAACAACATTCACTTTTATTTCTATTTGCTTACGGCTAGATTTAGAGTTTTGTCGGTAACGACCCGCGTAGCTAACGCTGGCTTTTTTTCTCCCGCACCTTTTAAATACTGCTGGTATTTAGAGTTCTCTGAAGGGCTGCGTTAGGCTCCAAAAAGGGAGCGTAGAGCATAATTTACCGCCACTGCAACTCTCAATACCAGCGGTGCTTACGGACGCAGCCAGCTTCAAAAATGTGCTCATGCACGATTCCCCCATAGGAAACAATGGGGCAGTTTGAGCTGAAAAAAAACCTAACACCTGCAAAAAAGCAGTGTTCAGCTCCTAACGCAGCCCCATTGTTTCCTATGGGGAAACACTTCCTATGTCTGCACCTAGCACCCTAACATGAACCCCGAGTCTAAACACCCCTAACCTTACACTTATTAACCCCTAATCTGCCGCCCCCACTATCGCTGACACCTGCATATTTCTTTAACCCCTAATCTGCCGCTCCGTACACTGCCGCAACCTACGTTATCCCTATGAACTCCTAATCTGCTGCCCCTAAAACCGCCGACCCCTATATTATATTTATTAACCCCTAATCTTCCGCCCCCAATGTTGCCTCCACCTACCTACAATTATTAACCCCTAATCTGCTGACCGGACCTCACCGCTACTATAATAAATGTATTAACCCCTAAAGCTAAGTCTAACCCTAACACCCCCCTAAGTTAAATATAATTTAAATCTAACAAAATAAATTAACTCTTATTAAATAAATTATTCCTATTTAAAGCTAAATACTTACCTGTAAAATAAATCCTAATATAGCTACAATATAAATCATAATTATATTGTAGCTATTTTAGGATTAATATTTATTTTACAGGCAACTTTGTATTTATTTTAACCAGGTACAATAGCTATTAAATAGTTAATAACTATTTAATAGCTACCTAGTTAAAATAATTACAAAATTAGCTGTAAAATAAATCCTAACCTAAGTTAAAATTAAACCTAACACTACACTATCAATATATTAATTAAATAAAATACCTACAATTAAACCTAACACTACACTATCAATAAATTAATTAAATACAATACCTACAAATAAATACAATTAAATAAACTAACTAAAGTACAAAAAATAAAAAAGAACTAAGTTACAAAAAATAAAAAAATATTTACAAACATTAGAAAAATATTACAACAATTTTAAACTAATTACACCTACTCTAAGCCCCCTAATAAAATAACAAAGACCCCCAAAATAAAAAATGCCCTACCCTATTCTAAAATTAAAATAGAAAAGCTCTTTTACCTTACCAGCCCTGAAAAGGGCCTTTTGCGGGGCATGCCCCAAAGAATTCTGCTTTTTCGCCTGTAAAAAAATAACATACAATACCCCCCCCCAACATTACAACCCACCACCCACATACCCCTAATCTAACCCAAACCCCCCTTAAATAAACCTAACACTAAGCCCCTGAAGATCTCCCTACCTTGTCTTCACCACACCGGGTTCATCGATCGGTCCAGAAGAGGCTCCGAAATCTTCATCCAAGCCCAAGCGGGGGGCTGAAGAGGTCCATGATCCGACTGAAGTCTTCATCCAAGCGGGAGCTGAAGAGGTCCATGATCCGGCTGAAGTCTTCTATCAAGCGGCATCTTCAATCTTCTTTCTTCCGGATCCATGTTCATCCCGCCGACGCGGAACATCCATCTTCACCGACGACTTCCCAACAAATGACGGTTCCTTTAAGGGACGTCATCCAAGATGGCATCCCTCGAATTCCGATTGGTTGATAGGATTCTATCAGCCAATTGGAATTAAGGTAGGAAAATTCTGATTGGCTGATGGAATCAGCCAATCATATTCAAGTTCAATCCGATTGGCTGATCCAATCAGCCAATCAGATTGAGCTTGCATTCTATTGGCTGTTCCGATCAGCCAATAGAATGCAAGCTCAATCTGATTGGCTGATTGGATCAGCCAATCGGAATTTTCCTACCTTAATTCCAATTGGCTGATAGAATCCTATCAGCCAATCGGAATTTGAGGGACGCCATCTTGGATGACGTCCTTAAAGGAACCGTCATTTGTCGGGAAGTCATCGGTGAAGATGGATGTTCCGCGTCAGCGGGATGAACATGGATCCGGAAGAAAGAAGATTGAAGATGCTGCTTGATAGAAGACTTCAGCCGGATCATGGACCTCTTCAGCTACCGCTTGGATGAAGACTTCAGTCGGATCATGGACCTCTTCAGCTCAAGCTTGGATAAAGACTTCAGCCAGATCATGGACCTCTTCAGCCCCCCGCTTGGGCTTGGATGAAGATTTCGGAGCCTCTTCTGGACCGATCGGTGAACCCGGTGTGGTGAAGACAAGGTAGGGAGATCTTCAGGGGCTTAGTGTTAGGTTAATTTAAGGGGGGTTTGGGTTAGATTAGGGGTATGTGGGTGGTGGGTTGTAATGTTGGGGGGGGGTATTGTATGTTTTTTTTTTTACAGGCAAAAGAGCTGAATTCTTTGGGGCATGCCCCGAAAAAGGCCCTTTTCAGGGCTGGTAAGGTAAAAGAGCTTTTCTATTTTAATTTTAGAATAGGGTAGGGCATTTTTTTATTTTGGGGGTCTTTGTTATTTTATTAGGGGGCTTAGAGTAGGTGTAATTAGTTTAAAATTGTTGTAATATTTTTCTAATGTTTGTAATTATTTTTTTATTTTTTGTAACTTAGTTTTTTTTATTTTTTGTACTTTAGTTAGTGTATTTAATTGTATTTATTTGTAGGTATTGTATGTAATTAATTTATTGATAGTGTAGTGTTAGTTTTAATTGTAACTTAGGTTAGGATTTATTTTACAGGTAATTTTGTAATTATTTTAACTAGGTAACTATTAAATAGTTATTAACTATTTAATAGCTATTGTACCTGGTTAAAATAAATACAAAGTTGCCTGTAAAATAAATATTAATCCTAAAATAGCTACAATATAATTATAATTTATATTGTAGCTATATTAGGGTTTATTTTACAGGTAAGTATTTAGCTTTAAATAGGAATAATTTATTTACAGGGAGTGCAGAATTATTAGGCAAGTTGTATTTTTGAGGATTAATTTTATTATTGAACAACAACCATGTTCTCAATGAACCCAAAAAACTCATTAATATCAAAGCTGAATAGTTTTGGAAGTAGTTTTTAGTTTGTTTTTAGTTATAGCTATTTTAGGGGGATATCTGTGTGTGCAGGTGACTATTACTGTGCATAATTATTAGGCAACTTAACAAAAAACAAATATATACCCATTTCAATTATTTATTTTTACCAGTGAAACCAATATAACATCTCAACATTCACAAATATACATTTCTGACATTCAAAAACAAAACAAAAACAAATCAGTGACCAATATAGCCACCTTTCTTTGCAAGGACACTCAAAAGCCTGCCATCCATGGATTCTGTCAGTGTTTTGATCTGTTCACCATCAACATTGTGTGCAGCAGCAACCACAGCCTCCCAGACACTGTTCAGAGAGGTGTACTGTTTTCCCTCCTTGTAAATCTCACATTTGATGATGGACCACAGGTTCTCAATGGGGTTCAGATCAGGTGAACAAGGAGGCCATGTCATTAGATTTTCTTCTTTTATACCCTTTCTTGCCAGCCACGCTGTGGAGTACTTGGACGCGTGTGATGGAGCATTGTCCTGCATGAAACTCATGTTTTTCTTGAAGGATGCAGACTTCTTCCTGTACCACTGCTTGAAGAAGGCGTCTTCCAGAAACTGGCAGTAGGACTGGGAGTTGAGCTTGACTCCATCCTCAACCCGAAAAGGCCCCACAAGCTCATCTTTGATGATACCAGCCCAAACCAGTACTCCACCTCCACCTTGCTGGCGTCTGAGTCGGACTGGAGCTCTCTGCCCTTTACCAATCCAGCCACGGGCCCATCCATCTGGCCCATCAAGACTCACTCTCATTTCATCAGTCCATAAAACCTTAGAAAAATCAGTCTTGAGATATTTCTTGGCCCAGTCTTGACGTTTCAGCTTGTGTGTCTTGTTCAGTGGTGGTCGTCTTTCAGCCTTTCTTACCTTGGCCATGTCTCTGAGTATTGCACACCTTGTGCTTTTGGGCACTCCAGTGATGTTGCAGCTCTGAAATATGGCCAAACTGGTGGCAAGTGGCATCTTGGCAGCTGCACGCTTGACTTTTAGAAACATAGAAACATAGATATTGACGGCAGATAAGAGCCATAGGCCCAGCAAGTCTGCCCCACCTTACCTAACAGTATAAACTTATCTAGTTCGTAGGATAGCCCTATGCTTGTCCCATGCATTTTTAAAGTCCCCCACAGTGTTTGTTGCTACTACCTCTTGAGGAAGTTTATTCCATAAATCAATCACTCTTTCTGTAAAGAAGTGCTTCCTCAAATTACTCCTGAATCTACTACCCTTTAGCTTGAGCTCATGACCCCTTGTTCTTGAATTTTCCATTTTATGTAAAATACCCACAGCCTCAGTTTTACTAAACCCTTTTCTCAGTTCATGGGCAGTTATTTTGCGCCTTGGTTTTTCCACACGCTTCTTGCGACCCTGTTGACTATTTTGAATGAAACGCTTGATTGTTCGATGATCACGCTTCAGAAGCTTGGCAATTTTAAGAGTGCTGCATCCCTCTGCAAGATATCTCACTATTTTTGACTTTTCTAAGCCTGTCAAGTCCTTCTTTTGACCCATTTTGCCAAAGGAAAGGAAGTTGCCTAATAATTATGCACACCTGATATAGGGTGTTGATGTCATTAGACCACACCCCTTCTCATTACAGAAATGCACATCACCTAATATGCTTAATTGGTAGTAGGCTTTCGAGCCTATACAGCTTGGAGTAAGACAACATGCATAAAGAGGATGATGTGGTCAAAATACTCATTTGCCTAATAATTCTGCACTCCCTGTAATAAGAGTTAATTTATTTTGTTAGAATAAAATAATATTTAATTTAGGGGGGTGTTAGGGTTAGACTTAGCTTTAGGGGTTAATAAATGTATTAGAGTAGCGGTGAGGTCCGGTAGGCAGATTAGGGGTTAATACTTGAAGTTAGGTGTCGGCGATGTTAGGGAGGGCAGATTAGGGGTTAATAAATACTATTTATTATAGGGTTATTGAGGCGGGAGTGAGGCGGATTAGGGGTTAATACATTTATTATAGTAGCGGTGAGGTCCGGTCGGCAGATTAGGGGTTAATAATTGTAGGTAGGTGGAGGCGACATTGGGGGCGGCAGATTAGGGGTTAATAAATATAATATGGGGGTCGGCGGTGTTAGGGGCAGCAGATTAGAGGTTCATAGGGATAACGTAGGTTGCAGCGGTGTACGGAGCAGCAGATTAGGGGTTAAAACATTTTAATAGAGTGGCGGCGATGTGGGGGGACCTCGGTTTAGGGGTACATAGGTAGTTTATGGGTGTTAGTGTACTTTAGAGCACAGTAGTTAAGAGCTTTATGAACCGGCGTTAGCCCAGAAAGCTCTTAACGCCTGACTTTTTCTGCGGCTGGAGTTTTGTCGTTAGATTTCTAACGCTCACTTCAGCCAAGACTCTAAATACCGGCGTTAGAAAGATCCCATTGAAAAGATAGGATACGCAATTGGCGTAAGGGGATCTGTGGTATGGAAAAGTCGCGGCTGCAAAGTGAGCTTTAGACCCTTTCCTCACTGACTCTAAATACCAGCGGTAGCCCAAAACCAGCGTTAGAAGCCTCTAATGCTGGTTTTAAACGGCTAACGCCAAAATCTAAATCTAGCCGTTAGTCTCTTGGGGGACGATTCAAAAATATTTGCCAGTCTAGATGGGGTTTTCAATGCCAATACTCACAGGTGCAACCCTATTGGAATTCTATAAAGAAGGTGATGTCCCTGCAAATTTCAAAATGTCTCCCCTAGATATAATCCGAGCCCTCCATGTACTATGTAAAAGTTCACAATGGAAAACAAAGTGCACAGGGAGAACTAAACATATGTTTATCAAATGATGCTGTTTTCAGTGCACTATACCTTGAAATCGCTGTTATTTTTGTATGTATAGGTTTTCCTTTCAGAGCAATTAGTGTTTTGATTATTTTGATAAAAGCTCACCACCTTCTAAGTTGTGAGAAA
Organism: Bombina bombina; assembly: GCF_027579735.1. Taxonomy (NCBI): domain Eukaryota; kingdom Metazoa; phylum Chordata; class Amphibia; order Anura; family Bombinatoridae; genus Bombina; species Bombina bombina. The sequence continues at coordinate 1,266,786,636 of NC_069500.1, read as the reverse complement.
AAACAGTGAGATCTGTAGGTCAAAAATGTTTACAGCATTACGCTGGGATTTGAGAGACAATTTCATATGCCCATGGAATGCCCATTTTATGAAAAAACTATTATGCTTAATATTTTGTACTTATAAGTACAAATTTCTATGTGTTTTTTGCACATCTAGTGTACTTAAATTACGATTTATGTGCATATTTAATTGTATTTATTACTGTATAATTTGCATACATATATTACATTTTTGATAAAATACAATTATTAGTGAACAATCTATTATTATTTTTGATGCACTAAACAATATATATTTTTCTGAGTATTTTTGAGTGAACGGTTTAATTATTAACTTTCTAAAATGGAGAGAATTGGACCGAGCGCTACAATGGGGCCTTAAGCTTACTAACAGTTAGCCTCCTAGTAGGCTGATAATAGTACAAATATGAAAAGGTGAGAGTAAGCGCTAAAAGAGCTTAAAAGGCTAACAAACTTGTGGCTAAATCTTACAATTTATTACCTTCGATAAAGGCTAAACATAAAATATCACAATAAAACCACAATAACACAATAAAATTAGAAACATGGATCCATGTCTAACTACTAAAAACAAAAGTACATAATAAAATCTCCTGGGAGATGCGAATTACAGTGGGAGTGTTGACACTCCTTAAAGGTGATACACAAGTGTGGGAAGTTGAATAAAAATACAAATATTAATACTTATAAGCAAAGTTATAAACCATAAAACGATTCCAAACTCACAATGTCAATCAAATATAAAGTCAATCAAAAATGGTGAAAAAATAGTGGAAAAAGTAAAATGTGAATGTTCGTATTAAACCGTGGGTGTGTCCTCCAACGTTGCTGATGGGTAGTGAGAGATCTATAGTCAAATGTAGATGTTAGATGAAGTTGTAGAAAAAATGAGTAAAGATGAGTGAAAAAAACACAATTCAACCTTTAGGCAAAGGTCATTTAGAACCAAAATACAAAAAACAAAAAGCAAAAAATAGAAAAAATAATGATAAATGATAAAATCCACTTTGGTAAAATCATATATGAAATGTAGCAATCCAAAAAAAAGAGTTTGTGTTAGTTGTGTGCAAAAAATGGGGGATTAAAACAAATTCTGTGCCCAGTGTGTTCAATGTCCCATCCGATGTTAAAAGTAAAATCACAATAAATAGCAACAAAAAAACCTGTAGGAAAATAAAGAGAAACAAAAATAGTGCAACACTGTATACAATGGATAATAATGGTATCAGCCAATCAGAATCAAGTTCAATCCGATTGGCTGATCCAATCAGCCAATCAGATTGAGCTCGCATTCTATTGGCTGATCGGAACAGCCAATAGAATGCAAGCTCAATCTGATTGGCTGATCGGATCAGCCAATCGGATTGAACTTGATTCTGATTGGCTGATTCCATCAGCCAATCAGAATATTCCTACCTTAATTCCGATTGGCTGATAGAATCCTATCAGCCAATCGGAATTCGAGGGACGCCATCTTGGATGACGTCATTTAAAGGAACCGTCATTCGTCGTTCAGTCATCGGCCAGGATGGATGTTCCGCGGTGGAGGTCTTCAGGATGCTGCCGCTTCGCTCCGGATGGATGCCGCTTGGATGAAGACTTCAATCGGATGGAAGACCTCTTCTGGCCCGCTTGGATGAAGACTTCAGCCGGATCATGGACCTCTTCAGCCCCCCGCTTGGGCTTGGATCAGGACATCGGAGGAGCTCTTCTGGACCGATCGGTGAACCTGGTATGGTGAAGACAAGGTAGTATGATCTTCAGGGGCTTAGTGTTAGGTTTATTTAAGGGGGGTTTGGGTTAGATTAGGGGTATGTGGGTGGTGGGTTGTAATATTGGGGGGGGTATTGTATGTTTTTTTTACAGGCAAAAGAGCTGAATTTCTTGGGGCATGCCCAGCAAAGGGCCCTGTTCAGGGCTGGTAAGGTAAAAGAGCTTTGAACTTTAGTAATTTAGAATAGGGTAGGGCATTTTTTTATTTTGGGGGGCTTTGTTATTTTATTAGGGGGCTTAGAGTAGGTGTAATTAGTTTCAAATTGTTGTAATATTTTTCTTATGTTTGTAAATATTTTTTTATTTTTTGTAACTTAGTTCTTTTTTATTTTTTGTACTTTAGCTAGTTTATTTAATTGTATTTATTTGTAGCAATTGTATTTAATTAATTTATTGATAGTGTAGTGTTAGGTTAATTGTAGGTAATTGTAGGTAGTTTATTTAATTAATTTATTGATAGTCTAGTGTTAGGTTTATTTGTAACTTAGGTTAGGATTTCTTTTACAGGTAAATTTGTAATTATTTTAACTATTTTAGCTATCAAATAGTTCTTAACTATTTAATAGCTATTGCACCTGGTTAAAATAAATACAAAGTTACCTGTAAAATAAATATAAATCCTAAAATAGCTATAATATAATTATAATTTATATTGTAGCTATATTAGGGTTTATTTTACAGGTAAGTATTTAGCTTTAAATAGGAATAATTTATTTAATAAGAGTTAATTAATTTCGTTAGATTTAAATTATATTTAACTTAGGGGGTGTTAGTATTAGGGTTAGACTTAGCTTTAGGGGTTAATACATTTATTATAATAGCGTCGAGATTCGGTCGGCAGATTAGGGGTTAATAATTGAAGTTAGGTGTCGGCGATGTTAGGGAGGGCAGATTAGGGGTTAATACTATTTATTATAGGGTTAGTGAGGCGGATTAGGGGTTAATAACTTTATTATAGTAGCGCTCAGGTCCGGTCGGCAGATTAGGGGTTAATAAGTGTAGGCAGGTGGAGGCGACGTTGTGGGGGGCAGATTAGGGGTTAATAAATATAATATAGGGGTCGGCGGTGTTAGGGGCAGCAGATTAGGGGTACATAAGGATAACTTAGGTGGCGGCGCTTTGCGGTTGGCAGATTAGGGGTTAATAAGTGTAGGCAGGTGGAGGCGACGTTGTGGGGGGCAGGTTAGGGGTTAATAAATATAATACAGGGGTCGGCGGTGTTAGGGGCAGCAGATTAGGGGTACATAAGGATAACGTAGGTGGCGGTCGGCAGATTAGGGGTTAAAAAAATTTTCCGAGTGTCGGCGATGTGGGGGGACCTCGGTTTAGGGGTACATAGGTAGTTTATGGGTGTTAGTGTACTTTAGAGCACAGTAGTTAAGAGCTTTATAAACCGGCGTTAGCCCATAAAGCTCTTAACTACTGACTTTTTTCCTGCGGCTGGAGTTTTGTCGTAAGATGTCTAATGCTCACTTCAGACACGACTCTAAATACCGGAGTTAGAGAAATCCCTTTGAAAAGATAGGATACGCAATTTACGTAAGGGGATCTGCGGTATGGAAAAGTCACGGCTGAAAAGTGAGCGTCAGACCCTATTTTGAGTGACTCCAAATACCGGCGGTAGCCAAAAACCAGCGTTAAGGAGCCTCTAACGCTGGTTTTCACGGCTAACGCCAAACTCTAAATCTAGGCCTATGATTTTTAAATTACGATTTTCATTTTGCACTTTTGTAATGTATGCATCTCCTTCCCGTAAGAAAATGCAGTATACACTCCATCCTGTTTTCAAGGTGAAAAGTGGCTTTATTGAATTCTACCAGGGAAATCAAAGTACTGGGGCCCGATCCAATATGCAGCGTCACCCACAAAAGTCGGCGATGCCAAATTTTGCGCTGGTTTGGTATCCTATATACGGCGTAACATAGAAGTTACTCTCGTATATTTAACCCTTCGGCCGTAGTTTTTTTGCCCATAGACTGACAAATAAAACCACGCAATTTGGTATCCAATATACAGGGAGTGCAGAATTATTAGGCAAATGAGTATTTTGACCACATCATCCTCTTTATGCATGTTGTCTTACTCCAAGCTGTATAGGCTCGAAAGCCTACTACCAATTAAGCATATTAGGTGATGTGCATCTCTGTAATGAGAAGGGGTGTGGTCTCAGGACATCAACACCCTATATCAGGTGTGCATAATTATTAGGCAACTTCCTTTCCTTTGGCAAAATGGGTCAAAAGAAGGACTTGACAGGCTCAGAAAAGTCAAAAATAGTGAGATATCTTGCAGAGGGATGCAGCACTCTTAAAATTGCAAAGCTTCTGAAGCGTGATCATCGAACAATCAAGCGTTTCATTCAAAATAGTCAACAGGGTCGCAAGAAGCGTGTGGAAAAACCAAGGCGCAAAATAACTGCCCATGAACTGAGAAAAGTCAAGCGTGCAGCTGCCAAGATGCCACTTGCCACCAGTTTGGCCATATTTCAGAGCTGCAACATCACTGGAGTGCCCAAAAGCACAAGGTGTGCAATACTCAGAGACATGGCCAAGGTAAGAAAGGCTGAAAGACGACCACCACTGAACAAGACACACAAGCTGAAACGTCAAGACTGGGCCAAGAAATATCTCAAGACTGATTTTTCTAAGGTTTTATGGACTAATGAGAGTGAGTCTTGATGGGCCATATGGATGGGCCCGTGGCTGGATTGGTAAAGGGCAGAGAGCTCCAGTCCGACTCAGACGCCAGCAAGGTGGAGGTGGAGTACTGGTTTGGGCTGGTATCATCAAAGATGAGCTTGTGGGGCCTTTTCGGGTTGAGGATGGAGTCAAGCTCAACTCCCAGTCCTACTGCCAGTTTCTGGAAGACACCTTCTTCAAGCAGTGATACAGGAAGAAGTCTGCATCCTTCAAGAAAAACATGATTTTCCTGCAGGACAATGCTCCATCACACGCGTCCAAGTACTCCACAGCGTGGCTGGCAAGAAAGGGTATAAAAGAAGAAAATCTAATGACATGGCCTCCTTGTTCACCTGATCTGAACCCCATTGAGAACCTGTGGTCCATCATCAAATGTGAGATTTACAAGGAGGGAAAACAGTACACCTCTCTGAACAGTGTCTGGGAGGCTGTGGTTGCTGCTGCACGCAATGTTGATGGTGAACAGATCAAAACACTGACAGAATCCATGGATGGCAGGCTTTTGAGTGTCCTTGCAAAGAAAGGTGGCTATATTGGTCACTGATTTGTTTTTGTTTTGTTTTTGAATGTCAGAAATGTATATTTGGGAATGTTGAGATGTTATATTGGTTTCACTGGTAAAAATAAATAATTGAAATGGGTATATATTTGTTTTTTGTTAAGTTGCCTAATAATTATGCACAGTAATAGTCACCTGCACACACAGATATCCCCCTAAAATAGCTATAACTAAAAACAAACTAAAAACTACTTCCAAAACTATTCAGCTTTGATATTAATGAGTTTTTTGGGTTCATTGAGAACATGGTTGTTGTTCAATAATAAAATTAATCCTCAAAAATACAACTTGCCTAATAATTCTGCACTCCCTGTACAGCACAAGGCCTTATGTGGCGAAAATGGAGAAATCTTACTCCATTTTCACCTCGCCACAAAATGCACCCGTAGCAGGCCTTGCGCTGAGTATTGGAGCACTGTAACTTCCTAAAATGCCTGCAAAAAAAACCTAACACTTAACGCATGCGCAATGTCTATCTACCTGTCAACCGCAATCCCCCACCGATATACCTAATAAAGTGTTTAACCCCTACACCGCCACTCCTGGATGCCGCCGCCCCTAAATAAAGTGTTTAACCCCTAAACAACCTCTCCCGGACCCCGCCACCACCTACATTAAATGTATTACCCGCTAATCTGACCCCCCTACACCGCCGCCACCTGCATTAAATGTATTACCCCCTAATCTGATCCCCCTACACCGCCGCAACCTACATTAAATGTATTAACACCTAATCTAACCCCCCTACACCGCCGCCACCTACATTCAATATATTAACCCCTAATCTGATACCCCTACACTGCCGCCACCTACATTAAATTTATTAACACCTAAACCTAAGTCTAACCCTAACACCCCCTAACTTAGTTATTATTTAAATATATCTAAATAATATTAATATTATTAACTAAAGTATTCCTATTTAAAACTAAATACTTACCTATAAAATAAACCCTTAGATAGCTACAATATAATTAATAATTACATTGTAGCTATTTTAGGATTTATATTTATTTTACAGGTAACTTTGTATTTATTTTAACTAGGTACAATTGCTATTAAATAGTTAATAACAATAATAACAAACACTAAATTACAAAAAATAAAAAAAATTACAAGAATTTTAATCTAATTACACCTAATCTAAGCCCCCTAAACTAAGTTACAAAGTAACCAGCTCTTTTACCCGCCCTTAAAAGGGCTTTTTGCGGGACATTGCCCCAAAGTAATCAGCTCTTTTACCTGTAAGAAAAAAGCAATACAATACCCCCCCAACATTACAACCCACCACCCACACACCCCTACTCTAAAACCCACCCGATCCCACCTTAAATAAACCTAACACTACCCCATTGAAGATCACCCTACCTTGAGCCGTCTTCACCCAACCAGGCCAAACTCTTCATCCGATGCGGGCACAAGTGGTCCTCCAGCCGGACCGAAGTCTTCATCCGATGAGGGCAGAAGAGGTCCTCCATCCGGCTGAAGTCTTCATCCAAGCAGGGCAGAAGAGGTCCTCCATTCGGCAGAAGTCTTCATCCATCCGCGGCTCCATCTTCAAGACCTCCGACGCAGAACATCCTCCTCGGTTGACGGACTAATGACGAATGAAGGTTCCTTTAAATGACATCATCCAAGATGGCGTCCCTCGAATTCCGATTGGCTGATAGGATTCTATCAGCCAATCGGAATTAAGGTAGGAAAAATCCGATTGGTTGATTGAATCAGCCAATCAGATTGAAGTTCAATCTGATTAGCTGATTGGATCAGCCAATAGAATGCAACGTCAATTCTATTGGCTGATCCAATCAGCCAAGTGGATTGAACTTTAATCTGATTAGCTGATTAAATCAACCAATCAGATTTTTCCTACCTTAATTCTGATTGGCTGATAGAATCCTATCATCCAATCGGAGTTCGGAGGATGCCATCTTGGATGACGTAATTTAAAGGAACCTTCATTCGTTGTTAGTCCGTCGGCCGAGGAGGATGTTCCGCGTCGGAGGTCTTGAAGATGGAGCCGCGGATGGATGAAGACTTCTGCCAGATGGAGGACCTTGTCTGCCCCGCTTGGATGAAGACTTCGGCCGGATGGAGAACCTCTTCTGCCCCGATCGGATGAAGACTTCAGCCCGGTTGGGCTGAAGGACCACTTGTGCCCACATCGGATGAAGAGTTCGGCCCAGTTGGGTGAAGACGGCTCAAGGTAGGGTGATCTTCAATGGGGTAGTGTTAGGTTTATTTAAGGGGGGATCGGGTGGGTTTTAGAGTAAGGGTGTGTGGGTGGTGGGTTGTAATGTTGGGGGGTATTGTATTACTTTTTATTTTACAGGTAAAAGAGCTGATTACTTTGGGGCAATGCCCCGCAAAAAGCCTTTTAAGGCCTGGTAAAAGAGCTGGTTACTTTATAATTTAGTTTAGGGTAGGGAAATTTTATTATTTTGGGGGGCTTTTTTATTTTATTAGGGGGTTTAGATTAGGTGTAATTAGATTAAACTTCTTGAATTATTTTTTTTATTTTTTGTAATTTAGTGTTTGATTTTGTAATATAGTTTAGTTTATTTAATTGTATTTTATATTAGATAATTGAAGTTAATTTATTTAATTAATTTATTGATAGTGTAGTGTTAGGTGTATTTGTAACTTAGGTTAGGATTTATTTTACAGGTAATTTTGTAATTATTTTAACTAGGTAGCTATTAAATAGTTATTAACTATTTATTAGCAATTGTACCTAGTTAAAATAAATACAAAGTCACCTGTAAAATAAATATAAATCCTAAAATAGCTACAATGTAATTATTAATTATATTGTAGCTATCTTAGGGTTTTTTTTATAGGTAAGTATTTAGTTTTAAATAGGAATACTTTAGTTAATAATATTAATATTATTTAGATTTATTTAAAGAATAATTAAGTTAGGGGGTGTTAGGGTTAGACTTAGGTTTGGAGGTAATATATTTAATGTAGGTGGCGGCGGTGTAGGGGGATCAGATTAGGGGTTAATACATTTAATGTAGCTGGCGGCGGTGTAGGGGGATCAGATTGGGGGGTAATATATTTAATGTAGCTGGCGGCGGTGTAGGGGGATCAGATTAGGGGGTAATTCATTTAATGTAGCTGGTGGCGGTGTAGGGGGATCAGATTAGGGGGTAATACATTTAATGTAGCTGGCAGCGGTGTAGGGGGATCAGATTAGTGGTTAATACATTTAATGTAGCTGGTGGCGGTGTAGGGGGATCAGATTAGGGGTTAATATATTTAATGTAGCTGGCGGCGGTGTAGAGGGATCAGATTAGGGGTTAATACATTTAATGTAGCTGGCGGCGGTGTAGGGGGATCAGATTAGGGAGTAATACATATAATGTAGGTGGCGGCAGGGTCCATGAGCGGCGGTTTAGGGGTTAATACATTTATTATTAGGAGTGAGAGGGGGGATTGCAGATATAGGGGTATACGTGTCGGGATGATGTTTGGGAGGCGTGTTAGACAGTTACGGGAGATTTGATACTTTAGTAAGTTTTTTTAGGCGCAGGCAGTTTCTAAAGTGCCGTAATTCACTGGCGACTCTAGAAATTTGTACTTACGCTTATTTCTGGACATTGCTAGTTTGTCCGACTTATGGCACTTGAGCAACTGCCGGTAGGGTATATTGGATACCCCGATGTGCGAGGTGAAACTACGGGCGGCGCGGGTTCCCTCACTTGCGCCAAAAACTACGCCATATATCGGATCGCGCTCCTGGTGAGCATTCTCAAAGAATTCTACCACACAGAGAACTTTACAGAATTTGGCCCTTGGTGTCTTTTGATGATGGAGCCGTAAGGTACTATTGTGAGCCAGCTGAACACCTCAGGTAAGTCAATAACAAATAGCAACTATGAGTAGCCCCCAATTAGAAGCAGTCTTACAGTATTGCATATTTACAGTGGTGATTTACCACAAGAGTGTATACTAAATAGCACACAATACCATTGTTACTACTATTTGTATGATATTTTAGTTTTGTCCCCTTTTGAGGAAACAAAGGAACAATTAAAATATAACTTTTATTAAAATGTTGGAATAATAAAAATGGAAAAGAAAACCAATAAAATAAATTATTAAAATTGTTATGTTGTCTTTATTCGAAAATGATTGATCATGTACCCTATAGTTAAAACACCTTGTGAGAATGTCCTATAAACAATGATCAATAGAAATATTGACCCCAACAATCTATTATATTATTGTAACTCCTCCCTTAAATAAAGGAAGTCAGTATTGTGTATTGCAAATAATTACTATCCCTGTATTATATATTATTGCGGTGATAATATTGGTATACTAGTAGAGACAGCTGTGACCAAAGTCAGACAGATAAAGACAGGCTCCATGACTTATGGTCTGACTTCGGGCCAGGGATGTCTCTACTAGTATATCACTGTAATCACAGCAATATTTATACAGGGATAGTAATTATTTGCAATACACAATACTGATTTCCTTTATTTGAAGGAGCAGTTACAATAATATAATAGTGTTGGGGTCAATATTGCTAAGGGGAATGATCTTTGTTTATAGGACATTCTCACACATGTTTTAAGTATAGGGTATATGTACAATCATTTTCGAATAAAGACAACATCATTTTCACAATTTATTTTATTGTTTTTCTTTCCAATTTTGTATTATTCCAAAAAATGGTATTAGCCCAAAAACAATGGTATAGTGTGCGATTTAGTATAAACCTTTGAGGTAGATCACCACTGAAAATATTCTATTTTTCAGTATTCAGCACCCACCCCCAAATAGAATAACTTATTTAAATAATATCTCCTATTGGGAATCTATTTTTGGAATGCCATTCTCTGTTTCTTTTCTTCTTTCTTCTTTTCTTTTAAATATCTTACAGTAGTAAATAGCTGCTCCTGATGCTGCCCAGATATGCTTTTCATCCCAGGATACCAAGATACCTAAGCAAATTAGATAAGTAAAATAGAAAGTTGTTTAAAATTGCATGCTCTGTCTTAATTATGAAAGATTACTATTAACTTTACTGTATCTTTAATATGGATTCAAACACATATATTCTTTTATCACGCATGTAAAAAGAACTTAAAACATTTACTTTATCACATGAAAATATGTAGCAGCAAACTCACATATGTTTTTGTTTAATACCTAAGTATCAAGTGTTTTTCATACATTAAAATTGATTAATTATATTTCTATGTTTAAGCTACATTGCACTAGATAGTTAAAGAAACAGTAATGATGAATGAATATAATACTGCTGATTTATTATGAAAATTGCACACAAAACTAGCATGCTCAAAGACAATAACAAATGGCTAATTAAACATATAACTGGTGTTTTGTTTATCTGTTTGCTCTGCATTATTTTATAGAGGCAATTTATAACTGTTTCTAAGATATATAATATTCACTTAAAGGGGACAGTCAAGTCCAAAATAAACTTTCATGATTCAAACAGGGCATGTAATTTTAAACAACTTTCTAATTTACTTTTATCACCAATTTTGCTTTGTTCTCTTCATATTCTTAGTTGGCAGCTAAACCTAGGAGGTTCATATGCTAATTTCTTAGACCTTGAAGGCTGCTTCTAATCTGAATGCATTTTGACAGTTTTTCACCACTAGAAGGCATTAGTTCATATGTTTCATATAGATAACATTGAGCTCATGCACGTGAAGTTACCTAGGAGTGAGTACTGATTGGCTAAAATGCAAGTCTGTCAAAAGAACTGAAATAAGGGGGCATTTTGCAGAGGCATAAATACAAGGTAACCACAGAGGTAAAAAGTATATTTCTATAACAGTGTTGGTTATGCAAAACTGGGGAATGGTTAATAAAGGGATTATCTATCTTTCTAACCCTTTGAGTGCTAAGCACTTTCCCACCTGGGTGCTAAGCTGTTTAAAGGTTTTTTTTATGTTTTGAAATATTATTTTTTTTAACTTTTTTTTCATATCCAGATTACCTTTCCAACGGGGGATCTTGGGGGTCTGTAGCTGTTTAGATGTCTGAGATACAGGCTTCTAAGCAGCATGCTCCCTCCTATTCTTAACATTGTTATTTTTAAATAAAGTTGGGTGGTGACATCATCACGTCATGACATCACCGCACATAACGTGAAGCCCTGGTGATGCCTGGCACTATACAGGCCGGGGTAGGAGCGGGTAGGAGCCCCCAGATCTCCCTCAAGATGGGAGAGTGCTAGTGACGGCTCTGAGACGTCGTTAGCACCAGAGTGGGAAATTCTGTGATGGCTCAGAGCCGTCGTTAGCACTAAAAGGGTTAAACAACAAAAATTCTAGTGTTGGCTGTCCCTTTAAATAGAGACTGGATCTCCACTTGTAGATGTGTATCAATGCAGTTTCAACATAAAAAAAAACAACCAATCTGTTGGGAATTTTGTAACAATTTTTACCTACAATCATTGCATTAAAGCACAACTCTACTGCCTGGCCTAGAACTAAATAAATATTTCATATACATTGATTTACCTTATATTCATATAACACTACATGGGTATATACAATACATTTATACATGTTCCCCATTCTAGAAATGATCCTTTACATAGCCTGTAAAATCCTATTTTTCAATCCTTTAAACCAAATAAAAATGATTATTCAGTTTTGATGTTCTGCAATTGCCAATTCCAAAATAAATAATTAAAAAATGTAAATATAAAAAAAAAATAAACCATAGATAACATACACTACTTGAGGGTCTGTGGAAAAGAAAAAGTAGATGTCCCTGCTTATAATAATAATGACACTATTTGATTAATTAACAAAACAGCATGCAATATTTTGGTTAATGATATCATTTATATTTTATTCTTTGTTGATAATTAAACCAGATGATGTTGTTTTATTTTTTAATTAGAACATGGCACATTAATGCCCTTTTGAAACAACTGATAGTCACTAAGGTACTATGTTTAGATTAAGTCAGGCTTCTGGGTATTACAGTCCTTTAATCATGTTCACACCTGTGTGGGAGTTAGTGAAGATTGGCAAGTCTTGGAACCTATCAGCAATGAATAATTAACACACTTATGTTATGCTCCTAGCATTATATGGTTGCCATCTTGTCTTACTGCAATGCTGCGTCAGGAACTGAGAAATGTAAAGAAATATCAGTAGTGCATAGCATGAGATCCCAGCCATGAAGGGCAAAATTATATCTAGTCCTAAATCTTGTCTATTCCAGAATATAAATAACTTAAATGCCTTTTTTCAAACAAGGGCATAACTATATTGGATGGCTGGCATAATTCAATCAACCACCCAAAAACATTAGCAACTTTACAAGACCTCCCTACATACACTCTGTGTGTCCATCTAAGGTTATCACCTGAAAATGTTAAATATCCATGACTAAAACAAACATAATGTCCATGATTCCAGTCTTTCTTAAATTCTAATTGATATAAAAAAATAGTGGACCATATTGCAAATGGCGTGCTAACAGTTACTAGCTAATGAAAAGGGGTTATCACGGGTGTTTGCGCGCATCGGGTGTAGCACTTGTAATACAAGTTGAAAGTAAATGCATCTTCAGAGCTCTGGTTAACTGTTTTGCAAAACATATGTATATATGTATATATTTATATGTGTATGTATGTGTGTATATATATATATATATATATATATATATATATATATATATATATAAATATGCTATATATATATATATATATATATATATATATATATATATATATATATACATACACGTACATTGGAGCCCTTTGCAGTTAAGTAGATGAAAACATGTTAAAGCATATTTATGCAATATTTATTTAATTTAATTTATTTATTTAATAAAGTGTTATACTTTGTATTTAATGTAAATAGCCAATGTTCTGCACATTTGATGTATTTAGAAATAGATATTCTTATGCATATCTATGCCTATATATAATTGTATGTGTGTGTACATATATATATATATATAGGTATAGATATATATTGTACCAAAATACCATTAGATATATGTAGAAATAGATATTTTTTTGCATATCTATGCCTATATATAATTGTGTGTGTGTATATATATATATGTAGATATATATTTTACCAAAATACCATTAGATATATGTAGAAATGTGTATTTATGAATAAATAAAACATATTCTGCTATGTGAAGAACAGTTGAATGAGAAATATTCATATATTTATGTCAGGTTAGCGCACTTAAGAAGCTCCATTGACTACTATGAGTGAGTATGGGTGAATACATTAACGCAATCGCAAAATTTGAAGTTCAGCTTTTTGCGCGCATTGGGTTAGCTTGTGAGCGAAAACTTTTTATTTTCAACATGTAGTGACAGCGCTACCAGACGTGCGCAAAAAGCAAAAACAAAATTATTACAATCATGCTGAGTCAGGCACAGCTGAGCTTGATAACTCCCACAGTAATCTCTATTTTCCATTTCCCCATAACAGCACTGTTCATGACAGATAAGGGCTGTCAATCACCCAAACACTATTCATCCTCATTCTGCTGGTTCAGCATTCTTTCCTTTCCTGACAGTCTCCTCTCTTTCTAATGTCACAACAGTTAACATCTTGTAGATATATTTTATTTGTGTTTTTACATTTACTTGATGAAGATGATATATCCAGTATTGTTTTTAATTTGAAACAATTTAATTTCATCAAATATGGCTGTTGCTGATGTTAGCATCGGCAACTCTGTTTTGTTTTTCAGGGGCCTAAACAGAAAACAGATAATAATGATGTTATCCTTTTATCTATGAATTGTTTTCCACATACAAGTAAAATAGAACTTGCAAGACATATTTGCACCAGTTTTTCATTGAGTTAGGTAACAGATTTTACTCCTTGGCCTTAGTTTGCTATTTAAAACTATTGTCTGCAGATTTATTGATATATATTTTTTTTAAATAGGCACCATATGAACGATTAAAACTGACAAAATTATTCCTCAGACTATTATATAAAACATTAAAAATACACTTGCTATTTAAAAGGTGACCAACCCTCTGATTGGTTGATAGATAATCAGTGGCATCTGTGTATTATAGCCTCATTATGCTTGGTCACCATAGTTACAACAAATAGCAACAAAATATACAACATCATCTGCACACATCAAGATATTAGAAAAAAATTCTAAATACATAGAACATATTCTGCTATGTGAAGAACATTGGAATGTGAAATATTTACAGTAAATACATAATTAAAAACTTTATTAAAATGACTACTGCATAAATATGTTTTCACGTGTTTTCATCTACTTAATTGCAAAGTGCTCCAATGCACACACACATATATATATATATATATATATATATATATATATATATATATATATATGTGTGTGTACATATATATTTATGTGTTTATATGTGTATCTATATCTGTAAATACATATATACACATATAAATACATATGCACACACACACACACACACATATATATATATATATATATATATATATATATATATATATATATATATATATATATATATATATATATATATATATATATATATATATATATATATATATACACACTTTTGGTTTGTATACTTCCTAAAAAATAGACCCAAGATTGTAGGACTGAAACAGCACTAACTGGTAATGGTGCTTGTGAAGACTGAATAACTGCCTATTCTCCCAAAAGTAGATCCAATAGTGTACAAATGTCCACAGCACCTTAGAATTTCAATTCTTTATTAGGACAGATAAAATACAGCGACAGATCGGGCTTAATACCCCTTAATCATGCATATCTCATCCTGAGATAGACGCTAATACTTCTTGTTTTTGTTTGTTTAGCTCATTTTGTGGGTAACCACAATGTAGGAAACACCACTGGATATCCTCTAATTGTGTATTAATGTTGGCAATGTCGGTATTATTCCGTATAACGTGTTTGAATTGTGATTTTGGTAGCACCTGCTTGAGGGCTGGCAGCTTTTGTATTGCAGTAGTGAGTTGTGATCGTTATTCTATGTTATGTTGCTTGTTGTCCTTTTTGTAGAGGAATAGAACCAGGAATTCTATGCTCTGTTTATTATACAGCATTTTAAAATTCAGTGCTGCATTACCCTGATGTAGTTGCTTGTAACAATCCTGTAGTTCCACCTCTGTGCCTTTGCATATTATTATCAGGTGGTCAATGTAGCATTTGAAAAATGTATTTCTCTAGTCATCCAATAAATTGTTCCTGTGGTTTCAAATTCGGCCATAAATAGATTAGCACACGATGAGGCCACATTAGACCCCATTGCTGTATCAGTTTTAGGCACATCTGTTGTTCAAACTTATCCTTTATAACTTTTGAGTGCAATATTTTATTTTAATACTTTTTATAAGATGGTGCTGTAACTGTACTTTGTAATGTATTTTAGATGTGTTTTGTGCAACTTTTTTGTTTCACAAAACAGTTAACCAGAGCTATAAGGACTTGGTGCTACACCCAATGCATGCAAAGACTCATGATAAACCCCTTTTCGCTTGTGCATAACTGTTAGATGCTTGGAATACATTGAGCCTTAGAAAGATAAAGGATTACAAGTATACATTGACATCTGTGTTATACAAGGCCTATTTTAGTTCAAAACTTACCAAGTCCAGAATGAGCCTTTAGTGATTTTTATGTGTGCTGTATATTTATTATGTATTATAAAATTAAAAGGCATAATCTAGTTAAGTGAAATTTCTCAACACCCTGGTATTAACCAATCTATCAGGGAAAAAGCAGGCTTGCTTATAAAAAAAAAGCTCTATATTATAGCTCAGAAAAACATGATTAAAGGAACATTAAACCCAAAAAATTTCTTTCATGATTCAGATAGAGAATACAATTTTTAAAAAGTTTCCAATTTACTTCTATTATCAAATTTTTTTTCCTCATGTTATTCTTTTTTGAAGAGATACCTAGGTAGGTAGCGTGCACATGCCTGAAGCACTACAGGACAGGAAATAGTGCTGCCATCTAGCTCTACTGCTAATATATAACATTGTTGCAAAACTGCTGCTATATAGTGCTGCAGACGTGCACACTCTTGAGCTTGCATTTCTGCTTTTCAAATAAAGATAACAAGAAAACAAAGAAAATTTGATAATAGAAGTAAATTAGAAAGTTGTTTAAAATTTTATGTTCTATCTAAATCAGGAAAGAAAAAAATGGATTTTATGTCCCTTTAATTACTCGGCTTGATTTTGACATAATTTGTAATATTTATATATTATTGCACTATTATATATATGTTTTTATTTAAGGTGATCTCTGGGAAGGCATCTTTTGGTGAAAAATGTGATCACTATTAAAGGACCAGTCATTAACACATTAGATTTGTATAATCAACAAATGCAAGATAACAAGACAATGCAATAGCACTTAGTCTGAACTTCAAATGAGTAGTAGATTTTTTTATAACAAATTTCAAAGTTATGTATATTTCCACTCCCCTTGTACCATGTGATAGCAATCAGCCAATCACAAATGCATATACGTATAGTCTGTGAATTCTTGCACATGCTCAGTAGGAGCTGGTAACTCAAACATTGTAAATATAAAAGACTGCACATTTTTTTTAATGGAAGTAAATTGGAAAGTTGTTTAAAATGACATGCTGTGTCTGAATCATGAAAGTTTAATTTAACCTGAGTGTCCCTTTAAAAAGGAATTCAGATAAATTTACATGGATCATTTACATTTTTTGCATAATTTACTTTGTTGAAATTGTACAGAGGCTTTATTTTTTATCAAGATATAACCATTAGATGTTGTTATTGTGAAGTTCACATTTATTATCACATTCCTTCTTACCTGTGACTTTTTGCACATTTGACGTATACTTAGGCAACAGCAATTCTCATAAATAGCTAAACAAACATAGGCATGTGACATAAGACTATCAGAAAATGAAAAAGTGTATTTAATAACTGTAAAGACACAAAAATATAAACCTTGTCAGTTCTTTGATTGGAGAATAATATGTTGATTTTATGATATATTTAGTTTTTGGAGGTGAAGACACATTATAATTTATTTTCCTTCCTCTTACATCACCTACATGTTCTCCTTATACTGTAATTGATTTTTTTTTCTTCTACATCATTTCTCTACAGTTTCCTTCATTAATTAGAATTGTTTTTCATTACTTAATATTTCCACCTTTATTTAATTGTCTACTTGTTATTATCCACAAATGCCCCTCTTCATTTTCTGCCATTGGTCACAAATAATGATGACCCCACATAGTCAAGTTGCCATTGTAACAAACCCCCCCACAAAAACACCTAACACCATCTTTGGGATTGAAAGGCCGCAGCTCCTTTATTAACATAACTTAAAACATAAATAACATTAAATAACATTATATAACATTAACTCTTTAAACACCAACACAGTGCTTGCCCCCATTCCACGTTCCACAAGCCCCGCCCTACCCAAGGGAGGGGCTACCACCATCAAACCAACCCCCTGCTGTTGAAACAGGAAGTCCCATCACATCATAACAGGCGTAAGCCTCTACCACCCAGGGCAAGCACCCCGCCACAGCTGCGACAGTTCTTTAAGCTTATCACCAGGGAGGGAGGGCGGGAATTTGCCCACCGTGCTGCTCCTGCTATCAGCTTGTTATTTTCCAAATGCTTGTTGCTACTTCCTGTCAGCACCTTATCAACCCTTTGCTTAGCCCACCCCCTTGTCCTTTCTCTCACCCCATGCCCTGCTTCCTAGTGGGGTCACATAACCCTCTCTTCAATTTCTTTCTACAGGGTTATTCCTTGACTTTCCCACACATACAGGCAAATTTACATACCAAGAGACACACTTCTTTATGGCCTGTCCAACTGTCAAATGAGTTCTTGGATTTTCTTCAAATAGAGTCTAACCCAGAACTGAAGGCTAACCAGATCTTTTAAATAAAGAGAATGAAAGGGAAATCATTTAGTAAGAATGTAGAGGGCTGTGCAAACTATGGCACTAGGGCCACGTCTGGCCTGCTAATGTGTTTTTTTTTTACTGAGCAGAAAAAAGACATCACAAATTTGTAATTAGAAAAGAAAGTTCACGCTTCTTATTAGGTAATTAAAGGGACATGAAACTCAAAATTGTTCTTTCATGATTCGGATAGAGAATACAATTTTAAACAACTTTCCAATTTACTTCTATTATTTAATTTGCTTCCTTCTATTGTTATCCTTTGCTGAAAGGTTTATCTAGGCAAGCTCAGGAGCAGCAGAGTACATAGGTTCTAGCTGTTGATTGGGGGCTACAAATATATTGCTTGTGATTGGCTCACCCATAGGTTCAGTTAGTGCATTGCTGCTCCTTCAACAAATGACACCAAGAGAATGAGAGATTAGATAATAGAAGTAAATTACAAAGTACTTTAAAATTGTATTCTCTATCTGAATCATAAACCTGGGTTTCATGTCCCTTTAAGTGTGTGTGTTTGTAACATTTTTTTTTTTTTTAAAAATTGAGTTGTATACACAGTTTAATTAAATTCCATAATAGTAACTAGTTTCCCAGAGCCAAGGTCAATCATACAATTAGAGGCTGACAATCCATATAAAAAAAGTTTAGGCATCCTTAAAACCAGGTCACATGCATATTTCTACAAAAGCTTAACACAACTTTATATATGTGTATATATATATGTGTGTACAGGGAGTGCAGAATTATTAGGCAAGTTGTATTTTTGAGGATTAATTTTATTATTGAACAACAACCATGTTCTCAATGAACCCAAAAAACTCATTAATATCAAAGCTGAATAGTTTTGGAAGTAGTTTT